>NC_088325.1:0-711666 GCF_910592395.1 Lineus longissimus | reverse complement strand
TGACAAAACCCATAAGATTTAGGTTGCTTTACAAAGAAAACGAACAAGATTTTTAGATTTTTATTACCTGTTTGAATTGGCAATAAGGACTGTGATTTGCTTAGAACCCCCATCGGGTTAATCAGGTTAAATTTATATCCAAGAAAAGAAACTGTCTTGAAAACTCAGGTTGAAATGAAATTATCTTTTGAATTGGAAAAATAACAAAAATTGGATCGAAATGGTTTACTTTAAGATGGCTGATTTGCCATTCATTTTGGATAGGTTACCGATGTTTTGATAGGGCCTATGGCACGCAGGGGGATTGGTGTACTCGTTTGTGTTAGGGATATTTCCCCTGGTCGACAGGTTTGGGGCCTGAGTGAGGGTTGAATGGATATTTAGGCCTCGTTTGTAGTAAACGTGAACAAAAGCACAGCGGGGAGGAGAAGTGCTTTGAGTAACAATACACTTCCAATAAAGTTCCCACCGTCTAATTTAGGTACCGTACATGTACGTGGGAATGTCGTTAACGAAATTTTGTTTTAGCAAAATATTAGGCAGGTTTTTGCAACACTCACGAAGGCGAAGTGCGATATACGAAATTCCTGTGCCAATTCATTTAACGCAGACTCGTTAATCGTCTTGTATACTTAGGTTTACGACAGCAGTTCGTCGATAATGTACATTTACGAGATGTACATGCATTGTACTTCCTACTTCGTCGTTAGTTAGTTCTTCTTCATTGATCTTTTGCGCCATAAGGAGAAGAGCGGGGGCGGGAAATTTGTCAAATAACGCAGCTAGCGCTGAAGGGGCTACCAAAATAAGCAGTAAGATGGCGGTCAATGTAATCGAACCTCGATACTCGAGGAGAAGCGATCCATTTTGTTGATAAGCAGGAGGCTCCACGAAGCGGTTGAAAGGCTAATTAGCGAAAACGACCATCTCTACCGACGCCATTCGCCAGACTTGGCCAGATCGATCGCTAATCATAACATTTGAATTATATATCAGTACGTTACAGATCTGACCACGTACAACGTAGTATTTATGCAGTATATTGACTTTATGATGCAAATGTGCACCTAAGGACCCATGAGCGAGATGAGGTGGTTGCTATTCTGGCTTAGCTGATCACCTTGTTTTTGACTGTAGAAGGGATGGAGATCTTACATTTTAATAGTCCTAACTAATTGTTCACTGAATTTAGCTTTCAGCAAGAGCGACTCTCGTTATATAGTGGAATCCCGGTAACACGACCACTCATGGGACCGAGTTTGAATGGTAGAAAAAAAACAAGTGAAAAAAAATACTTGGACTTGAAAAATGTTTTCATCTGTAGCATGACAAATTTGCCGCAATGAATTTCTTAACAGAAATCATGGCAGCATTCGTCTTTTCACGGCAATTAGGCCCTTGGTCGGGTTAGAGGGGGCCATGTAATGGTAATTAGAGAGGAAACCATTCGAGACCGGCGATTCCTGGTCGTCTTAGCAGGGTGGTCGTGTTACCGGGGTGGTCGCCAACCGGGGTTCCACTGTACCAGAAAGCCTCAGGTTATACTAAAATGGTAGAATAGGATGGTGTTATTGTTATGTAGGTTATCAATGCCCTCGAATCGCATAATATTGATATTGCAGATCACGAGGACAATCAAGCGGATGATTGGTTGAGGTTGCAGAACAAAATAATTTGGTCAATGGACTCTCCCTTCGGGATGTACAGCCGTGGTCGTTTGTAGACAGGACCTATAAATGTATGGGCCCAGATCAGAACTTGAACTTACCTCTAGGTACTGCAAGCCGATATTTTCACAGTGTTCCGTGCTACGTAATTTTTTTCTTCAAAAGGCGGGCCACCTTTTAGTGTGTAATCCAAAATGAACGTCGTTTTTTTCTGGTCAACGGTCTAATGCGTTGTTTCCTCAAATGTAATAGAAAATTGCCATCCTCATGATAATTTTGGTGATACGGATGTATATAAATATGGTGAGGTTACAGCGTAATTGATTACAATGTCTGCGTATTATGAATCGAATAGATCAAAGATATGCGGTGAAGTTAGTTTGTCGTCGAGATATGAATTGAAGACACTAGTAATCGCTATATTTGTCAGTTAATTATCCATCGTAAGAATCTGACCCCTCCAAGTCTATAGTGTTATCGTCCTTAGAATATATAAACGGATTCCTTCGTGTTAATCACAACATTGGTCTCCCAACTGTACCTAGATGCCGGTTAGATTCTCTGGAGCAGATGATCATAAGAACACAGCAGTTTATGTATTAATCCGGGCCGTGGACCCTTCGTTGAAATATCTAAATTATGATATGGAACTAATATAACACAAATCGTCGAAAAATGTCAAATGAAACTTCCGGTTATACAAATACTACTTCCGGTTCATCACACCTATCCGAGCGTCGATACCAGATGACTATCTGTACATCAGTCGCAGACTATGTTTAAGTTTGTTTTAGGTAGATGGGTTTGGTCGTAATCGACTGATAAAACAATAACTAGGCTACACAGCAATTTGTTGTCGAATGTCACTGACTCTACGATGTCACACGTTCACGATGATTTATTTTCCGGGAGGGTACGTCGATTCGTAAAGAAATATCAATGTCTTCGGTCCAACTGGACGTCGTTAGTTCTTTGTATAAATTTCGGAATGAGACATCAGGTTCACCATGGCCAAATCAAAAGAATACATCATACTAAAGAAATAGCAGTTAATGAGAAGGCAGACGATCCAAAAGCATTATAAGAAAAACGCCATAAGATGTGATGAAAATGTTCTCTTTTTAGAAAGTTTATCCGTTCCGAAGAACTTCGTCTATGAAATGAAACGTTGAACCAGTTGAAGCTCATTCAGGTAATTATGAAATGAAACGTTGAACCAGTTGAAGCTCATTCAGGTATAAACAGAGGAACAAAACTCTGAAGCATCCTGTATTTCCATTTATGAAACTACTATGTTCATGTACATCATAACGTACGTCTTCTGTTTTACTTTGCTCCGATCCTCGCCATGCCTTGAACGTTTTTAGCTTAATCAATTATTCACGCGGTTATCATGAATTATCAATGAAGAAATTCAATCATATCGTTAGTCCTATCAATCCTATTCAGCATCCTCTGTCATATTTCTGGCCAAATATCCTAAAATCCAATAATATAGTTTCCTCAAATCGTCAACAAATAATTTCAGTTTTCTTCCTATAACTATATATATCTCCGATCGTATCCGTCTTCCTCTGACATAGTTCGGTCCATATACATTTTATCCTTATAACCTAAATAAGATCGTTTCCTAAAATCGTCAAATTTCAAAGTTTACTTTCTATAATTTTCCTATACCTCCGTATCTGTCCTTCCGAACGTCGTCAACTTTCCGGGCGTCCTCCCTGGTCATACTTCCCACACTGATCCTACTCTTGTATCGTTCGGCTCTGCGTCTGCGGTATCGCCGGTGACCGCCCAGGCTTGTCACTCTCGATACCAATTACACGCTCTCAATACCCTCCAAGTAGGCCCGATATAAAAGTAAGTGGTTCCCGTTCAACTTTCACCTTGCTTGGAACTCCGATCCAAAAATAATACTTTTGATAATGCACTTAAATCTTGTGTTTAGTTCGGATTTCGCATTGAATAGCGAATAAAATGGCATTCACCCGTGATGATATTGGAAAGAACCGGGAAAAACATGAGCCCTGAAGAAGACACGGTAGCGTCACAAGCATAACCCCATGACATATACTTTGAAGAAATCATGATGGGTTTTCGATAGATGCAAGCGGCAAAGAGTTTCATTGAACAAGAGATGTCACACACAACATGATTAATGTGCGGCATTGAACTTCATATTTCCAACAAGATGACCTTCTATCCAGGTGAATTTGGAATGAGGAAAGGAAAAAGCTCCGTGTGTTTTCAGAATTTCTTGGACGGTGTTAAGATATTTACATTCGTGTGGCCTTACACCCGACCAAACACACTAATTGAAATTACTAGACAAATATTGACAGGAAGTGGACAAACAATGGCCGCCCTAAACCCCTCAGCTGGTTGTAACGACACTTTTGATTGGTTAATCGTGCCGTAATGTGTTCAGTGCATTTCAGTTTCACCTGCTTGGACTACCGAATACAGTTTTAGTAAGTAAATCGATGAATGTACTTGCAGTCTTGGGCTCTTAGGTGAAATGGATTAGGTACATTATCACTTGATGAGGAAACTAGACACACTAGCGTCGGAAATGATATTATCAAGTGTTACAGCAGAAAGGTTCCCTTTGAAGAAACATATATACGGCAACCAAAAAGAGGGTCTACAAAAATCGCAAAATAGGAGGAAAGTTGTATTGAAAGTGGGTTCCTTGTCCCGTTGTTTAACATTTCAGTAGTTTTTCGGAACCCAGTCAGGTCAAACGGGCACCAAGAGGTGTTCAGTGATGGGCCTATTCCTTATGTCACGAAAAATAGCACTGCACGCAAAACAAGCCTGAAATGACTGAGCATTTTTTTCAGAATTGCTCTTCAAATGACTCGTCTGGTACTTTCTCATGCTTTGAGCGATTTTGGAAAAGTCTGTATTTTTAGATACGCTTGACTTTGAAGTTTCAAGTGAAATTCAACATTGTGCTCGAATATTCATTTTCTGTGCGAAATCACAAAAAATCTGAGTGTCATTTTTTCATAATATGGAAGTAAAGGAAACACTTCCCCTATCGAAGAGTGATACGCTTCCTCGTGGAGCTTTCATGCACTTGAACTCATGCCAAGGCCTATGTACTTTGGCCCATTAGCCTTAAACCAATCTTCATTGTTCGCTCTTTATTTCCCACAACAAAACGGAAACCTTCATCGGTTATAAACAAAACTGTTTATATTGTTCTTGAAGTAGGCACTTTCCTATGTTTTGTTTTAGAATTATAGCCCTGTTTTAAGTGAATATCAACAAACCTGTCTTACAAGGCCTAGGCAATGTTGTCAGTAGCAAGGGATGACATAAAATGAGAACGGTCATTTTGATTGCATGACTTTCTTGGGGGTCAGACCGGTTTTTCTTTGAAGTTATGCAAATGTTTGTACGAAATGGCCAAATGGGTAATGAGTGAACATGTCCCGGATTCGGCGGGTCCTTGAAATGTTTGAATACACCTGAGAATGTTTGTAAAGTTATGGCAGGAAAATCTGACTTATGTACGAAAAGAATTGTCCCTACTCTTACTAGTGCGACGAAGGAAATGTAACTTTCGCTACAAGATGCCTCCTATGCATTATTGTAACAGGTGCAGTATTTCAGCGCACCTTGCTCAAAGCAAAAAGATCTATTAAACTGACCTCGTTGTATTCAAGAACCTATACAAACATGTAGAGGGGCTGAGAACAACCTTTCGGGTGTCATTTACTTCTATCTGACACCTTAGTCAGTCACTAGCCATAAGCTTCCCCTACCACCAAATGTAGAGGGGCCTGAGACCAACATTTCGGGTGTCATTTACTTCTCTCTGACACCTTAGTCAGTCACTGACCATAAGCTTCCCCTACCACCAATTGTAGAGGGGCCTGATACCAACATTTCGGGTGTCATTTACTTCTATCTGACACCTTAGTCAGTCACTGACCATAAGCTTCCCCTACCACCAATTGTAGAGGGGCCTGATACCAACATTTCGGGGTGTCATTTACTTCTCTCTGACACCTTAGTCAGTCACTGACCATAAGCTTCCCCTACCACCAAATGTAGAGGGGCCTGAGACCAACATTTCGGGTGTCATTTAGTCTATCTGACACCTTAGTCAGTCACTGACCATAAGCTTCCCCTACCACCAAATGTAGAGGGGCCTGAGACCAACATTTCGGGTGTCATTTAGTCTATCTGACACCTTAGTCAGTCACTGACCATAAGCTTCCCCTACCACCAAATGTAGAGGGGCCTGAGACCAACATTTCGGGTGTCATTTAGTCTATCTGACACCTTAGTCAGTCACTGACCATAAGCTTCCACTACCACCAAATCAAGGGTTTGAGATCAGTGGCTTTTCACGGTTCCTTGGATACCCATGTTCATATAATTCGTCCTTTTTCTTACATAGTTTTAACATTATACGAGTAAGGATCCCTGAGATGCCGCTGTTCTCAACCTCCCTACTGTCTGTCCGAGTGACTGAAGGTATTGCTCCAGGTCCATGAGTTACTAGGGCCACAAGAAAATTTCGAAAAAAATTGATCACGGCGTTCTAGAAATTCGTGGCCATCACGGGACTTAGAAATAAAAAAAAGGCCATCAACTAGATATCGAACGCTGAAGAAGAAGAAGAAGCTTCCTCCATCCGTTAAAAGTAGTGATATGGCTGCCCAATGCTCTTTCAAAGGAACTGTTGTTGTTTTTCTAAACTGTTCCAGGAAAGCGCCGACCTTGTCCCAAGCATTTCCTTTCGCACACTTCGGTTGACAATCTTCTCTCAATGTTTTCATTAGAAGACGCCAGAAATATGACTCAGACATTTGAAAGCCACATTTAGTTGGTAAATGTCCAATGTTTTTTGCTTTACATTTTGTTTATGAGTAGTGGGGCAGAACATATTCCTGTGTTACTTGGTGTTTCTAAAAACATGGTATTTGGTTTCTATCTTTATACTGAGCTGGGATTCATAGAAAGGACAGGCTTTTGTCAATAGATAAGTACGGAGCGGATTTGAGTGGAAATGATTTATTTACACTTTGTAGATTGAGATTTATATTTCTCTGCTCGATACAAACAGTATTCAAAGCGTTCAAGCAAACACGAGCTTCTAGATGGGAACAAACACCATTGGACCTCAGTCTGGCGGGCAAGTTCTCGTACTGAACTTTACTTACGCCTACACGAGCAAACGCCAGCCAACATTTGTTTGCTAGCATCTCCTCTTTGGGACATGCCGATCTACCGGCGTTGTGCGTATGTCCATTCTCCAGGAGGAGACTTTAGGACTGATGTTCACCGCCGGTAAGTCGTCGGGCATGGTTTAATTGGGTTGGACGTCCACACTATGAGCCAACTGCTTACTTTGCCAAGCAAATGACTCGTCATTTGGTCAAGATAGTCCATCACACGAGCAGCTCGTTTGCAAGCAAAAGCTTGGCCGAGTTCACCGCGTCCGAATGTAACTCACAACATCAACAAACCAATGCTTATACCCCAAATATCTTTGACTTAATACGATTTTAGACAAATCTTATTCCAATCTGTTCAATCAGTGCTTTAATCTTGTCAAGAACTGCTATTCTTGGACCCGGTAAATCATTTCTCTAACGAGGCATTGTTACTATTACAAATCGCATTTGCGGTAGGTCGGATTTGTCTCCAGACCTGTCGGAGGGTCCATTCTGGGGATAGGCGACACTTGATTGAGAGACGATCCCAGGGTCCTGCACCTGCCGTCAAACGCGTAATCCAGTTATAAATCCTTCCTAAAACACTGTGCAGCAACGTACCCTACCCTGCAGGTGTTCTCGCCATCATCGACAGTCTCAAACCCTTTGATTAAAAGTAAGAGACTGTGTGCAGGTTCCAGAAAGTGTGCTGGAACATACCGTTAGATTTCCGACAGAAATGACATTCCAGCGCACTGCGCCGGTAGAAGGTTCGTTGCAGACAGGGACGTGATATCCGGTCTAACAGTTTTCATCCGAGACCAGTAGGCCTTATCACACCCTAAATGTACAATGTATTCAATACAATAGTGGTCCAAAAGACATCTAGTACCAATTCTGGAACAAAGATGGCACTTGTGTTTAACTCTACTAGAAGCACCAAAGTAGTGAGTGCAAACTAGTCGGACAGGTTTGGGGTTCTGACGATGATTGCACTTCTATAGATCTGCTATTAACAACGTTTCTGGACTTGATCTATACAAATTGCCATATACAACATGTACCTGTTTTGATGCACATGCAGGCCTGGTCATTGTTTGTGTTATCTTTTCAACTGGTCGCCGCCAAACATACTCCATACTCCCGCACTGCGCACAACACAACACGGTGAGCTTCGACCATGGCCCCAGGGCTAAGATAACACAATGAATAGCATATTCCACCCGAAAAAATAATTTCACGAATTCGATTTGTGTCACGAATAATGAGGAATTAACCATAACAATATCTTCGGGGCATGGAATTCCGCAAATGATTTTAATTGTCGGTTCAGATTTTATGAATCCAGTTTTAATGAAAGTAGAGCGAATTTTTAAATTCTTTAAACGCATATTGTCTGTGATATGGGAGGATTTGGCGGTTAATTTAGCCTATGAAATGACACATTCGCTGCGGGCCTGAAATTAAGCCGCCATGTTTTTTTCCTGCAAATTGACGCACAATGAAGAAGAGCCGTGGGCTTGAAAACAAATTTACTGTTTTTATTTATTTGAAACTTGTGAGTTTGGTGGCTGGGTGATTCTCACGAGTATTTATGGATTTGTTTTACTGATAAAAGTAACACCAATTTAATGAAATATATCAATTTTAATTGAAAAAGTGGAATGGTTGTTTGAGTAAATCATAACATTTTTACCCGCCAACCATGCCGGGCTGAGAGCAGGGTTGCTTGAGGTGAAGGAAGACACTGAAAACCATATTTTTGCCTCAAAAGTACCAACATAGGGGATGGCTTCCCCTCCTCTACCAGAAAGCTAGCTACGGGCCTGCACTTGGATTACAGAAGTCTCTGCCTGCCCCCACGCACACACACCGTTAACACCCCACGACCACCTAATTTGTTTGACGGATAAATGGGCCGTAGAAACCAATGGCAATGTGTATGAAAACGTGTTGAAGAATCATTCCTGGTTATGTTTCTGGGAATGCATCACGAAGGCCAAGTCCCTCTGGGCTTGTCTATCGGGGTTCCCGGCAGTGACGCCAGTGCCTCGCAAGTCTCAAACCATTATCGTCCAAAGTCTCCTCCAGACATCATTAAGGGCGGCCCCAGGGTAGACCACCAAAGATCAACCATTTCATTGTCACCCATTAATGAGCGGGAAATTCGACTTTGATAAGACGAGGTCTTTGACTCGTATCTGGTTAGCCCGATGCGACACAAATGAGTTAGATAATAGGGTAGCACTTCAAAGGAGGCTGATCTGACAAGATGAACAACTTGTCTTCCCTGCGCTGGACTACACTCGGGACGCAGCAGTTTACCGGCCACGTCCCTCCCTTAGAGGAGGAACGAACAGGATGAGGAAATGCACTGGCCGGTAGTCTGCCCGCGACAGGCATTTCAAAGTCAACCCTCCTCGTGCCTTGGCTTACCCGCAGGTCATCGAGTACTCGCGTCACGGCCGCCGATCACACCGTGAGAAAACCACCTGTTGACGCAAGGTCTTAGCCAATCAGGCTTCACAATCTGTACCTACTTCAGCAGCTTATGGCCAATTGAATTACACGTTTGATAACTTGTGAAAATGTTCTGACCTTGTGGTGATTTGGGGATAAATCGAAGTTGTTGATTTGGGCCATTCCAACCGAAGTTTACTTGTTGATGTGTGTATTTTTCATTTGTTTTTGCCTTCGAAGCATAGAATGAGCTTTGTTTACAATAATATTCAGATAACAACGCAACAATTAGGATTAGTATATATCATTACTTATTTATTGGACGGAACGCTTACTGGTCAGAGCGCCGTCTTGCTGTAAAACCATGACAACAATCTCATATTATTTTGTGGACGAGTTGTGTAGTAAATATCGTTAGTTTCGTGATGACTGACCTCATTAATTACCATTAGCGTTTGGAAAGTATGCACGAACGGTTCGAAAGACATGTGTTTTCAAACGGGCTATGTACATGAGGACGACCCGCTATGCAGTCTAATGGTGAAAATGTACCACCGAAGTTGGTGTAAAAGTTGAAATTCACTCGAGTTGTTGCCATTAAAATGCTGGTGCAAAGCGGAGTCTCATCGAAGACGCACTGAATGAACTCACAATTAATAAGATTTACTTCAAAAGCGTACGGTATGACTCGAGGTCATGTACTGAGATATTTTGGAAAAGGGGTCTTTAACTTCATACTTTTCAAAAACATGTTTTCATAAACGAAATGACACTGCAGAAAGCAGGTGATAAATGTTAGGGATAAGCGGTGATTGAGGGGAAGAACACGCTCAACAGATTTAGAGTATAATCCAGTTCACGACCATCTTAATCTTTTATTCTGAAAATGGACTTAATTTTTGGAAAGAACTGCCACTAAATCTAAAATTAAGTCACCTCAAAAATGTACAGACCATATTGTGTACATTTTTGCATGCGGAATGTGCCCTTTAATCTGCCCACCTCTTCTGTAAGAGTACTAAACGGCTAGCCGCAGTTTAATAGGATTATCATCGCGCCATTGTGCGGAGGGATACTTTAAGTCGGGCAAAGTGGTATTGATGACGGCAGAATTTTGGAATTCAGTCTGTTACAATTGTTTGATATAAAGATGAGACGTATACCATTAGACCACCGCTTTAAGTTGATCTTCATATCGTATTGTTTCCATACAATATACAGCTAGAGCGGCCATCGCTTTTTAAAATGGTAAAAAAATGAATTCCCAAATGAGGGAAAACATTTCGCTTCGTGAATCGCTGGCGAGCGATCGAGGCGCCATCTGGTAACAGATAATGAAAAGAATTCACTCCATACACAGGATTTTTGAAGGGTGATTCTTGGTCTCGTCGTTTCTGAAGGAAGATTTTCATCCAAACGCCTTATTTGGGTCATCGGTGTTTGGGGGGGGGGGGGGGGGGGGGGCACTGGACATATGTGTAGGTAAGCCACTGCAAAGAAGTAACAACGACTCTTTAAGAAGCTATGAACGTTTAATAAGCAAAATAGGCCCTTGATGCTCTTTGTTAGTTCAAATGCACCATGGGTTTTTGGAAGTGACCTCGACACACACTTGAGCCGAAGCAATCAAATTTATAAGACGACTTACTCCCCAAATCGAAAGAGTAAACTTCGCTCATAAAGAACTTTATTTAAAGTGATCGCTCCTCTGAAGAGTGGAAACATCACACATGGAAGTATCCTACTTCAATGATGGTAATTATTCATTATCACCAAGGGGGAGATTGCTAGTATCTCATCCAAGCTTCGCCTATCATCTATACAGTCCGAGTCTCCCAAAGCGATCACCACTTATTTCTATACTCAGTATCGCATTGAGTAAACATATCAGCATCAGCCAATTTGATCCCCTAGTTCACACCAGCGTCCATTTACCTACAGTAGCCCTTTAATGTTTCATACAGGATACGTTTGTTATAGCCTATCGTTTACTCAAAGGTAGCCGCTGGCACCCAATTGAGCCACTTGAGAAATTCGGGGAACGAGATACGCCCGTTTCCATCACTATCAAGTGCCTTCAAAGCCTCTTCCACATTCACCGACTTGGCCTCCGTGCTCGCCAAGACTTGTCTGAACTCCTCGTGATCCAGCGTATGACTCCCGTCAGCATCAAATTTATTGAACAATTCCACAGCTTTCTTCAGGTAGAAATACCGGGTCTTGTCGTGTATTGTCTGAAATCTTTCTCCGCTACGTAACCAGGCTGCGAACTCATCAAATGTGACGTTTTTGTTGCCGTCCTTGTCGAGGACCAGGGCGTATGTTTTGGCCTGGTCCTCCGTGAGCCCAAAGTCGTCTTTCAGAAGGACTTTGAGCTCGTCAGCCCCGAGCCCTCCACTTCCATCCGTGTCGTACTTCATGAATAAGCTCTTCAGCACGATGTCTGGAGTGTTAGGATCAAAATACGACATACTTGGAGACTGAAAAGCGGAAAAATGATTAGCACAAGAGTGTATGGGGATGTGGACAGCAGTTTCTGTGCAAATACCAACTCTGAACGAAGTACATGACCTCCATGACGTAGCGTTGCCTACGACGTTAGATTTCAACACAGCGAATACGATGTCAGGCATTCACGTGAGGCATTCGCCTCGGCCTACAAAATGTGATTCTCGAACACCATAAGGGTCAGTTATCCCCTAGCATTAGCACAAAACCTCGCAATTTCCAGATGAAAGGCCCTAAAGCTCTGGGTGACCATCTTGACCATCAATGTATTGACATTGATCAGCTTCCAGACGACACAGGCGAGGGCTACGGAGGCAATGCCGCTGAAAGCCCGCTCAGTATGAGGATGGCATGAAGTAGACATGCAAAGGATTGACAGCGCAATTTACTTACCTTTACAAACTTGGTGAAGCCAAAAGCTCAACTAGTTTATATAGTGTAAGCCGACAACGCTGATTATATTCCCCAAACCACCAGCTATTTAAAGCTGTATGTAGTGTATGCTTCAACTCCTATCCGATCTGTGTTAATACTCGACAAGACAGGCCTGAATACTAAATAATTGACAATTGGAAAATCAATCAACGATCGCGATCAGGCAATGTAGTGGACGTGTGCATGGTCACACAGTGCAGGCCCACGTGCATACGATGCCCTGATTGTCAGTGGACGCAGACTGAGGCGAGAAACCTTTTGTATCAAGACAAGTCCGTCGACCTAGTTCCTCATTTCGACAACTCTCACTCTATTGAATAATGGTCTATTTAGGTCGCTGGTGTTTGCATCACAATGCCCGTCATAATCAGTAATAGAGAGTAGAATTGTGCCATATTATTTGCAATTCCTGTAATTGGCCTTCATTGATTGCCTAAGTGTTTGGGTCGACTGAAGTGTCTTTCACATCGACCGAAAGACAGTGGTGTTGCACAACGCCACATTATCCTTAGGGTAGGCCTAACCAATGCTCTCGTCATGATGTCTACTAAACACAGTCAACTATGACACCAGCAGCCCAGGGCGGCCAGTGTAACAATATACATGTATTACAGTTTATATTGGTGTGAAATTCATGTGGTGTGAAATAGCATTCCGCGAAGATGACGTCACTGCAGCTGCTGCCCTTTCCCCATCGCTGAATTACAGGCAATGTCGGACAAACATGCGGTTTCGTAATGGATTAAGGCTTTCTAACTAGGGCAGTTAGATTCAATCTGGCACATGTCCGAGTGTTGGAAATACTACATAATTGTTCTGAATATTTCTCTCTCTGACTCTATGGTATCATTCATGCTAAAAACAATGCAGGGTCAAAGATAATTGACTTTGAAATAAGCTCAAATGCGTAGAAATAAGTGTCGATGATGTCCGACTGTCACGTGACTAAAACGTCATCAATATCTTATGCAAATGACCTTGTGGGCTATAAATAGTAACTTCGCGGAATGCTATTCATACTTAATCGTGGCAAAAATAGCATGAAGTAGTCACCAAGTACCTTTGGCCAGATCTGTCAGAAAAACATTATCAGCACTCGAGTTGTACGTGAATGTCACGACTAGCAATCAAAGTGCAAAATCTACCCGGGTTTCCGAACTCAGCAAGCCGTAAAGCGGCACAGTTTAGTTACCATGGTGCTACCCCGCTCGACCAACCCTCACTGCTCCAACAAAGTCCGAGGGTTGGCCGGGTGGATTGCAAACCAATTCCAACTGAAGTGGATATCTCTACCAAAATAAGTTGCGAATTGTTTCTGGAAATGGTTGAGTTCTTTATGAACAATTTGATACGTATATAGTGGTTATGTTTAAGCACTTTTGTTGTGAGAACAACATAATATTGAAAATGCATGTCGGTACCCTTACGCTTCCCTTGATTCTCTCTTCGATTCAAAACCGTTAGAAGTGGGTGTGGGCGTTCAAACTTTGCGTCAACTTAATTGTGGCGTAACATCCCCGAGCCCTAGACTAAACACTTAGTACGTTGAAAAATGAAGTCAGGTCCACTTGCAGATAAATCCGCCCTTGCTACTCCTCGGGTGACCAATCGAAGTCGACCGAGGTGTCCAGTCGGCAAGTTGAATGACTACAATCGCTGCTGATCAATGACTAGGGTCGTGACCAGGATTCCCAACAGAGGAGGGGTTGACTGCACGAAAAGATTGAAGAATCTCTGCTGCTCTGCATCAACACGACGCAAAAATCGCATGTGGTGTGAAATTTATACTTAATCGCAACAAAAATAGCATGAAGTAGTCACCTACTTATAGAATTGGTCTGTTTTTAGTTGATACCCAACATTATAAAGTTAGAGTATCCTTGAAATTCATAGGGTTAGTTCGGGGGGAAATGTGAGACATTAAGTAAAAATGACAAAATTCGAGTTGTCAGACAGATTTATTTGGCTTCATGAAGAATACATAATTATCATAACCGGACGGTGTTGCGGAAGACTGGACCTCTGGTTTTCACTTCCACCACCCATCACTCATAATACCGAGAATTCTTAAAGAAGAATGAACAACTCGTTTTTTGGTGCACCTTGAAATTATGTATATTGACATTCCGTATATGTTGACCAATTACCTCACAACAATATAGTGTATGTTGACCAATTACCTCACAACAATATAGTGTATGTTGACCAATTACCTCACAACAATATAGTGTATGTTGACCAATTACCTCACAACAATATAGTGTATGTTGACCAATTACCTCACAACAATATAGTGTATGTTGACCAATTACCTCACAACAATATACAAGTATGTACATGTGTATTGATCACCCACCTCACAACAATAAAGTGTATGCTGACCCCATTATTAAAAAACTTAAATTTTTCGTAGGACAGTTTGGCAAATACTCATTAAATGTCACTTCAAAGTTGCAATTGTCAGTAGAAACTATTTAGAAATGTTTTGGTGAAAAAATACTTCTTATTTAAATTTTAACATCGAAACACTGGTACTTACAGACTGTTACCATTCGCTGGATAACCTGTCTTGCTGCAACTACAGCTTTCTTTTTCTCAGTGTATAAGGTTTTGAGACATGTTCCCTTTGCCGGGTGAGGTAAAATGGGTTCAATCACGAAATTATTAGTGATATTGACGGACAATGTGTCATCGTCTTTGCCTTTGGGTCTCATTGACATCGCTGACAAACTTTTCACGAAAGGAGTACTCGGTGTTTCATCAGGTGCATTCTTAGATTCATTCAGGACGCGGATCTGTTCTTCGACTTTGGACAGATCGTCCACTCTGTTCTTGTACTCTTGGTCGGCCCAATACTGTGCAACACAACAATGACAATGAACTGCGAGAATGTCCATGGATTGGCTGGGCGTCAGGCTCCTGTTACCACAACCTCCCGATGCCGTTGTCGAGAACGACGTAGAGTCGCTGCCGTTACCTGTGTGTGTAAAACGAATGTAGGTAATAAAGGCACTGGAAAAAAAGGCACTGGAAAAAAGGCACTGGAAAAAAAGGTACGGAAAAAAGGCACTGGAAAAAAAGGCACTAGGTAAAAAAGGCACTAGGAAAAAAAGGCACTAGGAAAAAAAGGCACTAGGAAAAAAAGGCACTAGGTAAAAAAGGCACTGGAAAAAAGGCACCAGGAAAAGCTTTGTTAATGGGCTACCAATCCACAAGGATACAAAGTCGTTATTTTGAAAGAAAAAAAGTCGTAATGACTAGAAACTTTATTTTTGGGTGGCACTTATAAATTGCTGCCAATGCACTCGCTGCAAAATCTTATCATTCAAAGATGGCACAGTCAGGGGAGAGCTCGATCGTATCATATCGTATTGATGTGTAATAAACAGCCTTACTTTCGACTTACCGGTCCGTCTGTAAGTGACGATAGGTGTTAATCGCCTTGTGTCGTTCCACAGCCTGCCTTGACAGTATTGTTGTGGTCTGGAGCTGACGAATGGAATGATCGTACAGTAGTATCCTCCACCCAACTCGGCGGGAATCTTATAATATTCAAAAGCGTTGCAGTTGTTTTCACCACAAAGTTTATAGCAGTCTTGAAAAGTGCAAACTGCTCTTGAGAATATGCCAGGAAAACGGAGGTAACAGTACGACGTCTCTTTGCATCTTCCTTGCCCGTGACTGAAACCAGGTATATCAACTGAAAAAGACGAGACGAACATGGCATCGTAATGTCTATTGTGACGTCATATCACGTGATCACGACCCATATTACTGCTCGCTATGGCCAATCAGAATCAGTCTACTGACAGCACCAGCGCTGAACACATCTCCACGTCTCACTGTCTGGTGCGCTCCTGTACACAAAAACACCAATAGACATGAAATATTGCAATACCTAGTATGGATTCTTCCTGTGTAGAATAAAATTTACAGAGCAGAACTTCCACAAATAAAAAAGACGTTTGGCGTGGCCAAAGTGCGGAAATAATGTCTCCGCTAAAATACACTACGAAATACACTAGGCAATGCACTACGCGATACACGGTAGAGATGCAGTTGAGTTTGTTATTGTTTTGACTTAGAAGCCCGCCCATATCATGATATATTCATGTATTCATGAAGTATGAACTCATTTCTGTCCCATACAACTCTAAGAACAGTCAATTTCTCCTTAAATCATCACCGAAACGGCGATATCCGCAGGAAGATTTCGTTCTAGTGTCCGAAAATGCATGATCTTACAGGGGCGCTAACTCGACAAATAGAGGGGATCTATGGGGATCTATGCGAGTTTTAGGTCCTACAGGTCTCGAACTTGTAAAATCTGTAAACATGCCTCCAAATCCCATTATGATAACTAGCATATACCCATGGAGCGGGCAAAGTTGAAATGTAATATACATTAGTTAAATGGGCACGATGATTTAGCTACATTAAATTTCTATTGGAGTACGCTATTTTGCACAATGCATTGAGACCAGTGACAGCAGGTCCTGTTCCAAATAAGGGCCTCACATATTAGGCATATCACCTACCCACTCCCGTACCCAATGCCACTGTCGGACCAAAGCCAGGCGCATGGAGAGATGCAGAACGCAATTCAAACTGACAACATCAATCAGTAAAGAATAAAACAAAGAGCAAGCGCTGGCCACTGTACATATTTTGTCCATCCTGGCATAACTGTTTATTGATACCCTGACTGCATGTTCCGGTAGGCCACTCTGCAGAATTTGCCTTATCACTCAGGTCAGTGATTCTCGAATAGAACTAAAATAGAACAGGCTAATCATTAATCTCCCTGCTAATACCCTGCACCATGAACCAGGTTGTATAGCACTACATACGTGCTGGAAGCTGATACTGATGTGGCAGGGAGAATATGCGTGAAGTTTGTGTATGCTTTTGAGAATGAGCGGAGCTCTCCAGTCGACGTGCTCTCTGAAAAGTTGTTATTTATTCTAAAACCACGAAGATATTCGAAGTTGTTATTTATTCTAAAACCACGAAGATATTCGACGTATGACACCCTCAGTGACACTCTTACGTATGATCCAGACCTCCGAAGCCAAAGGTTGCAAGAATTCGACGCATTTCCAAGGCCCAATTTTGAAACAAAAATTACCTCCTAAATAGCGGCCACAACGCGCATTATAGTATAGATGAAAAGATTGCCCCATATCTGGGAGACTGTTTTGAAACCATCGCTAATTTTGGAAGATCGGTGCCAGGTTATTTGGTTCTAAAAACCCTATTTTCCCCCATCAAAACAGCACTTTTCATTATTCAAATGATAACTTATTGTCTGAAGACTTATTTCATAGCAGAAAAGTACTAATAACTCTGATTTGATGCGAAAAATCTAACTTTATTTGATTTGGCCGTGGATCGAGTTTGTTTACAATATGCAGCGCCATCTTGGAAAAGCCGTGACGTCACCGCGGTATCCTCCTTGCGAGGCGCCGATAGACGAGACGAGGCAGAGTCCGGGGCGTCGGACTCGCGGCTTATCATCGCACCCTGCCCGGGCTGGGTCGTTTTCACATTTAATTTACTGCAGTCTTTTAGCAAATTGAGACAGCGTGATTACAGGCCGTACTAAGCTCCTAAACAGTGGTCGAAACACTGAAAACCGTGAAAAATTAAGTCATGACTGGATTTTGGTCGGGAATACAATCCCCAATTCTGTTATTCGATAACGGGAAAGGGAAAGGAAAGGTGAAAGGGAAATATCCTGGGCGAAAGGATCCTCCGACTGGGATTGCGTAAACTAGGCTTCAAATTTGGTTTCCGTCTGCATGGTAGTAATGGTTCAAACTTACCAACATTGCCACTTGACGTCGTCTGGTTTGCTGCTGGAATGCACAAGACACCTGATAAACCAAGAAGAATATTATTGGCATGCAGCATTTAGGCTGGTTTGTTTCACCGTTTGAGTCATAGAGAATTCTCACTCTCTATTCGCTGAGGACCTCTGGCAGAGGTTAAGGAGCGTTTGCCAGAGGTGTGCAAGGAGATTGTAAGGAATTGGTTGCCATATCCCTTTTGAATGGCGGGCCTTGTCTTCGTGAGAAGGTCATATAAATGGCAAACTTCGTGAAGATTTTCCTCTGACCAAATCAACAAAAAGTGGGATTTGGTTATGCATTGTATATGTAGCTTACCTATATTGAAAATGACGAAAGTTGAAAGCAATACAGACATTTTGACTGCCATGGTCGATCTGGATATCTCTGAGAACAAAATAGGACTCTCTTCGACTGGGGTTGGTTGGGATCGTCTTCTCTCAGCTGGTGACCAAGACAAAACAGAATGCTCATTTATACCAAATAAATGTATGCAATAAATACTTGTCAATACCAGTGGTTGTTATTGTAATAACTTTATCAAATCTTAATTAAAACTCATCCAATAAAATACGATTAATTTTTATGAAGTAAGGCAGCAGCTGGATTATATTGTTCTAAGTTTGAAATATTGTTTTTGTATCATATTTTGTCTATTTTTTACGGCTATGGTTATGGTTTTTACGGCTATGGTTGCGGACCCACTCATTCGAGATGTCAGAAATATCATGGATGGATTAAATCTAATCTATACCATAGACAGAATAAAATAATATGAGAGTCACACTTCCCAGTAGTATGCGCAGCAGATTCATCAAATCAGTTTGTAACATGATGAAGGGGGAAATCGGAGACCCCGGAGTATTCTTACGCTGTCAGAAAGGGTCACCCAGTCTTAAGAAGCCATCGGAAACGTCTTTCTTTCTTTACACAACGTAACTATAAAAGGTAAGGGGAGTTATCGAGAATGAGGACGTCCAGATATGAGGGGGGTCAGGCAATACGGTGTCTGCAGATTCCGACAGACTGTGGCTGTCCTCGTGAGTCCTTGGACCATGGATGTGCTATTGATCCAGATATGAGGGGTCAGACGACGGGTCCGGATATCAGAGGACAGACCCTTGCGAGGGGTATCGAGACGGAGGGGGGGGGGAGAATATCTTGAGAAACAAATTACATCCACCCGTTCTCTTCCCCATGGAATCATGAACACATCAAACGCACTCCTGCGTGCAACTTGACTTTGATTTAAAAAGAAGCAAGAACAATTGTTTTATTTACAGTTATATTATTTTGGAAGGTTTCATTTTATTACAAAAATGCATAGTGCCATGTCTCCACAAGCCACTTATTCACTTTGAGATATAGCTGACAGGTCTAAATCCTCCCAGGTGATCCCGAAGCTGTCACTCGAACTGAACCATGTACCTGCAGAGATGACCTCGTTTTCGGTTGTGCCCCGGGGATAGTGGCTGTATTCGGAAGAAGGTCATATTGCACGTTACGAACATTCCCGAGTGCTCGGCTTCGGCCTACGTGCGGGTATATATGACCTGTCAGCTTTACTACTATCAGTACAATACGGCGAACCGCCAAATTTGCGCGCGCTTGTTGTTTTGGCTAATTTCGCGAATAAGATCAATTTGGTAGTGCTTATAATGTCCAATTGGATTCTCAGCTCTAAACACAATACATGTACATGTACATGTACTTTGTTTTTGTAATCCCCCAAAATGAAGAAAAGTACTTTATTTTTTTTTTAAATTCGGCGAATCTCAAAAAAAGAGAGGTGCGAAAATGTGGTAGTTTACAGAATCAAATAATATCTTCAAAGGGACCGGTACTGCTATCCTTTTTTTATTATTTTGGTACCGCAAATGATGGAATTGATGCATTTATAACACATGGTCGAAGAAGGTCTTCATCGATACGTATGATGTAAAAAATGTTCGCAGACATACAAATATTACGACAGTGTAATTGACTTCCACAATGCGCCACCTTTTGTCAGGTCGACGGAACTAATTCAGCAAGTTACATCAACTCTTTGGCCTAGGCCGTTCATTTTAATAGAAATATTGATGTTGAGATTCATCAATTTTGTAAATTTCACCATTGCTGTATTGCACACCTATAAACACATACATAAGGATTAAGTCACGTTGACATGTTTTGTTAGTGTACGGCGGCGATGTTTATTTCTATTTGCTTGTGGCACATGGACGCGCAGTAAACACAAACGGCCCTTAAAGCTGAACTGGGCAGTAAATATGTCAGTCGCTCGGGGACTGGATCTGGATGTTCATCCGACACACTGACTTTCCTTGACGCAGTCGCCTCGGGCGGTTTTTCTCCGGCAGTTCAGCTTTAAGTCACGCTTACAAAGGATATGAGGTACTAGTCAACGCGAACGACCTAAGCTCTAGAAACAATGACATAAATTTTCATAAATTATGTACAATTTGTGAAGTGTCTCCACGCAAAGTTCATTGAACCTCGCTGTACATACACATCGTGCACGCTACTATAGGGTGTCACAAAAAAGATGGGGCAGGAAAGCTGAAAGTTCAAACTAGTGCTCGTGGAAGCAGTGAACATAGAGGAACAACATTGCAATACGTCCAAAGATTATGAATTTGATATGAAAACACTCATTTTTGAGACACCCTATAGTTTAAGGTATATTCTTGCAAACGAGTGTAAAATGTACTTTTATTACGTGTTCGCGCTACAAACGTAAGCAGTTTAAACAAATCTCTTGAATTTACACGAGTAATGGCACAACCGATGTTCTATTCGAGAAACATACGCCTACAGGGTGTCCCATTACTTCTTGTATAAAACCTGGCAAAGCTTTATGTCACTACTAGTATATGCAGCAGCTATTAACTAATCGATACCAGTCTTTCAATAAATTTATATTCCTTCTGTACAGAAGCACAGCTACTTTGCATTAGTTTCTCAAGCCGGTAAATATCGAGACCCCCCCCCCCCTAACACACACATAACAACGCTCCATTAAAAATAATTACGCCTTCCATTTTTTCTCTTTACCAGTACCTTCTTAACCCCCTTCCACTATACACACATCCCAAAGCAGGGCGATTTTGCCACTTCTACCGAATTAAGGTACATTTCCCATACCAGAAAATATTCCGGACATTGAAGGAGGAATTAGTCGCAGCAGATGATTTCTTGACAAAATGACTTCACGCCAACATGAAAATGTCATGACGTCACAACAAGAAATAATGATGAGTACATGGCCTCGTTGATCGAAACAAGTTTTGTTACAACTATGATGTTAACTTGACTTGGCATAAGGTCTAATGGACCTTACTGAGGGGGATAACGCCCAGTTCAGTTGACACCAGCGTTAGTGACTAAACCTGTTTTGAACAGCAATGCCCAGATGACGTCCAACGCAACTGTCATGATCGTCTGCCAGTGAGTTTGCAGCTTTGAACATAGCGCTGCTTAGAAAATAAAGCTCCGTTTATTTTGCTGCACGGGATATGAATGTTGATGGGGCGGAAAATAACCAGACACAAATATCTACAGAAGTTTACAAAGCTAACCAATTTTACTGTAAGTTGACAGCTCTTTGGAGTAAAAAACTCTAACGTTTATTGAAGTTTACTTAACAAGAAGATGTACAAAACCCCTAAAGAAATCTTCAAAGTTAATGCCCGTAGATTGAGCAATGTCCCGGTAATGATTCGCTCTCCCGTCCGAGAAACGCTCCACCGAGAATGGTTTCAGTTCCCATTCCCGTAATCGGAACTGTGAAAACGGGCATCAGCGACAGGGATCTTGTGCTTGCAACTGTCGGATGATTATGTTTCGAAGGCGCCTTTGACGTCGTCACCAAGTTATTTTGGTTTGCCAAACACCTATGTATTGTCTTAAGCTGACTTTACGTGAAAGAGTGAATTGAAAGCAATATTGTACTGAGGCCTGTTTAACGGATTCCTGTTCCGAGATCGAGAAAACATGCCCAAATACTGATGACGTTATACGCATAAGTGAGTCATTCTCAGTGGAGCGGTTCACAGATCGGGATAGCGGAAGCTCACTGTTGTGTTTTGTAACCGTCTAGTAGCACTAGCTTCGAAATACCCAGAATTATTGTTGACCGGTAAGGGTGTACAACCTTACTCAGATGTCTCGTCCAAAATAGCTCGTTAACCAGGCGCTATCTCCTTAAATTCAGCTCAGTAAACTGGACCCCATGTTAAAGATAACGCCAAGTTAGTTACCAAGTTGGTAAGAACAACTGTGGCCATGCCATACATCGAATACATGAATGAGTATGCAGGAACGGTGGACTTTCAAGAGAGTCGGCCATCTTGGTTGGATCGGGGGTATCCAACCTATCAAATCCCCAGCTACTAAGTACGTGTACTAACATCGCGAGGCATGTTTTACGTCGTGTATATTATCGCCGATATTTCATTGGAAATACGTCATGACATAAACGGCGGTGATACACGCACGACGTGGTGATATTATGTCTTCTAAATTTACATGCATCATGTATCTGAGTGAACATGATTCGCCTCTGTGGCAACTTCTTGGCAAGGCAATCCTCAATCAACCAATCGGAATTTTAAAAAGGTGCACGTGACAGTTTATGCAAATCAGGAAGAGTGCCATTGGTTATTGGTATGTACTAAGGCTAATACTGCTGCTATCGCAATTAATACCATAGAGGAACTAAATGTGGAGCCACTGTTTTTAATATGAACGCAGAGTTTAGCGTTGGAGCTGCATCCAGTCTTGGGAGTCGGTTTGTAGTTTTCACAACTCGGTCCCTGGCAGGTTTTCGTTTCTGAAAAGAAATGGAGGAGAATGAGGAAAACAGGCGAATGAGTTTTCAATTTCAGGTCTCTTGGCGCATTATCTAACCAGTATTCACTCCCCGAATACTCCGCATATTAGCTGTTGGAGGTATTCAATGCTAGTGGTCGGTTCCAATGCGTTTACAGTTCGTGATCCTCTGATTTTAAGCGCCATATTACCCAGCCTGGTTGTCTTGCCCTGACTGTGACCGAGAGGCGGGGGAAGGGATGAAATGAATTAGTGGGGGTCCAAGCTCAGATCAGTGTAAACAAATTCATCTCCTTTACATAGTCAGTGGGTTTAAATCTACAGATCTGTAGATGGACGTTGTTTTTGGACCACCCTTTATACTCACTCACCAAAAACAGTTATTCCATCGTCACCATTACCGAATCTATTTACAGCTTTGCAAGTATAATTTCCGTAATCCGAGTCCGATACATTGAGAATCTTCAGTATAAAATGTATTTGTTTTTCGCCTAGCAATGCCTCAATATTCGCTGTCGTAATCTCGTATTTTCCGGGAGTGTTTTTCACCTCCTTTAATCCGCTCTCCGTCTCGAAATGCCACGAGAGGACCGCTGCCGGATTGCCTGAAAATGGCAATAGAAAGGTTCGGATTGTGTTACGAGAACGAGAATGGTAGCATTTCAACGACACGAAAACGTTGCATTTCATATAAAACATGGATCTCGCAGGTATCTAAAACTACTCACTTTCCCAAGATCGGACATTATATCGCTGAAGAGCCCTTTGATACGAAATACTGGCCAATGTTCTCAGACATTTAACGTTTATTCAGTGCTGTGCCTTTTTCTCGTGAAATGGACTACAGGTCACGCTGACTGGTTATAGGAGTTCCCTCGCCAGTTGCTTTCAGCTTGGTCGAACGGCGAGAGGGATCTTTGAAAAATACAAAACGTACGTATGTATTCTATACATTTCAACTTACTTGCAACAGAACATCTGAGTTCTGACCATTTATTCTTCCCCGATACTTGGCCAACCTGAGAAGCTATGGCTTTAATTTCCGGTTTGAATAAGACTTTTACTGTCACCGTTGCCTGGGCGTTCGGTTTGACGCCATTTTGAGCGCTGCAGTAGTAGCCGCCGGCATCGGATCTGACGATGCCCATAATTGTATAAGGGTTTCCCTGAAAAGACAGCAGAGGTTAGGATCATTTGCAAAGAAAAAGGTATGTCTGTGCTGTCGGTAAAGCCAGGAAGTGGTGTTTTTTAACAATTAGTCAGTCACGCGATCAATGACAGACCTACTGTCTCTTGTTTCACTATTGGTCTTGAGCTATTAGGCATGTTTCGCCAGCCGATTAGTTCTTTGCATGCCGATTAATGTATAAGGTACTCCTAGTCAGAAGGTCCATTAAAATCACCCCTCACTTCGGAACTGAATAATAGAGGGACGTGTAATGTGATAATTTCTGTCGACATTCGTGAAAAGGCTACGAGTACCTCTGAATGACATTTGCATAACAACAGTGCAGCGTCACAGCCCACGTGCATGACCTCGTACCACGAACACCACATCAGTGGTTCCACCATGCTATAAAACATACCACGTAACCTATATACGAGGGTCGATAATGTGCAAAGCAAGAAGCGGACAAAAAGCGAACTAAAATGTCTAAAATATTATGTACAATAAAACTTAAATTTTTAAAATATTATATACAATTATTCTAAGAACTGAACGAAAAGAAAATACACCTTCAGCCATGTTGTTTTCGGGACCGTGCTGCATTCGTATTGGCCAATTGTGCACCGGAGACGCCACCATCACTCATAACCTGACCTCTACTGGCATTCACAGACACACAACATGCCCCGCGTCACTTTTGTTAAAACGAAAATCGGTCATGGCCGCCATTTAAATACATTGCATGCTTCCACTTCCTCCGCTTTCTAGGCGAAAAAGGAAGCACGCTTGTATGTTGAGCGGACTTCAAAATGGCGAACTGATCTTTCGTGCTGCCACCTTGTGGGTAGATGCAGTACTAATTATCAGGACTTCGGAGTTTCAGGTCAGATATCACTACCTTTACAACAAATCCAAATGCCACTTTGTCGTGAAAATGAACTGTAGACTTTGGCATTGTTGCCAATTTGTGAAGTATACTTCTGTGAGCGGGGTTTGCTGCTGTCACCATCGCAAGCAAAAATAGGATGCATGCAAAACGATTTAACGTAAATAAACGTATGTACAGGCACACCGAAAACAACAGCCGACCTCCGAGAGGTTTCATGTGACGAATATGTTTGACTCTATGAAACACAATCAAAAGAGATTTTCTTTGACTAGATGATCAACCCAGTTTTGATTTGAGAAAATGATGAAAAAAAGTTTGAGTGTGAATCTGATTATTGTGAGATAGCTTGTATATGCAGCAGGGTTAAGTCCTAACATCTAAAAAAAATTGTAAAAATATCCATTCCCGATTGCTACCTTATAAACTGCTGGTCGCTTTGGCTGTAAAAAATATCGACTATAATAAGTGTATGTCACAACAAATATTGGGCAAGTGAAAACACACGAGTCACTTTCCGTTAAGATAGAGTATATTATTATATATGTTTGATACATCGCTAACACATTGAAGCTCAATGAATACGGGCGACCGAATTGGCGCGATAGGTGGAGTGACTAGACTTTGCCATTGTCTGAAATTGGCGCCTTAAATGAGATTTGAGCCGCTCCGACTATCACCCGCGATTAAGTCGCCCGTGTGCACTGGGAGTACATCCCGACTGATACGATATATATGATTTCATCCAATGTTATCGAAATCGGTACAAATAGCTTTCTTATTTCCATCCCACAGGTGACTGGGAATGCAAAACGTGTTGTCTAGTTTTTTCGGTCATTCCAGCGCTGCAGTGTAATAGATCATGTGACAGAGTATGCATTGTAAGTCGTTCTGCCGCTGCGGAACACGTACAGTTGAATCCGGCCCTGTGAACTTGATTGCAGGGACTTCCAGTTGTCATTTCCCTCACTTTAACATCATCGTTACGCCTCTATAACAGGCACGGTCCAATTCCATGTGTTCCGACAGTACAGATCCAAGCGGAACAGCTTACAATGCGTAATATGTCAATGCATCACTACACTGGTTCTGCACACCTCATTTCCGCATACTCTAGCTTTCGGCATACTCTAGCTTTCGGCATACTCTAGCTTTCGGCATACTCTAGCTTTCGGATAGTGATTGAAAGGAACACTAGATGGAGTGACAACTGCTAAGCACAAACGTACAACACTTCATTCTGAAACACTTGTATCATCTAAGGTAGCCTAATCTAAGGGGAGGGGAGACTAGTTTCTACTACCTTTAGACTTAGCGGATCGAAGCTATTTTATGGCCTGCAGAGACGTTTCTCCGAACATTTGGCCACTACACCTAGCGGTCAACAAGAGAACTTCTGACCAGAGGAAATAACGCATAGCATCGGAAACGTCAATGTGCTAGGGTTGTACATGTGTGACAATAATTTTGGATATTTTGCATACAATGACCTTGAACTTTGTCTCTGTGATATTAAGGATTAGGGGGGCAAGATGACAATCCTACCTGAGAGACCATTGCTCCGGAATGTAGCGGTCTATATGTGTCATGTGACCACGTGATCTGCGGCCAGGGCGACCCCTGGATATTACAGTCCAAGGTCACGTTCTCGCCCTCCTCGGCTGTTACGATTGGGACGGTGGGAGTAACCTTGGGCGCCACTGGAATGGAAGTATTGGCAATGATGAAAACACTCGACATTGAGGCGCTCCCCGAAGAGACTGAACCATTCCCCGCCGTGACTGGGGCCTGACGACCATGATGACCCCTGAATCCATGGTATTTCAGCTGTTTATTTGCTATCAATCTGACTCCAGAGTTGCAAGACCTTGCTCAGTCCGTGACCCCTCATATCTGTACCCCAAGGTTTCTTCTACGAATTATGATTATAGCATTAGAAACACGAAGCAAAGGAACCCTCCCACAAATACCATCCAACACTTCATACATCATTCATTCCCAATATCATGATTGCGAGACTATGCCCGTGACCCCTTTCCCCCTGAAATCTCCTTATTCCCATAGCCGAAACTTTCTTATACGAATCATATGAGCATTAGAAACACAAAGTTACCATCTTGTTTATGTCTTCCGACACTTCATACCAATACAAATATCACGAATGCAACTGGAAACCATGTACGGGTTGTCTGGCCATCAGAGAAATAACCCTCGCGTTACATTCCAACCATACCGACCCCAGACTCCTAGTATTACCCACCCCACTACCCTTGATGGCACAGGAAATAGCATGGCCTTGGAACCCGTTGCCATGGATACCGTTTAATGCCTCAGTTTCAGCAACTCTGATCGACTATCTCTAATTTTTGGATGGTGTGTGTCGGATCATGGTTTCTCTGATATGGGTTTAGCGTGCAGCTGGACATCGTCTCGGGGAAGATATTGAGGAAAAATAACACAATTTGATATTGGAGAAATGTAAATGGGACTGCTGTGTATATTCAATTGAGCAATTATTGGGCATATTAGGATTTTGAAATGATAGGGTATATGCTCTCAATGGAATATCAAGGTAGTGTGCTTCTCGATGTCTTGGTGATAGAAATAGCAATACATCATACTCTTAAACAATTATTGTTGACCGGATGGGATATCTGTAAACCTTTCTAAAACATTAAAGACTCAGGATAACCGTTTTTGCGTGGCGCTACGGTTACGCCAACTGGGCCATTGACATCATACTTAAACCAGAGGAAACGCCCACCGAAAGCTACTGGCCAAGTGCATGATATGTAAAGTAAAGCGTCGAACCAAATCTATACTCACCTAAAACAAGCAACCGTCCACGGGCCCTGGGATATTCGAGGTGCGAAACATTTCGTACCATCAGCATACACTGGTACGAACCATTATCAAGCAGCTCAATATCCCTGATAACTAACGTATACGTCTCGAGATTTTTCGCCACGTCCTGTGTCGTCAGAATCTCGAACTTTTTTTGGTTGTTGCCTACATTCGGGTTTTTCCGTGTTGTGATTGTGCTGTCCATGCTGAGGGTTTTTGGTTGTGTTTTGTTATTGTTAGCGAGCTTCGACCAGACCAACTGGAAATGTAAAAAGCCGGATAATTATACAATAGATGGTTTGCAGGAAGCGTGAGTTTGCCATGACAGAAAAGTCATGTTTTGAATCAAATCATCACTGAAGGCATTCGAAATATCATGAACATTGGAAGACATGGGCAACTTCATGTACATTGCTTGAATAGGCTTGTCTGTTGTTACTTTTATGTCATGGTAAACATATACGTTGCCTGTGAAAGGCCTTTTCAAAATGGCCGAAATTTACTGAAAGTCGTTTCGTGGGGGTCGATACTGATAGAATTTGTTCTGATGACCCTCTGACTAGACTGTAGGACAATGGGAATTTAGGCCTAGGTGCGAACGGGGTTGGTGTAAGGACAATAGACCGAGTATTGGGCTAGGCCAGAACGCCTTTTACTACGAGGCAAGGGGCCAACTAACGGAGTACATGTATGTGCTTTTACTCACCCTTATTCCTGGTTCTTTGTTAGCTATTGTACAACTAAACTTGGCTGTCTGCTTCTTGTGCCTCATGGCCTCGGGGATATCAGTGTCTTTTGTTAATAAGGTCGAGGCTATGATACCTACAACGAGAACAGGAGAAGGTCCGTTACGGAAAATCCAATGAATATGTGTTCCCGGGCTTATTTTGGGGTCGGTTGGCAATATTTGCTACAGCCTGGACCGAGTTATCAAAAGCATGTTTTGTCACTACTTGGCGCAGAGCCTAAGCCCAGGGCTGAACTGAAAGAGATAACGCCATGTTAAGTTAACGCTAGCGTTAAGTGACCAAATTCGTTCTGAACAACCTGGATCTGGTCGACAGTAGCAAACACCTCCAAACATTTGATTGTAAGCATTACCAAACACTGCTATCGCTTATGATAAAGTTGGACGTCAACACTAAGAAACAAATGCTAACATATTTTGTGGCCTGACGTGAATATTCAGAAACTATCTTATATCGGCGAAGCTAGAGTGCATTGGCTATACTATAGATGTACTGTTCCCGTTATGCAAGACACTGCATGTACTCTTACCGTTACGAATTGTAATCTTAACAGTATCAGTGTCAGGAGTGCCTCCAGCAAAGTTATGAAATGAAATGGATAGCAAAACCACGACGAATCTTTGAAGATTTATGTGTAAACGCGTTTCCATGGCAATAGCCGTATACGCCATGTATGGGTAAATAGCGGAGTCTGTGTCGTGTGGGAAGATATAAAGCTTTGATGAGAAAATTGTGGGCGAACAATTCGCCAGAGACTTGACTTACGTTCAGAAACCTTTCAGTTCTAAGTCGATGCATTTTTTTGCTGGTGAACTTGGTTAAGTGATTGGCTTAGTTTTTATCGGAAGGATTCTGCTTTTTGGTCTCCGACAGAGGAATCTAAAATTGTTTAAATGTGGCGCATGGATTTATATAGGAAACATCGTCAAGGCATCTGACGAGAAAGATCACCGACATCGGCAACATCTCCCGTCTACGCTGCTTCGCATCCACCCTTTAGGAGCCGTTTTCCCCCGGGTCCAACTACTCCCTGGTTATGTGTTCCTCGGGTTGCCACGAGTTATATATTCCCCGGGTCCTCTCAGTATTCCCAGGTACCATGTTCCCCTAGTTCTATATTCCCCAGGTACTATCCCTGTGGTTCTATGTTCCCGATTATTGAAGGTGCTTTCCCCCGATTCTCTATTCCTCGGTTCCCTGGTTCTATGTTGCCCACGGGTACACATTCCCCGGGTGCTTTTTCCCGGGTTCCACATTCATCAGGTACTATTATAATGTTTCCCCGGTTCTGTCTTGCCACTATCTACCCGAGATGCTTTCCCCGGGTTTTGTGTTCCCAGGTCCTCAGTCTTTTCCCCATGTACTATCTTCCCCGAGTTCTATGTTCCCCGAGTTCTACGTTAACTGGGTTCTTCGTTTTCCAAATTCTAGGTTCTCACGGTCCAGTACCATCTCCACCCATTTGCATGGCTACTCTACTGCAGGTTATAGCGGCAAAACAGTCGCATCAGAATACGAATTGTCCACATTAACTCAGAGCAAGACTTCTATGTCTCCCTGAAGGATGATTCCCAGCATCTGATAGCTAGTTATGGAAACTACAAATTGGGCATCAGATGCGTTTTATAAGAGCTGATATTTCTTGTCGTGCCGTCTAACTTTGCGGTCGGACTATTCATCAAGAAAAAACTCTTATCTGTTCGACTTGCATCCATCCATCCTGATTGATGACGGCATGTATCCAGGGCAGTCTAAATAAGGTGGGGGACCAGAGGGTAGGATAACTCATCCGAAAGGTTTTCTCGTAATGTTCCATTAGATATCGTTGCTTTGAAAAGGTAAGCTTCTGACGTATGATTCGAACGTCGTTCAGTCACCCTCGCCCTCGCCCTTCGTAAACAAGCAAGGACTGGCGTCAACCGTTCTAAAACCAAGCTGCGAGAGAAAGATGTTAGCAAAAGTGCACCAGGGTGATATCCCTCAAAATCATAAAAAAACAACCAGTAGATGCCAGCAAGCTTTTTAAAGAATTGGCGCAAGATGATCGTCCTTCGGATAAAATCGACTCGTCTCGTCGTCGATGCAGTACCCAACCTTGGAATAATTGGGTAAAGTACAGTCAAAGGCGATTCCAAGACCGAATCAGCTAGACTGTGATAGCATCCAGTATCGATTGTACAATCCCACTGAAGTGATCTTCAAGAGGTTCGTCCTTGGATCGTGAGCGCTGCTCAATATCCGGACACCATGCTGATCGCCCTCGTGAATGTAACCGCGTCTGGCACTTGGCAATTGGCGCAAGATCATGGAACTGAAATGAAATCGACTCTTCACCTATAAGACATCTGAGTGGTATTGGTGTATTGGAGAAGGTACCGACGAATGCATGGTTCCGATTGAATTGGGATGTATCGGGAGTACCGATGATACAATCTTCGTGAAGTGCTCTTCAAGTGCTTTGTCCTTGGATCTTGTTGAATCTGGTTCCTTGTCGAGATAACTACAATCTGTTCCCTCGATTTTCTATTTGCTCTTGATCACGAGATGAAGTGTTTGGTTGTGATTGGTCTCTTTCCAGACTGTTGTTGACGTTGGTGTGACTAGACAATGGTCCAGAATGATGTGGTAATTGGCTATGCTTAGACCACGAACGGCATCCAATAGTGCAATCGTGGTGAGTTTATCTTCAAGAGGTTTATCCTTGGTGATACTGTTGCGTCTGCTACCGGAGTCTGGTTCATTGCTACGATTACTCAAATCTGTTACCTTGATTATCTCTTCGTTTTTGAGAGTCTTGGTCGGATTGGCCTCTATTCGGACCGTATCAGACGTTGATGTGATTCGACATCGGTATAGAATTTCGAGGTGCTTTGCTCTGTATACATGTACCATGAACGGCACCCAACGGCGCAGTCCAATTGAAGCGTATCCTCGAATACCAGAGTCAGTCGTATACTCCCATACTCGCACTCGGTCGTTGGTGCACTGAGGCTCAGGACGAGTGAAGGGTGCTTCAAGAGGTTCACCATTGGTTCCTGATAACACTTGTTCATCGCGAACAACACTGCTATCAGCTTCTGTGAGAAACAATTCTTCGGTGTACCAAGACAGTTTAATTATTAAACTTGAGACTATGTGTCCTTCAAGTAAGAGTATATTAAAAGAAAATCCTGATATTTTATTTTCATATTTAAGTTATTAATATGTATTAACTCGACATGATTAGTCAATGCTCGTGGCTTTTCCACAAGTCTTTCTCATCGATCTCTCTGTAGCTCAGTTGGTAGAGCGGAGGACTGTAGTGGGAAAAGCTTGCCATCCTTAGGTCACTGGTTCGAATCCGGTCGGAGAGAAACTTTTTTTTGTTTACTCGTACCAAAGATTCTTTTATTTCTGAAACCATGAGATAATGCGATGTTTGAGATTGAAAATCTGGGTTAAAATTTACAAACCTGATTCTTTATTTTAAAATATGTATCAATTAATCAATTTTTGTCAGCGCGATAAATTCAGTGAATGGTCTGGTCTTTTCCACTGGGATTGCTAACAAACTCTCTGTAGCTCAGTTGGTAGAGCGGAGGACTGTAGTGGGTAAAGCTGGCCATCCTTAGGTCACTGGTTCGAATCCGGTCGGAGAGACATTTTTTTAATATTTCATCTTTCTATAAGATTATAGTTGACCTGTTTCATGAAAGCGCGTCTGCTAGTAGAACCGAAGAAATGGCCTGATCTTTTATTTTTCAATTATTTTCATAGATTTTTTCAATTAGATACCTTACTTCGAAGTTGTACGCGAATTGTGTTGGGTCCCAAAATTAAATTGAAGATGATCCTAACTTGGAAAAAGTCAGTCCGATCTGTAATTCTCGTACAGCGGCCCAAAAGGACTGTGACATTTACTTATGAAGCCGACTGTCAGTATTTCTTATTCATATTACACATTACTTCTGTGTGTGTGTGTGGGGGGGGGGGGGCAATGTCGAAGACAGGGTAATATAAAACATGTTCAATGCCATGTCGGAACCCCCCCCCCCCCCCCAGATCAATACGATTTGGTGCCTGATGATATTGCATTTGTCCCTGACAGATGCCTTTAAGCTTGGAAGAGCTTATCATCCAATCTTATTCCGATCATCCAATATTGTTCGTTCTACAGAGTGATATCGCACTGAACGCATCAGTCCTGCTATATCGACTGTAAAGATGGACGAGGAAGTCTTGTGATAGACTGGTTCGCAATCGGTCGACTTGGTCTTATATCCTGTGGTTTCATCGGCAGATGATGAATGGAAACAACTGATTCGATTCATGCGCGCAAGGAGGTTTTATAGAACCTCCAAGATGCAAGCGGTTGTCCACAGTTTCAAGAACGAGTTTCTGGCCCTTGGCATGGGTGTAGCTAGCTTGGGTCTAGGAGGGGTGGCAGGGGGTTGAACCGCGGAGAGGGGGTTGACGTGACTTGCGCCGGAGGACAGAGCCCCTCTATTGTCATTCGTCGTCTACATATTGATTGTTTAATCAGCGCTTTTCAGTCCAGTAATAGTTTTCTTCCTGAAAACTCCGCAACCGCTGTGGTATTCCAAATGTCAGTTTGTTTACTTTGGTACAGGGAATCAGGATTGATCCGATGGCTGTAGGCCCCCGGTTGGATTGAATTTTTCGCGTCCTCGAATGAGGCATCTTTAAAGGAATAACGTTGGAGGATGTGATTACTCTGTCTTATTCCTGTGTCGCCACTGTCCGTCATAACAGCTGTCACAGTCATTTGATGGCAGCAAGCTGAAACGCAGCGCCATACCAAACAATGCATAAGCCAGGCCATCTCAAACATCCATGGCTCGTTGGTCTAGAGGTATGATTCTCGCTTCGGGTGCGAGAGGCCCCGGGTTCGATTCCCGGACGAGCCCTTTTTAATGTTGTTTTTATCACACCGTGGCTGCATTTTTATGTGAGGGCTGCAAATGATGAAGTATGAAGCATGATGATGCATTGAATCGACGTGTTTTTTTCCAATTTCCTCGATTCCTTATATAACCTCAAAGGTTTAAAAGATGACCTTTGAGTGTCACATAGATGAATAAAAACATGACTCAATGACACCACATCGCTGATCATTCTTCGTTGCTCGTAAGGGTTGCGAAACGTGCCTAGTATTTGATATACTACCGCCAAAATATGAGAAGCAGATCAGAGTCAATGTAGAATTATTCGGGTTATTAAATCACTCGTCTTCGGGATGCACTAATAAAACAATGAACTCGTTTCTCCACTGGGACGATGACAGGAAGGTCGTAATGGCATGAGTCAGCTCGGCGCCACTTGGTCGTCACGACCCCGCATGAACTCCTCATGGCCGCAATATGAAACTGGTCCTAACGAGGTTGAGCATTTTGCTGAACCTTATAGACAATGGATTAGCGAAAATAGAAATAGTCCAAACCGAGTGAGAGAGCCAATGATGGCCTCGACAAGACGCTGTCCACAGCCACTCAGGTTGAGCATTTTCCTTCGACTCGTTCAATTCCGTGTTTGCTAATCCTTGCTCAAGACAATGGTAGAACAAAGGATCAGGAAAATGTTGAAATGTCTAGCTACAATGACAGCAGGGACAGGTCACAATACATTGTACTTTCAGATCCATTGCTGTTGCAGTTCCCGTCGTAGTGTTTGCTGAGCTTAATCACTCTCATTGCGTGGGTTTGGGGGCTCACGCCTGCAAAGTTCAAGAGAGTTAATCTAAACAGACTGAGATGAAATATCAATAAGAACAGAACCTCCCCACAAGCTCATCGGGGACCGTGCAACCTGACATGCTTAATGAGACAATGTCCATCGACGCGACCGTCGTATCAGCTGTCAATGACAGCAAGCTGAAACGCAACCACACCCATCAATCCATGAACCATACGATCTCAGTCATCCAAGGCTCGTTGGTCTAGAGGTATGATTCTCGCTTCGGGTGCGAGAGGTCCCGGGTTCGATTCCCGGACGAGCCCTTTTTGCCGTGGAACGTCACCAGAATGAAATATGTATTTACAACACACATTTGTTTGGCAAAGTCATATCAAAAATTCATCGCTGGTCCTTTCCTTTTTGGTTATACATGTATCTTATCTAGATTCTACCGTACGGCAAATTCTTTGCCAATGTTTAACTCAGTACTTTCTTAAGTCCAAGTCCAAGATTTGTTCAAAAATCAAATCAATTTTTCGAGAGAAGAACAGGCCAGCTTCAACTGTTTCAGTATTCGTTTGAGAAGGTTGGGATGAATCATGAACCATTAATTAGAGGTATTTCATTGATGCCCCGACCCCGAACGTATTCGGTCTACATGTGAGTCATGGTATTAGGTTAACTATGGTACATATCCACTGACATGGTTTTCATATTTCCCTGTTGCCTTGTATAAATGTTGATGTTTGGTCAGGCATGTTGTTGATTATCTTCAATGTCTTCTCACCGGGTGCATCTCTATTAGCATTCATCACAGAAACGCATACCTTAGTAACCAGTTATTCCAGTGCTACAAGTTCTCAAGGTTGAATCCCACCTTTGGGCATTTAACTGGAATCTCTCAGGCGCCCATCGCGCGCGACTCCTCTCGATGGTCAAGGTTGCTGGTGAACGACACCCATGCAGTCCATTCTCGTGCGGCCAACCGCAGGAGTACCGCGGCCAAGTACTATCTCCGTCTTGAAATTTGATAAACCAGTCCTTGATTAGAGATGACAGATGGCTCTTGGCCACGCCATCTCCCTGGGGGCGCGTGGCGCGTCCGGGACAGGCCATAGGGACACCCTCACCTAACCTCATCATTAACTTCTGTCTGTGTTGATTGCAATGTGCATCCGGTGGAACATAGGTCACTTTCTAGTACCGATCTGATAGGCATTTCCGCACACTCCTAGTTTAAATGTCGGTTGCTTGTTGCAAGAATTCTCGGGTCTGTTACTGCTGATGTCATCTGTCACCATTGGCACACTCCTTTCACTGTTCACATTGACCTGTTAGACATACCGGTAAGATTCAAGTAGGTCATTTCGACACCAGCCTCTCAACCCTGCTAAATAGCGTTGACACATTGTCTTCTCATGTTTATTACCAAGTGTGGATTAATCTATACTTGTTATCACCAAGGTTATCCATGCGCTTTTATCGGCCATTGAACTGCAGCGCATGATTTATTCCCAGGTGACACTGTTCCTGTTTCACCAGTGTGTCAACACGAAGTCCCCTGAAATGGAAACGTTCAGCATGACTTGCTTATTACAAGAAGTCGTTCCATGAGGTGTACATACAATTGTAATGCATAAAGTGGACAAAGCATGCTTAGCGAGGTCCACTGACTGCATACAAAAGCTTGACTCACGCTACTGTGTCAATCCTAGGGGATAATGAACACTGACCACGTAAGGCCTGTGCAAGGATCGATGTTCTGTATAAAACTGCCTGGGCCTATTCCACTCTGAAAGATTTTAGTCTTGTAAACAAACATGGCGAATCCTTCAGAGGTGGACGGAAAAGTATCAACCGCAGTGGTCATATTTGGAATAGGGTTTCTGGTCGGGGCAGGCCTAGGTGTTGCATTGGGATACAGACTCGGTGGTCGCGAGCTGGACAAATCGAAGAGGGGACTTCACTACGGCATGGAGAAGAACAAACGAGACTGGCTAAAGAACGAACTCGAAAACTCGGAGAAAAAACTCGAATCAATGGATATTGGGATGTATGCCATATAACGCTTTCCACCATATTGACCACAAGTGCACGTTTTAAACAAAACCGTCGTTCCCGCACATTCCACCTCCGACTGCTTCCTGGCACTGCGATCAAAATGGCGAAGATTTCAGATCGCATGGCCATAGTTCTCGCCGGTCTCAGCTTTGCTGCCGGCGTGTTTGTCGGATATAAACTGTACGGATTACGGCTCAGATTCGGCAAGGGCAAGCGGGATCGATTAGCGAAGGAATATATGGCTGCACAAAAGAAGGTCGAGGCGATGTAAGAACCGATTTGACTCGAGATTTTGACCGAGAAACACTATAAAATGGTTCATCGATGTACTACATCATACACAGTGCTCAACCTAGTTAGTGATCCCGGTAACCAGCCTGCTTGCATTTCAATGACTGTTGACTGAAAGTATGTCATGAATGCATCAGGCTATACTATCCACTGTATCTACCGTGTGTTCCTTCGGTGTCTGGACCGGGGGCAATTCACATAGGAGGCCCAGTTCCAGTGACTAGGACCAGCTCAAAGTGCTCTTCTACAAGATGACAGGGACACACTTGGACTGAAACTAGCCAGCAGTTCAAGAAACATTAGCCCGGTGTGACAGCGGATATAGTCCCCCTGGAGTCATAGTCCGGTAACATTGTATTTGACCAATTAAGCAGCATGATCTATTGTACCGCTAACCCTAACCAAAACATTTGCAATGCGGGCTATTGTTACACGGACTATCAGCCCTAGGACTACTATCCCCGCCACACCGGCTTCTTCAATTCACTGGATTGCAATTCTAGTCAGTAGCTAGGTTTTGTTCCTAACGATTTTCTGTGTATTATGGATCTCTTGACTAAGAACTGATTGGGTCACCAAAGATATACTACGGTTCGTGTATTAGCTTGGAGAGATAAAGCATTGAGATCAGCCTATCGACATATTGACCGACCTGCACGCGTGTATGATGACATTTACACCACTCAGAGACACATTGGACTTTAGAGTATATGTTTCTTAAGTATTTTATGAACATGTTTGGTCCACCCAAACATTAGACCCCATTATACCAAGTTTGTTGTAGGTATCTACGATCCTTTGTGTTTGTTCGCCCTATTGTTAGAGCATATACTATCTCGGTCAACATGTGGCTTTGTTAGTATATGTAAAGTAGTGGTCGATCAACCGTCTCGTCTTTCGAATAATTGTTTGAAAGACTCTGGTGTAACATCAATAAAACATACTCGAAAAGAAGGTTCCTTTTTGTTGATTGTGTTTGACGCAGTCACAATTGGAAAAAATAACGTTAGCGGTGAAATAGCGTTCGTTTTCCTAACCTGAAATACGTTATTTCATACAATAACGTTAAAAAAGTGTTATCGTTATCGTGAGAGTGTTAGCGGAGCGATCGCTCATCTCTCGAATGGCGCATATTAGATTCCTTCGTTCCTACGTCAATTCGGTAAAAAATGACGTCACGAGAGGTTAATCGGCTACATATGCAACCCAGAAGGTTCATGCAAATTTCAAAATTCGATATGAAACCTCGCCTTTGATATTGAACCGTTAAGTTGCATTTCAAAGACTGAGTCATTTTCCAATAAGAATGCATCAAACGTATCAGACCAAGGTTGTTGTCGAATTGTGAATTTTTAATGAGCCTTGTGGGCTTTCGTACAGACCCGTTTGGGCCAACTACGTTGGCAAGGCGGTTGGGTCGGCATCGGCACGACGTTAGCTTTAAAAAGGACATGTACGATGACATGCTGATTTTGTTAGTGGATATTTATCTCATTCGTCACGCGATAGAAAAATACGCAAATGCACAAATGGGTATTATGATGTATGAGATCTATTATTTTCAAAATGTCGGAAGTTGAGAAAATAAAAACACGGTCCACTGCTGCCTGCATTTAGCCAATAAACGAGTCGTTTCAAACTGTCACAACGCATCTAGGCCAACCTATAAATAGACATGCGTCTGTGGCAACCGGGGCTGCCAGAACAAGCACAAGCAAGTGCTACCTGACATCGCATTAAACAACCGGAATAGTTGGCATCAGCGTTTTTATTTTTGCTGCATACCATTGCCAGTGCCTATGCCTGGGTGGTGTAGTTTTTGTGCCGATCAACATAACTTTAATTAGCACAGCATTAACCCTTCAAGTAAGGTACAAAGTCTAATGGACTTTGCTTTGACTTCGCATTTATAGCTTTTTGCTGGGACATCTGTACATCGGGATGTCCGAAAGTGTTTAAAACAAGACGGCACCTGGTTAGGGAAAGCAAGTTAACGATACTGACTATGCACTAATCATGATCATACCTCAACTAAAATGAGAGGAAAACACCAAATAACGCTGAAGTTAAGTCACGGATAAGTAGTTTCTGTGATCATCTAATGCACTCTTAAAAATAAGGGGTTTTGAGGTTTTGAAAAACTTTTATAGGTTTTTTCAGCCAACAAAAATATGCACCCCGTAACGGTTTTCCAAAGATGAAAAACCCACCTGGAGGTTTTTGAGCATGTCAAGATTCAAATCATTTCCCTGAAAGAGGTCTAAGGGGTGCATATTTCTAATGGCTGAAAAACCCTGAAAGTACTTTTGAACATCAAAATCCCTTATTTTCGCGAGTGTATTACGTTAGTAACGGCGTCTTGTTTTGACACCTCAGGCCATGGTGACCACCCTTGCCACTAGGTCAGAGAAGGGTCACGCTTTCTTTCTATCAGATTTTCTATGATCTACCATTTGTACAACTTGTATTATTTACTAGTTGCTTACAAAATTGTGTGTGCGACCTGTCTTTTCGATGGTCAAGGAACACCCTGTCGTTTATCCCCGACACGAAGTCCAAATAACTCAATAAAATAAGCTTTTAGGCATGCATTGATACTGTCACTCGACCACGCTATTTTCAACTCAAATACGTTTAGGTAAATCCCTGACACTTCTTCTTCAGCACGATCAAGTATTTTCAGAATTAAGTTTTAAAAAGACTCGAGAAACATGATTGTGTTGGTCCTATTCCTATAACTGCCCTTTACGAGGATAAAAACAGGATATTAAGCCAGCAGTCTGGTGAAGAGCTATTTACGGATTTAAAGATGGGGATTTTCACTATAAGTGGATATGCCATTTGATGTCAGAAGAATTGAGTTAATCTCGCACAGGCCCCCATGCATTGTGTGACTCTATATCTAATTAAGTTTATTATGTTCGGGTCTCGACGAAAAGTTATTGCAACTGTGGTGTAGATAAAATAAAGATCCTGGCGGGAAGAAGTCTTGATGACGTCAAAGATTTTAAAATGACGTCAGTCAAATCTGTTCAAATCTAATCACATTGCGGATGAGTTACAAATGTATATATATCTATATATATATAAATGATGCTTATATAGCGCAGTATCCAGACAATTGTCCGCTCAATGCGCTTTACAATGGAAACACCAACTCATCCAAAGGCCTCCCGAAAGAGGTGGGTTTTCAGAAGGACTCTGAATGAGCTAAGGTTGTCGCACAATCTCAGTCGTTCGGGTAGAGCATTCCAGAGCTGTAGGGCTGCGAGAGAGAAAGCCCGGTCACCGTATGATGGTACAACCGGCTTTGGACTCACCCGCAGCCTGACACACCCCCGCGATCGCAGGTCAAACGAGTGAGACTGCGCGACAATGAGCTCGGAAATATAAGATGGAACCAGTCCATAGATTGCTTTAAAAGCAAATATGAGAACCTTGTATTGAATTCGCTGTGTAGGTAGCTCTTCACAGTTTTCAATGATAAAATTAGATGATACACTCATAGGGTCTATAGTGGGTAGCCAGTTGATCTTAGGCTGGTTTTTCATTTGGAGAACGGAACAATCATTCTTTCATGACATATTTGCTATCCCAAGAACAGCAGTACAGTTCCCGAAGATTTAACACCTCCATGTTTGGTGTAAGAACTTATCGTATACTTCCACACGTGATCCCTACCTTTCTGGTTAACTGGTGCTATTTTGCTTACCTGGAACGAAAGACAAACGAAAATGTAGTATTATGTAGTTAGTATATGAGATCAATGCGGCAGCGGTAGCGCAGTGGAAGAGAGTCGGCCTCATGATCAGGAGGTCGTGGGTTCGACACTGGCCGAGTCACTGCTTAGTTCCCCTACTGGTTGAGTTCAAGTGAGCACCTTCTGGTTGCTCCTTGAAACCCCTGATTGATTTCTGTGGAGACCGGGGTAATAATATGATATCCCAAAGCGCTTTGAGCGAGAACTATAGTGTCACGGAATTGCGCTATATAAAAGACTCATTATTTTTATTATTATTATTATGGTTGCTTAAGTATTAAAGGACAAGTAGGTGATAAGATATGTTGTTTTTTTACCCGAAAATGGCTTCCAGCAGGACCGTGACTCTTCCAAACAGGATCATTGAAATACCGTCAATCTGTCAGTAACAGTCGACGTGCATACCCGGTAAAACAAATATAATTGGAGCTTCTGTCCTGTTAAGTTCTGATGACAATTACATGATTACCAAGCGTTAATACATTTAAAGGTTATTTTCATAATTCAATTTATTTCGTTGACAACTGGAATGGATGACCTCGAATTAACGAGTTAGTGTAATTACGCCACATTTGATCATAATTTTATTGTGTTCGATCATGGCCAGTTTGTTTTTAAATCTTCTGACACATATCTCTTAGCGAGGCTCTTAGTGAAAGCGTTTTAGCTGTGTAATTTCTATGCAACAAATGAATGTACATGTGTTAGTTTTATTATTGCCAAACGAACTGTGATGTATGTGTGTACTGTTTCTCCTGCAAAGGAGGTTTTAATAAATAAAAAGATTATCCATGTTTTGCCTTTGTGAATGCAAATGCCAAACGATCGCATAGGCAATACAGATACATATGTATTCTATGAGGCATAACGAAATGGAAATTGAATATTATAATCAAAATCATCACAAGTGGTGTCTCCTGAAGAAGAAAAAAAATTGATATGTCTCATCTTGAAGATGGAAGACATTTTCTCAAAAGACGCCCTTGTTCTTGGCCATATTTCACCTAAGACCCCCAAAAATGAATAACAAACGCCATTTTTTATTATTGAAAAATCGCCCATATTTGGAAAGCCCAAAAGCAGCTAATATCGGATGTTGTTCCAGACTGTCTGGTACCAAAATACACAAATAACTAAAAAGAGCACGCTTTATCAAGTCACTGATGTACGCCACTGCGTACATGAATGTAACGGGAGCTGCATCTCACACTCTAAGAACTAGCATTACGCAACATTGAAACATCGTTGCATAATTAGCGCTTATATAGCGATTTGTCACACTTAGATACTGATATCATCACGATTATGCAGAAAAACGCGACCCTGATGGTTTATCAGCCGCGTCTCGAAAACGTATTCCGTTCCACTAATTTCATTGCCTTACATCAGGGAGAAATAACGTTACTTCCTCTTTCTATATCCAACAGATAATATGATGACGCCGCAGCCTAATATTTCATTGTTATTGATGGTAATGTTTTTGTGAGCTATATATTATGACAGTTAGTTTTGTGTTGTTTCTCGCTATATTGGAATATTTGTCATAATGTATCGATGCAAGTAGCCCGATGTTAAGGTCTTGAAACCTGAATTTCAGTTTCGGATACTCTGGCTCGAGCAGTTCTCGGCAAATGCAAAGGATCCAAGTATAAATAACCTGGTTATACCGTTCATTTCAGGAGAGACTGACATGATTAATGACTTGAATTGCTACATCCGCCATTGGAAAGAAGAACGGCGTCTGCATACTTTTTAGGTAATATAAAAAGCAATGTCCATTTGACAGTATTGTACAATATTTTGACAGGTATAATGTACATATACATGCCATGCTCAATTATTAATAGTAACATTATTGCCACTAATTACATTGTATAGCATACACTAACAATAGTAACATAATATAATTGCACTGGTACAATAATGTAAACATCATTTCTTATTCATTAGCCCTGCCGCAATCAAATCAAGTAGAATTGTTTTGGTCCTCATATTGAAGCATTGACAGGGTGTAGCAAAGTTATTAGGCACAAATGGAAATTAGTTTGTTGCAACACGACAAGACAAGATACTGTTTCATCTCATTTAGATCCATCGGAAATACACTGCCATCATACATAGCACAGTTCATCATTCAAAGAAAGTCTCATTCAAAGGCCTGGTTTCAATTTTTATTATATTTTAAGTCGTTTAATCTGATATTATTAAGAATGTGGTCGGACATTTTATTCATACGATTCTGATGCAAGTCACGATTCAGCTGTTTTGGAAGGTGTTTTTTTAGGTCACGGCCGCTCCATGATTAAAAAGAGGAAATGGCGTAGTTTTATCTGCTCGTGCTTACATCGTTTGAACTTGCAACATTTCGAAATACTACACTGGCATATATCTTCGACCATAAATGCAACCCACCCACATTCAGACGCCATAAAATACCATAAAATTGAGCTATCATTTCATAAAACTAATTGAGTCTCCAGAGAAAATACCGTCTAGAACTATTAGAGATACGCTGGGTAATTTGAATGCTGTATCAGTATTTAGCCATAGCAATAAATCACTTGATCGATCGAAGTATTTCGTATTTCGTCGCCACGATTTACTGCCTCCGGATGCGGGCTATCATCACCTGTTATGTTTATGGTGCAGTGGGTGGATGTTATCCGCCTGATTATTGCGGGTTGTTCGATTGTATGTTGGATGAAGTTGAGATCGTAAATCTAGCAATGGTGACTTAGCGGAATCGGCGGAAACAGCCCATTGACAGTATGAGAATACCGATGTCAAATATGAAATATATCGCGATATTGGAACTTTTGCCACATTTGGTCTTCTCTCGACCACGGCAGATGGTCAAAGTGGTCCGAGAAGAACCAAGACCCGCCCCATCATATGTAGTTGTCCTGCCACCACAATTCGTTCCCAGCAGTTTCGTCCCTAAAGCACTATTTGTCACTCTTTTAGAGTATCGAGTATACAACCATGTACACGTGTAGTTTTGGAGCTTACTCCCACTTGACAACAATGCTTGATATTTAATCGTGCAGCCTGCATACAAATGAATTCTAAGCCATGCCGCGATCTACGTGGAAATTGAGGTTTGCAAACCCTTGACATTCCCCTTATTGGCAGCTGTCTGACTTTGAATACGTGTAAACGTGTTGTCTCCGTCTCGTACTATTAGACCGATACTCGAATACTATTTCAGTCGTAAGTAACTCCACTGACTGCTGCCCTACCCTGTCAATGGTCAATGACTCGATGCATCCATATAACAACTGATCACATTTATCAATGCCAGGACATTTTCTTCAGCGGACTGAATTCCCTTCTACACTGTACGTTGTAACGTCAGCTTGTGTGACTGACAACCTTCGACTTCTGAAGAAATGTCAGAAACACAATTTGTCACTGGATTGATATGAACCAGGCCGTTAGTCTCTTTATCCATGCACCTTAACACGCCACTGGACAATAGAGTGGGACTAATTCTCCTGCTGACTCAGTTTACGTTCACACTGACGTCCTGCCACGTGCCTGGGAACCGGCATATACTTGAATTGATAACCCTGATTCACACATACATAAGTACAATATGGCTTCCATTGTCGCGCATTGATCTGAGCAGGTGATGCGGTACGGATATGCTAAGTACCACCGGGAGTAAATATCAATGGGCACAATATACGACAGCATCACTTCAGGAAAATATCAATGAGGTACAACCTTTACAAACACTTCTGTATACGTGTACTCTAGTTTTGTTTCACATTATATACTATGGACATTTTGTACACCATACATGTGGCTTGGTGTGATTTGAGTAGTGTGAGGTGGTGTGATTTGAGTAGTGTGGGGTGCAGGTGTTGGGTATCAATAATTGATGAGTTTGATCAACATTTGGGGGCGGGGGAGATTCATGCATTCAGGTTGTGAAATGTTCACTGGGCGGTTTCTTAAACGCCACGTACTATTATGATAACTGGCTCGATAATACACCTTAATGCCAGCCTATCGGCGGTGAATATCAGTCCTAAAGTCGCCTCCTTTCGTGAAAGATGGATCGGCATGACCTTAAGCTTACAGGTTCGAGCTGTGATGGCCACTGACTCAACCAAGCTCCCTTCACTGGCAGTTTGACCACTGACCGACGAGAATATCCTGGCTTTGGCGAACCATGCAGGCCATTTTCACTACGTTTATTTGTCCTCGTCAGTTGAGACCTATACACCACCCTAAAAGACTTTTCGTGGCGGTCGATGTTGTTAAGATTGTCCTGTAGACCCTTTAACAAGGCTGTGGAACAATTGTAATGGCCTGGGAGCGAGTTGCCTTTGTTTGAAGACAATGATCGTGTACTGGGCTCAGCTCGAATTATCTTAACTGCGAGGTGAGGGGCAAAGTAACGTACATATACAGAACGATCATGTTGATCTGCCGGCGTTTGCGGATCATCATACAAGGACTGGTGTTCACCGCCAGAAAGCCGCCATGAGCTGGATCAAACCAAGCCTATATTCCTCCTAACGATTTTCGATTACTCGAGGATAACAATACATTGGCTGCTACACCGAGCCGCATATTCGTCACATCCCACGCAATGTCCCCAGGGATGCCGGCAGCCCGAGACATGCACACTGATCCTAATGAAACCATCAAGCCCCAGGCTCAATAGCGACGTCCTCAGCCGTCTGCGACCTACACGGAATCGCGATGACAGAATGAAGCACAAGACTTCAATATTGATCCGAGAAATCGCCTCATTGACTGACAGATGTTTATTGGGATTCCTTGTCTGCAGAAAAGATCCACTGGCTGCTATTGTCAGTGCAGAATCCAGAATACTCGTCATCTCAGTCGAGACAGAGATAGCAATGTAAATGGTGGATTAGCGTAGCTCGGGGCAGCACAGGAGGACCATGGATAGATTTCAACAAGGATTTCACCAGACAAAATCCTATCGCTAAGTTGATGTTATCAAGATTTGCCTTTGCTCTGACCACCCTCGGACAATACAGCAGAACATTGGAAATTCAGGCGGAGGTGCGAGCGGGCTTTGTCTGTAGAACAATGGTAATTCAGGCCGAGGTGCGAGCGGGCTTTGTCTGTAGAACAATGGTAATTCAGGCCGAGGTGCGAGCGGGCTTTGTCTGTAGAACAATGGTAATTCAGGCCGAGGTGCGAGCGGGCTTTGTCTGTAGAACAATGGTAATTCAGGCCGAGGTGCGAGCGGGCTTTGTCTGTAGAACAATGGGAATTCAGGCCGAGGTGCGAGCGGGCTTTGTCTAAAGAAAATATTGGGCTACGACTGAATTATTACAACTGCGAGGTAAAGGGGCAAATAAAACATAATGTTCTAGACTACCAACAATATTATTTTACACCCTGTACAGTTCACCGTAGCAAGGTTCGTCCCCAGGAGGTCATAGGCACCCATTGTATGTGTTGCCGCATACTATCATGCATTCAGTAACACTGACAAATCGATATCAGGTTAGGTATCTGGCATGTCTGGTCTTTCATTTTCTAGTCTGATAATCTGGTCATCAATCTCTCGCTGTTTGTTAAGGCTTCATGTCTGTCTGCCTACGGATTAGACACATTGGCTTGGCTCTAACGACCTGGCCACCATGACATCGGGTACCTTCGCATGTCCTAATTCATGCTCGGAAATTGTCGGGACGTAGGCAGAGTTGTAACCATGATAGGTGGTGCGTGATCTGCTTTCCCAGTCCATGTATATTGATCAGGTGATCTCACGATATCGGCAGTCTGCCCTGCCAGTTCTCGCCTGCTATGCATTCACTACTGCACGGATAAATCGATATATTTTGTTAGACAAGTTCTCGCCTGGCATCCTGTCTGCCTATGGATTATACCAAAAATTCATAAGGCGATCTGAACGGTACCCATTCAAGTACCATTCAGAGTACTAGCACACCGAGTTCATCATTATGGGCACAACATTAGCTCATCTCACTCTTCACGTCACTTCAATACATCAAGGACGCATTGACACATTTCACGTGTAGCAAATGCACAGCGAAAGAGCGTTGCCTTGGACTGAGTGCCAACACTCGAAAACATGGCAGTCATTATCAGCCTGGAGAACACTGTCAAAAACATGGCTGTCAACCTTTTTTCGAGAAAAAGTTATTCTCCAGTGGCTTCACCCAATTTCCAAAATGTTTATTCAATACAAACAGACGCATGCTTCTCGCAGTAATTAGCATTTGAATAGAACTAATGAGACAATTAGATCGTATGAAATATTGAAACACGTGGCTAAGACGCTATTTAGAGAGTTAGAATAATCCTGGTCGCGGCGTCCCCAGCTGCTCGATTTGTTATAAAGGTGCGGCGCGATGACTGCGATATTGTCACAATTAACCGTTCTCTGTCTGAGTGAGTGCGTAGCAAAGTATGAAATGCTCTCTTGGCAATGATATGCATTCGTGGTGCTGCTGACATTGATATGAGAATCAGGAGCCTTTCCTTTCGGTGCGCCGACAAAAGTGACGACACAAAAATCACACAGCCATATTTTGGAACCGCGATTGCACAACACGACAGATGAGTTCAACTCTCGTTTACGGTTCGACCGTGAATGAATGTGGAAACCGTTTCACCCCGGTTCCCCAAAATTAAACTCGGTCCTTGGTACATCAAGTCATTCAGGCCAGTAGATGCAGTGAGTTAATGCAAGAACCTCCTTGTTGATGGGAAGAAAGATCAGATTGCGGTTATGAGGCTGGCGCTGTATTTCATGTTTTTGCGGAATATAGTCAGAGAAAAGTATAGAGATGTAGCATATCTCGCGCATGAATATGCCCCTCCCCCCCCCCCCCCCCCGATATTCTCTTTCCGAATTATATGATAATGATGCCCCTTTGTTTCTCGCGTCTCATTTGCTGGACTGATGTGAATCCATAAAAACGTCTGTTTCCAAGAGCACAGTTGAGGCTTGTGTTTGATAAACTAATCATGATATTGCTCAGGGCAGGACAAGCGACGAGCAGATAAACCTTACAGAAACAAGAAAAACTTCCCCGACTCTTCGAATCGATGATCTTTGTCCGATGATTTGCAGGGTCTGGCGCCTGCACCAAAAAAGGACATCCACCGCCCATCGCGCAATGAATCAGAGAGCTTTTTACTTCCCCGACTCCTCGAAGCGATGACCTTTATCCGACGATTTGCAAGTCTGACGTCTGCATCACATGAAGGACTTGCCACGCGACCAAAGGATGGTGATTAGCCCGTCCCATTACGTCAGAGTAGGTTTGTCACATCCCTTTGTCTGTGTGCGGGTAACTGAGGACGCTTGCTGGACCTGGGAGTGCTGGTCGCCATCCAAGGACAAGAACTTATGGCTCTGGCACTCACATCCCGGAGAAGCAATGCCCCAGATGGCAGAGAATCAGGCAGGCCTTCCATTGCCAGTGCATATGATGTCATATTGTCCCTGTCACCAGATGGACACAGCTTCTGGAAAACGTACCAATGAGCACAAATTTTGGCTGGTTTTCTTGTGAGGCAACCATTCTCCAGGCCTCAAGAAGGACTATTCAGGGCAGGCTGCTCGGTAAGTTGGAAGGCCTGATGAGATTCTCGGGAGTCTTGGGAATGGATTTTCCAAGGTGACCCAGGGGACTTGTGTCGTATTTGGTATCACCAAGCTTGATCCAGCGCTTTGCGCGGATGGCTGTATTCTCCCACTTTGCCGGTCACCTCGTCCGCCATATTTCTGCACACCCTTGCTAAGCTGACTCCAGCATTTCGCAATACCGTGCCGGCGTTGGTGGACATCCCTTTGTTAGATGGAGAGTAACAATGAACACTTATCAAGATGATGCTGTAATTAATGAGAGTGTTTGATCCTGTATGAGCGGGGATTATTTGATGTAAAATGCCACAAATACACGCACATCTTAGTGTAGAAAGTCACCGTTAGAGTACACTTTTTCTTCTCAAAACTACATGGATACTTTGAAGCTAGTCATCACGATTCCCTAAGGAGAAATAAAAATGTCACAGCGCATCAACTCCAACCACCCTGCCACCTGCTACTTTCATCCTCCTGACCCGGTTTCTCCGTTTCCATGGTAACATCCTCAACATTGATTCAGCCGTGGTACATTAATATGTGTTCCGCGATTGTGTGCTTCCTAATGGCACTTCACCGGATTTATCTCACGTGGCTGTGCTTTACGATGTCGCAAAATGCAATCTTCATTGATACTCATTCGCGCTTTATCTTTCCGTTTAAAATGACATACAAGAAATAAATGGATTTCATCTTCAATTTAACATTCCTACCATTTCAACTTTTCATTACTCACAGCAGGGATGTTATAAAAATGACATTCAGCCCTTTGTCTACGAAATGCATATGACAAGGAAAGGTTCTGTATCCGTCACACCTGGCCCGGAATGCCTCTTGGTGGACTGTTCTGTTCAGCTCTGAACAAGGTCACACGTAAGGTCATTCAGTGCAATCTTTGTGGGCGTTTCAACAAGTAACGTATCGATATTGATAATCATAGGTCATATTGATGTCGACTGAATATACAGGGTATGTGCTGTGTCGGGTTGGCGTGATGATATTGAATGTTTCATCACAACAACAAAATTACCGTCAATCACATAGCAACCAGGAATATGATATGAAACTTGATGCATCTGCTTTTTAATATGCGGTATTTCTGAAGGAAGTGACTACTTGGCAAGCCCGGCTTACCAAACAGCGACTTTTTCTTGTCCTGAATGGAGAGCCGAACTCATTAATATTAAAGTAAAGTCTCCAGCTCGCCAAACAGGGTAGATTTGTTACCTGTTTGGCAAGCCCGGCTGGTCGAACAGGGTGGCTTTTTAGTCTGTTTGGCAAGCGGCTCTCCAAACAGGACAAAAAAAGATGCCTGTTCGGCGAGCGGCTTGCCAAATTGACCCGGCCATTTCTGAAACACTTTTATTTGTAATGAACTGCAGTTTACTGTCTGCAGTGTAAATGCACTGTGCGTCAACGAATCCTCATCTGAATTCAGCGCCCGTGACTGCTTGTATTGGGTTGGTGCACATGGAAGCCGTCAGAGAGCATTAAAAAACCATATCATTCGTTGTTTAAATTGAAATGTTTTAGAACAAAAATGTATCCTTCAGCAGTTTTATTATTTCACGGACTGGGAGGTTGATACGCCAAACTAGATACGTCAGGAACAGAAATAGGAAACAGAATTCTGATATAAATAGTAACATTCTGATAATGCTATTCAGACGTTTATTAATGCTTGTCAAACAGCGATATTGAAAGGGGAGCGTCGCCAATTCATAGCGTGATTATAATGGTTAGCGCGAAAACTGTGTCAGGCAACTGCATGTATTAATAATGCTTGGTTAGTTGATACCTCCCGGACAGTGGTCGCGTTCAGTCCGTCCGCGTATTTTTGCCATGATATACGAAATTGATTGGATAGGTAATGGATAACTCTTAGCCTTATACGACATAAAATACAAAAATAAGAGTAATTAGACATTTGTAGACTCATCTACCCAGGCTAGAAAACAGAAGGAATTGATAACTTTTATCAACATACTAATACGGAACACCTTTCTGAGAGAGTTTCAATGGAGACATTTATGCAGTTTACTCCTAACACTGCTCATATACGATCGACAAATACGGCTGACCGTTAAGGTTAAAGTTGACTGCATCAACAGAAACTTCAGAGCTCTATCGAATTCTATCTTTTTGTGAACTTAAAAGTTCATATTCCATTTTTTATTCACGTGTATCTAACATTTCGTCTTAATTCGCTCATAAACCTCTACTCCCCTCTCCCCGCCCGCATGTTAGTATCGAATTCTCTCTTTTCGATTACTTTAAGTTCATTTTCGCATCTATCATGTATTTCGCCTGTATTTACGCATACGCCCCTGTCTTAATGATGACTAGACGAGCACCAACCTCACACCAATAATCACTACTAACATTAATTTGAGTTTGAATGACTATTCAATATCTACCTGTCGCGTTCTGTCAAAGCTATGAAACAAATTAGTGCCGTGACAAACCATTAGACGCTCAAAGATGCAGGTCAAACAACACTAGGTACAGAAATAGTTTCGGGGCACAAGGGGAAGATTCACACACAGATACTTCGCGCACAATAGCAATTATTCCGAGCCATATAGGACATGTGAGGTGAGATCTGCTCAATATAGCAACCCCGAGGCAGAATAGGGGTCGAAATAGACCTTTGCTACATATTAGTGCCTCTGTGGAGACTTGAAGTGACTGTGTTCGTGAACTCGTAAGGACAAGTCAGAGTTTCATCGAGGGTAACGAACTCAGTGGAGCTCAAGCATGTTGGGGACGAACAGGGCAACTCACGAGTTTAAAGTGATCCTAACCCGGACTTTTAGTCGGGTTTTTCTCATCGGACGATTTGAATGAGTGGATATTTTTGTCAAACACAATCTTGGAATCTCTCCGCGTGCAACACTGTCACTGTCACTGTCATTTTATGTGTGTGTTTCCATCACAACGATATTTGCAAGGAACACTTGACATACGTCCAATGAAATGATTACATTCTTTAACCTTCCAGTCAAAACGATAACTCAGCTAAATTCAGCATCATTCGCGAGTGTGTCAGTGTTGCTAAGTTGTACCCGGGAGCTGTTTGGGGGCGAATGGAGTAACCTTTCGGTTAACATTATAAACAAACATTGCGGGGTGAAATGAAACTGTCAGGTTACATGTGCATGTATTTAACTCGGTGCCATCTCATCTTCCTGGTGCATCGAGTGGGTGATATGAATAAAGGCTAGCAAATGCTTTTACTTCAATTTTGTACAGAAAGACCAAGTGTAAATGTACATGGAGTTTTAGATAAAAGCATTTACTACTCTTTATTCATATCACCCAATGTCTCCAGCCAAAGCCATCACTCTCTACACGATGGGTGTCATGGTGATTTAGCAGCATGAGTCGGGTCTTGCATTCGACTTGCATTCCAGCAAATCCCATTTATTCGTACATGTTTAATTTCAATTACATTCATCTCACTTTTGATTAGCCCAATTTTCAGAACGTGCAGTCTAATTTTAAACAGTTAGCTCCATCATAACTTACTTTTATCTATCAATCAAAACATGAAATCATGAATTGCGAATCAACGGACTCTTTTAATACTGCTACAAGCATTTTTCGTTTTTACTCAGGTTTTGTTTCATTCGGCCTCGTTCAAGAGGCTTACGTTCGGTGTATTCTATTGCTGAAGACATGCAAAGACAATGCCTGGATCGAGGCTGGCTGCCCAGACAAGTAGGCCTACCAGACTGTTTCAGGGGTGTAATTTGAACAGCTCCGCCGCACTCGACCTGCGAGTTGATTTGTTGAAGACGGAACACAAGTAGATTATAGAGGTAAGTTATGCCGAAAACCATGTATCGTGACAAAACATACCACCAAACCTATTATCTATCAATTAGGCGTGTTTACCGTAGCTCTTAAGTGCAGACAGCTTGCCTGATAATTCAGTTCCTCACTGACAGATGATGAGCTATAAAGTATAACATCAACGTCTATCCCGGTTTGCATTCTAAAAGTGCTTTTCCTTGCTTGCAAATAAGCGAGAGTGATGCGGGGGGCCGACCTTTGAATCAATCTGTTCGCTTCCTGGAAAACATTATACTCCTCTGACCCCGCGAGACCGAAACGCTCCGATTGTTCTCAAGGCTTTCATAGTTTACTTTGACGCCAAACGAAAGCGAAGAGCACTTTCTACTCCTGTGCCTGGTTGTTCAAAGCAAGTCTGCCACTAACGCCGGCATTAACTTAACTGGGCGTAAGGTCTAAAGGACTTAGGAGATAACACCAAGCTATGTCAGAGTCTTTCAAATAAGTTATTTACTTGAAAGACTCTGGTTAAGTTAACGCCAGCGTTAGCGACGTGTTTCGGCCAACCAGACCCTTGACGTTTGGGCGGCTGCCCGCAAAGCACGGAGCACTAGCTCTTCACAGCTGCAACTCATCCGGAGTAAGTGTAGAAATGTCAAAAAACGCTTTAAGATTTCTTGTGTGTGTGTGTGGGGGGGGGGGGGGGGTTCAAATGCAGATTCCGTGGATGCCTGTGGGCGACCAAAAGCTGTTTTACCCTCAGGCCTGAGTGACAGGTTTATAAACTGTCTTCCATCAAGGCCAAGAATTCCACTCTCGTTGTTGACATCTAACTTTTTAGAGAATTGTTTGGACTCGCGAGAGGAAAGTGGTTTATACAGCTCCTGACCTGATAAACCATCTCTCATCGTGTCGAGGAGGCCATTAAAAGATCGGCTCCGTATATCAATGATTTCACACCACTTGCACAGCCGTGTGACGGTTTTTTTCTCGGCCTAGTTCTATAAATTACCAGTTTATGGATTAAACAGCATTGTAAGATTGAAAAAGGTTATAGATAGCAGTATAATAGGGCTCCAGTTCGCCTTGTAGTGCAGTGTGTGGGATGTGGGCGGACCGTTGAAATAGGGCGTTTACGTATTCTTGTACGTTCACATGCTTGTGTCCCAGTCAGTTGGGCCACCAAGGCACCATGGTTAACCCCGTGCCGATTCGCCAAGTCAGGTATCAGGCCCAATCAGAGGTTTTGATGGCTCGTGGTGGCCTTTCCTTGGACGAAGCCACTACGCATCTTTTCCCTTACCCGCAGTTAAAGGAATTCATGCAGGCCCAGCCCAATACACGGTCTGTTGTCTCTAAGCAAAGAGCGTACGCACCAAGGCCTTTATTTCCATCGTTCTACTGTTTTATCAAGGAGATATCCGGGGAAATCCTGATGACATCGACCCCCACGAAACGCGTTTTTATGGGAGTCGGTAGGCCCAAATCAACAATGGTAAATAATCGTAATGGCAATGGGTTTTTTTGTCTTCAATCAGAATCATGGCCAACAAGGAACATGCTAAGGCGCCGCGCAAACGAGTAATGTAAATCGCAACTACCTATGATTATAATCGCTGCTCTGTGCGACGATCTCTCGTCTGCGGGTGAAACCCTTTTATCACTCGGTTTGATACTGACCCGCAGATCGCTGCTATGACAACCACAAACGAGCGATTTTCGTCGCATGCGATTTAAATCGCAGGTCGGAGCGCTCTTGTTGCTTGTCTACGAGGCGTTTTAGTCTCCTGTTCAATGAGTACGCGTCTGTGTTAAGGCTTATTAAACGCCAATATCCATAAATGATGACAAATTATGAGATGAATTAGACAGAAAACTAATGGCGTTTTTCATAATTGCCTGAAGCTTGATGTGTAAAAATCAATCATGCTCCGCGCCTAATATGGCCGAAGTCGAGCTCACCTCATTCAACTATATAATTACAATGTATTATCGACAGAACGAAAAAGGAGAAAAAAAATCATAATTCTATGATATGTTAATGCTGTCTGGACGTCGCACCCGGGAACCTGGCTCCAGATGGTGTGATACAAAATATGAACGCAAGACGGAATAAAAACATATTGATTTTGTTTATCATGCGAATGGTCCCATTCTATGGTGATATAATGGTTTAACCCATCCATAGCATGTGGATAGTTTTGCTATGTGCTAGGCTATATTTACCCTCCCTGAACAAGTCCCAGCCCACCTTAGAGGGAGACTTAAGTCCGGAGCTAGGGGGTTCAAACTGGTCATCTTCTGGTGTCTAATATGCAGAGTTTCGAGACTTGGCGAGTTTCATTCGGCATCAAATAGCGAGTTTTCGCAAAACACCCGAAATGCAAACCTGAATGTCTACATGTATCACATTGTACGAGCTCGATGTTAAACAGAGTCTGGTGGACTGCTTTGAATCTGAAGAAGCCATGAAATGTTTGGACCAAGTGCCAAAGATACAGCGAGATACAGCACTCATTTGAAGTAATTCAGAGCGCTGCTCAAGGCCACAGCCTAAGTACTCTAACCCTGATAATAAGAATCTGGCATAATAAGAATCTGGCATCTTTCACCACTACCAGGATCATTTGAAGGCAGTACGAGATGGAAAATGTTTTGTGTTGCATTACGGAGGTAAACCGTTCGTGCACATTGATTTTATTGGTGGTACAGCAAAATAGGAAAAACTACTTTCGCTGTGCAGAAACGACGGTGGATAAAGGTACCAGTCTGCCAAAAATAAATACGTGCCAACATGTTTGGGAATGGGATTAAACTGGAGAATTCCTACGACGACCATTCCTGCGTCGTAAATAACTTACAAAATACGTTAATTTTTTATTAAACGGGATTTATTAGTGTTGGGGCCGTTCGATTATTTGAGTCTTAGTCATAGATTAGTATATTTTATGTAACAATGGTAACTGCATGCTGAGGAAAAAACGCTTCTTAGAGCTAACGCTGGCGTTCGTCTTTAACGCCGATTTGGCAACTGGGCCTGGCCTTGTCGTGAGCGCGGTGCATTAACTGAGGTTTATGGATCTCCGATCGCTTCTGGCGTGGTCCAAACTGAAGTGTGTTGACTCGTGACATCACTCGGCAGTGTTTTCTGCCTATCGTCTTTCGTGGCATCAAGTAATTTTGAGATGATCCCTTTGACACCTGGGCATATCATACAGTATACCAACAACTGTGAAAAGGCACCGCCAATTCAACTAGAACGTGTCTCTGAAAGAAGACGACTCGGCTGGCATATATCTGAGCCGCGCTGAAAAAAGTAACCTAAAACTATTGACACTTGGCAGTGGATTTGTCAGTTGAGGAATGCATGGGTTCTTTATGGAGTATTTTGACAAATATTCCATTATGAATATGAATAAGATAGGTCGTAACACGGACCTCCATGATCGTAAATACTAGTAGCCTGACGAGAGTAGGTCATGTCCTGATGTCAATGTATGTAGGGAAATGATTATTTCAAATAAAGCTGTTTTATGGCGTTTTCGTATACTAAAAGTATGAATACCTTTGGGGAGGATAGGCAATTTAGATATACATTACCACCAAATGATATGCTACGTGTGTAAAGGGGCGTGCATGTAGCTATAGCGAGGGGGGGGCAGGGGCTAATATCCACCAGAAGTCGCCAAAAATATTTTGGACCATGATGTTGGCCGAAAAATTGAAAAAGCGTAACCCCCCCCCCGAGCCTTGCTACGCTCCTGATGGGAGTTTGGGGGTTTGAGTTGAAGACACACACGTTCTCGTAAGGGCCGGAGACATCAGACGGCGGTTCTATTACACGATCATAATCTAAAGCATTCTCCACAAAGACGTGATACATTATAGGACCACACCACCACACTACTATTACGCGCGGAGTTCCATGAACAACGATTGAACAATAGGGTAGGACTTCTTCTCAAGGGAATTAAATGTTCTGTACACCGTCTCATGCAAACCATGCACAATCAGGCGCCGCACGTGCTATAGCGCTTCATTTTCACCTCTGCGTTCAAATTAACACGCATTGTATGTATATGAATATTTTGCCGCGAATTGTTGTGGCGCCAGGCTGGTGTGAAAAATGAGTTTGGATCAAGGTATAAAGCTTCATCATGTGAACGTGTACAGTGGGATTCAGACCACGTATTGACATATGAATAGCGATGTATACGCTGACATACGGTAACACAGCTTCGACAAATCGATTTTTTGAAGTTATTTACAGCAAACGTCAAGATAATATCGGGATATTGTTCGATTCCTGATGTTTTTCTCGCTGATATAATGATTCAAACAACAGCGATGATTTTACGTCTGTGAAAAGGTTGGATTTTTAGTCACCCTCCTCAAAAAACTGACCGAATGATTGCACTCACCAAATGAGGCTACTACGGTTTCACAGTGACCTTACCAATCCGTGTTGCCACTATCAATGCCATACCGTTTACCTTCCTCCATGTTAAACAATAGATTATAAGCAATCAAATTTTTAAAAAATGATATTTTTTGGAGACGGAGACAGATGTCAGTCAACCGCCTGGTTGACACCGACCGGCGTCTGCCAGCAGAGACGGGAGATGACGCGCCGATTCTGACAAGCAATGACAAGCTCGCCAAGAAAACGTGAATAAAGCACACAGCAGCAATTATAAAGCCTACTTACCTTCTATAGTTAAAGCCATGAACGCCAGCAAACATATCCAAAATATATTCCTCTCCATTTTAAGTGTCCATGGACTGATAATCCGAACTGGAATGATTTTACAAATAAATCCGCGCGTGTTTGCTCTCAGAACGCACCATGCGTCTTGCTCGACGGATTATACTGCGCATGTGTCGAGTTCCCGCGAAAACTCATCAATATTCCACCTCGCCGCCTGGTGCCATTTGCCACATCTATTTAGTAGAATGTGTATTTTCCAAAGCAATGTCACTGGTATTGATTTGTGCTGATGGTGAGGATGGTTATGCACCGCAGCTCCATCTCTGGTGAAAAACAATGACACACGGGGCGTCGGACATCTTCAACATGTTCGACTGTCGAACATGGCTGGAGTGTCTCTGTGCCCCGAAACTGACTACTCGGTGATCAGAGTCAACCTATGTACCGGTATCCGAAACATGATTATGCTAATAGACCACCGGTGGTATCCAAAACAATGCTTTGATTATCATGCACCTCACAAGAGCTAGCGGGTTGAGCGGCTGCGAAACACCGTTGTCGCCATCTGACGGGCAGAGGGGAACTGAACCTTCAACGGTTGAGACGATAACGCAGGTTGGCATAGGTCCCCGTGATTGATTGAGTAATTGATCGAATGATTGAATGATTAATTTGTTTATTTACTGATTGGTCTGACAACAGAAACAGGCTTGGCAGACCGAATGCGCGTGCGCATCACTGGTCTTGGGTCTCCCAGCCTGGAAGTGCGTTTTCAGTTCGTTGGGTCATGTCAAGAGGTGACACCTTCGCGTGCCCCTGCTTTACAATCCCCAGCCACGCTAACACCCGCTTGCTACAACTGTCTTGTACCCTACATGTATAAATCCGCAACGAAACGTGTATGGAAGCACAACCTTTAAGCACATCATTAAGTCGAAACGTTCGTCATACATGAAATAAGTGTGTGTCGTATCGTAGCGGGGTCTACACTCCAGCTATCTGTGAGATTTCAAACTTGTGAATGTAAAATTAGTCCAATAATTGTCCAACTGTTCTGTTGTCGGCTAAGTAACTGGCAGAAACTGGTGCTGTGGTTCAAATTCTGGCCATCGACTGAGCTGATCGACCACGAGTCGGAGCGTGTGACGGAAGCGGAAAGGCTCAACACACAACATGTCACTGCTTGGCTTGCAACATAACGTCATCCTGAGGAAATCAGAACGTAGGGCCCTTCATGTCCCTGTGATCCAGATAAATCAATTATACCAGGTGGAGCGTTGAGCTCAGTGTTTTCCCGCGCCTGTTATAAGCTGATAGCCATGACCTGCTGGTATGTAGACCTATTGGCCTACTGCATTACCATTCAGCACTTGATATGTCAGGGGTTATATAATTGGCATAGGCAAAGGTCTATACAATACACGTATGTACAGAACTTGGTGTTAGGCCTATACTCTCATGCCAGGTGTCTCGACCGCACATAGGCCAACACAGCCTTCGGCTGCCGTGATCTAAACCTGCGTTCCACTTCCACATACATCATCACCACGGATAGTTTGTCTTTGTTTCTCCTAGTGATTCCTACGTCAATCGAGATACCGGTATTGAAAACAACTGGTGCCAGGATGAGGATAGTCAGGTATGTCCCCATGCGTTTCAGTAGAGAGATAGCTAGGCTGCCTACTGGAACGTGGAAATGTGTGTTGTCAGTGGAAGGGATTGCTCTTCTTCTTACGTGCCTTTGAACCATGTCAGAGGGAGTTTTGGAAAAAGGAGAAGTACCAGTCTTCACTTGACTACGCGGCCGAGGGTTCACTCTCACTTCACGACAGGCACGTGTGACATTATTTTACGTTATGTTATTGTCAGCGGGGGAGGGGGGGGGGGGACGTGTGTGGGTGTGTGCCCGTGCGTGTGTTTGTCAGTCAATTGGGGGGGGGGGGGGTATTGAGCTCTTATTTCCACATGTCTGTGCCCTCACTACCCATCTGGACTCGGGTATGATTGACCAGATCTTACTGGGCGGGGGGGGGGGGGATCAGGCCTTCGATTGACAGATCATCTCTAGTGGAATGCGATCAATGATCTAGCAGACCCTGGCACACAATCGTCCCTCTAAAGTTCTATGGTCACAGGAGTGTAAATTAACAGACGGGGGTATGTAGGGTACCTGTGTGCACTCCCGCTCACCTAGTTTTTTAACTTGGTCCATGATGTCGGTCTATCTGGAATGAGGTCAATTTGACGACATCAACAACGTTTTTGCGGGTTTCACTCCAAAATGTTCCCAAACTTTATCGATTTTTAGGCGTAAGTGCTGAATTTATCGGCAAATTCATTGGGAAGTGTGATTAACGACCAATATTCATATAGTCGCCTCAATATTGCGCAGCAAGTCTACTACGTCTGGCTGTATTTTATGTTTCAATTGTGGTGGCATGTGAATGGGTACAGACAAAACGAGGAGTTCGCATGGGGCTGGCGAATGGCAACTTGCATATTTGGTGAAGGAGATGAATTTGCATTGTGTCTCCAGATCCGTGTCACGGGATTGTAACATCATGACATTACATCGAATGCTTGTGCCGTATTTGGTAGCATACCGTGTAGGATTCCAGCATAGATTGATAATGCGAGGTAAAACCGAAAGGAATTTCGGAGTTGATGAGTTTGTTCTGATTTATACGGTGGCCTGTTAGGAACACATGTATATTTGTATGTATTGTAGCCTACATTTGTAGTTGTGTTAGGGGAACTGCTCAAATGGACACTACGATGATTGACACTCTTTATTTTCCTTCTGCCTACTCTTCAGGGAGTTCCTAGGCTCACGTCCCAGGATCTACTGACTCTCTCTCTGAGGTTCTCTCTCAAGGGGAAAGAAATCCACTTTGATTTCTGGGTACGTTAGCTGGCCTGAATGCAATCACTGAATCAGTCAATCATGTCAGTGCTCTCCACAAGGCCATTTGTTGGGGCGTCGCATGACAACTTAGCACCCTACTTTGGAAGCAGTCACACTACCATGCTCTCAAATTTGGTAAAAAATGATTTCTAATGGCCACCTACCTTAAATTGCTGGCCACTCTACCTGTTGCACAGTGGCAAAGCTTCTTGAGTATCAAGGATACCACCCTACTTTGAGAAAATCCTGTGGAGAAAACTGCGTGTATGAATTTACACCTGTTGGTACAGTGTTCACTGAGTAAACACCAACATCCAGTGTGTAGGCCTAATGGCTGTTCTCTTTCTTCAGGTGCATCTCATGTTGAGAGTTACAGTAGGTCTTCATAGTGAATGATACTGGCCTGCCTCTCTTCCAAAATCAAGGTGAGTGACTCGTCTTTTCACCCACTCTTGTCATCGTGAGCTTCTACTGTGATCCTAAGACTGAGAGCAAAGTGTGTGACTGTCACATCTGCGTGTCTTATACATGTATATGCTTACAAATGTCACTAAGCTTAATGTTTATGATTTGGTCACCTGCACAGTCCTGGGAAACCTATGGCTACTCTACCAGGGGCATACGTTTTTGGTCGGGGGGGGGCAAGTCTCTCTCTGGTTGGGGGAGGCAAAATTACACTTTGTGAATTGTTTTCTTCCGGCCTGACAAATGCCGTCCTTAAAAGAGATGTGTCCTGATTACAGAGGTGAAATTGAATCAATGGAAACAACCAATATGGGAGCAAAACCAGTGTCCCTTATAGGGAGCTGTCCTGCTAATAGAGGTGTCCACTAAAGGAGGTTCTACTGTGCCTTACCCTCATAGCAGTTGTCTGCATAGTGCATGGCCCCATCGACATTGTGTGTGACCTGCCTGAAAGGTTCTGCAAATAAATCAACACTGACAAAGACTTAACTTGAAACTTTTAATCCTGTCTCAATAAAACTTCTTTATATGACTAAAATTTATTTAATTTACTTTTCCAAAATAACCCGCAGTTATTTTTATAGGCTTTTTAGCTCACCTTTCGGGAGCTTATACGATACCAGGGTGGTGTCGTCGTCCACCGTAATCTGTCCATGGAGCAGGCTTCTTTACCGCTGTGGCTAGATGGCTGAAACTAAGCATGATGGTATCTTACGGCAATATGCCCGGAGATACTTTTTGTTTCCACGATTTGACCTACTTCCTGCTCTCCAGGGACCATCTTGAAAATCAGTTTTTGTTCACAGCAAGTGACCCCTTTGAGTGACGGCATGCTCGTTTGAGTGACATCGCCTCAAAAAAGTCTATCTTTTACTTGCAGGGTTATTCTGACACAAGATGAATACCCGGGCGCTTCTCATCATTGCCAAGACGAATTGGGATGGAGCCCACTGCTACCTTAGCTACGATCCAATAGGTCACAGAATCCTCCGACCTGTCACCTTCGATCCTGGTGAGTCTCTCGCCAATGCAAGGACAAAGTCACTTCAGTGTGAAACGCCCTTGGAAATCGGACTTTGGTACAAATTCGCACTGAAGGAGTCTTTGCTTACCAGCGTCACAGATGCCGTCACTTTACTGCCGCACAAGAATGACGATAGATTTGTTGATACAAACATCGTGAGAGTAGATCGTCCGGACATATCCTGGATGCCGCAGAATTTCGATATCATGTATGAGACCCAGAATCGTTCGTCGCTTTTTACAATCCTGCTGACTCTGGCGAAATCGAGCATTGAGGAGATATTTCACCCGACCAAACTCATCGATTGTAAATACGTCAACAAAGGAACCGACTGTCCGTCTGTTGGTGTCCTTCAATGCTTCTTAGGGCAACTCGGAGCCTGTCCGGCGGTTTCGAAGGAAAGAAAACCCAAGATAGAAATCCATGACGAAATATCTGATAAGACTTACAGATTCCCATTCACTGCTCAGAACGCCGATGGATTTGCAAATTTTATAAATTCGAATAACCGCCCAGAGGAGCCCGTTTTGTTACTGTTCAGTACCGGTAGACCGTGGACGGGTTACAACGCTGATGAGCCTTATGATCCACCTCGTTGTTACGTCTTGTGTGTGGGTCTCGTTAGGAAGTATCTTCCACGTGCTTTCAATGCAGGAAGCGCTTCACAACCGCTGATGCATGGTGGGTATTCAGAGGATCCCGAGTTCCATCCTGGCTTGTTGCAACCGCTGCAGTATGGAGGGTTTGCCGATGACTTCCAATCTGGGGTTATGCAGCCTTTGCGGAGTGAAGGGTACCCTGAGGATTTCCAACCTGAAACGTTGCCACCACTACCGTCGGGAGGTTATCCTGGGGAATTTAACCCTGGCGCGTTGCAACCGCGACGAACCAGCGGATATCCTGGGGAGTTCAACCCTGGCGTGTTGCAATCTCTTCCCAGCGGAGGTTTTGAATATGATGTTGAGGAATTCTATCCGGATGTCCAGCCGAAACGTAAACCTACCCTACGTAGGACCTACCCCGGAGAGATGCCAGGTGATTTCCAGCCGAGACATAAACCTACCCTACGTAGGACCTACCCCGGAGAGATGCCAGGTGATTTCCAGGCGAAACATCAACATGAAGGGTCCATTCAGTTCAGTGTTCCCACAGAAACACCGGTGGGTAATGCCTTACAAGAGTTCCGCCGCCAACCCCGAGAACGTACCAAATCCATGCACGCACACAAATTCAGACGTGAATATCTGTCGCATCATTTTTACTCCGGTATGTCCATGCAAGAAAACCGACCAGGGCCTTTTATGCCGTCGTTTCGACATCACGAACGTCGGAACTCGATGCCTGAGCTTCATCCTTATCAAAGAAGGAGGGCCGAGTTCCATCAGCAGCAGTTTCTGCAAGATCGTGAGAGCGGCCAGTTCACGCAGCCATTTTATGACTATGATGATGAATGTTAGGACTTGCGAAAATTCTTGCAAAAATACTTGCGAAAAGTAACATTCCTGTAAACTTGGGATAGCTGCCATTTTTTTCGTTTTTTTGTATAATTTCACCTTGGTGTGCTTTTGATTTAACGACGACCTGTAACAGTCATTAGATTTATATCTTTTTTACTGCCAGATATTTTTGCATTTATAAATAAGGCCAAAACGTGAAAAAAAGGATGCAAACATCCCGGATTTTCACTCTGTTCTACTCAAAGCTGAATTAATCGCATTCATAAATAGCGCCCCCATTCTTGCAAGGACATACCCGGGCTTCAATAGAACAACATGTGAATTATTGTACCACCGGCTTTGATGTAATGGGTCTGATAATCCCAGGGATTATGCTGTGGTGAGTAGTCAATTCATATGCGACATGTCCATGGAGAGCTAATTAGTTCTAGGTCCATTTTATGAACAGTCAGTACTGCACGCCAACTTGCCAAAATTGGCAGTGTAAATTCTTTTGTGCTTTTTTTCAAATCATTTGTGCTTAGCCTTGCGCTGTCAAGTTTTGATTAAGCCAGTGTTTTAGATACTTCTGAGAGAACAGTGAGGTTTCGCAACCGCCCGGTTAGGCCCTTCGGCGACGTTTATCTATTGTTCAGGTAAACTCACACAACAGATGAACGTCGTCGTAGGGCCTAAACGGGTGGTTGCGAAACCTCACTAATATCTTTGTTCGACTGCGTTTTCTGTTTGAAATGGTCAAAATATTTAGCCGGTTGAAGGGCGTCTGTACAAAAGGCCTGTTTCACGTGTAATAGGCCTATGTGAAACAGACGCACCGAAACTGACTAAATACCGTCTACACAGTATATGTTTGTTGTGTCCTCGAATGGACTTATACAATGCATAGGTTAAAGTTTCATAAATATATATTTTAGATCAGAACGTACAAGATGAAGAGTACAATTTATGTTTTGATACTGGAATTTTACAGCTCCCAATAGGAGCCTCAGTGTTTCATCAAGTTTGAAAAATGGGTTTAAGTCTTTGCTTCCACTGTACTGTAGTTTCACTGATATAAGACCATTTCTGACATCTAATTCAAGCTTCATGTTCTATATGGTCGTTCAATGGTGTTCAGTATGTTCAGTTTGAATAGATAATGGGGTCGTCGACTTCCAGTTGTCGTATGGTTATGGTATCATCTTCTGGCTGGGCCCTTTGTTTCGATTTCGTTAGTATCAACTGGTCTTACATCAGTGAAGCTTGAGTATAAACGGTTCGAAGTTATTCAGAAGTATGTTTCGTTGGCGTATAGATTTACTGCTGAATTTTGATAATAAATACAATATAAATAATCGTTACTTTGCCTCCTTGTTTGATTTTGTTGATTTGAATGATAAAACTTGTGTTTATTTTAGTTCTTTGTTGTTGTCTCTTGTCCCCGAGGACGAGCGGGGTTCTGGTCAAGCGACAGATGTACCTCCTCCGAATGCGATGGGAAGACAATAGCCTGTAACGAAGTTCATGATGAAGCCATAATTCTAGTTCTATGACAAGACCATCATTCTGGTCCTATGACAAGACCATCATTCTAGTCCTATGACAAGACCATCATTCTGGTCCTATGACAAGACCATCATTCTAGTCTTATGACAAAACCATCATTCTGGTCCTATGACAAGACCATCATTCTAGTCCTATAACAAGACCATCATTCTGGTCCTATAACAAGACCATCATTCTGGTCCTATGACAAGACCATCATTCTGGTCCTATGACAAGACCATCATTCTAGTCCTATGACAAGACCATCATTCTAGTCCTATGACAAGACCATCATTCTAGTCCTAAGACAAGACCATCATTCTAGTCCTATGACAAGGCCGTCATTCTAGTCCTATGACAAGACCATCATTCTTGTCCTATGACAAGACCAAGTCGGTTCAGTTCTTTGATCGTCCTGAAGATGGCGATCGTGTCGTTTCTTGAATCAAGATTGCAAGTTCAGAGAAGCACTTACTACGCAACTCTTTTCCGGTTTCACTGTTTCCACTTCACCTTAAATGGGCTTCTGAGGACAAAGTCACAACCAAGGACGCCGGGAAGGGTCACTATCTGATCGAAAGATCAGCTGCACGAAGGTAGTGGGTGATATGAATAAAGACTAGTAAATGATTTTACTTCAGTTTTGTACAGAAAGGCCTAGTGTAAATGTACATGGAGTTTTCAGTAAAAGCAATTGCTAGTCTTTATTCCTATCACCCATTGTCTGTCAACCAGGCTTTGAACAACTGGTGTGATGTTTTTGAGTGTTTCCCCTCATTGTTTGGGAACGCTCATAAATAGATTGACGAGTTTTTCTGTGTATCCCCCCTATTGAAAAGTCATGGTCTCTCTAGCTGCCTATTGTTTGGAAACACTGAAACATGGGGTACAACCACAGATGTTACACCGGGCCTAGAAGGATAATGTGCCTATTCGCTTCCATGCACCTCCTCCTGTTGCAACAGCAGACTAATGTTGATCACTGATAATGTTGTGAGGTGGTTTGGGAAACGTCTTACAAGTTATACATAGGCTGACTAGGTATGGTTCTATAGAGATCTGTGAGATTGATAGCGCACCTTTCGTCTTCGGCGATTAAAGCGCATAATGGAGTCCTCTGTTCCCGGACATTCTGTATCCGAGGACATTTCAAACTTCTACACCGGTGTTGAAGTAGCAAATGCCCCTATGGAAAAGTGTCCGACCCTATTGTATTCTGACAGATGATGGTATCTGCTTCCTTGGAGGCCACATGGCCGTCAATGATTTAAGCCTGTTCGACATTTCAAAACTGTAAAAGGCGACGTTATCCATCACTAGTCCCATTAATTTTAACATTTCAATACCCATTTCACCAGCATATTGAATAAAAGATGCGGCCTCTCGATCAGGGAACTCATCTCCGCTTTATATCCAGACAAATAAGTCATTTTGTTGCAATACCGAAGTAATATGATTCCAGCATTATGTGCCGTCATCTCCTGTACATTTCACCAGTACCTTCTCTTTCAATGCATTGGCGAAAATCGCCAGGCGTGTGGGGCAGCCAGGCACGGAGACGGGCTAAAGTCATATTTCATTTTAAGTTGCATAATCGCTTCCTTGTACCAATGTACATTACACTTAATGCTAAAATATGCCAACTTAATTTGAATTAACCAGTGGTGTTGTCTTGAAAATTGTTTTTAGTCAGTTTTGTCATAGATGGTAATATGTCAATTCGTATGTTACCCTTGATGTTCATTTACATAACTCCGGGCGTTCCATTTGGGACCTGTCTCGCTCGGTATAACATTCGACTGGACGCTTGAGCGAGAACCACATAAACCGCTTGAAGATTTGATGCGTGCTCTGCTTGGCTTTACCAAGGTTGGCTTAGTCAAATTTGAGACGAGAAGGTAAGGTTTTTAGCTTTGTTTTCATTTCACATTACGCATACGGCATGTTAGTCTAGGATGTTCCCTATCAAAACACACTTACCACAACCCCCCCCCCCCCCCTCCCTCCCGATCTCGTTTATTCCCGGCCCGCCATTGCCATTTTTGAAACGAACAAATATGGCAAACTGGGTGCTTTCGGGGTGAGGTTGTTTATTGTAGCGACTGATGGTATGGCTTGTTAGTACAGGACCCTATCACCTCGCACAAACCACGACCCACCTGGATCGCGTTTTTTCCCGTCATGGTCATTTTAAAACGAACAAAGGCCAAACTGGGGTGTTTTCAGGGTGTGGCTGGGACTAAACGTCCTAGTTGTTTATTGTAGCGACTGGTATGGCATGCATATCACCTCGCACCAATCACGACTTCCCGGATCTCGCCACGGTCATTTTGAATGGGTAAGAAGTAGTCCGCGGATGAAGAGGTTGTAGTATCAGATTGTTTCATTCAACATCACCTGTGATTGGCCTACTCACAATTAAATTGACTAAGTGAGCCCCAAGGATGAGTTAGCGGAGCTTTGATCGCAGTTGTCCTCGATGTTGGTGATTTAATCATCTTTTATTGACTCATAATGTTTGGTTAATTAGATAACCTATGGGTGAATAAGCGTTTTTATGATCGTTTACCATCTAATGCGTATGTCGACATATGCCCTTTCTCTTAATTTAATGACATGCGCCTGGTAAACGGGTTTGAAACGTGTTTAATCAGTGTAAAGACCATCAACACTGGTCGGGTGAGGGGTAGGCAAGGATGGATGGGTTCAACCTAGTTTCTCCTACCCCGACTTTTTTTGGCTTTTTCGGCGTCCTGAATTTCAGACAAAAACATAATTTTCTCACTTGCTGCCAGGTTCCAGGATGTTTCCCCTTGCTCAAATGATGAGTCAGATAGTGCCCTTATCAAATATGAGGAGAAAGTTTGGGAGCACGATTTGCACACAGAACCCCCAGGACTATTCCGCAAAGCTCCGCAGGGCCGGCAATTCCATCTGCCCTCGTGAAAATAAGGGGTTTTGAGCTCTTGAAGACACAAATATTCACTGGTAGAGGGTTTTCAGGGATAGGAAAAACATTCGAGGTGATATATTGTGGTAGATTAGCATAGCGAGCCAACATAATTTGGCGTGTTTACCCGTTGAGCGCGACGGTAGTCGCCTAAAGGCCGCCTCACTGTCGGTAGGCGGAGCTATCATTTCGCACAAACTTCGGCCGGGCACCTCAGTTTCACCCGCCACTTGCCCTTCTCTATACATAATAATGATTTTCGCCGGTGTTGTGAATTTCAGGCAGGCCGATTGTTATGTCACATTGATCACTGCAGTTTGATTTTTTTCTGCTGTTCTGTTTGGAGAAGTCGCGGTCGTGCTGGAAGCCAATTCGGGATGAAACACCAACATATCTCATGCCCTATTCGTCCCTTTAATTGGCTCTTAGTTAATACAGAATCATTACAGGGTCGCCATCGGTATGACCTTGTCTAAAGTCACCTGGGATCCTAACTTATTTACTTCTCAGTACATTCCTAATAATACTGAATGGCATTACTCATTCTTCCACTAACTGCTTTTGCGAGCTTCATCATAATCAACTCTGGAGACTTACTGATGGAGCAAAGGGTTCCAATGACGAGTCCAGTGCTCTGAACTCGTCAGTCCAATTAAGCAATTATATATACATAAAGACTGACATCCATTTGCTGGTGATTGGCATGTACTAGGTGTCGCATAAAACACGATGCATTTATGGTTTTGAAAGGTGAGAAGCTATTGGCAACTTATACTCGCAGAACGGATTCCTGTCGGCGTTTGACTGAATGTGAGTGAGGCTTAAGAGCCTAAGTGGCCCACCTCCTTGTGACCCCCAGCGCCACCGACGGATCGACAGAAATCCAGGTCTATAAATCGCTCGGTATAACGTTTTTGAGCTTTTCCGTTTCTGAGTGTTTACTCTCATTATTTAGGGACGCTAAAATACACATTGACAAGTTTTCTGTGTTTCTTCCTATCAAAAGGTCATTGTCAGTCTGTATCTTGTATGAAAACCCTGAAATATTGGCCCGAAAACAACGGAAAAGCCGCTGTATACACCGTACCGAAATTGCTGAAACATGCTTCCGCTTTAACTCCCGAGAGCGATATGATTTACGCCTCTCAAAGTTGACACTGGCCTCTTCAAACCCACTCTCCACGCAAACAGGACACTCAAGCACTCTCTCTCTCTGCCAGTATCTGCTTCACTATTCACGACCTACTCGCAATGTCTGCTCAACAGGCGGCGCTGGTTTTTACGAAGGTATGCGTCAATATGACGCCAAAACTTGGTTGGGTGACGCCAGAGGCGGTGGGCACTTAAACTAAAATTGCCGAGGATCTGGTTCGTAAAAAACTTTGCTTCACACCGCCAACTTATTCTAGCAAGTGTCGAACTAGCTCCAACTCAGAATTTTGATACATGTATTCAAGTTAAGTGTTCTACCCTATCCACAATTCATCCATCACTGAGGCCTATTCCATTTGTTCAAAAATTTGAAAATAGACCTCGAATTTGAAAATGTCTAATGTGTAGATACGGACTGAATATGATTTTTAACGATGCCCGTTGAGAAGACAGACAGGCAAACACTATGAATACCAAATTTCATGGAATTTGCATGCATTATAACCATGATATTTGTACTTACAACAATGTGTACATAAACTTCTATTTTCACGATCCTCGAATAAACAAATGTACGACGGTGTACCCTTCATAATTCTCGGTAGGCTGCGAAGTGCTTTGCGCAATTAGTTAACAACTGAGCAGATAGGGAATTGCACTCAACTAATTCAAATAACATTGTGAAGAGTATTCTCAAATTAACGTAAGTGAGAAATATATCTATCGAATCATCCAAGGTCGTCGCCACTTTAATTACTGTTGAATCTGTGCTGTGACCTTGACATTTGATCTGCGCATGCGCAGAACTTACAATTCAAAGTACATGTACACGTGATGCTTCCATTGAAACGTGTAGTGTGCAATCGCCGGATGCCGAGTTGACCGAGCGTTCTGATTTGACATATGGAGTTCAATCCGTTCAAAGCTAAACAGTTTTCCGTTAAACTTCAAGTGGATTGTATATATCGCGTACACTTTGACATTTCAATGCATTAGATGTGTGTACACTCCATCAAGAGCAATGAACTCTGAAACAGTTACATGGGAATTCAGTTCGAGATGTTTTTGAGGAAGATGCTCCGATTATCTTCTCCGAACTGTTTTGATTTTTTGGAATTTATGTTTGTGAGATGATGAAGTCATGGGACCCAGTAAAGAAAGGTAGGTCACGTGATGTAAACACACCTCTGTATGGTGAATACTCCATTTTTTGCCAAATGAAATCTTGAAGGGTTTTTGATCAACTCAAATATGCACCCGGCAGAGGTTTTCCGGTTCGAAAACCCCATGATGGCTGTTGAGATTCTTATAAACCTACGGGGCGCTTATTTGTGTTGGTCAAAAACTATTTTTTTAAAATTCCAAACCTCAAAAACCTATACTTCTTAGAGTGTGATATTCCGATAGCTTCATCTCATTCGGCCAATCCAATATTTGTTAAAACCCGCCATTGATATATCCATTGAATGAAATGACAATTTCATGTCAAATGAAATGAAATTATAATCTTTATCCATTGGATATAAAATTAGCAAATATCCATTTGATGTAAAATAAGTAATCATCCATTTGATACACGAAAAATAGCCTGTAATGCATAGTTTATTCCGGTGTGACAGCGGATATAGTCCCCCTGGAGTCATAGTCCGGTAGCATTGTATTTGATCAATTAAGCAGCATGATCTATTGTACCGCTAACCCTAACCAAAACATTTAGCAATGCGGGCTGTTGTTACACGGACTATCAGCCCTAGGACTACTATCCCTTGCACACCGGTATGTACATGCTCTTCTTCTTCTTAAATAGTCACTTCTCTATACCTAAACACTCTTGAGGCTTTTGCACAACTTCCCACTGCAGTTCTTCTTAAAGGAATCATATCGCGAAATGTGTGGGGTCGGGGGGTGAACGGCCCGGTAAAAAACCTAAGGCGGGAATACTTTCAAGGGCAGTTTCAAGGACACCAGATGGTGACAGAGTAATCAGCAATTATATTTTTAGCACGGGAATTTCAACATCGTTTAGCATTATGCATGATGGATTGCATCGATGATGGGTTTTGACGGGGGAAGGATGCCGCCAAGATTCTGAAAAAGATGGAATGTTCCTGCAAAGCGCCTGCAGGTCTTAATTGCAGAGCATGCGATAAAATTACAGTTTGCCGTCGCAGCAGCGTAGGAGGGGGAGGTTTGCATTGAAAAATTGTAACAACATCTTCAGGTTATCTCCAAGTCCCTAAAAACCTCTGTTGCTGACACAAAACATAACGAAAACTTAGACTTTCGCAGGACACGCATCCTCATGTCGTAGTCACGGCAAAGACTCTTGACTAATAGAAATCGTCCCGAAAGATTTTTTCAAAGATATGTGCTTTGTAATTGACACTGACACCAAGGTCCTTCTTTCTAAGATGCAGTAATTGAAATCCCAATGGGTTCAAACACTTTTGATAAACCACATGCCTTATACCCTACAGCGGACCTACTCACTCAAATAATTTTATTAGAGAATAATGGAATCAACATGTTTAAAGTTTCGAGTTCTTTTTTGTGAATCATTCCATAGTGTCCTCTCTCTTGATGGATGATCAACAACTTTTTAGAAACAATTTCTTAACATAGTTAGAGGAATTATTGTGAATGGGAAACGACCTGGCTCAAGGAAAAACTCGGGGTATTAACCCTCTAGCTCCCAGTCTTGCGTATATGCACTAATTACTTTTATTTGTCCAGTCGATTTCGGCCCATCGACCACCACGAAAGTGTTTCGTGGGGGTCAGTGTTGTCAATATTTACACTGGTGACCCCTTGATAAGACTGTGGAACAATGGGAATTTAGGCCTAGGTGCGAGCGGGCTTTGTGTCGTGTATTGGTAGGCTGAATTCTAGGCCTGAATTCTTTTAACTCCAAGGTGTTGGGCGGAATAGCGTAATCCAGCGGCCGGCGGACCCGAATTAAGCGTTCCTATACTATTTTCAAGCGTCTTAAAGACAGCCTATAATTCTTTTGAGTCCGATTGGACTTAATAAGAGTGTGAGGAAAAACATCGCCGGCCATACTCTTGCGCTGACAACATCAGGTCACAAGGCATTGGTAGAAAACCTATTTTGATGTTTACCTTGGCGTGGTTTTGTAGCCTCAACTATTCTTTAACCGCCAGATCGCCTTTCGCCGTGCCATACCAAACCCAGTTACCTGCACGCTGCTTACGAACAGATCCCGCAGTTTCTTCCACTATGCATCGCATCGTCTTAGCGTACATTTATGCACTCCGGTCTCAGCTACACGCGCTCTGCTCCCGCAAGGCACTCTCCTTCTTTCTAAATTATACCAGCCTAGTGACATGTTCCCCTATGCTCGTCAACAGGTCTGAGAAACAGTTTGCCATGCCAATTTATCCGGCGTTATGCGTCAACGGGCCCTTAAGGGATACCTGTACCGACGGACAACGCCGACAGATATATATATAGGCATGCGGTCCGCTTTCAGTCCTTCCATCCGAGCGAAGTCATACACCCTCAACTACTCCACTCGCAGGGCTTCGTCCTCCGTGCCATACCTACCTGATCACACGCACTCCTCCTCTACCATGAGGTCAGTGAGAAGTCCTACCTGCTTGCCTGTCCTCCTATCGTTTTTAATCACATGAAAAAGCCTTCGTAATATAGGACTCATGGTTTGACCATAGGCACCACTATTTTGGCTAGAACTTGAAATCCCGAAGCAATTAAAACTCCTTCAATTGAAGCGAAAACGGAGAAGACGCCCACCCTTGAAATTGACATTCGCTTCGTTTTGAAGGAGTTCTAATTGTTGTAGGCTTTTAAGTTCCAACCAAAATGGTCGTGCCTGTGGTCAACCCTTAATTCTATGCTCAAATAACTGCAGGAGACAGTCCCGTCTTAGTAATTCAAGTATGTATCGGCATTTGTTTTGCTTCAAGTCGGTTACCTACCAAGACTGGCTAAAGTCAAAAAAGAGAACTACAACTGCTTGTACAACCACGACTGGCGTTGCCGCCAAGCCGGGATGTCGGGTCTTTGGGACCACACCTTAGAAGAAATGAAGATGAGGGGTTATCTCCAAAACGACGGCGTAGAATCGTCTGAAACGTATTATGATGAGGACTCTGGCTCATTCGTCTCGTATGAAGAAAGGGAACCGAGGGGTTTCGTCAATTATGTGGACTCGGAATCGACTATGACGTCAGACCAGCCGGAACGAGGCTGCAAAATAAACATCATTTCGCCAACAGCTTCGTCAGACTTCTCTGTGGAAAATGACTCCCCGCAGAGAGATCCACGCGTGGCGAGTGGGAAGCGATTGTTCAGACAAAACCCGGCGGCGAAGAAGTCTTACACATATTTTTACGGGGACATTAAAGGTACGGTAAATATATGTTTGTCCGTGAAAGCAGATTTTGATATGATATTCCGGACAGTCGGGCAAGTAAATGGTGAAAAGTAAACTGGTGGTTGACCACGGAATTTTTTTGGACAATCGACAAATTGGACAGACGTTGATATTTCCACTCTTTTCAGCCAACAGGCAGAAAAATCTCAAAACACGCCCCTATTGTCAAATTAGCAAAATTCATAATAAATTTTTTCATCAAATATTACCTTCTTCAAATATGCACTTGACAGTTATAAGCATACTCGCGTCTAATTGATAGGTCTTGAACCTCTAACCTATGAATATTCAATGGTGGTCTTGTTTCGGCGGTGAAACTGTTCTTGTTTCATGATCTATCAAGGCATTGCTCATCGTCTTTTATAAAAAGATATACTGTAGACTAGGTTGTTCTGTTTCCCACTAAAAAAGCCTTGCAACATAATCTTCCTGCATGGAGCAGTTGGCCATTCATTGGCGAAATTGCCAATTTAGTGGCAAAATACTTTCCCCGAAACCCATTAGGGCGAAACAATGTTGATAACGACATTAATCAAAGAAAATAAAAGAAATCGGAATTATCTCAGATGTGGCTTACTGAATTTTTAATGGACATCACATCAAAACTTCAGCGTTTTTGGCTTTCAGCTCTTAAATTCATTTGTTGCATAAAATAGTGGCGTAACTGCGATAGCTATGTATTCATACGCGCGGCGGATTACACTGTATTCATACGCGCGCGTGATTACACAGATATGAGGTTGCTTCCTCGATACACCCCCCCCCCCCCCCTCCACACACGCACACACACCAACCCCTCTCTCCAGCCCCGGCTCCCCCGGGGAGTTAGGGTGAGCAGGTTAGGGTTTGGGTTTGGGATAGCACTATATACTATAATGTAGGATGTAGATGATAAAACTGTGGCAGAGGCACTAGGGGAATTTCAGTAGGTGTGTATAAAAAGAGGCCCATTGCCAAAGACCGGGAGAGTGTATTTTGTCCGAACAAAACCTTTTCACCTGTGCCTGATCACAATTGCGTAGGGATGTGTAGAAAAATCCTAAAAAACGCGTAATAAAATGGCTAGAATAAAAATAAAATGAGTTGTCCCGATCATTTCCGAGCATAAATTAGGACACGCGAAGGTTGCCGAATGTCTCAGACTTTTGGCCTTTGGCTGAACTGAGTGCACCCTCCCCTCCCCTCTCTATATGGCTATGATGGCCCATAAGGGCGCTCGTCTCACCTCTTGAGAATGGGAAAGTTTAATGGTCACTTGTCGTGAAGATTGTTCGATAGTTAAACATCACGTGTCATTAATTTTTCAATGCATTGTTGTCACAATACATTTTGTACAGCGTGAAGCTTCAGTCAGTGTGAAACCGTGTGATGTATTGCACATGTACATAGTGTATACGTCGATGTGCATTCGTATGCATTCTGAACATGTCAAGCCTATTTCGTTCCAACGACTCGTATTTTAGATTATTTAGCAGTGCCGACTGTTTCATCGAACTAGTCTTCACTCTTAAAACGGTTATGGTGCTCATTAGCAGTCCATTGTAACTTGCATCTGATCAGCAGTGACATCGTTTTATCTTGGTCATCGGACATGCCTCATACTTCGTCAATGTACATGTAGTTAGGAAAATTGCTTTATTCGTAGGTGATTTATTGGATAGAAAAATCACACACCATGACTTGGGCGTACGGTAGGTCCGTTATATCTCACACTACATTAAACTTAGGGTCATTTTACCCGACATTTATAAGCCCCCCTCTTAGGAGGGGCTCTTAAGATACACGTGTGTGCGGGAGTATATAGTGAATGATTAGAAATAAAGAGAGTAACAATTGTATATCCTACAAACAATTTTTTTTGGTATTTTTCTGAATTAACTCCGTTGAGTTTACCGATTTCTCCGCGATCTTCCGGTGGTGGTTGCTATCCCATTGGTTGAAATTAAGTTAAATTAAATTTAAATCTTCATGGGAATTCGCTACATCATATGCCTAAGAAATATGCCAATTATATTAATATTTTTATTAGAGAAATATCCGTCCTAAATAATGACAGAAAAGGGTGGTTTATTTCAATTTTGTGTCGACATGGTCGAGGTCACGTGACATAAAAACAAAACAATCGCACACACCCGTCCAAAAAAGGCACTTTAAGAAAAATAAATACGTTTTTCCAGCTTAAAACCACACTGACGACTAAGTTATATTGGTCTACTGCCCAAATCTGAAGTATCAAAATGAATCACAAACTAGAACTAGCTCTATTTAGCTATAGTTGCGTGAAAATTTCGGGTGAGCGACGTACATTCTGTACCCTAGCGGCCAATAAATAAACTACTTTCAGCCGTCTGCTCCTGTCTCGTTAGGGAGTTTTTCCCAAATGTACGCGATGATGACGTGCCCCATTAACAGGACGTGACATCTATTTTAAAATGCGTTTCCAAAGTGATTGCATGAGGACAATCCATTTAAGTGTCGTATATCACTGGAAACGCCCGATTCCCGTGAATAAGGACAATCACAATGTATTACATTACCAAAACAAAAATGTGTCGGAAGGAACTATATGGATGGTCCCATCGCACCCCCCCCCCCCTCCAGCAGTATGACACAGAAGGGCTAGTTGACTGTCCACCGGGGGGGTTTGGGGGGAGCTTCCCCCCAACGCACTGGTAAAAACCTATGTCGACGGAGGGGGGTTTGGGGGGTGTCCCCCCATTGTAACAGATGTAGTTGTTAGAGCTTGCACTTAACATATGCTCGTAGGGGGGTTCGGGGGAGCTCCCCCGACCTAAAGGGGGGCTCACTAAGTCCTTGACTTTACATATTATGACAGTTATCATCGTACGCATTATGAAAGGAATGCCACGGCAGAGCAGGATGATATTAATTTGTTCATGTGCCTCGACCACGCCAACGCTTTAACCCTCCAGGGACCATCACAAAGTGCTGTCTGGGTAACAAATGAAAAAGTTGGTACTATTCCAAGAATGGAATAACATTATGTACTTTCAATCTGTTTGCTTACATCGTTCCCGGAATATCATGAGAACTTTAGCATTGTTTAGGTAAAAATACATCATGAAGTTCCATTTGTTTTCGTTATCACTTCTGTCTTCGAAGGGAAGAGGGCGATAGTTGTAACTGCAAGAAAACCATGACTTAAATGACAAAACTAAGTAGCGGTGTTAAAAAAATTGAAACACTTCTTGTCTGCCATCGACTGGCCCAGTTCATTGTTATTTTACCGGCCGTCGGAAACGTTTTAAAATGTTAATTTCAGACGATTCACTATCATTGCTTTTTCAAGTACCGCACTCGGTTCACGTACCGCGCATAAATTTGCCGCGAACCTGTCAAATTTGCTGCGAAACTGTCAAAATGGATGATTGTCGTAGATTTTTTCGCACAATAGTGAATCTAAACAATAGATAAACGTCGTCGAAGGGCCTAACCGGGCAATTGCGAAACCTCACTATTGTTTTTGTTGTATACGTTCATCTGTGTTGGTTCACGTGTTTCAAGCCCTTTCCTAAAATGACATACAAAGCTTCCATTGCATCGTTTTGTCAGAACAGAAGAACTCATCTAAAGTATTTGATTCTTCCTGAACGTAGAATTGGGTTTGGCTAACGGAAGTACGATGGTGCCAACATTGTCTTGATTTGATGAAGAGTTAGAACACGTCAGCTCTTTTCTGTAACTGCCAAAAATATATCTGTTATGTTGGCAAATTTCAATTCATCGAATGACTCCGCCCTTAGGTTCGATTCTCTTTCGCACGGACCTGTTTATGAATGAAGCAGCGTATTGTAAAATATTGGTCGGAGGTCTTCGTCATCGAGTAAAGCCATTGTCAATGATCTTTTTTGTGGCCCTGGAAAATTACGTCATCAAGGGGAATGCCGACTTATATGCTTTGGTGTCCTTTGCAGGGAGAATGACAACCTCGCTCCACCTGGGGACGTACCTCTAATATGGTGTCCTTTGCCGGTGGAATGGCAACCTGGCTCCACCTGGGGACGTACTTTTAATATGCTCTGGTGTCCTTTGCAGGGGGAATGGCGACTCGGCTTCACCAGGGGACCTTCTCCTGCCCCAACCTCAGGGAGGAGTCAAACGAGGAAAGCAATGATGGGCCATATGACCTTCCACCCAGCTACACCAGTCTGCCTCACCTTAGTGTAGAAAACCCACGGGGTAAGTAAGTTTTCATCTAGTACCGCCTTTTCTATATACAATTATAGTAGATCTCAATTAAGAACACCCGCGGGACTTACAAGTGCTGTCCCTATGAGAGAGGTGTCGTGATTAGAGAGGTCAAATTTAATGGAACTAACCACTTTGGGACGACAACTAAGTGTCCTTAATAGAGAGGTGTCCGCAAAGTGAGGCTCTACTGTAAAAAACACACGTCAGATTCCCCTCGGGGAACTATTTTCTGCCACCAGTGGGCATTTGGTACATTACGACTAAAGCTGACACGCATGCATAAAAACACGGCCAAGTTAGTAAACACAAACGCCTGATCACCAAACGACCAACTGCACTTGAAACATGATAGACACCCAGTGACTGGTCACACTTGACTGTACAAACAACGAGACGGGTCACAGAGACTCTCTGTGGAAGGAAAAAATGAAAAATATCTCCCGAGGGGCTTCGAACTCGGAGCCCTCCCCACATGATCCTTGCAGTCTTATCCACTATGCCACGAAGCCATTGTTGCAAATCGACAACCTATTCAGTATTTCCTTTTCACGTGCAAGCTTGACAGAATGGCGTCTTTTGTGCCATCTGTACCATTTTCAGTTTCAAAGTGGCCTTTAAAATTCGCCCTTTTACAATATTTGCAAAATGAATTCATAAGATACATAATCAGGAGATGAACATGACACCCTGTGATGATTATAGGAGCACGCAGCTATTTTCGAGTTTTAAAGGTGCAAAACAATTTCCCGCTTTGCTAGTATTAAAACCATGCATGTATTGAGGAACTGTCTGATGAGGTGGCATTCGATTTCAAACAATGGTCGCGCGAGGTCGCAATGGCCACCTATATAGAAAGATATATGAACTGATGCTCATATCTGTGCTCCACCTCCAGTGTTCTGTTGGTGAATACGGTAGCGCCACTGCGGCCTGTTGGTACTCTATCATCCCTGAAGCCTCTTTGAAACATGGCTGACCGGTCGTTCAAAACATGGCGGACGGGCGTTAGTGTTTTCCAACTTGGCCGTTAGGGTTTTTATGCATGTACATCAGCTTTAATTTGTCCCAGCCAGTTTCGACCTATCGACTGTCGTGGAAGCTGGTTCGTGGTGGTCGATGTTGTCAAGATCTGCCCTGAGAACTCTTTCATTAGATAGTAGAACAATGGCAATTTAGGCCTAGGAGCGAGCAGACAATAGACTGTGTTTTCGGCTGGGTCAGAATTCTTTTAAATGCGAGGTAAGAGCAAACAAAAACGTAATGTAATACCAAATTATCACATTTAATTTCCTTACATCATATGCCTTCTCTCTTATCATATCAGGAGATAAAGCCGAATTACTGTAAACACTAAATTTTTGGCGTGTTTTTTTCATTTTGCGGGATTTCGCAAATAACCTTTAACGCGAAATTAAAAACGAAATAAAAGTATAATCAAGAAATAAGAAAAGTGCTATGTGGAATTAGTGATTAATGTGAATAAAAAACAGTTATTCTGGCTTTATGGGAGATTTAATACATGACATCTGAAAAAAGTTTATTTCATAATGCGCCAAAAATAAATCCTGAAAAGTCATTTTTTCAGAAGTTTCCCGCGAATATTCACAGGTATACCTAAAGTAATTCGAGGATTTCTCATGATCTAATTGTATTTTCTGACACCAGGGGGAACTGCCCCGTGGATGGGACGGCGCCAGTCATATCTCTCGCAGAAGTTCATCCGAGAGCTCGAGATAAGAAAGCGCTCGAGCACCGGCAACGAGAACATGGCAGGTAGGCTTGGCCTACGAGGAGGTTGATTTCTCTTGTTCTTTTTACTTGTACAGGGTGGTCCAAAAAAAGGATGCAAATAGAAGTTGGCATAAATTACACTGAAATATTTTAATTTTGCCGGGATTTTTCTGCCAGGGGTTGTTGGGAAGTTTTACACCTTTTGGCTGAAAGAGCATTTTTTAAAGTCGGAATTACAGTATTCGTAGAAATAATGGCAAATTACACTTTTTTGTTGACCACTCTGTAATTTAACGGGATTACCTTTTTGATATTTGATAGCTAATTTTTCGTATTGAGCAAAAAATCATAACGTACATGGTGTGTGAAATTCGAAATCGATTACGGATCGCAGCATTTCTTCTTCAAAATGATGTATGTCCCTTTAAACTTATCATAATAAGCACATACTGTTATTTCAATGAGCACTTTTTTTGTTCCAGCCCTTCCACTTTTTTCTGACCATTTTTCAGTAATAACATAAGATATTATGCGTCATCAGCTTATTTTGCGCTGAATATTTTTTAAAGGGAGACTATAGGCAGGAGCAAGGTAGGTCAGATTAAGTCTAAAGTCGCCGATAGGGGTCTCTGCTATCTCATAGGACATCAAAACTAGTCACACTTGTATCATGATGAAAGCTCGCTGAATCAAACACTGCGAAGGCTCCTAACTGTGCGTAGTGGCCATCTAGAGACTAGCAATGTTACCCCTTGGCTCCTACCTATAGCCCCCTTTTAAACAACAATCTTATACTCTTTGATGAATTTTGTTTTATGAATTAATGCCTCTCATAATACATGTATATTATCTTAAATCAAACATTGATTTTTTCCTGACAAACTGATAGTCTTGCCGCATTGAATTTTCTATCGCGCTACAAGCATGACAAGTACCGCACATAACGAATGATGTTACTGCGGCATTTCTTTGGGTCACCCTGAATATATGTGAATCATTTTGCTCAACGAAACCACTTGAAAAGATACGAACTGACAAGAGCACTTACGTATACCTAATATCAGCAGCGTATTCACTTAACATTGTGCATGCTCACTGAAATAGACACCTACGTTCGTCGAATCTGACATTGAAATATCCATTGCTTCAACCGATCGTGGGAACGATGCTTAACTCTATTCCGGGGAAAGCAACATTGACTCACAGCAGGAAATCAGTTCGACATACATGCCATGAAACCTGTTCTTCAACCGAATTTAGCAGCTAACATGTGAGTCCGTCCGGTGCTTGAAGTGGTAAAGGCTTTGTCCAGACTGGGTGTGCCGTCATGATATGTTATTATCACCATTATGTTATGCCGTCTCTCACATCACCGGCAGATGAGTTCAGGCCTAGCCCAATACACGGTCTATTGTCTTTAGACAATTCAAAGTCCGTGCGCACCTCGGCCGCCTAAATTCCCATTCTTGTAACTGTCTTAAGCCCGCAGCACACTAGCCGCCAACTTTGGCGACAAGAAGCGTTCAGCTGACGCCTCTCGACGCCGAAGTTGGCGGCCAGTGGATCCCGGTCAGAGCACACCTGCCCAGAATCGGTCCAGTAGCGTCTTTTCCGCCACTTTAGGCTGCCATTTTGAAATCATGTGACATCAAGACGCATACTGATTGGCCATAGCCTCGTCGCCGACGCCAAGTCAGGCGGCCATCCGTAGCACACCTGACTTCTTCTTGCGTTCAAATGCGGCGACACGCGTAAAAAATCAAACATGTTAGATATTTGGCGTTTAGTTGCGGCAAGTGGCGGCAAGTCGCGTTCGCCGACGCCGTTCGTAGCAGACTAGGGATTTTTCAGGCGTTCAGGACTCTTGCGGCAAAAAACGCTTGTGAACGCCGAAGTTGGCGGCTAGTGTGCTACGGGCTTTATCAAAAAGTTATCAAGTCAAATCTTGACAGCGTCGACCCCACGATTCAGCTTTCATGATGGAGTGGCCTAAATCAGCAATGATAAATGAACGTACTGACCCCTTATTGAATGATGGTGTAACAAGCAATTAAAATCCGCCGATAAACAAATTTAAAAGGGTGTCATGTTGTTTTTAAAGTGCGTCCAAAACAATTGTTTCTGAATGTTTGACGTCAGACGGACGCATGTAACGTTACTCATGTCAAAATGATGAGCACACTCTACGATATCGACAGTTGCGTAATCTAATGCATTGTATGCAACAATACGCATTAAATGCTAACTGATCGATATGATGAGTGGCATTTGCAATTTTGATAGGCCTTATTAGTACTTGGTTGCCGGGAAAGTACTTTTAAAAACAATACCATGCCGTTGAAAGTCGGGAGTTGTAGTGTCAGATTCATATAAACATAATTACCAGCCACTCAACAGTTTTATTTTCTTCAGAGCATTGATAAACGTCCTTTTGAGAACACCAACTGGTTGTCAGGTGACTGTTTAGTTTCGAGCATGACATATGCATATTAGAAACACCATGAGGAATCGATCGAAACGGAAAGTGGAAAGATTTGAGTGGTTTAGTTTAGACCAGACGAGTTTTGAACGCATAACTGGTCACTGCCTGGCTCGACTGTAACATCAGACAGAAAGCTCATGAAACATTTACTGGAATCCTAAAACCTGTTTTGATCGCATTATACGGATTTCGATTCTGGCGTACGATGTTATGAGACGCTCTCTGAATTTTGAATGCGTTGAGGATTAATGGGGTTGTTTACTATTGGTGAGCATGGAGCCCCCGGGCGGTCATCAGTAGGGGGAAGAGGGAAGTACAGCATCGACATGAATGGTGGGCAGGATGCCTTGACGATGACGGGATGGAATCGACGCAATGACGACACCATTAAAGGTACATGTATAGGGTTGGTTTTCCTTAATCATTTCAGAAAGTGACTTTCTCCCGCAATGCAAATATCCATCAAGCGTACATTTTTAAGGGCTGTGCAATTGTACCTGCCGCTTCCTGTACAATAGGACTAGATGAGCATATTGTTACCCAATAGATTACCCTGACACAACTGCAATATACATGTACCACAGTTAATAGTTGATGATACACTATATGCGTCCATTGTGCCTCGTTTTCGCCGCAGTGGTTATGGTTAGGCACCATTGTGTTGGTTGTAAAATATAGAAAGAGATGAAATTGAATTTCTATGTTGAGTGTGTGGTGTTTTCGAAAAGAAATAGATTTTTAAATTTGCCAGTGACGTCATGATATTCAGAGCCATCTGTGTTCTGAACTAAAATGAGCGACAATAAATCTTTCGTGGAAAGTTTTTGAAATATATATTGATGGACGGTATCCGATCAATCTGTGGATGATCATCCGTTGGCCTAATTGGAACCAGCTGATTGGACCATCAGTCCTCACACTCACCTAAGTAATCATGTCTAACAAAATCAAAATAACGACATGTAAGTTCTTAAAAGTACATTGTATATAGCCCTTTTTAATGTACAACATTCTTAAAGCGATTTATATTTATTCAACGGTCTACCCGAATACTGGTAGATGTATGATGTAAGGCAATATGTGACGCGACCATACGTAAAATCGATACGGAAACGTTCTACGAGCGCGTAATACACCTCTACTGAAACTTCCTAACGATGTAACCAGTGACCTAAGGACTGATGATTATCAAAGAATAAAAGTCCCGACGACCGTTTTTGACACACTTTTTTCTCCCCACCATAAAATAGAGAGGAACGAAAAAGTATCGTTTTCCTGAGGACCAATTTCAACCATTTTGAAATTGTTTTGGGGTCCCCTTGTATGATCTGAGACTAGAATTGATAAAAAACAAGCATGTTTTTATTTTATTTCCCCTGCCCCACATAGATTTTCAGTCTGATTGAATTTTTTTTATTCTCGCCCCACGTAGGTTTTGAGATTGAAGAAAAAAATTTTTTTTTTAAATTCCCGTCCAACCCACATAGGTTTTGGATCTGAAGTTTCGTAATCCAACTTATTAAAAAAGTGTGGCCTGAGGTCGGTGAAAGAACCTTCGAACCAGCTGAAGGCAGGCCGATCCACTTCAGAGGGATATATATTTGTTCGATTATGATACAACCAACAGATTGATCCACCAATCAATGTCGAATCAATATAATATTTGAACAAACAAGTCTCTTCAGTGCATCCTTGGACAATGCATGCATGCCTGTGTATGCCTGTGTATGCCTGTGCATGCCTGTGCATGCCTGTGTACTGTGTGATGAGGCCAAGTCCAAACCCGCTTCTAGGATTACACATACCCATCAAATTTTCTTGGCAATCTATTTTTAAAATTGATTGTATTAGATAAAACTGAATAGAACCGATTCCGTTGGTTGAATCCGATCATGGAGTAAAGTTCAAAAGAATTGAAAAGCAAAAAAAATGGAAAGTTTGCGTTACATATGTTACTTCTAAATGTTCCTGCTTTTAACCTCTTTGAAATAATTTTTTCATATTATATTCATTCATCTTTTTCAAATCGCGCCCAAGCTTATCCCTAATATCGATTCTTTGTTCAAAGCAAAGTGACAGGGAGATGGAATCAATGAATTTGCAATTGGGGGTGTAAGGTTACCTTCCGATTTATTGTGAAGAGCTTATACAATGTTCTTGGTATTGATGTTGAATAATAGGCTCAAATACGCGTGGCTGATGGTGATATGCATAAAGAACACATGTGCAACAAGTAGGCCTACATAATGATTTTCACCCATTGAGATCAAGGACATCAACCAATATGTTAAGTTTTAGTGGCGAGTTCGACCCAATATTCCTTTTCGAAGAAATACCGTTTTTTCTCCGGCTTTAGGAAAGGCCAGGACCGCCGAAAACAGCGAGGAACTTTAGCCAAATACATAGACTGTAATGCATATTGGGTTGTAATTATCACCATATTGTTACAAGTATTTTAATTGTTACCATATTTCAATCCCTTCGAAGGGTCCTAAATAGAGAGAGTGTCCTTAATGGAGACGTCTCCGCTTAGGAAGGATCAAATTCATAAGCGTAGCACACTCGTAAGGTTGAACCACTCGCACGCAATGTTTGATTTTTAGAAGGATTTTGGCATCGTTTCAAACCATAAACTGTGCGATAAAAGTCAGAGAAATCACTTGAATAGTAGGGAAGTTAGAATATCGGATTTTATGACACCTAAGCGGTGAAGCGGGACATAAGGAGCACTAAGCGAAAGTGTGTTGTGCATTAACGTCTCCGTTGGGATCGGTGATGCTGGGAGTGCAATGGCACATGTCTAATCAATATGGAAGAGTACGGTAACAGATTTACATAATATCAAGATTGAAGGGAGACCAGGAACCAGGTAGGTTGGATTAAGTTACACAGCATCGCCGATACTGGTCTCTCCTGTCTTGGTCAAGACGTTTGTACAAGAAATATACATAGCGCGGAATCAAAAACAGGCCAGGTACCTCGATCTTCAGTGGGGGTTGATGTTATCGAGATTTATCCTGATTACCCTTTGATTAAACACAAGAACAGTAGGAATTTAGGCGAAGGTGTGAGCGGGCTTTGTTTGAAGACGCTTAAATAGACCGTGTATGGGGCAGACCTGCATTACTCGAGTTCCGCACGCCTAACGACCACTGTAGTAAGCCAGTGTATGTGTACATTTTGGTAGGCCCACGACGGGTGATTGACCAGCAGCGTCAATGGCAACAGTGGCTTGAATAGAAAGCCTAAAAATTATCCCATTACGGGCCTAGAAATGTGCACTACGTAAAGATCTGGCTGGACGTTAGAAATGAGAAACTGGAGCGTGTTGAGGGGCAAAATGTGTAATGTGTATAGATTCCTAGGTGCCATAGGCAAACGTGTATGAAAAATATTGATAAAATGTTGAGGGACACAGTGATTTAAGCGGCGTAAATACATGTAGCTTAGTGGTAAAACAGCTATTTCTCGCGTGAATTGATATTTTCCAGCAGTCGAATTATCAATCATGGCAAAAGAATGATTTGCAGAAGTCCTCAACGTTGAAGATGATTTGTCTTATTCCGCATCCGGACAGCAGAGGAAACACGAGAGGCATTAGCGTCGAGTATCTAACACTCAAGGGTGACATAAGGGTATAGATTGTCTTGATCACTTGTTCGTGTTAGCATCACTGAGCCCGCGTTTATGAGGAATCGCCGGCTAAAAGGCCATAAAGCCTAATTAAGTGCGGGATCAAACATTCAGTTATTCTTAGGATGAGCCCCAAAATGGAAAACTTGATTAATTTCTTTCCAAGAAATCTATACGTACATGCAAAGCAAGAAACCAAGCTGTGTCTTATGTCTTTCGCCCCAAGTCGCTCCTGCGATGCAGTTGCGGCTACAGCGGTATCAGAATCATTCGACCAGTTGCCTGGAGGTTCTAGATGTGACAATAAGATAAGCTCATGAAAAATGGATTCGAAATCTACGTGGTGCGGCGTGTTGCAGTTTTGAACATCATTGTCACTGGAATTCCAGAAGGCAGCAATTTGAAATATTTTCGTCTTGTCGGCCACGCTGAAGCCTTCAATCCAGATTCAGCTTGTCACGCAGTCTTTAGATTGGATGGATTAGAACGATGTACTCGTAAGACACCCTAGCTTTCCGGAGACGTGTGAATTACGCAGCTTGTGCATATTCAGACACCAGGCAGAAACAACGGATCTCGGAGACACTCACCGCCGCCAGAAACCTCATCTAAGACTCTCGCTAGGGGGCGCACGCGGACAGTTCTGTAGCGAGATTAGAGTGGGGTTGACCATAGGTATCACCATTTTGGCTAGAAATTGAAAAAGTAATTAGAACATTTTCAAGTGAATGCCAATTTGAAGCGTTGGAGGCTGTTCTTTGGATACCAAAGAACTGACCCCCACCCGTGAAATTAGCATACACTTCGTCTTGAAAGAGTTCTGGCACTGTTGCTTAAGGATTTTAAGTTCTATCCAAAATGGCGGTGCCAAAAGTCAACCATTAATTGGATTGAATGGATCGGAATCTGTCACGGTTAGATAAAGTCATTGGCAATGTTTTTATCTGATTTCGATAATTTCGATTGACGGGACTACTTGTCAATAAATACGCCAAAGAGTAAGTAGTTCTCGTTTTCATCGATTTTGGTGGCCTTTGAAGAGAGAAATATGAATCAACGAGGAAGTCGTTTGGACCTTCGAAAAGACAAGAATGATACGCTCAAACTTGAGGATTGCGAGCAAACTCTCGTGTTATTGCCACGTGATGCTGAGAAAGAGATCTCGCCATTGTCCCCCGGTAAGGAAATGGGGTCACATTTTGTTACGACGATCATTATTTACTTTCGTGTTTAAAGGGAAACTCCTACCATTGATTTCGTTATTTTTCTGCTTTGATATACTGTTCTGCACTTTTACACGTAAAACACGACTAGGTGTTTATATGATCAGTAACAGCAGATGGTGATCGTCGGCTGCGTCACTTACTCCGGCGTTTTCCCGTCCCCAGTTACGCTACCAATGTACGCATTTTACAAGACCACTTATTTTGAACACATAAGGATTTCTTTCGCTGGTCATATTATAATCATTTCTGTATCATTTATTCATGCGGAAATTCCACGTCTATGTCTCCTGAAGAAAGGCTGAAATCCACCGTGAAAGAAACTCCGCATTTAAAAATGTACAGAGGATTTTTTGCCACGACGATATCTCGTAACATCGAAAACTGATGTGACGTTGCCGACGGACACCACTTGCGGTAACTGAACCTCGTTGTTCAAAACAACGTGTGTCACTAACGCTGGCGTTATCCAAACTTGTCGTTATCTCCTTCAGTTAAGCCTTCGACTGAACACCAAGATAAGTTAACTCCAGCGTTAGTGACAAACCAAATTTTGAACAATCGGGCCATGTACTGTTGGCCCGAAAGCGTACCAAAGGGGTTTGCAAATTGAGGCAAGTGTTCTCGCGTGTTTTGGTGTGTGATGATCAAGGATAATTTGCACACACAGAAGCAGAGGTTTCCGTCATAGCGTGGCGGAGGATGATCATAGATAGATTATGATATCCGTCATAGATTCTGTGATGGAGAATGGAGCAACGTGGCCTTAACTACCATAAGCCCATCATAGATTCTCTAATGAATCCGTTATTGAATTTACGACTGGGCATCATGAATCCAGAATGATGTTAGAATACCGAAGGCCTTGCTCAGCTTCCAAACAACGCGCACAAACGGAGACTACATAAGCAATGTGTTCAGTAATACGTATTAATGCAATGATGTGATAACTGTTTTGAGCCGTCACCTATAATGATAACATTTTTGGCAATGAAAAGTGTGGGCCTGGTTTTTGAAAACAATTTTATCACTAGCGCTAACGTTAACTTTACTTAGCTTTATCTCCTTTAGTTAAGCCCTTAGACTTAACGTAAAGTTGAGTTAATGTCAACGTTAGTGACAAAAGTTGTTTTCAACAACCCGGGCCTGTTACTGTGTATCAAAGGGTGACGAGGATTGTCAATTTCCTATAGGCTTGTTGGTACATGAAACTTTTTTGTATGTGTGTCAACTCTTTTTCTGATGGTACTTGAGAAGCTATATTCAGATGGTACTTCAGAAGATATATTCAATACAAATTTGAACGCTATCGGCAACAGATGTGGTTCAACACCCGCATGTACTGAGTCGATATCATACCTATAGACGCGTACATTCAGAACCAGCAATCTGTTCAAAGCGCACAGACGCACATCAATCATAATGGGTTCGACTACTTTAGGAGGATTATATTACAATACCAGATTTTTGGATATTTTCCTGAGAAATCATTACTTATAAATCAGTGTCGGATTCAATCGTTAAATTCTTTGGGAGAATGTGTTACTTATTATCTTTATACAACGTAGAAAGGAGACCAGATGTTTTGACCATTTTCAGATAGCTTTTTGATGCGCCTAACACGCAGAGACATAAATAAATTGGACCAAAAGTTCGTTCGAAATTTGAATGAAGAGACTCCATGTATTTCTTCAACAGTGTGATTCTCGTGTTTGAGATTTTCTAAATTGTTGTGTGGTTACACGTGCGATCCTGTCCTATGAAATAAAACTGGATTTGTAATATCGCGACCTTCTGAAGGCATGAAAATGTCTACCGCGCCGTGGAATGACTACGCTTACATGAACGGGAACACTGCTGAAATGAATGGAGGTAGAGTGATCACATATTTGTGACTCGCTCTACCAAAACTAGGCGCTTGTCGCATCTGAACTTGACAGGTTGATACGGACTTGTTGTTCATTTCCCTATTGTAGACCTTTTGTGAAATCTATTACAAACTGATTTGGTCACATTTCACAAAAGGTCTACAATAGGGAAATGAACAACAAGTCCGTATCAACCTGTCAAGTTAAGATGCGACAAGCGCCTAGTTTTGGTAGAGCGAGTCATATTTGATGAAAAGCTTCACATGTTGTATTTCGATAAAAGTGAGAGGTTTCGGATCAACAAAAAGGTGGCTGTCATTTTTCGTGCTGGCTGTGAGGGAATAATGTGGACAATCAAAGGCTGCAGGGAATTACCTCCATTAGAGAAAAGTAACCTGCGCCTCTCATTATACGCTTAAGATTTTGTTTGACGGCTTGTGTGTCAAGAGGTTGAGTGTGTTTACCAATCGCATGGTGTAATGACGTCCACCACCTTGGTGCATATGTTGGGGTTGCCTGACAAAACTATTCTTGGCAATGAAAAAAAAAATTACATATCTTTTCATCTTATTTCAGCATAGGTTGACCTTTCTTTTCAGTTTAGATTTGAAAGCACAGTTTCGTTCCAAGGTGTATAATTTTCTATTAAACATTTGACATACTTGTACGCCGGATTGACCAATGTCTACATTACGTAAACACATGAAAATAATCATGATACCGTAAAGACATAATTATTTTATTTGCATAATCATTCCAGGCTACAAAAACCGGGCATTCGAAATCGAAAATGGAGATTGCGGAAAGGGTAATCGCGACAGCGTTGAGTACGGAAAGCGCCGGTCGTCGACCAGGACGGATGACACCAAGGCCGTGGAGACACCGGAAACCCTGGCGGAGAACTTCCTCGGATTTACACAGTATACGAGTTTCCATGGCGTACACTTCATGTGGGAACTCGGTACCACGTGGTTCCGAAGGTAGGGTTGTTCATTTATCCTGTTGGTTACCAAAACCTTTGCCTGCAAGGTCCTTTTCCAGACCTGTTGCAAACACAGTATATCTTGACGCTGGACCTCGCCCATTTGTCTTTCCATTGCTGGGCCTTTTTGACTGACTAACCTTCGATTCAATTCAGTCAAGTTTTCATTTCTGGGCTATTTTGACTTTCCATGTATTTGAAGTCAATAAATGTCCATTAACTCAATTTCCACTGCTTTAATTAGCCTAGTGGATTCACGTCAATTTCCATTAAACCTGCTTTCTCATTGCTTGTCCTTTTTACTTCCACTAAACCCACCACTTTCCATTAAAGCCATACATGTACATGTCCTTGTCGACCAGATAAATTTCAACTAAGGCCAGTTTTCTTTGCAGGGCCGTGTGGACTGAAGTACTCCATGAAGTCCACTTTTCTTTGCAGGGCCGTGCGCTCGTGGACTCACTCAATAAACCCACCTTCCATTGTTAGTCTTGTTGAAATCAGTACATTCCCATTAAACCAATTTTCCATGCAGGGCTTTTTGCCTCCAAAACCGACTGACGAAGTTGTTAGATATGAGACGAGTTATTCTTTTATTCAAATCTTTATAAGCCTTTTTGTGTCATGTGACCGTTCACTATATTCACCTTTAGTCAGGCGATATATCATCGCCACGTCGTGCATATTATCGCCATTTACGTCATGATTCTAATTCCAAATAAAAAAGTTACGATGATACGCACAACGATGAGGCGATGTGTCGATAAAACGTCGTCTGACGTCAGTATCTCTGGCAGGGTGATGTATTTCGACCCCTTTCGATACAAACTTGCTCTCTATTCCAGGGTCCTGTGGTTTCTTCTCTTCTTTGGTTCTCTGACCTTTCTGGTGATCCAGATTTGCAACCGCATCATCTACCTAGCATCAGCACCCGTCATGGCAAAGGTCGAGATCAACTTTAATAAAACCATCCGCTTCCCGTCCGTAGCCTTATGTAATCAAAATGCATACAGGTAAGCCCGTACCACTGCCAGTAAACCCGTACACTTCCTGTTTCAGAATGCTGTGGTGCCTTCTTTTCTTCGGCTCCTTGTCGTTCCTGCTGTTCCAAGTTAGTAATCGTATCGAGTTCTTGGCCTCTGCCCCAGTGATGGTCCAAGTCGAGGTGAACTTTAATAAAACCATCCGTTTTCCTGGTGTAGCGTTATGCAATCAGAACACCTATAGGTAGGTGCCCTAAAGGTTGGTTCTTACCTTTGACGCTAGGGCACGAAGTTTGGTGACGGTTGGCCATTTTGTAATTTTGATAAGGCAGAAGATGAATTAACTTTTTACCCAATTAAGTTTTCAAATTTTGCAGGTGTAATAAAACAATGGTGTGCGTCAGTTACCCAATTTTTCCTAAACTGATAATACCATTAGCGTTGATAAATTGCGCACCGTGTCCACAAAAATACCCTGCTATACAGACAGGATAACAGTCAAATGGTTACGACCTTTGTTATTTAGGGTGACCCTTTTTAATTGCCCATTTTGGTGCCACCGATGTCAAAAAAACCTGCCCGAATAGTATTGAATTACCCTAAATAACAATGAAGATGACCAATGGACTCTTCTCCTTGGGTGTATAGCGTGGTACGCTTCAACATGGCGATTAAGTTGAGGAATTAAGATCTCACCAGTGTTAAGACATGGCAAAACATTGATGACTGATCATGTTTTCGAAACAAGGCCCGAGCCAGGCATAGACGATACATTTCGTTTCATTATCATTCAGAGTTTTTCAATACAAATTTATTAAAAGTCTCTGATTTATTCTCGTTTTTACAAGCGTTTTATTGTTGGCGATGGTTTTGAAAAGTATTTGTCATGTTTAAATATTTTTAAACCCTTATCGCAAGCTGTTTTCTGCATCTGCATTCATTTAGGTGCAGCAACCAACTATTAATAGGTGGATACATTATTTGAGATTAGCCATCCTCCCCTCTGGTACGCTCGTGGTAAATTCATGTTATGAAAGATTTTCTATTGAATTCCTGGATTTCTAAGTATATAGAAGATGATTTACGAGTGTCGCCTAAATGAATTAGCGCAGGACTTGGTGGCATGACAGACCTCTTTGCTTAGTGCTTCATGTTACAGACGCCAAACCTGTCTAAAGATTAGTTCGCTCTGTTAGGCTTAGCGACCGCTAAGTTAGCGATACCGCAAGGGTTTTTCATGGGGTTTAGCCAAGTTAAGTAGCGGTCGCTAAAACTTAGCGGTTGCTAACTATTAACCAGGTTTTGGACAACCGGGCCCTGGTGTTTTCGGTGAAAGTTCACGCGAAGTTAGTGACATGATTTGTTTTGAACAATCGGGCCCGGATGCCAATCCAGGGAAAGGGTTTTTGTAGAAGCCACTTTCACTTCTGATTTCTGACACAGAAATGTTTGAAAAAATAGTGAAGGGAGAGAGCCGAGAATTTTCAATTGTCGGTCAAATTTGGCTGTACTCAAAGTGGATTCGGCGAATTTCACGGAAAATTCTATCTATTGTCAATAAAACCTTGTCTGGTCACGGGAAATACGGGAAATTCACGAACAATTTTTTTCAGCTGTCGGTAACACCTCGGCTAGTTACAGTGACTGTGAATTCGGAGAATTTCACGGTTAACTCATGGCCAATAGGGTGTTTTCGTAAAGCCCCCAAAACGTCCACGTGAACGCCTATTCCATTGTTCGACTCCGTTATCAGGAGGTCGAACAATGAGACAAACGTTCGTCTTGGCGACTCAAAGATTTGCGAAAAATCCCTATCGCCAAAATAATACGCAGGACGCGATGTCTTCTGACGTTATTAAGAGGTAGCTTCGCTATTCATTTTTCAGAAATATAACTGAATGACCTCATTCATTATATTTTTGATTCTGTTGGGTTTTTTTAGAATCACAAAAGCAGCGGCGGCGAAGAAGCTCGATCTAATAAAGGCTATTTATCAACCACACGAAGGGACGAAAGATGAATTAAATGTCACCTCCATTCTCAAGAACTTTAATGCGACCAATCTCACCGAGAAGGAATTATTAATAACAATGGGTCACACGAAGGAGGATATGATTGTGAGGTGAGTACGCATGCGTTGATGACGTCAGTGTTTTTTGTTATCATGTTAACGTGACACTTGAGGATGCAAATTACTACATGGCTATGTTTTACTAATATTTTACGGTGAGCCATTCGAAAGAATTCACATTTTCTGGTTGGAACGCATGTTTTGATGACGTCAGCTGTCGGCACTTGAATCGGAGAAACAAAAAGAGGAAATTGTAAATTTACAAACGATGTGATAAACGTGTGGAATGGGATGATACGACCATGTATGAATAACATCGAGTTTGAATAGAATATAGGACGGTGGTCGTATATCGGTGAAACTAGTGTATATTTCATATAACCAATCTTGTCTCTTTTCACTTTGGCAGCTGTAAATGGGAGGGTGTGGACTGTGGTCCACATAACTTCACTCTCGAGTTTACGGACCATGGCCTCTGTTATATTTTCAACATAAGAGCGAAAAATGCATTAGCAGATGCGCCGGATAATTCAAAAGTTACAAAAAATACGGGTGAGTACTACATTTTTGTCGTTTTTTATGTCGAGTATGTTTCAGCACTCTTCGAAATGAAGGTTTTTGAGCTCTTTGAAAAACATTTTGGGGGGTTTTCACTGGCAAAAATTTGCAGCCGAAGAGGTTATTCGGTAAAATGTCAAATCTGTAAATGGCTTTCGAGATTCGGAAAAACAGCGGAGGACTGCTGACACTAGACAAGCAGCCAACTTCTCTGCAGCAATTTTATCAACATCAGTTTAATTTTCAAACACACCGCTGCATTTCAGGGGGCGCTGCAGGCCTCAGCCTTCTAGTAAACGTCGAGTCGTATGAGTATATGGCAGGGCCCCACAAATCAGAGGGCGTCAAGTTCCTCTTGCACGACAACAGGGACATCCCGGCTATTGTTGAACTGGGGTCGGGGGTGAGTCCTGGGTATTACACTTTCATTGGCCTCAATCTGAAGACGGTGAGTCGGCCAATGATTTCAAGCCGGCCATACGAATCTTTAAATTTCTGATATCCAGGATTAATTATTTGCTTCAGCGGGTTGGTGATTTCAAATTTCGCCTTGTTATGCTTCGCTTAAAGCCACAATGGAGTTGATAATTGGTTAGGGTATATTCAAATCTATCCCCACTTGCGCCCGATAGACACCTGATTTTAAATTTTTTGATTTTTTTCCAGGTTTAAATGCTGGTCTTCGCCTGACATTAAATGCTGAGAATTACGAGGCTATGATAGGCCCTCACGATTCGGCTGGCTTAAAATTTCTCCTCTTCGATCGCAACGACATTGCCAGCGTCTTTGAAATGGGCCTCGGTATGCCAACCGGAAGTCATGCTTTTATTGGCCTCAGCGTCAACGTGGTAGGTGGATAAATACACTGTGTAGTAGTGACATGCACTATCCTGAAATTAGGCAAAAGAAAATAATTAGATGTTTCTTGTCCGCGCGCATGTATCGGGTTTTTCATTAAAAAGTCCTGAACCTGAAGGGATAATAACTTTCATTACTGGACAGCGATATTATGCACGTATTAAGATATGGATGATGATAACGCATGATAGAATCCTTTGTTCCCGGGACTTTCTCTTCTAGGACGTTTAAATCTGTTACACGGATCAAATAACGTGTCAATTCAGCTTATGGTTTTGTTGCAGCTTTTGGCCATTTTGTTAATTTTTTTGTATCATTTAAAATCACATGTACTTGATATTCGCAGTTTAAAAAAATGCAATATGTATATGCGTTAGTTGTTGTGATAAATTGGTCGCGGACATGCAATGAATATATTTATTGGTCGCGGACATGCAATGAATATATTTATTGGTCGCGGACATGTAATGAATATATTTATTGGTCGCGGACATGTAATGAATATATTCATTGGTCGCGGACATGTAATGAATATATTTATTGGTCGCGGACATGTGATGAATATATTTATTGGTCGCGGACCTGTAATGAATATATTTATTGGTCGCAGACATGTGATGAATATATTTATTGGTCGCGGACATGCAATGAATATATTTATTGGTCGCGGACCTGTAATGAATATATTTATTGGTCGCGGACCTGTAATGAATATATTTATTGGTCGCGGACATGTGATGAATATATTTATTGGTCGCGGACATGTGATGAATATATTTATTGGTCGCGGACATGTAATGAATATATTTATTGGTCGCGGACATGTAATGAATATATTTATTGGAAGGCACCAAAACTTCCGTTTTTGTTCCTTATAAATAATTCATATTTACTAAAAATGACACATTGTAACAAATGTGTTTTGGAACGAACGACGACGCACTGGTCGATGAAGAATATATAATTCAAGATTGATCAGAGGTAGAATACCGAGGGAATATAAACCAAACAAAACTTCATGTTATTATTTCTCATTCTGAATATAAATTCTGTAAATTCAAGGGGTTGGTTGGTACGAATTCATTTATTTATTTTATTCTATCCTTTGTTTATATTTTATTTCATTCTCCAAGCAGATCGAAGGATATTCTCTCTGCCAACACAGACTTTCATCACACCATGGCAACAGGCGCGTGAAGATACCAAAATCTAACAGTCAATTTTAACTAACGATCAGGTCCAATTAAACCTACAGAAAGCACACAATGACCTGGTCATGGAAGATGTAGGTTATTGTGCACCAGTCAATTCGGGGCTGATCGATTTGTACTCTGGTATCTTCACGCGCCTGTTGTTACTCCAAGATTCTCGGAGTAGAATTTCAGTCATGGCGGCCTGTGTTGACAGTGACAGTCACGGACGTCATCAATAAAGCCAGTTCCGGAGCTGCGCAGGAGTCTTCTTTCATTTCCTTTTGTTTAGCAGATGCTTTTTTGTTCTTCGTGTTTCACGGTAAATGTACTCGGAGTGCAGCACGATGTACATGTAAGTATCGATATGGTTGTAACATACACACGTTTAATTTTCAGTTCAGAGATTATTAAATCGTTTAAGAAAATGACATTTTGTGATTAAGTATCGGAAATAGCGTTGATGTAATGCGCACATGCATATAAAAACAATGCGTGCCAAGTTTCGTCACACTGCAGTGTTTAATTACTGCAATGATGCCACCTCTATATCTGATTAGCTGCGGGAATGTGCTGTGCTGTGCTGTGCTGACAATCGTATGTGAATTGTACATAATTATTGTTATCTACTCGATTGGAAATTTTCAAATTCAATAACAAATTTAAAAGGCCTTTAAAAGGCCTTTAAAAATGAATCTCTTCACATAATTCACTTATTGCTGTTATGTAGACAGCTATGAAAAGACTGTGGCTACCAAGTTTCAGCAAATTTGTATGCATAATACCTGCACTACGGCCTCGTGTATAACTGCATTCATAGCGAACCCCCAATCTCCCGGTCTTCGGTCCTAATGACGAATTTTACATACACCCGTTGAAATTCTCTCATAGTCCCTCTACAGCAGGTCGAGTGAGACTTGGCAGCGATGATCACCATTGACGACGCTTTCTTTATAGATGAAGCGAGTGGAGCCGCCTTACGGCAACTGCACGAAAACCAAAACGTTGAAGTACTTCACGTATTACACCCAGATGGCCTGTAGGAGAGAATGCTGGACCGATTTCTTCGTCAAGAATTGCGGCTGTACCCTTCCATATATGGAGGTGCCAGGTGAGTCGCGACCAATCAGATTGTTGCATTTAAGGTTATGAAAGAAGGGAACAACATTCTGCTGCGACGCCTTCGGGAATAAAATTAACTACTAAAATAAGTAGACAGTTCGCGTACAGATGTATTTGATAGCGACTTTTTTTATTTTAAAATTTGACTGAAAAATACTGTTTGACGACAGATTTGTATCACCTGTCGTCTTGTTTTTGACGTATGTCGATGTCCTTTGATTATTTGCCAGGCAAAGGCCTTTGGCCAGCGGATTATTCCAATAATATGTGACCCGTCACAGCAAAACCAGTCGCATGTCGCACATTAGATGAGCCTTAATGACACCAGGAGATAATAGAAGAAATTGATGTGCTCATATTTCACAAAAGGCAGACAACAGTGAAATGAACAAATAGTCCGTCTCGATCAACCTGTCAAGCTCAGAGCGATATGCGCCTGGTTTTGCTGTGACGGGTCACATATGCACGATTGATGTTCAGTTTAAGTCAGTAAAACATATGAGAAATTAGACTTGTATTCCTAAGGCCGCAGTTATATAAGGTTCACGCCGCACTCACTTGTCATGTTTCTGTTGTTACGAGTTGAAAATGGCTTGTTCGGTTTTTTTGTCACGCATGAAAAGTGAACAGTGACATGGGCACTCTGCCCAATCGCGGCCTCAAGGTGAAAAATATCATGAAAATGTTTAACTTTCGCCAAATTGATAGTGGTGTTTATGGCTCGTGATGTCACTTTGCATAAACAATAGGACTGGCGAACAAAATCGATTATCGGTTCCCTCATCAGTTTACCATTGTTTTGTTTTGTCAACAGGTGTCAAGGATTGCTTGAAAGACGTGGCCATGAGATGTGAGAATGAAACGAAGGGTTTGTAGAACTAATTCTGATACATTTTCCTCTGATTGTCGCCTGTCAGTGTTGCGGCCATTCGCCATTTCCTCAAGCAGAAATTGCGTAGGACTTCCTGTCAGGTGACAGGTTTTGACCAATCAAACATCCGTATCTGATCATAGCCGTGCTGTCTGAGCCCAACAAGAATGATAGCCGACAGCTGTGAAAGAGCGTTATTTTGCTAGGCCTATCCCAGAGTCTTTAATCTTGCCTATCCTACGGATAATCTGCACAACACCGCTATCTTTTGGTAATTATGATCTGGTTTGGCCAGCACGATATGAAAAAACCTATTAACATTTTTAAACACTGATATCAAAATTTCAATCCTATTCCAGGGGAATTCGAAAAGAATGTTGAGGCCTGTAGCTGCCAACCAGGTTGTGAAACATTCTTCTACCAGCCAAACCTGAGCTACTTAAAAAGTGCTAAAGCAGACGTCTACAAGCTGTTCCAAATTGCAAACAAGACGAAACTCCAAGAGAAGTTTAGCAAGGCTCGCGACACGGTCACTGCGACCAGGACGGAGCTCCTGGCCGAAGATGCGGGGATGATTAACAAGTTGGTCGGCAGGGCGGTTGAGCTGAGGAAGGTCCTGAATGACGAGCTGCCAAAGGCCTTGGACAGGATGCAGAAACACATCGAGGAACTCATCCGAGATGCGGAGGATGTCTTCAAGAAGATTAATGAGGTTTATGACTTTCAAAAGTGAGTACTATCTATTAAGATGGCTATCGCGGCCTACTATGCCCCCATCTTGTTATTTTCTTGTCCCAAACCGCCCAAGAATTGAAAACGGGCAGTATACCAGACAACGTATGAAAGGAATTGCCAGCTTTTTAGGGGTGAAAAATAACCTAGTGTCTTTTTCAATAACAGATTATGGTGTCTACTTCCGTAGCAACGGTCACCAGAATTAGCGACCGGTGTAGAAGTTTAAATGTCCTCGGATAGAATGCCCGGGAAACAAAGGATTCTATTATGCGCTTCAATCTCTGAGCTATTGACGGTCAGGGTCTCTATAGAACCATATTGCAGAATACAATAGGGCCGGACACATTTTCCAGGGGGGCATTTGTTACTGTTACACTGGCCTCTGGCTGAGCACAAGGACCATTGTTGTAAGGAAAGACATCAAAATCTTCGTTTTGTTGCACGTTCCTCGCAAACCGTCCTTAAGACAAAGCCACAACCAGAGTACAGTCGGATAGTTCACTTAAACCAGCATATTTTGCTTCAGGTTTGTCCTCGACTGGAACTTCTACCGACCAGTGGTCTCCAAATACACAAGCTACTTCAACCCTGTCACGCTCATGTACAGGGAACTCATCATCGACTCTTACAGAAAGTTTGAACGCATTACGGGCGAGAATGGCGCCGCGGCAGGGAAAGGAGACGTTGACCTGAAGCGGTCTCTCCAGGCCGTCTTGGACGACCGATTAGCTGCAAGAAGCACATTGAGCAGAGACGCAAAAGACGTGTTGCTACAAGTGAAATCTCACTACACCCAAGCTAAAGCGATGGATACGCAGAAATATAAGGCGGAGTACTCTGTCGAACAGCACGCTATGATCATTCCGAAGACCGTACTGAGTTCGGCCGTTACGCTGCCCAAGCAGGCGGCGCTGCTAAAGACCTGCGAGACCCTGTTGGTGTCGTTGAGGGATAGCTACACGAGAATGGGCAAGTTCCTTGTTGACGTCTTCTTCCACAAGGTGAGTGATCCTTTTCGCGCATGACAAGAACTGGAATTATCTGATGACGTCGTTCCATTCCTGCTTGTATGGGCTTTTAAAGGCCGGTACGCCACGTTTTACGCTGGGATCCCATCATAGATTCTATGAAGGCCAATGGTAGATCCATTGATGGGCCATGGACATTCAATTGATAGGAGTTCCATCATAGGCCCACTGACGTTTGGTCCCATAAGGATGAACGTATGCCTATGCAGCAGAGTACATACCGATTTGAGTAACATGATGGCCTGTCGAAAAAATTATAATGGATTCCATCCATTAATCAATGATGGGCTCATGATAGATACGACAATGGGTTCCATCGATGGATCTATGATAGAAATTTTCCATCACATATCCTCGGTGACCCATCGATGGAACGTTAATGATGATATCCCGTGATCGGTCCATGCATGGAGAGTTTCATCTCTGTTTACCGTTCATTTTAGGTGCCATATCGACGGGACCAGTTCCAGGCAAAATGGACGCTGCCTTATGAAAAGCAATGTACGAAATACGACACCAACCTCGGGATGGTGATGAGTGAGGTCTTCATGTATCCTCTGAACGAGGCTGCGAAAGTTATTTTGACCATCAAGTCGAATGAGATCGAAATAAGCAAAGTGAGTTTTCTTTTTCTTGATAAGTAATATTTTTAGTCTATATAATTCCACTTCAGCTGTTGACAACTCGAGCACGAGTAGGACTAATTCCACTTGCGCCGTGGATGGCCCGAACATGAGTCTACCATATAGGCCACTGAAACAAATGGGTTAAAACGTTATAAAATATTCATGAAGAGCTAAAGTTAAAGACGGAGAAAGAATCCACAAAGTACGCCCCCTGTATTCAAATGCACTGAACAATGTAAACGGACCCCTGTACATAAATGCACTGCACGATGTACAGGGAGCGAACGTCTGAAGTGGAACTTTGTTCTCTTTGAGACCTCTTTGATTTCTTGCTCCCTTTTCTACCTTAACCCTTTTGCAATTTTTTAACCCCTTACTGACACTTGATTTTGTAGATGGCCTGTTGCTCTACTCACATAATGAATAAATAACACATTGGGGGCGCTTTTGAAGATTTGTCACTGGCAGAAAGAGCGCCATTGCGCTGTTTGTTTATGTATTGTGTATGTGGATCGAAAACCGAGATTTCACCCGCATCATTCAACCTGCAAATGAGTGTTTTCAACACGTTCAGATTCAATGTCGGCCAAATCAAGCTATGACAGTACGACTGCTTCACCAAATATTACTGCGCAGAGTACTGAGTATGACCTACTTTCAGATTCTCAAAGAAATGAAAAGTACGGTCGCATCGGCCATGGTTGAACTCGAGGACATCCAACACATCTTTAAACTGGTCTTCACTACTGCGACTGGGGCCCTTGGCATAATCCAGGACGAGTCTCAAGGCAAGACTGCCGTCTCGAAAGCGTTCACGGCTCCAGACTTCGTGGTGAGGCTGAACAGGTAAGTGCGGTGGTGTGGCATCTCAGGAAGAAGTTTCCGTCTTAAGCTTGAAGAACACTGGACGCCAACTCCGTCGTCCGAGGGAGTTTTCGGCGGCAGTGCCTTAACGCTTTAGGCTACTCGCTGTCACTTAGGCTACCGCCAACTTTGGCTGGAAGCTGGAGGCCTTTTTGTATGAAAAACCAAGATATCTTTTTCCCAAGTTGTCCCTTTGTAAGGAGTAAAAACCAAAACTACACCTGAGCCGCATTTTTGTCAAATCATTACAGGTTACGCAACTTCTTCGAGAACACGAAGGGTAGAAATTCGGACATTCAGGATAAATACAATTCGTTGAAGACAGCTGAGCAGTCTCTTTCGAACCTGATTCTCTCGAATACGGATCTGAAACCGTATTTTACGAAATACGTCCCCGTGTTTAAGGATAAGGCGTCGCTAGACACAGCCCTCGGGTAAGTCAGGTCTATTTTCGTTCTCATATTTTCGTGAGAATTATGGCGTAGTTTTCTGTCAGAAGTTAGGAAAATGAGTTTCCGGAATTTCTGAAGTCTGATTGCAGAATTCCGAATACAGGGTGTTAAAACATCGCCTCATTGAAAGAGTTTGTTTACAAAACCATATGCTAATCAAAATGCTGGTCTGTCCTGGTTTAGTTTGGTCCCGTGTAAACGGCCCTATTGCCTCTCGTGCCAATATTTGGCGTCTTTCACTGTGAAGATATATTGTAGAGATGGTTTGTTTTCCCGACCCATGGTGGCAAAAGCGTTCCTGGCAAATGGCCTCTTATTCCTTTCTCCCATCCAGGTTCACAAAACTGGACGAGTACAAATCATTAGACGAGCTAAGCCCTGTTTATGGCAGGAATCACACCAGGTTTTTCGACGCCATGGACCTCGTCCAGACGGATATGAAAGCCTACTTAGACGGCAATAAGCTGGATGAAAAATACTATGCGTAAGTTGACGGCACCTGGTGGCAGAAAACGGAACCAACGTGGTAACGTTGATTTACAGGGTGACACAAAAAGATTAAACTTCTTTTAGTACTTGATAGTCACTCACTTACTCACAATGGCAACACGACTGTGCAAGGGTACGTCGCTAGTTTCTACGGTCGTTGGCAGCGGCTCAGTACGTCTTTCCCTGAATCTGCCGACTCGGAATCTCGCGTCACCACCTCCATCCATCTTGACCTGCGTCTTCCTTGAAATTCATCACATCGCTATATATTTCAGGGCAAACTTCATCAGCATGGACATCTTTTTCCGCGAATTGTATTACCAGGAGATCAGCCAACAACCGGCCTATACAGTCATTTCGTTACTCAGTAAGTTGATACAACACTCTGCCGCAAGAGTTGTGTGTTTGGTTGGAAAGTTTGACCATATTTCCCCTGTGCTGGTTCACCTGCACTGGCTACAAGACTGGTGCAGGATCCAGCACAAGATTCTGCTCTTGGTGTTCAAATGCCGGACTGGGGAGACTGATTGATTGATTGATAGAGTGAATTTATACCTGCATTCAGGGCCTGGTTGATGAAACAACTTTTGTCACTATTGCTGGTGTTCATTAAACATGACGTTATCTTTACTTTTCTCTGTTTACCTCATATCTTTTAAATTGCAATTCTGATTCGAAGGTTGTTCCTTCCTTCAGGTGACATCGGGGGCTCTATGGGCCTGTACATCGGCGCCAGTCTGCTTAGCATCTTCGAGATATTCGACATGCTCATCTTCTATTGTTATCGAAAAAATGCCATGAAGAAAGCCAAGAAAGCTGCAGAGGTAGAAAAGGCTGACAAGGAAAAGGCGAAGGAGATGGAGAGCTTTAATCCGCCGACGTATGACGGGCTAGTGGACAGGAGGCATCCCAAATCACACGAATCAACCTTAAGTCGCCCTCATCATCGGGACGACCGGTACTCTGAGCCGCCGCCGCTGGCACAGCGACCGAAACGGGACAGGGATTCGCCCAACCGCCATCACCGGCGAGACACGTCGCCCCGGGATAGAGACCGGGATCCCAGGGACGCGCATGACCGGCGCAAAAAGCATCGCCCGGATGGCCGCCGCAGCAAACCCCGGCGACCGGCTGACCAGCGGAAGTTGGTAGACGGGAGCTCTAGTTCGGCACATGTGCGGACCCCGACTCCAAAGAGCTCGAGGAGCCCGTTGGACCCTAGTGATATCGGCTTCGCTATTGATTCCCCATCACGCTCACCGTCTCGACACCGGTCCGTTTCTCCACCGCGGCGAGACTTTGACGAGTCGGACTCTCGGGATAGCTCTATACCAGACCCCTCCTCCAAACGGCCGGCGGGTCGGCGCGGTGGAGGGGAGCCCGACGGCCAGCCTGACAATACACCACACAGGCCGTACTATTCAAAAAGCAATAAAAACTCTCAGATTCATTCGCCTAATAATTCAGCTACAGACTCATTAGGAGGCGCCCAAGGACCTCCGCGGCATCACCGGACCCCAAGCGCGGCCAAACGATATCAAACGTATAATCCATTAGCATAACAGACGCTCTGTAATGACGTCATAAACTAATTCACATACTTTTTGACGCCAAGCAGGTTTCCATTAAGGCTTCAGGTGTGCCCGTCACTTGACTGCTATTGATATCAAAATCATTTTACTAAACCATAACAAAAGTGATGGGTTATTGCGCGACCCACGGCGGGATTAGAGACTTTTCGCAAAACCCCCCGAAACTTCAACGTAAACGCCTATCCCATTGTTCGACTTCGTCATCAGGAGGTATAACAATGTGGTACGTGTTCACGTTGGCGTTTCGGGGGGCTTTGTGAAAACTCTCCAATGATCCGCTGTTTCTTCACGTGATCTCCAACAATTTCAAACAGAATTTTGGGATGTGTACACTCTTCTATAACAATGTGCAGACCTTTAGCATTTCACCAAATAGGTTTGATGATGACGTCATGCGCTCATTGATATTGTTTACCTCATGCATGCTGAAAAAGTAGGTCCGCATCCCAAGCTCGTGGCGGCGAGGCGAATGTCATTAATTTAAGACCTGCCTGGTGTGATTTTATTATTGCCTGGTGATTATGAAGGATAATAACGTTAAAATACGGGAACTGTGAAAATGAGAAAGACTTCGAAAGGAATCCACTATAAACCGGTGTAGAAGTAAAACATGTCCCCCTGAAAAATTGTCCGGTCCTATATTCTGACGGATGATGGCATATGGTTCTGTAGAGGCCTCTACGCCAATAGCTCCGAGACTAAAGTGCACGATAGAATCCCCATTCATCCTATCCTTAGACATTTCAAACTTCCTCACCGGACTTTAAAAGTGTATTTAAGACATTGTGATTGTTCCTGTACCATTAACATACATGTATACTATAATATTTTTTGTGTGTGTGTAGGGTATAGCCTTATTCAAGGCCATGATGTATACGGGTATCACAGGTTCAACTTTGCATAACTTGGCCTGTTTGTCGTCTTTAGGTCACGCACCTGTATTATACCAGATCGCGGTTGTACGAAAATAGTTCAGTTTGAGCATGGAGGTATTAATGATACCTCCATGGTTTGAGACATATGCGTGGTGTTACCAGTTGAATGGTAATTTCCATTTTAAATACTGTTCTTCTTGAATTGTGAATTAAGTGACTGTGTTTGAAATTGGCTTACTTATGTGGTTGTGGGGCTCAAATTAACCCGTCGTGGTGAAAAAGCTGATTTGCGGATTAAAAGCCGTAAAAAAATCACCCCCCTTACTTCAGACCCCCCCCAAACCCTGAACTATTGCGTAACGGACAACGAAAATTACATGGTTTGGCAGGCTAGGATAGATCTGTTTGGCTGTGAAAGCGTTCCTCCCTGGGTACGTCTGGGAAAAAGTTATCAGCATATAGATTATATCGACTTAAGGGGAAAAAAACATTAAAACATTATTACAGGTGCTTGACCTAACTGATTCCTGTGAGACGTCGTAAAGTGGTCTAAATCTGGGCCAATATAACTTTACGACATCAATTTGGTGGTCATTTTCGACCAGTTTACCTCGAGAAGGGTTTCAGAAGTGGCTGTAGGCAGGGCCTAGTTTCACTGAGTAACTGAGCTGCGTCAGTGAGTTCATGTCCGAGCGTTTCCGTTAAACATTCGCGCAAATACTATCATCTGTATCAGAAGTACAAGTAGTGCAATTCAATGGTCTAAGAAAAGCAACTGCTAAAACATATATCTTGAAATCACCGAAAATCTAAACGTTGTCAAACATTCTACGAGGTGCTTTGGCAATGCATGTATTCTTACAACACTGTTCCACTTACTTTGCTATCGATTTCCATACTTTGTACTTCGGTATGGATTTCCAATCTGTAGTATATTAGTATTGGCCGGGTCTATTTGGCAAGCCGCTCGCCGAACAGGCATCTTTATTTGTCCTGTTTGGAGAGCCGCTTGCCAAACAGCACTAAAAAGCCACCCTGTTCGGCCAGCCGGGCTTGCCAAACAGGTAACAAATCTACCCTGTTTGGCTCTCCATTCAGGACAAGAAAAAGTCGCTGTTTGGTAAGCCGGGCTTGCCAAGTAGTCACTTCCATTAGTATTTCCCATAGTCTTTACATTTGCACCAGAGGGCACCTAATGTTATGCACCAATGTTTTGTTAAACTTATGTTTGCCCAGCGCCCAGTTGTTCAAAGCCTGGTTAGTTTAGCGACCGCTTAGTTTTAGTGACCGCTACTATACCTAGAGGAACCCTAAAGTGCCGCTAAAGCTTGACGGTTCCCCATGGCGGAGCCCTTGAGTATCCGCTAACTAACAGACGGCCAAACGGAGCAAACTTTGCGGCACGCTGAGATAACGGTGATTTAGCGCCCGCCAACCACCGTTAGCAGATAGCGGAGCTTCGAACAGCCGGTGTCAAAGTAAAAAGTGTCCCCCCTGGAAAAAGTGTCCGGCCCTATTGTATTCTGCAATATGGTTCTGTATTGGGTATAAATGTATATATTATCTAAATAAATACGATTATGTCTGAAACAAAGCCCTGGTTTGAAGTGGACAGCATCCCCAGGACAATATCAAGCCCATCTGCATCTCCGTGCTTTCCGCCGAAATAACCGACCTGGCAACTCAAGTGGCCTACTTGGAGTAGGGCCAGCTCATTACCTAGAACAACATCACGACCCGTCTCTCTTGTAGAGCGCACCATCTCCCTTGAATATAGACAAACCCTACCCAACCTTGGGTAGGGGTCCATACCCCAAAGGACAAATGAAACGAAGGCTAATAACATGGCAACTTTTATTTCGCAAGTCGTATATACAGGGTGGTCCAGAAAAACGCCACCGGATACTTCCACAACTAGGGGGGTTAACACCATTGACATAAGTGGATGGGGAATCTTTCTCTGAGAGGAATGATACCGATTGGTTCTAAGTTAAAGTTCTCCTTTAACGAATCCCTTTAGTCTCCATAAAAGTTGCGCCAACTATAGTTCACCTCTCAACCACTAGGGCTGCTAGACTCTTCCCGGATGTATATATAAAGCAGACTATGAATATATATAATTGACGGTGACCACCGCTTACGTCAGGAATCTCGACTACAATCATGACTATACCGTGCTAAAATGAACGAAATATATTACAAAATCACTCATTTGAAAAGACGTAAGGACGTTTTTGCTGCAATCATAATATAAGTATTTAGTTCACCCGTCATCTGTTCATCAAGGAAAATGTACTTATAGAAGAAAGGGATTAAATCCGTGAGAAAGAGATTATAAATGTACGGCGGAATGTTGTGGCCTTGACGGAGTCCTGTACCAATGAAAACCGGCGTGACGTAAACGACGGTCACAACCTTCCCTATATTATACCATACATCATGTATTACACAAGCGCTATGTACGTCGGTTTAGTCACAAAGCACATAAAATCACTTCGACATAGGTGTCCCTTTAACAGTTTTCTGATAGGGTAGCAGCAAAACCACCGCCGCCGCGACGAGGAATGCGTTAATAGGTCGATATTATAACCAGAACAAAGAAGTAAATGTTGTATCGGCTCGTGATCCCGACAACTATAAAGACAATCAATTAGGATTGAGTTATACCACTAAACATGCAGTTAAAAAAGACTACAAGAGAAAACTAGCTGTTGCTATAGATCAAGCGACACAAGGTTTGTGTCCATGACGTATCCCTTATTTGTGTTACACGACACTTATACATGTTCTGGGACTTTGGATAATTTAGGCAACGCATAGTGTATAGACTGTCGGAATGGTCGTGAACAAAGACAATGGGAACCAATGGGAACTGTCATCAAACTCAGACTGTAATTGAGCGACAAATCGGAAAAAGGCCTCGGCCCGGTTATTCAAAACAACATTTGTCACTAACGCTGGCGTTATCTCCTTCAGTTAAGTCCTTATCAATCCTCACCTAATTTTGTGTGTTAAGTATTGTAACCCTTTACCAATATCATGATAACATTTACAACATTCCAATACCAATTGCTATTTTCTTACATATATTCTCAAAAAGCATATTTCTGTGATAGCCTGACTCTGTAGATTTAGAATCAGCTATAGATTGAGAATCCACTTTGATCCCAGCCATGTATTTACCACAACTTGACCGTGATAAGCTCTATTTCACTGTGCAACTCTCCCCTTCTTTGATGAATACATGTCGCTGCCCAAAAATCATGACAGTTTTGTTAGTAATTCTTATTATACATGCATAACTAAATAAATGCGGTAAGCCTTCTAAACGATCCAACCTCGCCATCTCGGATACATGCAATCAACATACAAGTCCAAGCCTTCTATAAACAATCCAACCTCGCCATCTCGGATACATGCAATCCACATACAAGTCCGAGCCTTCTATAAACGATCCAACCTCGCCATCTCGGATACATGCAATCAACATACAAGTCCAAGCCTTCTATAAACGATCCAACCTTACCATCTCGGATACATGCAATCAACATACAAGTCCAAGCCTTCTATAAACGATCCAACCTTACCATCTCGGATACATGCAATCAACATACAAGTCCAAGCCTTCTATAAACGATCCAACCTCGTCATCTCGGATACATGCAATCAACATACAAGTCCGAGCCTTCTATAAACGATCCAACCATACCATCTCGGATACATGCAATCAACATACAAGTCCAAGCCTTCTATAAACGATCCAACCTTACCATCTCGGATACATGCAATCAACATACAAGTCCAAGCCTACTATAAACGATCCAACCTTACCATCTCGGATACATGCAATCAACATACAAGTCCAAGCCTTCTATAAACGATCCAACCTCGCCATCTAGGATACATGCAATCAACATACAAGTCCAAGCCTTCTATAAACGATCCAACCTCACCATCTCGGATACATGCAATCAACATACAAGTCCAAGCCTTCTATAAACGATCCAACCTTACCATCTCGGATACATGCAATCAACATACAAGTCCAAGCCTTCTATAAACGATCCAACCTTACCATCTCGGATACATGCAATCAACATACAAGTCCGAGCCTTCTATAAACGATCCAACCTCGCCATCTCGGATGCATGCAATCAACATACAAGTCTAAGTCTTCTTTAAACGATCCAACCTTACCATCTCGGATACATGCAATCAACATACAAGTCCCAATTGGTTGATCAAAAGTGGTCATCACCAAAATTTAAGGCAATGCCTAGCTTTTAACATCTTATTCTGAAACCGATATAGCATATTTACAAAGCTAATGAATAGAAGCTTATATTTTAGGAAGTGATACTTCACTGGAGGTATTGGTTCACATCCCCACCACTAGGGCTGCTAGACTCTTCCCGGGTGTATATATAATGCAGACTATGGATATATTTAACATCTACAACTGATAGGACCGAAGTGGTGGTGACCATCGCTTACGTCAGGAATCTCGACTACAATTATGACTATACCGTGTTAAAATGAACGAAATATATTACAAAATCACTCATTCGAAAAGAGTTAAGGACGTTTTTTCTGCAATCATAATATAAGAATTTAGTTCACCCGTCATCTGTTCATCAAGGAAAAGGTACTTATAGAAGAAAGGGATTAAATCCGTGAGAAAGAGATTATAAATGTAGGGCGGAATGTTGTGGCCTTGACGGAGTCCTGTACCAATGAAAACCGGCGTGACGTAAACGACGGTCACAACCTTCCCTACAGACTACGTTAACAATACAATGTATCATGTTATACACAGGCGCCACCTGTACGTCGGTTTTGTCACAAGCACATACAAACACCTCGACAGAGGTGTCCCTTTAAGAGTTTTCTGATCGGTCTTGATAGGGTACCAGCCATGGCCGCCGCGACGTGACTCTGACTGTCACTAGGGTATTTCGTTGGTGTGGCAGAGATGAGAATGTTGTCTGTTAGACGCACACAAAAGTTATAATCAGCGCCACCTATTGGGATGTTGATACCTATTATTCCGAACTTAGTTGTCTGAAGTCCAAGTACTCTCCATGCGTTACTGGCGCTACTGGATCTAAATGCGCGTATAGTGACCCTTGCTCGTTTCCCATATTGTCGTTCGAACGACTTGTAACCATCTCTTGGGCGCCATTCGAGCGACTAGGAGTCCGCTCATTAGACCCAATACCTTGTCTTGAACTGCTCTCTGCTGTACTTTGGTCAGGCTGCGCGTCCTTGTGGATTCTTAGTTCTTTCTGTGCGTCTGCTACGAGGATTGGTACGTCATTGTATGTATCTTCAGGCTCCTGTCCCTCCTGGTCGCTTATCGGATCGCTTAAGATATACTCCCCAGACTCATCGTCTGAGGAGCCATTAGCTTGTCTTGAACTGCTCTCTGCTGTACTTTGATCAGGCTGCGCGTCCTTGTGGATTCTTAGCTCTTTCTGTGCGTCTGTTACGAGGATTGGTAGGTCATTGTATGTACCTTCAGGCTCCTGTCCCTCCTGGTCGCTTATTGGATCGCTTAAGATATACTCCCCAGACTCATCGTCTGAGGAGCCATTAGCCTGTCTTGAACTGCTCTCTGCTGTACTTTGGTCAGGCGGCGCGTCCTTGTGGATTCTTAGCTCTTTCTGTGCGTCTGTTACGTGGATTGGTAGGTCATTGTATGTACCTTCAGGCTCCTGTCCCTCCTGGTCGCTTATTGGATCGCTTAAGATATACTCCCCAGACTCATCGTCTGAGGAGCCACACTCCGTTTGATTCTGCTGAGTTGCAGGAACTAGGCGTTGACCTGGAACACCCACGTCAGCGTCCACGTCATCGTCGGACTCCGCAGGCTCATTCCTACGGGCTCCGTGAACCGGAACGCGGTGCCCCGGAGGCAATGGCTGTGGGGTTTTTTGTCCATGCCAGCGTTCAGGGTCAAACACATCATTTACCTGATCTGTCTCAATGTTGGCGTAGGTGTGTACAGGGCGATTTCCGGCTGTTGTGAATTCAACCCTGGCATCATCATTTACGTGATCTGTCTCAATTTCGGCGTAAATCTGTTCCTGAGGATTTCCGGCTGTTGTGAATTCAACCCTGGTATCATCGTAATCAGCGTTGTCATTTGCCGGTTGATGACACTGCCTCTTTCTCCATCGCAGCAGACAACGTTTCCTACAGAAGTAAATACAATTTATTAGAGAGGCTAAGATCTGGAATTTGGGATTCTCGTCACTCTACGCGAATAGCGATCACTAGTGCATGGCAGGTTAATTTCAGATTGGTGGATGTATGTCAAATGACTTTCCTCAATGATTCATTACCCACCTCTATGAACCGTCAATGTTTGATAAAAATCTGAAAGATTATTTATCGAATATATATCATCAGCTAGCTTCATGTGTTGCTAGCTTCTGGGATATTAACTGTAGATCGTAATTATAGTGCGATCAAGAAACCAGTGTCGACAACTTTTTGCCCCCACCCCTCGCTTCAACTTCACCGAAATCTGTCGCCGTTTTACCAACAGACCTGCATCCGAAGTAGCTTACCTTAAAATAACAGCCAGAATGACGCCTGTTATCGCCACAATGCCGGCTCCAACAAGACCGCCAACAGCTGCTGTAAAGAAAAAACCTTTGGATGTTATCTTCATCAGACTCAGCCTTTTTAGCCAGACAGCGTGCAGTATATATGGATGAATAGATTATCAGGACATGTTGAAATAAGAATCGACGTTTCTATGTTCGATCCGTCGAGCTTTTATTTGTCCATATTCGGCTAAAGTCAACCTGACACACTTGGTCATCAACCTCATCATTGAAGACCCTGCTCCTGTATACAGCATCACCACCATCTTCGACCACCATATAATAATAATATTAATAATATGACTTATCGGCCTCTTGTTTAGGCACGGTGTGGGTCATGCAGTCGTCTGTGTCGGTCCGGCATTATCAGATCTTAAAGCTGAACTGCATGCACAAAACCAGAGCACCTCATGCGGCAATAGTAAGAAATTCAAACGACCGAAAGGCCCTTCTGAATACGGCCTGAAATATGATAGACCTCCAATGCGTCGATGCGCTTGATTTCACAAACCAGCAAGCCGTGGGACGATGCGGACCTTCGCAGAGAATTCTGGAAGGAAAAAAATAAAAAGGTCCTCTCAACGGGACTCGAACTTGAGACCTCTCGTTTTATTTGCCAACACTCTTATCCTCAAGGCCACTTGGCTGCTTGAAATGCCTGTCGTTTAATACGCCTTTATAGAATGTGCAAACATTTGTGTGTAATCTTTGTTCGACATCTTTGAGCGGCTTCCAGTGGGCAACTGAAGGGAGAAAGTCATTTTTTCTTTGCTGTGCGTGATTATGTATGCGGAGTCTACGTTTTCTCTTAGCAATGTTCACCTTTGTTTTGGTGTCTTCTTCTATTCCATGTACTTGAGAAAATTTCTGGTTCATCTCTCAAAAATAAAGCATAATCGCCATTCATATAAGATATATTTGCTGGCAGCAGTTCACAAGAAGGCCCCCTTGCTCAGACTGTTAGGGCGTTTGTATTCCGAGCCCTAGTTCCCGGGTTCGAATCCCTGCAGAAGATTTTGATTTTTTTCTCTTCAATAATTCTCCGAGACTGTCCGCATCGTCCTGTGGCTTGCTGGTTTGTGAAATCAAGCGCATCGAAGCATTGGAGTCTATCATGTTTCAGGCCGTATTCAGAAGGGCCTTTCGGTCGTTTGAATTTCTTACTATTGCCGCATGAGCTGCTCTGGTTTTGTGCATGCAGTTCAGCTTTAAGCCCTGTATATTTTCCAGTCACTCGTTCCCAGCCCACGGTTACTTTTTACCTATTCGATTCTTACCTATGAGGGACGTTTTGGGTTTCTCTGCAAATTTAAAAAACAAACATGTTTGAAGGAATGGTTTAAACATTGGCCATGCATATGATGAGGATATGGGCAGGTCTAACGGAGAAATGAAATTGCCTACTTGTGTGGTATGCCGCTGTTGACGGCATGTAACTTGGCGAAGTTGCGAAATCGAAATCAACCATACCCCTATCTCAATAGACGCCAAGGCGGTTGGACGCATCTCAGCTTCTTGTCCTATTCAAAGACCTGCCGTACTGCTGAGAGTAACGATTCATAGAAACCCATGACGTGCATCAGAGGTATTCCCCAAAAGGTAAATAACGCAGCTCAGGTGTGAACTAAACAACTGAAGAGATCGAATGTCTATAAAAGTCTCTAAAAGAGATCCACAAACCTAGTGTTTCCCAAGAAGCCACGTTGCTAAAGTTACTGGTGTGAGTCCCCGGGTGGGAGTTCCTGCTGCGCACCCGAAACATATACCAGACATTCGACTCAAGACCCATAATCTTATGATACACGGCTTTCTTGAGACCTGGATCAGTTATTCCTCCTTCGGGAACCTCGGGGGCAACATCCCAGTTGTCGGCAAACTTCTTGTATTGGACGTAAAATCTCTGCTCCAACCCGCCATTGATTTCTGAGATCCATTTGAGCGTCGCTGCTACGGCAGTTGAATTGACAACTTCGAGTTTGCTGGGTGCAGAAGGTGTACCTAAAATGAAGAAACAGTTGTGATATATAGTTATGAGATGAATGTGCAAATTTGGTCTTTCAACGTCTCAGTGTTGGAATCACGAACTACATGTACATAAGTTTGGAATTGACGTCACGATTTCCTGTGATGTCACTTTCTGACAGCATAGACACATATACAGCCTTAAAACACAACCACAGGTGAATGGTTCATGATGCGTTGTATTGACCTTCTAACATGTCCGAAGACCTTGGGGGGGGGGGGGGTTTTTACCCTAAAATGTCATTTGGCACCCAAACGGTTAACAGGGCAACGACCACGATTGTGTCGGATTTAAGGAATCAATACCGAGCTGGAGGTCCTTGGTTGTATAATTGCTTGTTTCATTCGAGTATCGAGTAGGTACTGAACGGTTGTGATTGATATTTAGTTGTTTGATACGCACTTCACTCGAAATTATGGATGGAATCAAAGAATTTTGCCCTCCGGTTTTTTTTATACACTACGAGATACATTATTACTGTAGACCTTCGTCTTCTGATTTTTTTATTGCCATTAACCTCTTCTGGGTCCTTAAATAAATCCTTCAGAGTTCCTAAAACCTCTCAGATTCCATATCTCGAAACATATTAAATAATCTTGTGTAATTGGTTTTGGGGGGTAATTTGACCTAAAAATGTTGGCTTCAAAATTAAAAGAATTCGGCGGAATTTTATACCTACTGTGGGAACCATTCGGACTCTGCAAGCACGTCTACACTGCTCCGCCCCCGAGCCGGACGCTCGTGTCACGCCTATCTGTACAATAGCTTGACCAATCATTACCTTTCTGACATCGTAATGTATTGTGATAGTTTTGTATCTGTCATGTTTTAGTTCAGTTCAAATAAAGTTATCTAGCACAGGGCAGATTGGCCTCGAACTCCTTCTCTCTCACTATTCGATACACGTAGTCACACTATTAGATTCTTCTGGAACCCCATTCCTACCAAGGGCTTCAGAATGTACTCTTGAGGTGGCCATTGAAATACACCCATCTCCGTAGGGAAACCACTAACAACAGATGATACAACTTACCTGGTTTGAAAAGCTTAAATTTGAAAACCTTCACTTGAAATCTGCTCGTTTTCACAGAGCACGAATAGTTCCCATAATCGGAGGATTTGACGTGTTCGATGACCAACTTGCTCGACGTCGGGCCGGATATGATTTCATATTCGGACGATGAGTTCGAAAGAATGTTGTCATCTTTGGACCAGGTGTAACCAGTTGTTGCCGGAGTCGGGTTGGCGATGATGAACAGTTCAAACGATGCCTCTTTGCCTATCTCACCCACCACGTCATACTTCATGTTGGCCTCTGGGTCTATTCTAGGAGAAACTGTGGGTGAAAAGGAAGTGTTCAGTGGCCAATGCATAATGCAGTGTGCACTGCATCGGGGAAAGATTTTGTAAACGGATAAAAACTGTTAAGTTCTTTTCAGTCCTTCGCCAGGACCTCTGTGAATTCCTTCTGCTCCTTCTCTGTAAACCCTTCACAGACATTATACTATGTTTCCACCTATTTAATTACAAAGCAATAATTTTAAATGATTTGTTGTCAGACAGATGAGCTAATGAATAGTTGTAACGGTATTCAAAGTGATCACAAATATATGGAAAGGAATTTCAGAAGGATTTTCAGTTTGGATTAGAAGATTCAGTTAAATATCTCAGTAGATATATCACAAAGAATGTAGAACCAAACTTACAATGCACAGTCAGGACTGCCGATGCCTGTCCCATCCCACCAAGATTCCAAGCCTTACACGAGTACGTCCCACTCCTGTCGTATGGTATGCGCACGAACTCGAAAAACTCCCCATTCTGCGTGCTGGTCTCGGAGTCTTGGATAACCTGTTCCACAGTGGAGCCGCTCTTCATCCAAAGCCACTGGTACCGCTCGATGCGCTTCGCGTAGCCTCCGCTGGTAGCACATTCAAACCGCACGGATTCATGTTCATTCACAGTTGTCTTACTGATTTTGACTTCAACATCAGGCGAAACTGAAAACAGAAGGTGTAACTGATTAATCTAAGGCAAAACCTAAGAGATTGGTGTAGCATGCTAAAACAAAGCTCTATAGAGTTGGTTTTAAATAGAAATCCAACCCATTTTGGCCAAATAATTAGGTATTCGAAGTTTGCATGGTGGAAGGCTATTTGGCAAAGATTGCACTTCAAAGAAGTGTTTATGAAACTGACCAGTGGTAATTACTACATGTATAGTCTGATATTTACAGGGAGATATTTGTAGTTGAAAATATGCCGGCTCATGATCGAGAGGTACACAGGCAGAATTGTCCATGCATGGATCATTGATGGGCCCATGGGTGGATGCACTGATGGCCCATGGACAACCTAATGTTGGAAATTCCATCATAGGCCCACTGCCGTTGGTTCCCCTAAAAATGACCATATGCAGTAAAGTATAAACCCATCGGAGTAGCAGTTCAGTCACCAAGTCTAACAGTGGATATATGATGGGGATTCTCCATCATCTATCCATGGTTGGGCCTATGGATGGAACCTAGATAATCAATCGCCATCATAGATCTATGGATGAACACTTTTTCCTGTGTAGTTGGTTTTCATTTGCAAAGTATCTGGTGCATCTAGAATTCAAGACAGATTACATTGTGTTTTGTATCACCCGATTCTTTTTCAACAAGTCGTGCCATATTAAACTTTAAACTCAACGACCCCCCCTGTAAATCTACAAGATCCCCCTCGAAATTAAAACTTGGATGGTGGCTTCTTTGAAGCTGTACCAACAGGCGCACCCTTGCTTCTTCCCACTGACAAGGCTTATTATAAACCGCGAGATGCGGAATGCGAAATCGCGAGATGCCAACCTCAGTTGGAGAACCACCCGCCACAGAATGTATTGCAAATATTAAACCTGAAAAGGCGAACATTCATGAGACCGAGGCTATAGCGGGGAGCTATCTCATCCATGGTAATCTGTCACAATCCAATTATGTTCTTGTCTGTTCTTTTCTGTTGATATTTAAGTGAGGTTCCATACTTGGCGTGAAGCTACTCTCTTAATTGAGTGCCTGAGATGTGTTTAGTCTGTCACGTGCAGACTCATGCATTACATTTGTGAGTTTGCCTCACGATTGGCTCATAGTGGCTACACACTGGCAACCAATCGGGAGCTAATTCGTAAGGGACAACGTATATTACAGAGTTAGTCGTCGATTTTTTATCATGAAATTTGTTATTGAAATAAGCAGCACGTGCATAACAAGAATCAAATTCGTGTAATTTATGAATGAAACAGAAAACTTATAGGACAAACTATTAACAGTTAGCATTTCTTTCGCATCGTATATAACATTTAAAACGTATGAATATATTCCTGTTGCGAATAACACAAATAAAATCGTTTAGAATTAGGCCCCCGGCATTGGCGCCACTGACGTTGGTTCCTAGTGGTATTAGACTAGGATGTGTTATGATTTTTACGGGTTTCAAAAAAAGGTGAACACATCGATTGAAAAAACATTGGAAATCCCGCGAGTGTGGCTTTACAAACAGCTTTTGGCCAATGTTCATACGATAAAGTAAAAAAACACCACTGAGTCATACCAAACAGCGTATGAAACAGCGTATGATTGTTATTAAGCTCTTGTACCAGCTCCTACTACATGCCATGCTCCCTCGCGGTAGAATGCAAGTGCAAGAAAATGATCCTAAATATGGCCTCTTCAAAATAGTTCAGGGATTATCACTAAATCCCCTGAAAGTCAGTCGTCTGCTTGGACATACATGTAGGTGCATGTAGCCTCTGTATTGTCTTCGGACACACTGCCATTGAATGTAGAATTTCATGGCACCAGACAAATGGTGATTGTTATGGTCCGGTGAAGTAGAAGATCTTGGGGCAGGCAGGAAAGTAATGATTACTCATCTCGCGATTTCTCAACAGATGTGGTCCTCCTGGTTTGACGTTAAAAATGTCTCGGCTTAATAAGGAACAATCCAAATTCCGAGATATTAACACTCTTCTCTTATAAGAGCGATTTTCAGTGCTGCATTGACTTTTTTAACATACTGAAAACATCAAACTGGTTAGTGGCCATCGCTCCATATAATAATAATAATAAAACGATATTTGTATGGCGCCGCTCATGTTTATATCGCGGCGCCTCACAGAGATGAAAATAAATAGGCCTAGATACATTACCTAAAAACGTTACGTAAAAGGTATTAATACATATCATAAAATGATTTGAAAAGCATCCAGCATCTTACCAAACATATAATCTCAACCTGGTTGCGGCCTTTCGTTACAACTTCCCTATTATATATTATATATCGTTCCGTCGTTTCACTATCTCCTTTAAGGAAGAATTGTGTTCTGCATTGATTTATGTATTTTTCAAACTTACCTAAAACATCCAAACTCAGCCTGCTTATGGCTACTTGTCCATCAGCCTCACACAACCAATTCCCCTGGTCCGAAAGTTGAACATTACTTAATTGAAAATTATAATTATTCGTATCACATTGAATGTTTGTTAATCTTGATTTTTTAGAGTTTGAAACAACAAAGCAATTGTCGGTAACAATTTCTTCATCCATGATAAAGTGCCACCACTTGACATCGCTGGCGGTTCCACTCGCAATGTTACAACTCAGCGTTATCGTTTCTTCGAGGCGTGGTCGTAAATTGCTGATGGTATTCGTTACCGCAGGATTAACTGAAACTGGAAAAGCAACACGATCTTTTGTCGAAGTATACACACGGGCCAACACAGTACAAAGTAGCTTTGAAACAACATGTTTACAAGGAGGAACTTTTAAGTGGAATAGAGGATTAATCCATCGAAAAAATGATGATACGAAGGCGATGTTTCGAGTGGCTTCGCAGCGCTCTGGTGATTTTGGTTGTACGTTTTTCTATTATGTCCTACACACGTCTGACCAGCACTCAACTGATGTGGTCCTCCTGGTTTGACGTCAGTAATCGCATAATAAGGAGCATTCCAAATTCCGAGATATTGACACTGTCTTCTCTTAGAAGGGCGATTATCAGTGCTGCATATCGAAAACATCAAACATGGTTTATGGCCATCACTCCAGCATCTCACCTACAAAAATCATCTCAACCTGGTTGCGGCCTTCTTAATGACAACTTCCCGTTATCGTTCTGTCGTTTCACTTTCCCTTTTAAGGATGAATTTGTGTTCTGCATTGATTTATGCGTTTTTTAAACTTACCTGAAACTAACAGGTAGCTTGGTTTCCAATGTATGTTAGCCTCACACCACCAAACCCCGCCGTCCAAAGGTTTAACATTACTTAATTGAAAATTATAATTATTCGTATCACATTGAATGTTTGTTACTCTTGATTTGTACCGCTTTGAAGCAACTAAGCAATCGTTGGTAACCTTTCCGATAGAAAAGAAGGAATTCGACCACCTTATATCGCTGGCGGTTCCACCCGCAATGTTACAACTCAGCGTTATCGTTTCTCCGATGCGTGGACTTGAATTGCTGGTGGTAGTCGTTATCTTTACCTCAGGAGTACCTAAGATTAGAAAATGAAGACACGATCTTTTGTCAATGCAAACAGACCAACACATTACGAAATAACATTGTAACAATGTTAACGAGGTGGATCAATAGTGGGAATAGAAGAATATTCGAATGAAAAAATTGTGATACGAAGCAAATGTTTTGAGTGACTTTTTTTTGAGTGAATTTTTTAATTTGAAGTTGGCCGCTGATTCCAGTTTTCTTGGTTTAGTTTTTAGGTTGGGACTGTTATGCTTATGGCTATTAGCTTTAGCTGTCGATTCGATTATAGTAAATTAGTGACTTCACAGGGCTGCCCAAGGGTAACCGACTTGATTAGCTTTACCCAAGGTTTTTTACCTTGCCCTTCCTTATAGTACCATAGCCGTGACAATCAGGAATGAATAGCCAACTCTGTTTTACTAATAACAATATTGCAGCAGTGAACAGCAATCACCGCAATAATAAAAATGTAAACTACGCAAAAATGACTTACCTCTGATCAAGAGTACTGAAAGTATCGAAAGTTGTAGAAGTTTCATCGCGATCAGAGTTGTAGTTGGCTGGGAAATTCGAGCATGGAGAGATTAGTTTACACTAATATCTAAAGTAACTCCATTTGAACGCGATAACTACTCTCGGCATCAAGAATGATGACTCAGGATCATGTGATGGTAAGGTATCAAATTTTGTGACCAGATGACGTTATGTTGGTCGATCTGACCTACTGGTCTGGTATTCCTTCCGATCGTTGACTTGGCAAACTATCAGATGTGTATATGGTCTCTAACTCAAACAACAGATTTTCCGTGACAAAAAAATAGCAAACAGAAGTTTGACAGGCGAATATAAAATATGATATAATTAGCAAAGAACAAAGAAGCATGATATACATTATACTCTCAACTCGTGGTCACTTATACCGTAAACTGATATCGGTCTGAAAATGTTAAGTCCATGAACTTTCCATTGATGACTGTCGCTACTTGGTCTAGATGAGCACATGGCGACTCTTGACCATGAGCAATATCGTCACTCAAGTGACTTGGAGCCAACTCTTGAGCGCCATCGGCTTGCCATGTGCAGCTCTCGGCCGTGTTTGACCGGGATGGTCGTGTTACAAGCAAACATGACAAAAGGTGACATCGCCCGATTAGGTCACCGTACTGAATAAGTGACAAAAATCAACTGATTAGGTGACATCGCCCGATTAAGTGACACAAATCAAAAAGTTATAGGTGACCGACGTACCAACGATTGAGGTGGATGACGAAACTAAGCATTGTAGTTTTAATCAATGACTTATCCAGTGACGAATTTAGGGGAATTATCCCAAAAGGTTGCATTTTCGAACGGTGCACACGAGAGTTACCAGTGTTAAAACCGCTTCCTCTCTGGTGTTCAGTTCGACTTCAGGCAAGTTTCAAACTATGGCCTTTGACAGACACCTCGAAAGATATTCTGGAGGTTCACATGACCTCAGGTAGATCACATGACCCAAATCCTATTTCTGATTGGCTGAAGAGTTTGCAACATTGTTACAACATGCAACAAAGAATTGCATTGCATTTAATTTGCAACATTTTTACAACAATTTTACAACATGTTGTAAGACGCGTTTTGCTCTGTACACACTATGCAACATTTTTGTAACATTTGTTGCAACCGCAAATGTTGTAAAAATGTTGCTAATATTTTGCTAGTGTTCACAGGCCTTAAAGTTCGATGGTTTGTTCATTAAATTGAAACAAAAGTTTTTGAAAGTATTTTTATTTTATTTGAAGACTACAGAAGTGTGCCATATGACCATCTCAAGAGAAATTCAAATAAATTGAGATGCCTTGCAAAATGGTCCTTGCAAAATATTTATAAATTTATTTCAACAAAATTTACTTCTGGCTGATCAAAACACAAGAAGACATGGAAGAAGGTTTGTGACATACGGCCATCATCGGGACATCATGCCCAACTGTGTTATTGACCTTGTGAGAGCGTGGTATCCCAATTCAGACAAGACCCCATACATGGGACACAAATGGGAATAATCTGTATCTATGTGTCAAATTGTTTTCGTAATGGAACTATCATTTAACTTTATGGGCAGGGTTTTTAATCCCCATTTTTTCTTAAAGCTGTATTGCTGTGCAAATTTACCAGAGGCTATGAAAGGGCTGTGATTTCAATGATTTCAATGTCAAAGGTTATAAACAATTAAAAAAATTATAAAACTTCGGAATATCAATTTATTTAGTATTTCAGACAGGATACACAAAATATATCTAAACCAATTCCCCAAAATCAAGAATTATCCTCCCCGAGGAAATCAACTGCTTGAGTTCACTAATTGATGCCGACAGCTTATCTAGCAAACTCAAGTACCCACTGTGATAACCTAAATAGCATGGCTTTGAAGTTTTCCTGGCAGCCAGCAAAATGTTGGAGTGCTCAGTGCAGCATCCTGATTCGTTCTAGGCTAGTGGAGGCGGGCTTATACGTTAGGCTAGTAGCTGTCACTCACATTCAAAATATTGAAAGGAAACCCCCTAATAATTGAATTTCCCTGCTATTGGCTGAAAGACAGGATTCGAGCTTTGAGTATGATGTTCATTAGATATTCATAGACATGACTGACACTTGTGAAGAGGTTCCACAGTCTATTGACAAAGTTATTTGGGATAATTTGATTATGACTGTTGGAGGCCTGGTAGCAACCTAGTTAGTTGGAGAACTGGGGTCGTGACAGATGATTAGCCTTTTATACCCAGACTCGGTCTTTAAGACATCACATAAAGTCTACGATCCAGACCAGGAAGATGTAATTGATATCAGTTCCCGCCTTATCTGATGGCGTCGGTTTGGTATCCTGAGTGGCATATCCGCTGCAAGCAGGTCAGACTCTAATTAGGACACGCTCAATATAGCCATAAACCATTTCCGGGATGGAGAGGCATCCGTGATTGACTGGATAGCAATCCAAAAGAAACAACCCCAAGCATGTTGTCTGTTGGACAACTATTAGTCTTTTAAGTTACTGTCGGGCGTCGGAGTTCAAAATTTAAAAAAAATTATTTTTTTTGTAAAATCGGTAATGTTCGAATCGGCGGATCCGAGACTGGCTAGATATAAAATTTTTATTTTTTTTCTTATTTCGGACATCGGGAGGTCGGCGGATCCGAGCACCAACAAATAAAAAAAGTCTCCCCTAACTAAACTTAGCTACTAGCTCATGCTGACCACATGGGCTCCATCCACCCATGGGTGAAAGATCGAAAAAATTCATAAATATTAAAAAACCTATGGGGCTATGCTAACTAATCTAAGTGGACATTTGGGATATATATATGATCAATATGGTATATGTAGTAGTTACTTCAAACTCTACAATGAACTAACTTAACAAATTGTGAAAATACCACTACGCCAACGCCTAACTGACGCATGCATTCTAGTGCAGGGTATACAGAATGTGCATCAAGGAAGTAGGTCATGTCCGGGATTTTTAACTCTGATTTGCAAAATGAGCACTAACAAAGTACTAACTTTGCATCATGTGTGGTATATTTCAGTTTAAGATGACTATATTTTGGTACCTTAGGACATTATGCACCCATGGATATCATACATCAACTGTCTTGAACTCTAAGCCTCACAGAACATGGCACCCAACATGTGTCTCTTAGCATGTTTGACCGCATCTATCAAGCCACTGTTCATTAGAAGATTTCTCAGAACTATTCATCAACAAGTCATCAGACCGCTTGCATCTGAAAGAAGGCATCATTATGTGCCAAAATGTGCATAGATACTGAGCTAATTGGCTGAGACCACGCTAAGACGACAGCTTTTTTCTGTTGATTGGCATTTTAGAACCCTGCCCCTCATGACTATAACCAATAATATAGCAGAGACCAGTTGAGATATGAAATCAACATTTTGCATACCATTAGTCAAGATATCAAGAGAGAGGCCTAGTGGATATTTCACCCTCAATGCCCTTTAAGCCTCCCAGAACACGCCCAAAAAGGGCAGCCACATCCTTCAGGATTATTTAGGATTATTAATCTGTCTACTGGAGCTAAATAGGATAATATGTTTGAGGATAAATATTATAAACAGTCAGTGAGTAACCTATTCTCCAATATCAGCAAGATTGAAACAGATGTGGGTAACTGTATGGTCACAGGGGACACTTTTAGTGGCACATAATCATTTGGCTACTCTCTATCAGACAGGTAGTACATTGCAGTACCAATGCACTATCATGCATTGGTACAAAAACGAGGCTGAGTTTTAGCAGATAAGGATATAATATGGCCTAGACTGCAGACTGATACCCGAGAAATCTTAGCGAGAAGTGGCTCGGATTCGTCTGTAACAACCCTGGTGAAAGCTCATTTGGTTTCGCTTTTAGGTGAACTGATTTGAAATCAAGTTGCACTTCAAGAACGGAAGAGCCTTCCGCCGTCCCTTTTATCACGATTTAGCCTTATTTATTTTGTACAAGTGATACTACTCACTCACACTCACCGCCCGCCCGTACCAGCTATGGCAGGCCTAGCACACTCTGTTTTGAATAGAGGGAGACTCCATCATTCCTATTGTTTGAGATTGGACAGGTGTGAATTAATCTGGCAATTAGCCTCCTGTGCATTGGTGCATGCAAACACTAAAATGTTTGGTTTTTGCTGATTTAGGGGCAAATTAATCAGCCAAAAGTTTTGAAAGCTTCACAAATGATTGTCGCAAGGATATACTTTATGATAGTTTGCGAAATTTTGATTAATTGTAGGTGGAAAGTAATATTTTTTGCATATTTGTTGGGAAAAAAATTGAAAATCCTCCAATTTTCAGCCCCCCTATGGACACTATGAATTTTTCTCCAATAAAGCTGAAATCTTGGGAATGTTATCCTAAGAGTTATATCAACCACGTCTGAAGTCGGGAGTTTGTATCAAATGTATAGTTTCGGAGCTAGCGCAGCTAGAAAAGCCCCCAAAACCCAATTTCTCAGGAATTTACACTACGGGCTACGAGTGAAGCATTACAGATTTACCAAAATTTTCAACCTATAGATGGACCCATCGAATTTCCATCCAAATCACTCCAAATTTTGCCAGTAAATACCTAGACATATATAGAATTGTGTCAGAAGTCGGGAGTTGGGATTATTTTAACAACCCGCCCAAAAAGCCAACTTTATTGATATTTCCTATGCATTTTCCATTAGGCTTGCCAGGACCAATTAAGCAGGTGCACCAATTGGCTTGATTGGCTAGGCCCGCAATAGCTGGTAATAGTAAGATATTATGACATGTAGTATGGCCAAATCGCTGTCCGCTGTTTAAGGTCCGATTCCACTGCGGCATTTCCTGCTGCGGCCTCTTAAGAAGCAAAACTACTTTTGGCCTCAGCGAATATTATTTTGATAAATCAGCTGCACAGCGCCGAAAAGGACAGTGACAATTACTTCGGAAGCCGACTATAGGTTTCGCTAAGGTCATTGCCTATCACCATCCGCACGTGACTGAGGGTTCTTCTTAATCCTCTGGGACAAGTCTATCAAATCCTAATCATCCACATCTCGTGTCGCGAGAATTTTTGATGGCATTTTCAAGGATAACACGATATTGGAACGTTTCCGCTTCCATACTCGCGCCAGGTGCAATTGGCATTGTTGCCTAGCCCTGATGACAGGTTACTATAGTCGGAATCTCGGGCTATCAATTTGCTTGAAACGAAAAATATGTCGGGGTAAACAACAATTATTCATGGCGTCCCACAGCCTTCGTTTCCTAATCAAATCGATTTATACCCGATGTACCGCATCCCTCGGTCACTAATCGATTTATTCAAAACAGGCCATGAATTTAAGACACAGGGTGCTGGACATTTCGGCAGCGGCTATCGATGGCTTCAAATCAAAATTGACCGTCTGGTTACTATGGCGACACGACGTTGCTTATTGCGGCCATTACGGTTCGCTCTGAGGAAGTGGCCCTCATGTGGGGCTAATCTAATTCAATGAGAGGAGGTATTAGGAGGGTCTGAGGCGCAATTGGTTCGTTTCCTCTGCTTCGGCTCGCTCTCTTTTGAGGCAAATCAATAGGTTACTTCCCGACGAAGCCGCAGACAAATAGTCCCTTAAGAATTCCTCGCTACTCATTGCATAGTTAGAAATGTAGCCATTCCCACGCTCAAAAGGTAACGCCAAAGCATACAGATGTCCTAATGACGTCACCGCACAGTGGCGGCTTCTTTTGATCGATTAATTACCTCGCAGATGAATAAGTCTGCTGAATTCCTTGCCACTAGTTTCATTCCGAAGTAGGATGGTTATCGTGGCAAATCTTAATAGTACCGACCCCCATGAAACAACTTTCTTGGAGGTCGATATACCTTAACCGGCATGGGAAAATAAACCAGAAGGAAAGAATCTGAGGAGAGAGACTGAGTCTATTGTGGTAAATATCAACAGGAGCTGATCAAAACACGGCTGCGAAAACGGTTTTCGATACTGTGCGTTGAAGCCGTTGGCGGTAATGGCATCGATCTCAATTCGCCAGAGACGATCATATATATACATCACTCCTTTATTTTCCCTATCATACCAGCGTCCTAATAAGCTACCAAAGTGTTACCACCGCGCTAATCTACTCTTGAGTACCTACTCTGTTATATTCATGGTGGTATAATGTGAGGACTGGACGTAATTTAGTCGACATCTCACAACCTAACGATATCAGATAATATGTGACCTTACAGACTGGTAGTTTTATCAAAGAAATATGTGGTAGATGTATTTTGGGCCAGAGAATGATTCCCCAATGGTCAACATATATAGTGGCGCCAAAACACCACGACTTATACGACTGATATTACGATATTCCGTTTTGTTTTGTGAAATGGCTTGATCAGGCAGGCCAACTGGTACCGTGCATTGTAGTCACGGTCCCGTTGAACTCGAACAATACAAACTGACATACACTGGTTCCAATCGAAGAGCGCTGGGTTCGAATCAACATATGGTCGTTGTCCTCTCGATCAACGGAGGTGTTGCAATAACTTAGACGTGTTGGGAGTCAGAGTTCCCCATTGGGGACCCATCATCTAAGAACCGCTTCGGGACATATCCATCCCAGTATGAATGATATAACTTTTGTAGTAAAGCAGTCATTATTATTAAAAGTGCACCATATTCTTCCAGTCCTACCGCAAATATCAAATCTTTCCGAGGCTAATTCACATCTCAGGAATGCCGCGTTGTCAATGGGTTTGATTAAGATTCCGAGTTTAAAAACAGCCTACTCTTTGATGCGTTTTTGTGTCACCTCGGCGTGCTAATCAGCGCCCGCGAGCTCTTGTCACTGTGGTAATTGCTCTCGACTAGCTACACCGTCACCCTAATGATAGTTTCTTGCTGGTGCTTATGCCGAAGAGCTAGCGACATCCAATTGGACTTCCAGCAGGTTACAAATGTGATGCTAGTTACGAATGACACTGAATAGGACTCACAGGAAGGTTTAAGTGAAGCGCTAGAACCGTATTGGATTTAATACGGACCAATTAGGCCCGTGGTTTCATGGTAACAAAGTTTTTAGTGAATAGCATGAGTACAACAACGACAGATAACTTCTACACTTCTAGAAATAAAGGTAGGTCTTTGAGCTTCTGAAAAGCCATTGAAGGTTATTCCCCCAAAGACGATATGCACCCCGTGGAGGTTTTTGAGTCGAATGAAAAACCACGTAAATATGTACGAAACAAATACGTACTAAATATTGCTTTGAAATCGCCCTTGTGTAGACATATACTATAAATACCAAGTTTCAGCAAATTCCTGTGCAACATACCTCCAGTACGGCATTGTGTATAACTGCATTTCTATTTTCCTGGACCACCAGTGAATACGAACGCCACGCCCCTTTAAACAGCGGGGGCCGATGGAGGCATCTATATGGCAGTATCCTTCACCGCTGGGTCATGTACCTCGATTAGCGGATGATACCGCAGAAGTACATCAAAGGATTAACTTGAGTGGGATGTAGAGTCTCCCGGCCTAAAATCACCGGGTTCATTTATGTCAGTTGTTTCGGCGAGGCGGATAGGCGCTGATAGTAAATGACAGACATGATACTGTTGTAAGAGGCGAGACATGTCGATAATGGTCAGATAACAAGCATATCTATATGAAGAGCTTAGATGCAAAACCCACCCCATTTCGGCAAAAATGAAGCCGAAATACGGACTTCATAGCTCCAGGTTTGAGTCATGGTCCTTCTTTCAGCACGCATTTACCTGCGCTATAGGCAACCACCTTCCATGTGGCTAAATAGCATTGTCGATAGATGTTCTGTGTAAATAGTTTCGGCCATGTTGTATTGACGTTCTCCACAGGCAGCTGGAGTTTACCGTTCCATTAAAGTAACAATGTACAAACCAATCTGCGTGTACCAGAAGCTGTTCACGTCCTGTTCAAGGCCCATGATATTCAATGATTTCCATGACTAATTGATTAAAAACATGACAAATTCACATTGCTCTAAAGTCTTTTCAAAGGGTCATCATTGCTAATTTTGATAACACCGACCCCCACTGTACACCTTTCAAGGTGGTCAATAGGCCTAAACAAGGGAATATAAATACACCGACATTTCTTTAAAGGAAACATCTAATTCAGGGGCCACACAGATATGACCGATATAAATATCGGCGAGAATGTCTAATAAAACAGAGTGGAGTAGGATTATACCACAAAAAAATATACAAGTGAGCTTACGTGTTGATATACGCTCGTTTACGAGTTCCATCAAAAGAATCATTTGGTATTTTCGGCTGGTGAGCGCCACCCAACGTCTGTTTTGATATACGCCCGCGTTCTTCGACGTCCTCTTTCACAAAAACATGTGAGGCAAGTTTGCGCGAGCGCCACCCAACGTCTGTTTTGATATACGACCGCGTTCTTCGACGTCCTCTTTCACAAAAACATGCAAGACAAGTTTGCGCGAGCGACGACCGCTTACAAAAACATGTACAGATTTTTTGCGGTTTTCACGGCCCATAGTGAGGGTCGTGTAGTACAGATACATGGCACAGACAATAAGACTATGCGTAAAGACACCCATAATCTCCATATCGAAAGTGCTCTTGGTTATCCAAGCCTATCTACTGATGTTGATGTGCATTAAACTAAACCACTTATCAGCATTATTTGAATAGTTTGGAGTACATTGGTAATAAACGAATCAACGAAATGCGATATGGAGATATTCGGTCCACATTAAGTTATGATTTAGAGGACATGGCAGAATGAAGAGTACAGAATGTCATGCTGCATGAGAAAAGGAAAGTGTTTGGCATATTTGATAATCTCTCCTCGTCAACTTGGGCCCATCCACGGCTCGACAGGCCGACTTATCGGCGGTGAATATCAGTCCTAAAGTCTCATCCTTTCACTGAAGGATGGATAGACGCACCACGACGATGGATCGGCATGCAGATAGAAGATGGCGAATCCCCATCATTGATTCATGGATGGAAACCTTAATACATTTTGTGACAGGCCATCAAAGAAGTCATATTAAACTTAGTGAACTACATGTATTCTTATTTGCGAGAATTCTGAAAACTGTTTTCAAACGGGTTTGTACTTTACTGCAGACGTTTAGTTTTATGGGACCCAACGGGCATACGTTGGAACTCCTGCATCAATGGATCGTCCATTGGCCATTATTGAATCTGAGATGAGATTCCTGTGTAAAGCGTACTCTGTGATAATCATAGATTATTGATCCATAGATGGACACTTTTACTTGGTAATATATAGCAACTCTATGAGATATCATAAAGCAAAACTGTCTAATATATTGTGAAACACGTAGTATACTCAAACATATATCATGACTGCTGTTGCCTAATTTCCCCCAGCGGAATAATGCAATCTATAGATATGCCTACGTTCTCTACAGAGAGTAGGTAAAATATGGCAACATATGAGAAGATATTATAAAGCAAAACTGTAAAATATTTTTCGAAACACGTAGTATATTCAAACAGAATTCGTGACTGCTGTTGGCATGTCCTCAGCGAATTACTAAATCATAAGCGCCGGTGTAAAACTAATCACAAACAACATTATTTCTAGATAAAACTCTTATCATGGCAATATTATGGCCCGGAGGTTGCAAATCATCTCCTGATTCCCGAAGTGATATTATGGCCAACGTCACATATATTGTAGGATATTCTCCAGTGATAAGGAAATGATATGTCAGTTAGTTGGTGCTGTGATAGCTGTACGGTTTCGGGGGAAAGTAAGACTTTGGTTACACTTTTGCCTCCATCTTGGATATCGGCATCTGTGATAATCCTACGTCATCTACTGCGTCACCAGTTCAGACAGTACATGTAAGTCTCGTTCAGGTCTACATTGTTATAAGTGCCAGTTTCTTTCATAAAAGAGTTTATTTTATCAATAAATAACAAAATATGATCTTTGTTAATAAAACCTGACACCTTTTGGTGGGTTGTCAGGTAATTTTATGGAGAACTATAAATGCAGCGTAGGGCAGCAATCATTTTCGCGGGCTACGTGGTGATGCGGTAGCCGGTGTGCGAATCGAGGGATAATTCTTTCCTTTTCCACATCCGCGGTACAATTTTTCAAGATGGTGGCAACTTACCAGTACCAGAGGCGTTGTAAGGAACGAAATCAGGGCCTCTAGTGTCAAGATTGCCTTCGCACGCCTAATTTATTTTTGGAAATGGTCTGAACATCTGATGCTTTGATCAAGCTACCTGTTGGCAGTGTCCTGATGAATTGATATTATAATATCCTGGCTAAATGGTACTATCTATTTTTGCAATGTCATCACAGTCGGCACATTCCGTGACAATTCTCCACGGTCACATTTACAAACATACATCAAAGCAAATGGCTAGAGCCTGCCGTGAACTCATCGAATGGGACCATCAGTGTCTAGCGACCCTTAATGAAAAACACAAATATGGTCGGATTTCATTCCAAATTGGTCAGTCAGGTTCGAAAAGGTAATTTTTCATGCTTTGACAATAATCTGTTATAAAAGTGCGAACGATCAAAACTATACTTAGCCGCACGTTGCCGCGTAATTATCTCTCTGTTAGGCCAGGGAAAAAGTTGTTGTTGATCGTCCCCGCCCGACCATACGAAAAACCCTCCACCTCAAAAAAGTTTTATTTTCTATTTTCGCCAAAGAAACGTGAAAAAGAAAATTGCCACTTAGTGCACTTTTAACAATATTTAGCATTCACATTTGGCGCCATGAGTATAATCCGCAAAGGTATTGTCTCTATGTCGCCAAATACGCTCGACCTAAACTTCGACTTGGCAAATTAGAGAATATAGCTATTGGAAGTTATTCAACATTAAAAGTATCTCACTCTTTTTTGTGTCGCCTAATACCTTCGTAGAAAAAACTTGCAAATTGTTGCCCGAAAAGATTTATTTCCTCTTGGGGTAATGATCCTCTTACACACGGAGAGGGATAATGGCTTTGCTAAAAGAGATGTTTTTCTACCTAAAAACTGAAAGACGCGATCGATATCTTTCATCGGTTTTGTATCTTGTATCCCGACGTAGAGACTTTTTAGGCGAACTGTAGCCTATTGAAATAGGCGCCGATCCACTGCACTGTGCATCAAGCCTATGTGCAGCCAGGAAGTCCAGTCGTACGCAATTTAGCCTTCTGCGCAGACGGAGGCCTCGACTCTGTATTGTATTTACCATGTATCGCAGGTTCGTGGAGCTATTTTTCAGGATAGCTGTTTGCAGGGGCCAGACTTTCCCAGCGCTATTTTTAGGGATGACCAGACGTTCACTAGGTGCATACCCTATGATATTTTCGATTGGCCAATGTGCGTATGGTGTGACTCCTGAAAATACATTTTGTAATTAATGCGATATAAGTATTTGTTTACGTTCGGCCTGGCGAATGAAACGCCACTATTCGAGGTCGATCTTCGTCCCTCTTGTGGCGGGTAGGCCAGCCCGGTACAGGCAAGCCATGCGTCAATTGTCTCAGTGTAACTTTTTCTGCTCGTGAACTAAATCACCAGTACGCAATGTGTCACAAAATTACTCATCTGAGGGGGTCTCGTGGTCATTTTAATAAATCACATAAATTTACTTTCTATTTTTTCGTCTGTCAAAGGTTCAAATCTATGTCTGCTGAAAAAAAGGGTTAAATCTATCGATATAAAGAATGTGCGTAAAAAGGTCCAGAGAGGAATTTTCGGTCCTGGCGGAGTCCTTTTGAGTTCTTTCGTGGACGAAAATCGGCATGAGGGAATCGCCGAAAACCATTAGGACCTGTTCAATCCTCTCTCTCTGCTGAATAGCTACTTTATGCTGCCGATTTCCTGTGTAATTAACATTAATAATTGTTAAATTTTCGTTCGTCGCTCTATGGGACTCGGCGCTCTATGGGACTCGGCGCTCTATATATGGGACTCGGCGCTCTATATATGGGACTCGGCGCTCTATATATGGGACTCGGCGCTCTATATATGGGACTCGGCGCTCTATATATGGGACTCGGCGCTCTATATATGGGACTCGGCGCTCTATATATGGGACTCGGCGCTCTATATATGGGACTCGCCGCTCTATATATGGGACTCGGCGCTCTATATATGGGACTCGGCGCTCTATATATGGGACTCGGCGCTCTATATATGGGACTCGGCGCTCTATATATGGGACTCGCCGCTCTATATATGGGACTCGGCGCTCTATATATGGGACTCGGCGCTCTATATATGGGACTCGCCGCTCTATATATGGGACTCGCCGCTCTATATATGGGACTCGCCGCTCTATATATGGGACTCGCCGCTCTATATATGGGACTCGCCGCTCTATATATGGGACTCGCCGCTCTATATATGGGACTCGCCGCTCTATATATGGGACTCGCCGCTCTATATATGGGACTCGCCGCTCTATATATGGGACTCGCCGCTCTATATATGGGACTCGCCGCTCTATATATGGGACTCGCCGCTCTATATATGGGACTCGCCGCTCTATATATGGGACTCGCCGCTCTATATATGGGACTCGCCGCTCTATATATGGGACTCGCCGCTCTATATATGGGACTCGCCGCTCTATATATGGGACTCGCCGCTCTATATATGGGGCTCGCCGCTCTATATATGGGCTCGCCGCTCTATATATGGGGCTCGCCGCTCTATGGGGCTCGCCGCTCTATGGGGCTCGCCGCTCTATGGGGCTCGCCGCTCTATGGGGCTCGCCGCTCTATGGGGCTCGGCGCTCTGGGGCTCGGCACTCCATGGGACTCGGCGCTTCATGGGACTCGGCGCTTCATGGGACTCGGCGCTCTATGGGACTAGGCACTAGGCACTCTATGGGACTAATGTTTCAGATTTATGGAATACAAAATGATTATATAAGTATGTGGTTAATGTTATTGATGTGATCACAATACAAACTCACCGCCTAATACTTTAAGAACAGCCTTCTCATTCATGATTAGCAAAAACCAAAAGCCCATCAATATATTGTTTCAGCTTCAAGGAAAACAAAGTGATGATAAGAACTTCACGTGATCGCAGTACAAAACAGCCCTCCCTGTCATGATTAGCAAAACCTAAACATATTTTTTTATTCTAATTTTTTGTCGAAGCTGCGTAAATTCTAACCAACACCTGACATGTTTTATCAGTGTATTTAGATCCTTCAGGAAGAGCAATTATGTACACGAGTGTTTCTTCTTGATGAGCGTAGCTCAGACAGCAAAAGAAATGCCACCTGTTTTGTTATGATATATAGGCCTTAGGGCAGCTTTTGTTTAAGGAACTGACAGCACACTGTCAGTGTTTTCTAAACACACGCGAGGGTGGCGCCACTCCCGATAGGTGTCAAATCAGACAACCAATACTGGCAGTGAGGTATGGATTTTTGTTCTAAAACACCTCGGATGCATCAGGCAATCAAGATATGTTGCTTACAAGTACAGTAGAACCTCTCTTAGTGGACACCTCTCTATTGAGGACACTAGTTTTGGGCCCAAATTGATTGTTTCCATTCGATTTGACCTCTCTAATCAGGACACCTCTCTATTAAGGACAGCACTTGTCAGTCCCGATGGTGTCCTTAATAGAGAGGTTCTACTGTATATCTATACAGTGCTGCACACGTAAACAAAATGTACATAAGCGGCACCTCTGTATATAAAAATAGGACACCCACTCTATGAGGACACTGATTTTTGTCCCAAACTTGTCTTTTTAATCAATCAGGAAGACGTCGACGATAAGTCGCTGACAATTTTGCAATGACAGACTAACTGCTGGTCGAGAGAGCTTGGCCAAAGCATTGCTAAGCCGGCAATTTACTCCCTGAAGTCCCGCTGCGCATTCGGGATGCAAACATGATTGACTATTCTGAGGGATGGCCATACCGAAATGTTGATTCCTAATTAGGCGCATATTCAAGATGATACAGGAATTTTACGATTGATAAATGCGTTCTCTCATGATATCAACGGTATTTATTCTGTGACGGGGATAAGTATGTGGTTGCTGAACAGGGTGGTCATTTTCCGGCCGACCTCTACAATTCGACCGCGTCTCTTCAAGGGGTACGCCATTGGTTGAAAAATTTATGAAAAATTATCTGCAATTTAGACAATGCGACACTATCAGGGCCTCGTACACGGTACTGAACCAAATCAGACACGACCAGATCACTTCGCTCACGACGTCATGAATAACGTAAGTTTCGTTATGAGGTATGTTCATCGTACCAGACCATATCACATTCATGTGCGTTTACACGGCAGACTAATCTAGACCAATCCGGATCGATCCAGATCGGTTTGGTCTCGTGTAGACGGCCTTCTGTGTCTTCTAAAGGTAGAATCCACGGTGCATTGCCTGGCTATTCCGCGCTCGAAGCAGCACACTCGCGGTTAGAACTCGAAGGAATTTCACGCAATAGTATCACCGTGCGACGCAGGTTCTTTGATATTGCAATAATTTCTAATTAGGTACCTTTCGAAACTCTCCGTTACGGAGAGGAAGGTGTAATTGAACCACTCTATTCTGATTGCCTCGTTGTTGCTGGTCCATTATAGTGGCGGCATCTCGCGGAAGAAATGGGAACGTAGTGCTTGGCGGTGGTGCGTGCCTGGTTTGCACCGGAGTATGGGGAAGTTCGGAGGGGAAACAATTAAATGAACACCTGGTGTGTGTGCTACGTGATGATTAAATTATTCGATATTTTAACAGAATTCAGTGCACGTCCAATAATGAGCAGAACATACTGCTTAAACTGATACTGTGGATTAAAGAAACTTCATATGAAATTAAGCAAGCATTAGGCTTCGTGATAGTAAGCATAAATTAAACTCAATCAATTCTGTATTTATTTTTTATGATAGTCACGGAAAGAAAGTATATGTGTCAGCTTTTCGTACATACGCATGGCTCTAGGATGGCCGATGGACGTTCCATCCACGGAGGTCCCTCCATGGATAGATAAAGTTGAGATTCTCCATCACCCATCCATGGATGGAGCGTTAGTGATTAATCACCGTCATAGATCCATGCATGAACCCTTTTGCCTGCAGAATAAAGCGTATTTCGTTCTGACTAGATCTGGTGTAGAAGTAAAAAGTGTCCCTCTGGAAATGTGTCCAGCTCAATTGCATTCTGACGGATATTGGCAATAAACAGGTATGGTTGTAAGAGGCCATGACTGGCAATACCAACGCGATTAGAACGCACAATATAAGCCTTTGTTCCCCAGGCAATCTATCCGAAGACATTTCAAGCGACTGCACCGGTTCAGTTAACTGATCCACAACGGCCTGTAAAATGGAGCCAATCAATAAAATTAAGGATAGACAGACAGTTCGTGCAAATTCAAATATTCTTCTCTTAAAGGAGTGGACGGGTGTGGATTTACTTCTCCTGTTGCGTAGTATTGTAACGTACTGTAACGTGCTGTAACGTACTGTAACGTGCTGTAACGTACTGTAACGTGCTGTAACGTACTGTAACGTACTGTAACGTACTGTAACGTACTGTAACGTACTGTAACTTACTGTAACGTTACTTTTGTTTGGATAAGGCAGTCATGTGTGGTCTTCCTCTACCTTATCCATTACATTGTATAACTCTTCACATAGAAAGAGCAACCCGTATTTAGATACATCTCAACATATTGTGGTATCGATATATACCATACAATGACATGTACCGTATCGACTGACAGATTATATACAGAGTGTAACAAAATCGATGCCTTGTTTTGCAGGCAACATATTACAGTGGAACCTCCCTTAGCTGACACCTCTCTACTAAGGACATCCTCTCTATTAAGGTCTACTTCTATATCAAGGACACTAGTTTTGGTCCTAAATTGGTTGTTTCCATTCAACTTGACCTATCTAATCAGGACAACTCTCTATTAAAGACAACACTTGTCAGTCTCGAGGGTGTCCTTAATAGAGAGGTTGTACTTGGTCTCAGTAGGGAGATGATTGGTTGATAAACGGATTTTGACCTGCATTTGGTGTCATGTGAAACAACTTGATTTTCTTGGTCAATATATCTGGTTCAGAAGCAACCATTTTTGTGGGAAGGTTTGTTTATGTCGAGGAAACACGTTATTAATCACGATGATAGCAATTTTACTCTTCCCCGAAATGTTGTCACGCCCTAATTGGACTGGGGGAATGTCTGCATACGGCTGACACGCCAACGATCCGCCGATGCTGTGACATCAAATGCGATAGCAGGGAGTTATGGCAGCACTTCAGGTAAGCCAAGTCACTGGTACTTGCTGCTGCTTCCCGGACACAATTTTTCAGATTCGAGTTCCATTTTCAAATTTTTGAATGACGGATAAACCTTTAAGGATGCGACACACACTTCATGTATCAAAGTCAATAACTTGCTTTACCTAGTTGAAACATCTGCCAGATAAACAGAATGACAACAACTACTTCAAACGCAGCCCCAGCAACGCAACGGAAGGTAAGCATGTCAACTTCAAATTATGTTTAGACAGGGACTGTCAACTAAGGTACTACATGTACATATATTTAACAGCATTTAAAGACCCGCGCTGTCCATTTCTCTTGTGACACAAGTAGATGAATAAACATTACCGCTGCACAGTATACCAGACACGTCGACACGATGAAAATTGGCGTACAGTTCAAACGCTATCGGTCCACAAGCAAATATTGAAATTTACATTCAATGTGTATTTGACATACATGTAATTGAAAAATCTCAAATTCAAATTTCAAATTTTCAGCGGGCGTCATAGTCCTTTAACTGTTTTAACGGAAAAGCCGAGTGTCCCAGTTTGTTCAGTCAATACCTCGACGCCGACAAACGCGATGTCATACGACTTAAAAGGCGCTTCAAATCTTTAGGGGGGCTCGACCAGTTTCATCAATAAATAAAGTACCACACTCCACATGCCGCTGTCGCTACTCGGCGCATATCAACGCATTTATTCTGCGAATGTGGACTGACGCAATGGTTTCGAGTTCTCCAAAAATCGATGGAAGTCTCTTCGATTAATTGACGTAACTGCAGTGCCACTTCAGTCAATCATAGTTGTCGGCAATGTTGTTTACGTTCTTTACTTTTTACGCTATTGGAAATGTTCAAATTCAATTACAAGTTTTAAATTTTTAACGAACGGCGCAGGCCTTTAACCGCCGGTTGCACTTCAGAAGCAGAATGGTATTCAGTTAAGGCAGTAGCCGGCCTTCCAGATAAGCAAAATGTTAAAGGGGAACTAAATGTAGGAGCCAGATCAGTAATGTAATGTCCGTATATTTAAAGCGCTACTCAGTTATAAACTGTTCAAGCGCTGCCTTAGAATTAGATGTTGAAAAGCCAGGTCTTAAGTCCTTTTCTGAATGACGAGGTGCCACCATTGTCTTTGAGGGCGGTCGGGAGACTTCAGCGGCAGCTGCATTAAAGCTGCCATCACCGAATCATGTCCTGGATCTGGGGACACGCCGTTTCTTCATTTGGTGGATTACCGAATCTCTTTCGGTTTTTTCGTGGTTTTTTAATTTCGCGAATTGCGGCTATTCACGAATCCGCAAAAATTGATCGACCTTCACATTGCTAGCATATGAGCCGTGCGCATATCAATGGAGTTATCGTATAATATTAGCTCAAGAATAAAAAGAACAGCGCTTTCTATTGATTGAGGCCAGCACACCGACGAGCGTAATGAATGCCATTGAAACCACCAGCGCCACTCGATGCGGAACAGCGGTTAATCACACATATATGCAGTCGTCATTCGATAGTTAGACTTGGCGATATCCACATCGTATGTCGAGCTGGATAAGCTATGTCGCGTAAGGATTAAATTAACCTTTGGATTATCGCAGGATTAAGAGGGATTAAATGCTTCATTGAGGAGAAATGGATAGAGATGTTACCTCAAAAAATAAGGTAGGTTACTTAATTATGATTGTTTAGATATGTATCAAGATCGTTTAAAGTTTTCGTTTCGTTGTTGTTCGCCCGGGCTGACCTAGTTTTGATGTGTCATCAATATCATTACGGTTTGTTGACACTTTGCAAAATGATGGGCAATGGGAGTTAACATTACGGTGTAATGAAGCAGAGTAAAATGATTGGCAATGGGAGTTAACATTACGGTGTAATGAGGCAGAGTAAAATGATGGGCAATGGGAGTTAACATTACGGTGTAATGATGTAGAGTAAAATGATGGGCAATGGGAGTTAACGTTACGGTGTAATGAAGCAGAGTAAAATGATGGGCAATGGGAGTTAACATTACAGTGTAATGAAGCACGGTGAAATGATTGACAATGGGAGTTAACGTTACGGTGTAATGATGTAGAGTAAAATGATTGGCAATGGGAGTTAACGTTACGGTGTAATGAAGCACGGTAAAATGATGCGCAATAGGAGTTACGTTACGGTGTAATGAGGCAAAGTAGACAATGTTGTTTTTACATTTTGATAATTACTGCCAGTAGTTGAGGTTGACCTGGGCAAAGTATAACTAGTTACCCAGGAAGTTCATGTCATTTAAGTGTCATTACCACGCTTTTGGCTGCTTAAATATTTACTTTTAAAGGAGAGTTATCTCAACAAGCGTATCAGGTTGATATTGCCGTGGTCAGGTTTAGCAAGCCTTAAGATCAAGAGCTACGAACAAAGTATTTAAATCCATTTTTATCAGCGATTCTTTTCTAAATGTCCGCGTTGTCTCCTTCAGACAATGACAAAAGAAGATGTACGATATTTGTCGCGTAAATTAAGTAGCCCAGGACTCCACAGACCGTCCTTATTCGTCCTTCGTGTGAATTGCGAAACCTCCCTAGTATTGCAATATCGATTTTAAGAGTTCAAATATTTCACTACTGTTGTTAATTTCTGTCTAATAAGTGTAGCAGTCCTGGCCGGGCTGAGCACATCTGGTGCCCTAGTTTCGAAGTGTCATCATCAATGCCATTTGCATCTCCCCCGGCTTGCGACACTTTGCAACATGCAAAATGTTGAGGGAGTTATAACAAGTGGTTAGATCAGTGTAGGCCAATCGTTTACAGTGAACATTGAGGGAGTTATAACAAGTGGTTAGATCAGTGTAGGCCAATCGTTTACAGTGAACATTGAGGGAGTTATAACAAGTGGTTAGATCAGTGTAGGCCAATCGTTTACAGTGAACAATGAGGGAGTTATAACAAGTGGTTAGATCAGTGTAGGCCAATCGTTTACAGTGAACATTGAGGGAGTTATAACAAGTGGTTAGATCAGTGTAGGCCAATCGTTTACAGTGAACATTGAGGGAGTTATAACAAGTGGTTAGATCAGAGTAGGCCAATCGTTTACAGTGAACAATGAGGGAGTTATAACAAGTGGTTAGATCAGTGTAGGCCAATCGTTTACAGTGAACATTGAGGGGGTTATAACAAGTGGTTAGATCAGAGTAGGCCAATCGTTTACAGTGAACATTGAGGGAGTTATAACAAGTGGTTAGATCAGTGTAGGCCAATCGTTTACAGTGAACATTGAGGGAGTTGTAACAAGTGGTTAGATCAGTGTAGGCCAATCGTTTATAGTGAACATTTAGGGGGTTATAACAAGTGGTTAGATCAGAGTAGGCCAATCGTTTACAGTGAACATTGAGGGAGTTGTAACAAGTGGTTAAATCAGTGTAGGCCAATCGTTTACAGTGAACATTGAGGGAGTTGTAACAAGTGGTTAGATCAGTGTAGGCCAATCGTTTACAGTGAACATTGAGGGGGTTGTAACAAGTGGTTAGATCAGTGTAGGCCAATCGTTTACAGTGAACATTGAGGGAGTTATAACAAGTGGTTAGATCAGTGTAGGCCAATCGTTTACAGTGAACATTGAGGGAGTTATAACAAGTGGTTAGATCAGTGTAGGCCAATCTTTACAGTGAACATTGGTGTATATAATATACGAGCTGTAGGCTTTATCATTTTCGTTGTATCCATTATATACATTTCAAAGTCAAGATCGTGTAGCTTCTTTATTTCATTCATTAGGCAGTGTGCCGCATCCAAAAAGCGACTAGCTTTTGAATTCGTGACAACATTTCCGAGCAGGGTAAAAGTGTTATTTCCGTGCTTACTTCACATCAAACAAACGTTCCCGCACAAAATATTCGCTCCTAGGGGCCAGTTGGTAAATTAAAATACCAACACAGCTTTGTGAAATGTTTTTGAATTTTTCTATATTTGATTGTCATTCATATCCATCGTTTGAATATTTATCAGCAAAAAACTAAGTTAGCCCACGTTTTTATGGCTTAATGTCGCCATTAAAGACATCAAAGATTGCCTCATTAGCATCCTACTGCCTGAGATGCGGCATCAAAGTCAGCCTCATGACTGAAGGAAATAACGTCATTCCTTTCATTGGCCTTTGACATCATTTTGTATCATCCCAGCGCAGATTATCAGAGACTATCACTTTACGTTATCTCATCGTCGTAATCTCAACTCGGGCTAAATTTTATGGAAATATACAGGGTGTTTGAAAAAAGATTCTATAGTCTGGTGAGTGTGGTGTTATTGTAGGATGGTACCGTATTGATAAGGCAGGTAAGATTTGCACTCGATTTCAAAATGAAGCTCTTTTGATAACAATAACCTACGTTGCGATTCATACATACGGTATGTGACATGTGTGGTTTGGAGGTAAATCAGTATGAAATTGTTCAATACTCTGAAAATACTGCTATTGGTTTGAGTCATGGTAATCAACCAATACCAATTACAGCAAAAGTGTTTTTGAAATTTAAAAAAGCAATCCTAGCAATCCAGCTACTTCGTCAGTAACCACAACCTGGCCACTTTCTCGTATTACGAGCAAAACCCATTCCATTTTTTACCGCTGAAATCGCTGTTAGTTCAGTACCACATCATTGATGATTCAATTTAACCTTGTCAAGAATGCCATTGCACTGGATTGACTTCGAGCCGATGAAAAACTGCTTACCAAAGAAAACAAACTGATTCCATGGTATCATCCATTTTTCCGATGATTGGCCATGATTAGAACTGAATGAGGTTCTGTAGCAGGCTACACGGATGGGTCTTTTAATGTGGTGGGCACTTGCAGTGATAAACCCGCATCATGCAAAGGTTTTCGTCGAAGAATGACAGAATCCCGTTGTAGAATCGATTATCGCAAATACATAGCGGGCGACCGGCCTCCTTAGCCCTGGTAGGGAACCCGTGAAGGGAAACTCTGATATAAAACCAGGGGCCTAAAGGCCGGTAAAAGTCCACTAAAATCGGCAGGGGACAGCCCTTGAGGCGTGGATAAAAATCGGACCCTACGCACAAACGACAAATGACAAAGCACGTTACTATCATAGAGCGTATGGACTATTAGATTGTACATAATCAGTATTGCACGTCTCCTAGTCTGTGTTTGCCTCAGCGTGAAATATAAGGAAGGGATCATACTTTGCTTCTCGATATCAACCAGATATGTTCACACTTAAGCAAAATGATAAGGTATCGGAGACACGTTAATCCCTTTTACTATAAGGCTTCCATGATGAAGCCAGGCTCCGACAGGAGGAAAGCAATGCTATCTCGGACTAATTTGAGACATGTTTAAAACGGCGCCACCTATCGGCTAACTCGTAAAAAACAACAACAACAACAACAAGAAATGTATATTTGGTTATTATCCCGAAATTTTTTTAAAGACCTTTTTAGCGCTTTTGTTTCATACAGTGCTCCCAAGTATCTCAAAAACCATTTAAAAAGCATTTAACGACCATAAAACTTTGAAAATACGACGATCGCGACTCCAAAGCATCGCTGACGCTATCATAGATCACAATGGCGGATACCTCGGAATAGGAATAGAACTTCCCAATGTGACAGCAGGGATAACAGGTGACGTCAATCCCACCCGCTGCGCCTCGCAGACAACCATTAGTGTTATGATGGCATCGTTTGAACCCCATTGTTTGAATTCTATTTGGCTTCGCCCACCTCCGTCTGCACTTTTGACTGATAATTACCCATTTACTTATTAAAACTCATTTCGGAGTCACGCCTCAGCTAAAAGTTACTGTTCCTTACCAGTAAAGGTTGCTAAAATATTAGTTGGAGCTAAGCGTCAACTGGAACAGTATCAGCTCTCAGTATTAGCTCTATAGACAATATTGGGCGATTGTAATGCAAGTAGGAGGAAACCGGAGGCCCCGGGGGAATCCTATGAAGTCGAAAAGAGTCGCACTCTCTTTCATATGAGTGTGCCGGGACCGACCGGGAATCGGACCCGGGAGCTCAGCGGTGACTGGCGCTGATATTTCCACTACTCCGACAGCACAAAGGTTGGTGTTTGAGTGTCGTCGCCGGCTGCACACAGTTTGAAGGTTAAATCTGGTCTACGCAAGGAATGTCAATGACCTAATCGCGCCTCTTCTTTGGTAACTGTCCTTACCAAACAATGTTTTTGCATCGCCACATTTCGATAACCTACCGACGTGTTATCTTGAAATGGCGCCTCAGTTGAGTGAAATCTTAACCTTCCTGGTCGTCATTGTCTTTTTCGATGCCCTTATGGAAACCACATGAAAAGGAAACGACAGTAAGCTGACTAGAGTCAAAGCTGATATATTAAGATGACCATCAAAGATGTCAGCGCAAAAGGTCATTTCCCTAATTTTAGGACATACATTGAATTTGGTTTACCTTCAAACGTGTTGGAAATGGCACCTCGCGACCTTAACCTCTTTGATCCTTATCGTCATCGATTCTGTAGTGTACAGGAACGAACCAAATATTTCAATTACAGCCCCCTCCCCCCCCCCCCCCCTTGTATTCTAAACTCCTTGTGACATGCTATTTTTGTTTATGAATATAAGTATCAGTACTTGAGTGTACCTAACCTCATCCACCGTCGATCTCTCATTGTCGTCTTTTGCAAAAACACGTTAAATGGCTGAGATTTCGACTGAATTTAGTTCGGATTGTATTACTTATTTCCGGAGAAGTTCCAAATCTCTAAAATAATTATTCACTGAATAAAGATTATTCGTCACATGCTTGCGCTGATCACACTCAGGAGGACGTTGTTATTGTCAAATCTCGTAATCTCTCGCGACAATAAAACGGACCCGTCCAATCGCTTGTGATAGATTAGACCACAGATGGCACCGACATCTCGATAGCAAGTTCATTTGGAACAAAGGTTGACTTTCTCGATTTGGACTTTTAGAAATCCTTCAGATGATTGGAAACATACAGACTGAAGCATGATCTGAATTAACATTTTGCATTGTTAAGGAAAGGTCGTATTCTTATACTCAACACAAATTTGGAATACAGTCAAATTACCGATTCGATGAAGGAGAAACTTCAGCTCACGTTGTCGAATGCGTTGAAACCTTTTCTAACTGAAATCAATTTAAGATGCCTTACTCGTGTGCATCGCTACAAAATATCGGAACATTTTTACATCACTGATTAACTGACGAAGAAAACTTATAAAGTCTTACCAATGTTGTTTTGATATGTCCCTTTTGGTTAATTAAAGCTTTTGCACTTGGTTATTGTTACACGCCAATATACTTTATCGAAGCAGAAAGCCTGGATCGTCAGTTATTCCATGGATTCTGTTGTTATTAATTTTAAGTAAGTTGATTAAGGTTATTGCAGTGAGCTTGTGATACAGTTGCGGCACTCATGTAATAACTGAGAAAATTCTTACAAACTTAATTAAAGATGCTATATTTTTGTCTGGCTTGCTACAACTAATTGGATCAGGCTCACGTGCCTGATGTATGACGGGGAAAATTCATTTCGTTCAAAAGTTCATCCTTCATTGATTTCTCCTTATTGTAATGACACATTTAGATTGACAGCCAAGCAACTGCTGCCGTGAAAAGGCAGAACTAACCTCTTAGCTCATATTTTCATCAAAATTGAATAGCATTCCGCGAAGATGAGGTCACTGCAGCTGCTGCCCTCTATTTCCCCATCGCTGAATTACAGGCAATGTCGGACAAACATGCGGTTTCGTAATGGATTCAGGCTTTCTAACAAGGGCAGTTAGATTCAATCTGGCACATGTCCGAGTCTTGGAAATACTACATAATTGTTCTGAATATTTCTCTCTCTGACTCTATGGTATCATTCATGCTAACCACAATGCAGGGTCAAAGATAATTGACTTTGAAATAAGCTCAAATGCGTAGAAATAAGTGTCGATGTCCGACTGTCACGTGACTAAAACGTCATCAATATCTTATGCAAATGACCTTGTGAGCTATAAATAGTAACTTCGCGGGATGCTATTAATACCAGTTGTGTAGTCACTAGGTTTCATGCTTCACGTCTACATGCATGCTATTGCAAATCAGTGTACCACTCATTTCTCGTGTAAGGCCATGCTAGGCCTAGTTGATCTCGCCTGGTAACTTTCCCATGCCAAAAGTTATAATCATTCCGAGAAACAAACGAACACTTCAGTTTTCTTTGTTTTTCTCCAAACTAAAGTTAAAGTGAGTAACTAGGCTCTGCTTAGACATGCCAGATCCTGATCTCCTGAAGCACAGAATTTATTACAGCATTGTATCTCAGCGTTGTCTTGCTTCGTTTACTTTCTCTGGTGCATCTTCTTTGTTAACTTCAGCATGAGATGTAGGGAGTGCCTGCTTTTATCAAATAAACAAACACTCAATGGCAACATTCACACTCGAAACCCACTATCTTGGTTCAGTAAGATTGAATCTTCCCTTGAACGGGCTTGTTTAAAAACCGGAGTTTTCCCCATTTTGAGAGAACAAAAGATATAAGTTTAAGATATAAAGTATCACACTTTTCAATAACATTTTGCTTCAAGCTCAAGTCAAGCTGAAAGGGTGGATGTCGTCCTGGGTGCCGACAAATGGTACCCAGGTTCGAGATCGACTGGACAATAAGCACCCTGGGTGCCATTACACTAGACAAACAGCAACCAGCTTCTTTTTGCCTGGCTTACGGATCTTAGGGACGAGGACGTTTCTTGCATTCTCGTTTTATCTCGCGCCGTGGTACTTGCGGCATTAGCAGTGCGCGAAATAAAAAGAACACATAAACAGAACAAAACGCGTTTAGGCCTATAGGTTCTTTATCTCTCTCCCCTTAGAGACGAATACCCCGTTTGAATAAGATGGAACTGATGAAAGAAAGGTTTTTAGAGCGCGGTTGGAAACACGGACGGTCGCCATCTTGCAAAGTGATGGTAATCGTGACACGTGACCTCCGTGAGCGTGGGGCCAACCTCGGTTGCAGGTATAGGAAAAGTGTAGAAGAAGAGGCTGGGTGCTGTTTGTCTAGTGTAATGGCACCCAGGGTGCTTATTGTCCAGTCGATCTCGAACCTGGGTACTATTTGTCGGCACCCAGGACGACATCCACCCGTTCAGCTCAAGTCAACGATAAGAGCGTTTTGTGCCAAGCGTTCTGTAGGGTTGAAGATCTCATTGCATTAACGTGCGTGTGGATTGTGGGAGGCTTGAGTGTATGTTAACCTGCTGAGGGTCGGGCTATTTCGAGGAGCTTAATTCCGCACCCTCCCCTTCTTCTGATTGGATTTTGTACTTGATAGCAAAGGTCAATCCTTGTTGACATCAAGAATAGAAAAGATCAATCCTTACTAGATAAAATGATTAAAAAATAAACACTTCTACAAAGATCTCTACTACCTCCCCACCTTTTCCTTTCAACTGCTAGGTCGCTTTGTAGAAGCAGTTCTTAACCTGACTTGTGTTGAAAAATACAAACCTTCAAAATTCCAAAACCCATTAACGTCACTTGCTAAAAATGGTATAGATTAACGAATGTGTCATTCAGGAAATTGCCAAATACCTCGGTGTCGGAAATGTCAGAAACAGGTCATGGCGTTTATAAATCAGATGAAAGTGATTTGACTTTCTCCAAAGCTGACAGATCTCTGGCATAACCTTTCTCGTCAGGCCTTTGTCGTGTGTGCAACTGGAAACACTCAAAGGTACATCAAAACTTTGTCATATTCAGGCAAATCTGAGGAAATGACTGGTAATTTGCAATACGCCGTTGGTACTGGGTGTCACAGAAAAGATAATCACTTTTGCGCTTTGAGCAAGAGCTAGGTTTCAGGAATTGCGCTGTATAAAAACTCACTATCGGAGTTATTCAGAGTCAAAAGCATATAATCTTTGTGTTCCCGTTCATTGACAGTTTCATTCTTGAAGGTTATGAGTGGAGCTTAAGGCGTCGTAACAGAATATACATGTATGTAAGAAGATAGTTGATTCAATCCAAATGTCACTTATTGTCAATTAGCTGTATGCCTTGCTGTAATCAGCCAATGCATAAATTCGAAGTGTCGCCTTCTTATAAAAGAGAGATTTTCTGCATAAGAATACGGGAAACTCGAGTAAACAATATGATGAAACATATCAGGGGTCTTGATTTCTCTGACAAAAACGGAGCAAACTTCCAAGTGACAGCAGCCTTAGAACATCCAAACAAATATGAGTGGATTAGTGGATTATTAGTGGATTAGTGGATTAGTGGATTATTAGTGGATTAGTGGATTATTAGTGGATTGGATTATTAGTGGTTTGAGAGTGTAAAAAAGTGAATATGTCTATCATTGCGCATTTGTTGATGCAAGTAGGCCAAGCAACCTAGAAACAAAGTACATAGATTTCAGCTACACGTGGCCAAAGGTTGATATTAAGGGACTTATTTATAGCTGAAGTTAAAATTGTACAATTTTTGTGTCCTCGTTTACTGATAGTCATACTCTTGAAGGTTATAAGTGGGGCTTAAGGCGTTGTGACGGAATAGGTGTATGAAGGTAACTGCGTGAATCCAAATGTATCTTATATTGTCAATTAGGTGTATGCCTTGCTTTAGCAGGTACATGTAAGCATCTTCCTCTGATAAAAGAATATGAGCTTTTCTGCACAGGCAAATATCAAGCTAATAATAATACGATAAAATAATAACGTGTCTTTCTTCGGGTACAAATATGCCGTTTTGTTTCTGGATACGTCAATACTTTATTGAAAGACACTGAAAGGAAATGCGTACGTCCTTAGGCGTTTGATCTTTGAGTTTAATCCTCAACTCATCTAACCTTTGACGGTTTCATTCTGACTTCGTCATACCTTTAAAGGCCAACGCCAGTCGTTAAAAATTTGAAATTTGTAAATGAATTTGAAAATTTCCAACTGCCTTAACACGTACTGTACATAAATTTCATCATTACCGTTGTGTAGGCAGATATACAAATACTATAAATACCAAGTTTCAGCAAATTTGCATGGATTATAACTGCTCTACGCCATTGTGTATAACTGCATTTCTATTTTCTGAGCTACTGGTAAGAACGAACGATGTACCACCTGCAGAGACACTCCGCTCTATATGTCCTTAAGTTGCGGAATGACCTCAGTCACATAACCTTGTGTTGGCATCTTTGATGGTAACTGGTAACCTTATTAGCTTGCTTAGCTATATTAGCTTATATTAGCTCCCAGTGTGCTATTGTTGGTACCTATTTATGTGGTTACCGTGAGGGGATTGGTAAAGTGGCACAGAAAGGTAATATCACCTCAGTGAATATCCTGATGTGGTAAGTTACCCTTTTGACGAGGTTTTTATCCTAAAACCCGAGTCAAAACTGCTATCCATTCACCCGAGTCAGGTGGAGATGAAGTAACCGATTGTCCGAGTTTTGAACAACCAATCCTATACCATGGACATTAAGCTATCCTTTCACCAAATCAATTCGCACCTTCCTAGCCTGCCGAAATCTCTAAACGCATGCATCAAATTCACGGTGATAGCACTATAAATCATTGAGGTGTTAGCGGTCTTGTATAATCACTGGTGGCAGATACGAAGTTCTGCTTTTGAATCCCTCCGCCCCCCCCCCCCCTTAGAATATCTCTATTTACAGCCATCTATCACTTACCCACACAGTAATCTTGCCCAATTAAAGAGACTCTCCTGGTAGCTGGGTAGGTAAGATAAAGTTATCCAAAGTCGCCAGTAGGGGTATGCGGGATATATTTAGTGGTGAATGACCTAGTGCCCTTACCGTGCATATTAGTCACCTGTAGATGGCCAATTAAACTGCAGCTCCTGCCTATAGCATCCCTTTAACGTACAACCGGGTACAAAATCTGGATTTTTTTCTCCCACTTTTGCAAGATCGTGGTGCAGATTCAAAGTCCTCAAAGGAATATTGCGAGGGATCTTTACTTCCAACTTAACCCAAGCTTTCATTTCAAGCTCCTTATTTGTAATTCCTGCAAAGGAACTCTGTCGGATAAGTGGTTTAACTGCGGGAAGTTCACAGTATTAATCATGACACGAATGAATAAAGACTATCTGGCTTATTACTTCTTTGTAATACAGTACTCGGAAAAGAAGTAGCCATTTGGTGTTTTTTAGATTCCATGATAAGGTTATAATTGACGTCAAGAGAAATGTCAGTAAATGTCAATTATATGACAGTCTGTTGTCTGCCATTGCATCTAATACATTTGAATAGCTTAAGGTGCAATTGTCCTATCGTATGGTTCGCCATAGTTTCTGGCATAACACCTTCAAAGGCGACTTTTCATCGAACAGCCACTGTTCGCCCTGTGGACGAGTTGCAGTGGTCGCAAGCACACAGTGCCACACAGACAGAAAGAGCAGTCACATGTCCTCATTCTTTGTTATTCAGGGTCGGAAAGTTCACATCTTATTACGACATGATTGCGTATATTTTGGTTACAGATTCTTTTCAATCTCTTTCTCTGTCTTTTCGCGACGTTTCGTACAGCAGTTTCCCTGTCAGTTTTCAAGTATGAAGTGATCTTAGCCTTGTGTTCAGTGGATCAGTGTTTTCATCTTCATCAAGCACCTGTGGTTGGATGTAACATTTTTCATTTCAGCATCGGTTTCAAGCTAGTTAGTATTTTCATCTCCATACGGAAAGACACGTATTATCTGATCATTTTTACAGAGATGCCCGTTGATGTTTGTGGAAGCGTAATGAAAGACGATAAAAGGGTTTGTCCATGGTATTGACAAGGCAAATATTATACGTTACCGATACCCAGTGGTCTTAAATATAGATTTATTGCACATCTGTAGGATATAGATAGTTGCTCATTACCTGATTGTGTCACGTCAAGGCGAGCACTAATTCCTTTCAATACTGTAAAATGGAAATAAAGGTTACCGATACCCACTGGTCTTAGACATTGATTTTTTTGCACATCTGTAGGACAACACTAGTTACTCGTCACCTGATTGTGTCAAGGCCAGCATTAATTTATTTCAATACTGTAAAATCCAAAATTTTCGCAGACCATTCTTTTGCGTTTCGCGACATTTCAGAACGATGTCAAAGATCTCCGCGATCATCAATGTCGGTTAAATATCAGAATTCACCGTATCGATAATGGTTAGTTTTTCCACACATTTATAATAAAGCGATTTCCTCAATCCATATTTCTGTACATCGGATTTAGCGTTACTTTGCAAGTCCAGCTACCAGTGACGTGTAATATGGTGTCCAATGATGGCAGAGGGAAGTTATGTCTGCGTGGAGAATGAAAGCGCAGGCAGAGTTAGTATCTTTGTGTACCAAAGGCAGTTTCAGAACTGACTAAACCACACACAGTGTTTGCATTCTTAAGCGCTTCGAGTTCTGGCAAAGAAAAGGCGTCTTATATACATGTATAAGAGTCTGCACAGTGGCATCGTTAAACGTGTATACATTTCGTTCTTTCTTGATTGGAAAGTCTCAAATTCAAGTTTGAACAAATGTTTGTGGACTCTGAAACAATCAGCAAGTCCTGGTTGTCATTCTTGGAAGCAGCCTGTGTGTATGGACCATTTATTGAACTCTCAGGATACATTTTATCGATTTCTCACAAAATATTTTATCTCCTCGATCAGTACATAGCAATATCATCGCATATCGATTACGCTTGTTATTCCAGACACCGGGTTGATGTTTTTAACAAAATATTGGTAAATTCCTTGTTCAGTTCAGTTGAGTGTCTTCATCAGACAAGGGTATTAAACTGTAGCGGCTCTTGCCTAACACGTTATTCATTCGCCTCGGGTTGGAACTTGTGGGTGTGCAAAGAGAATTCGTTCCGGGATGCAGGAAAGAGAATCTGCTTCGCCTAGGAACAGAGAAGACAGCCATGGTACCGCCTTGTTGAATGAGACGGGTCGCATGTCTGTGAGACATGATGATGATGATGATGATGATGATGAGTTCAAATATGGTAGAAGCAGTTGCTGCAAATGGTATTGAAACAAGTCGCTGCGTTCGATACTAAGGCCCCGCTATCTAAGTCGATATGTATTAGCATTGTGATGAAACTTCGTAAAAGCAATTGCTAGACTTTATTCATATCACCCATTGTCTGGGAACGCTGAAAGATAGATTAACGCGTTTTTCTGTGTTCCCTCTATTGAAAGGTCATGGTCTCTCCAGCTGAAATATTGGGAGGAGTCACAGGTGTTACACTCTGGCATGATGGGGGTTTTGACAGGCAACAATCAAAGACCAGGTACGGCAAAAGGTACAACCAGCCCTCTTTAAATGTCGATCCCAAACAAATTGCGCGGAGTCTCATGTCAAAAACATGTCTCGCAGCTTAGCAAGATTGGAACATGTCTCCTAATGCATCCTGATCCTCTTCTTCCCCAATGCCAGTACCATTGGCAAGACGCAAGGCATATCATGTTTCTTGTTAAAAGCACAGGTATTCGATCGGTACTAAGGAAAAATACTATAATGTTCATATTATGATATCTAATGAATGGCCAAAGGAATTCACTAGAACGATATCACTTTGACATTTTCAAATAAAAATTATGACAAAAGAATATTATTTGTTTAATCCATTAGTTCTCCATACTATATTTTTATCAAGGTGAACTCGTACAATTCGCTACCAGTGTTGTTGGTAAGACATTTTTCACCGGAACTTGCATCGTGCAACTCGCGCAAACAAGCAAAGGATTTTCTTTAATTCGTGGTTTTGTAGAAAAGTATATTATTTTTTGTTGACCAAGTGCCCGCTGCGCCGTCAGAAAATCAAATGGCAAAGGACCAAGTTTGGGCCACGAAGCTGATACTGGATGATGATGATGATGATGACGATGACGGTAATGATGATTAGACATCCAATCAAAATTCTCAATGCAATATCTGGCGTCCTTTTCTTACGATCGCCCCCTAAACCGATCGCCCCCTTAACCGATCGCCCCCTTAACCGATCGCCCCTTAACCGATCGCCCCCTTAACCGATCGCCCCCTTAACCGATCGCCCCCTTAACCGATCGCCCCCTTAATCGAGGCTGATGACCATCTTTGTGACCACTGCTGGAACTGCTTTAACCCCTTCAACCAAATTTCGAATGCATGTTATAATCAATCTTGGGCTTCCTTTCGGACGGTATCGTATTTTTATTGGCAGCCATGTTGGAGGGCAGAACAATGATTTGTTGTGCCTGACTTAACTGAATCAATGTTGTCATGGTCATTTGGACTTGCTCTCTTTTGTCCTTCCAGCATGGCAGGTGATGACGTCACGATAAACAACTCCACACTTCCATTTTGGTATCTTTCGCCTTACTCTCCCGTTAATCTGTGACAATAACGACATACTTATACATATATATCATACAGTAATTCCGTCCCAAGAAAATTTATTGAAGTCATATAACAGTATTCCTTATTCGATTTTGACTGTTTGAATAGTGTATGACCTGGTTCAGCTCGAACCTTTGTAATGCTTGGGGGCGAGATGATGTATCGCCCACACTACTGCGCTCAGGTACAAACAAAGCCGACTGCCCCAGGCAATTGATCGGGCCATTTCCACTGGAAATTGACCAAAGCGCTTGGCAATGCTCAAAGCTATAAAGGGTTAATAAGCACTTCCATTTCGACAGTTGGCTTTCAAAGTCATTCCAGTAAAAGCACCTTATCTGCCAGATACTCGTTGGTACACTGCTTAGTGTACACTGCCCCTGGGGTCGCTAAACTTTCTCAGAGTATTCCATATCGCTATTAAGTGGAACTCGGCCTTTTTCCTTCCATTGGCCAAACTAACCTCACTTATGTGACCTTCAGCATGTGCTAGATATATCCTAATGGGGACCGAGGTTGACTCCCTTGTCCATTGCGAAAGCAGATAGGTCAGAGGCATTGCAAAGTATTTACTAGCACGATTTCTTTCGGTGTATGATAATGTTACTCAAAAGAAAAATACGAAACTGCGGAGAGGCAAAGGTTTGTCTTCAAAAAGGAGCCAGTGTGGCCCTCAGCCAATTCACTGCTTTCTTGGCAGACAAGCTACCCACAGTGCAATAGTACACGGCAACAGATATCAAGTAATACTCCATCATAGCAACGTGACACCACTGATTTCTTCAAAAGTAAACAATGATCCGATCACGTGACTGAACCTGCGAGACATTGCTGGTAATCGCAGTCATGGGTAAACTGATTTCGGCGGCTCTGATTGGACGAAAGTATGCTTCGTGAAAGAAAAGTTTCGGAGCGCCGATGGTCAAATGGCGCTTAGTGTATTGTCCTGGGAAGGTCGCCAGATGTATTGTTCGCGCCGGTCACCGATCCAAAGGTTGACCGCGCTCAACGTTGCTTAACTTCCACTGTGGGGCCAACGCGCCAACCACTGGGCCATAAAGGAATTCCCTCATGGCCGGCGGGTTAAGCCGTGCCGTATACCTGGGGGTACTATACACTTAGAAATGTCAAAGAAATTTTTCCTAAGCGCAGGCCTTGGTGTGAAAGAGTTTTCTGTCTTCAGGATAATAATGTCCAAAAAAGGCACCAAGGACAATAATTCCATTTACACCCGAGTCAACTGCATGTACATGTGTACCAAAAACCGGCAAGAATTCGCCGGTGAAGAAAAATTGCAAAAACTACTTTTTGATTCGGATAATAAGAGAATCATGGTATGCATGATGGGACTCGTGTGGTTTGTGATTATCATCATAGATCCATCCATAATGTATATTTTCTTCTGAGATTATTCCCTAAAAAGCCACCCAAGGGTATCTAGATTAGTTTGCCGGGTCTTTGTAATAATACTCTGGCATATTCGCATAACAAAAGTTCGTGCATCAGACGCACAAAGGTGCAAGTATTGAGCAGTGTCGGAGCAATACAGTCTGCTCAGCTTCGTACACTCTTAAAAATAGAGGTTTTGCAACTTTTAGAAAACCTCTAATGGTTTTTGAGGTGACACAAAGAGATTTTTAAGGGATATGGAAACCATATGAGGCTGTTCACAAGCTCAAAAACATTGAGGGATTTTTCATTTCCCTGGCAAAATCTGTCTAGTTTGAAAAAACCCTATTTTATAAGGTTTTTGAAACGCCCAAAAGACTGTATTTCAAGAGTCCTGGTGAGATAAAGCTAGGCCAGGCAAATAGTTATGTTGTACGCACCCTGATCGTTGGGTTTTACATGTTTGTTCGAACTGGCACTGCCATATCCACTGTTTGTGGCCTTTCTACAGTAACTTGAGTAAGGGATCCTAATTACTGTACTACTGCACGCGAAACCGAGATCTTACTAGTCTCCATGTTATAGGATAGACAATATCACAGACCTGTTTTCCTTTGTCAACTGATATTCGCCCTCTAGAATAAGCAGTTTTATGGCCATTACAGCGTTCCCTGATTCTACCAGCTGCTTTTACCCAAGGGTGAGCTCATATTACTTACTCAGAAGGTCAATAACATTTGAGACAGAGACGGAGGATATTAGTTGTTGACTTATGATATTTTCGCGAAAATACTGGCTAAAGTCGTTGTTATTTCGCAGTCTGTCAAACTAAAAAATACAATTTTTTTATATTCTCGCGAATCGAAAAAAAAGACCTAAAAGTTTGATGGTACGCAGATTTTCCGCCCGTTTTTCCACCAGATCATGGGATTTAAAACACTACTTTGGCGAAGGACTGGCTTGATATTTCAGACACGTACCACCTAAATACTCTTCTATGGGATCCCTCAACCCGTATAAGTATGACTGACGTGATAGCTTTATCCAATCGACCAAGACTGTTTTCAACGCGAGAAATATTGTTAACAAAAAGACTGGGTTTGATCTGAAAACCCTTTTAGTGATCCCTCAACTCATAGGAGCCCCTTTGGTCCAGGGCTTGGGCTCCAGCGTTCAAGAGGTCCTTGGCTCGAACCCCAGAGTCGGTATGAGACTCCAGGCATGTATTTTTTAAAGTCTTACATGTCTTACTCAACTCAGATATATGAATGAGACCGGTTAGAAATGTTCACGTTGTAGAGCTGATTACGGAACTCAACTGAGTTCTACTTATCAGTCGAATTTGTTTAAGTCGGTGTACAAGTCGGATGATATCTTCTACCGTAGTCGATATCAAACTACAGTAGAACCTCCCTTAGTGGACACCTCTCTGTTAAGGACACCCTCTCTATTAAAGACACTAAATTTGGTCCCAAATTGGGTGTTTCCATTCAATTTGACCTCTCTAATCAGGACACCTCTCTATTGAGGACAGCACTTGTCAGTCCGAAGGGTGTCCTTTATAGAGAGGTTCTACTGTATAAGCTAAAAACCTTATACTTTAACTTTAAAAATCAAATAATAAGACAGGAAGTTTAGGGTGACCTCCTTGATCCTGCTCTTAACGTTAGCCCTTACAGCTGCAGGACATGGCTATGCTATCATCTCTTCAATATTGATTAAACTTTAAAAATTACCTTTTGCTTAAGGCTAACGATGTCATTGGCAACAGCATGGCATAAAGTACTAACATAAAAAGCCACAGACTCGAAAACCTTCCAACAAACCGCATAATTCCCATCTAATTAACAGATTCTATGACAACGATTAAAGATTCATGCTATTCAATAAGCTCTTCATTGGAGCAAACTTTTTCTATTGAACACATAATTCTTACAAGTATCTTCTGCAGAGAGTGAATTAGTTCGTTTCTATCTGAAAGGTAATTTGTATAATTAACAGTTTACATGGAGCAAATTCAGTTCCCCTTAATTAACAAGTTTTATCGCTACTACCAAAGGCACTTTCTACTCAGTAACAGCTTTTCAGTGGTACACGCTGGATGCTCCCCTGGTGATCATTTTACCCTCGGGTTTCCAAATGTCATGATCATCATTAACTTAGAAAGGTTCAGTCTCGAGTTTTTCAGTAAATCCGGATTATTAGTATTTTATTTAAAAAAGGTCACTGCAGCTCTTTAGATGTTCCCGACAGGTATAACACAATTTATTAAGAAAGGGTTAGAATCTCACATGACATGTATCACACGCTGTATCGAACTTGAAGCTGCCGGATTCAAAGTAATGACCTCATTACTTCGTGGCTTGGCAAAGCCTGGATTATCCCTTTCAGTGGCGACACATTCCTTTGGGTGGTAAGCGTCACTGTTTAGAAAGGCATCTACTATCGCAGTGAAGCAGTTCTCCCGACGAATCAACGTCCCACGTGTGTCAGATGCCAAACTTCTGGCTACCCTTATTCAAAGTATCACCGCCATTACATCGTGCTTTGGCATAGCCTCGGTGTACTCTTCCTTTATGCAAGTATCAATTCGTTTCTTGTACCCCCCTCCTCAAGGGTAGTTAAGCTATCACCACTAATCTTTGCCGATGCTTGAGTAGTATTTATTTTTCCTTTAGTGAAAATTTGGCGAAGCTGGAAAGAATAAGGATACTAATGTGTCGATGTCTTGTCGAACATACAGCCTTACCCAGTAAAATTAGTTCGGTTACTTTATATGACGGTGATAACTGATATATTGTTGATGGTGATGTCTTGACGAAAGAAAAAGTAGCATTGGTGAAAAAAGGGTGATGCTTGAGCCTTAAGATGTCGTTATAGGGTGATAAGGTGTCGTACCCTTGAGGAGGGGGGGTACAAGACACGAATTGATACTTGCATTAATGGAGACATGATTCTTGGGACGACATGCGTCACTAATTAAGAAAGGTATTGACTTTCACAGTGGTAGCAGACATTCAATTGCCCAGCGGATGAATCTGCATCACTAATACTCGTAACACCCAAACTTCAGGGTCAGTTAACTTTGTTGATTTGCCGGAGTTGATACAATTTGCTGGATTTTTTCTTCATCAATAGCATGAGTTGACGCCAAAGGCGGCCATATGTCCCAATTTCAAGTAAATGCTAAAGATACATCATCTTACATGGTGTCCCAAATGTATTTTTAGTTTAGAAGAGATTTATAGGATATAATTGAACTGCTCCATACCAGCGGTAGTTAAGACTGTCTATGTGTACATTTTTTAATATAACAATTTAAGATTGATAAACCTCATGGGTGAACAGTCTTTCATACTGACATCATTACGCGGCAGTAGATACAGTTCCATGCACATGTTAAGAATTACTTTTCTGAGCAGAACTGCTCTGGCTTCGAAGCAGTGATTGAAGTGCCACGAAAGCCTAATTTCACTTCATTTATTACCGACAAGACAATGAGATATTCTTGAGAGAAAGTCAGGAGATATCCAATCAATATCTCTCCCGTAGCGTCAAGGACACAGTAAGAGGTGTGATATCTGATGTTGATTGATGGCCCCGTTACCTTTCTGTCAAAGGAGCAAGTACCAAGGCATGTGAACTTCAATATTGTAATTTAGAGTGGGTCACATACACAGGAACAGACGAGAGGCAGGCACAGCCATAAGATTCATTACGAAGTAGATTAGTATATGCTCCAACACGATTTTGCCTAGTGCACCGGCATCCCAATAGGTGGCGGTTATTTTACTAGGTATGCGTCACGTCCACTACCCTAGTGACAGTCAGCGACACGTCGCGGCGGCCGTACTATTATCGATACTCCGGTAGTTATGGTGTTTAAGTCCCAGTGACAACACTTCAGAGTGGAATGGTTTTATTTTCATTTTTGCCTGACAACAATATCGAACCAACACTCTCCCCATCATTCCCGTCATGTCAAGGATCTTCTTGATAGGTTTGATGCTTGTTAATTGGCCTCGTTACTCCTCACCATCATCACCAAGAAGCATGTACATCAAAAACCGGAACAAATACACATATGTCCAAGTATTGTGTGTGTGTCTGGCCGTGGAGTCGTAATTTCCCTCAGGCGTGATATGTTTAAATGAGTGAGATGTGGTCCATATTCCATTACTGAAACTCAAACGTGATGTGTACAAATACATACATGTGTTGGAGAGTGTACATTGCATGGGTTGCTTGAAAAGGCTTTGACCTAATAGCATTCCGCGAAGTTACTATTTATAGCTCACAAGGTCATTTGCATAAGATATTGATGACGTTTTAGTCACGTGACAGTCGGACATCGACACTTATTTCTACGCATTTGAGCTTATTTCAAAGTCAATTATCTTTGACCCTGCATTGTTTTTAGCATGAATGATACCATAGAGTCTGAGAGAGAAATATTCAGACTATTATGTAGTATTTCCAACACTCGGACATGTGCCAGATTGAATCTGCCCTAGTTAGAAAGCCTGAATCCATTACGAAACCGCATGTTTGTCCGACATTGCCTGTAATTCAGCGATGGGGAAATAGAGGGCAGCAGCTGCAGTGACGTCATCTTCGCGGAATGCTATTACGGATACTAATTCGTCCATTTGTTTCAGAGAGAGACTTACCGAAGGGGAGGTCCTTCAACTTCAACAGCGAAGATGTGTTACTCGTCAGATTTCCTTAGATTGAAACATCTTATATATAATCAGTATATAGATTTATGAAAAGAGGTGCTTCAAAATGATGTTACCTACTCTCAATTCGGGAAATGATTGCCGGGCCGAAATTGGTGCATACTGTACTTCGATCGGTATTGCCTCCGTAGCCTCCGCCCATGCGAGCCTTGTCTGGAAGCTGGGTAATGTCAATACATTGAGGGTCAAGATGAAATTGGTGGTCAATCCTAATAACATTTCTGACATATAGGTTGGGCAATTATAAAATCTATGTCGTGTAAGATTTTCGTAAATACAGTAGAACCTCCCTTAGTGGACACCTCTCTGTTAAGGACACCCTCTCTATTAAAGACACTAAATTTGGTCCCAAATTGGGTGTTTCCATTCAATTTGACCTCTCTAATCAGGACACCTCTCTATTAAGGACAGCACTTGTCAGTCCGAAGGGTGTCCTTTATAGAGAGGTTCTACTGTATATGTTTGGCACATTCGCATAGCTTCGCTTCTATCTGGTACATCTGACTAATCCAAAGCTGTCGCGTTTCGAGACACCCCTGGGCTCCCCATTATGAAATTAATCATTTCCTCATATTTTGATTGGTAACATGGTTTAGAGGAAATACGATTTACCTAATGGTGTAAGTTTAGCCAGCCAAACATTTAGCCAGATTGGAAAGTTTCGCTGTCCATTCTACATGTTCAATGGAGGAACCATGTTCTTCAGAAACCTCAACCCATTAGCCGAATCGCCCTGGGAGCTCTGGTTTTTATGCAAGGTATTCTAATTGATGTAAATGGCCACCGAAATCCCGAAAATAATTTCTGCCAACAATGCAGCAAGAGATATTAAAGACCAGGTTCAGTGGCTGAATATTTGAAATTGAATTGGCGTCTTTCCAATGTCAATATGCATTGACGACAACAGTACTGTTGTGTACATCGATAAAGGAAACATGTCGATACTAAGTTTTATCACATTGATAGTATAATTACCATGCTATGTCCATATTTATTTCAAATGACCAGCAGGAATCGTGTGAGTTTGTGCCTTTAAGGTTTTTAGAAATTGTCAGGACAAAGACCGGCATCCAAATGAATGGCTTAGTTTCTTCAAATGAAGCCGTATTTTAGACTTGCATTGTTATATTCCGTGCAGGGAAATTAATATGAAAACTCATTAGTAGTCAATAACCTGGAGGTTGTTATTATTCTCTGCACTGTACCTAACGCACAGAATTCGATGAGTATTCAGTCCAGCCAACTAAATGGTCCCTTCATGCGATATTATGCTGAAATACCATGACTATATTCCATTCAGAGCCAAGAGTCTGCAGGGACGCTAGCGACTCAATGTGTTGTATGCGATGAAGTGAAATTCAGGAATATTCTCTCTCAGAATATCAATCAAAAATCATTAATGATTCATAATCTCTGGAATTACATTATTCTCAGTCTGATTACCGATTATCATATAATGTATAATATTACAATATTCGACGTTATTTACGCTGTAAACATGCTAAATTTTCGCGCCTATTGATTTTTGGAATTCGCCAAAAAAAATTTAATTAAAATTTAATTTTTTTTTAATGATTTTTTTTAATTTTCAGACAAATTTAAAATTTCACGATTTTCATCTTGGAAGATTACCAGTTTTCCATCAACAAATTAATTTTCACGATTTTTATTTTCGCGAGTCTATGTTAAAATGTGGTGTTACAGTTACCATTTACGATTTTTGCAAATATAGCAAATTTATAAATACTCCCATAGTGCAATATCGTAACTCTAAGTGGTTGTACTTAATTTACAGCTGAGCCATCGTATCGGGACACTATCATGACTGTAGGCTGATGCTTGGTTATGTAAACTTACAACATGCCGAAAACGGCATTCCGCCAGTTTCGACCGAACCCTTGCGCGTCTTCAAGTGGAAGTGTAATAACATGAACATTGCGTGGCATGGTTGAATTTCACTTCCTACTTGGACACAAGGCCTGTTTGAAATTGACCTAGGCCTAAAATAGTATCCAGGCCATGTGAGACATCAAGTCCATATCAAGCACTGACTGTACATTCGATAGACAGAATTCATTTATCAACAAGGGTATGGCGGTAGGGTCTTGAGTGGCAGTCTGACATGATTTTTACCAATTGAGCATAAACAGTTTAGAATACTCAGAGTAAACTATCACTACCAGAATAAGGAGAATCATTCCTAAGTGATCTTTAACCGAGTCTCAAAGGACTTTAATATACTCTGGACATTTCTCTGTATTGATCGTGGGACATCCAAATGGCCTTAACAAATTGAGAAATATTTTAAAATCCCAGCAGATTTGGAACGACGGTACTTACGGATGGTTAGATATGATTTAGTGATGTATGTTGTTGAGGGACATGACTTACTAAACAAATTGATTTTCACCGAGGTAGTACGGGACATTACATACGATACGGAGAGCGAAATCCTACAATCAGAATGAACGGATGAAGAGCGTCGTCTAGCAAAATTCCTGTCGGTTCGAAAGAACAGTAGTATAAGATTGGTTGAAATATGAATAAGAGCTAAGTGCCACATGGGGATAGCGGTTTCTTCAAGTGGGAGATTTACATCGTCGCTAGGATAGCGTGACATATTGAGCAAGAGTTAGTATGTCTTTGAGTGCCATTAGCATCTAATGCACGTTTTAAGTGGTTCATATGGCCGGTCACCATGTGATCGATGCAAGGATTGCATGACAAATTCAGGAATACGTTTTTACCTCACCCACGCGGGATTTAAAGGGTGACCAATTTCATGGGTGGAAGTGAATGCCAATTTCAAGGGTGGAAGTAAATGCCAATTTCATGGGTGGAAGTAAATGTCAATTTCATGGGTGGAAGTAAATGCCAATTTCATGGGTGGAAGTAAATGCCAATTTCAAGGGTGGAAGTGAATGCCAATTTCATGGGTGGAAGTAAATGCCAATTTCATGGGTGGAAGTAAATGCCAATTTCAAGGGTGGAAGTAAATGCCAATTTCAAGGGTGGAAGTCTGTTCTTTGTTTTCTCCGTTTTCCGGAGAACAATCTCCATGGTTTTAGTTGGGCATTTACTCCATTCTGAATGCTTTAGGATTTCAAGTTCTCGCTAAAGTGGTGATGCCTATGGTCAATATTGAAGTTGATACAATATTTGCCGAGATTGCACGACAGGTCTTGAAATGGTGTACCGAGTTGTACTGAGAGCGTGTTTCCCTCCCTGATGTGGAGATAAAATTGGAGTCGACATGGGAAATGACGATGTGTACAGCTTTCGACTTGTGAATTATTACTAAGTGTAACGGCTTTACCACATGTGATTCAGAGGAGCTGTATCGGAAATGTTTAGAAAGCAAGGCTACTCATAAAATCATGTAAGTTGGCAACTTACAATTCATGTCACACTTGGATGAAACGTTTTTGTGCTTTACCGACACAAATCTGCATCCCTCCAAGTTTTTTTTTGAAACTGAAAACAAGGTTTTTGCAATTCCGAAAAAAACCTGAATGTTTTTCAAATCCTCTTGAATGGTCGAAAAACCTTTGGTTTTTTTAAAGCCCAAAAACGATTATTTCCAAGAATGCAAAAGGTATATCGTGACAAATTCAATGCTCACTGCTTCGCGAGATTCTCCCATCTGATTCAGACGGATATGATGGAGTGGTTAAATTCAATTTGAGCTGAGCGTCGACCAGAGGGGATTATTTATTGATAGGTGAGTCCGGTGATTCTGGGTCGGGTTTCTAACCTCGGAAGTGTGCTCTCGGCTATGATTTGTCAGGGAATTTACGGCCGTATGCTTTGAGTTTCAATAAGTCATCTTTTAGGTGAAAACAAGAAGGATTCAATGAGTAGGAAAACTGGCATACGCGCTATTAATTTCAAGAGAAAAAACCAATTTGGCATTGAATACGTTCATTTAGACTAATTGAGATCTCGCGAGATGCACAAACGTGCCGAGATCTCGTGAAATCTGACAGACCCAATGATGGCCGCGGTCCCGATGGTCCTTGTGTTTAGGTAACGGAATCGCATTGTGGTGCGAATAAACTTATTCAATCAGGAGCAAATAAATTAATGTTAGAGTTCAGATAACATCACTCATTTTGGCTCACCTCGTGAGCCTATGCGATGACGAGGCGTCCGTCGTCGTCGCCGGTCCACTGGCGGCGTATGTTAGCGTGGCACGTTTCGTAACCACTTAAGGTCTGGACTTAAAACTTGGTACACATGTACCCTTGGGCCCTGAGGCGATTCACACCATATTTTCGTACCCAAATTATTCTTGGTTTGGTCACTAGGGGCAAAATGCAAAAAACACAAACATGAACTGACTGACCTGAACTGATTCTGAAAGATGAAAAAATGTCCAAGTCCAAATATTTTTTTCACCTGTTTTTTTCTGATCAAAATGAAGCAAAATCATCAGTCCCAAAACTTTTTCGGATTTGAAAATTTTTCAGAATTTTGAACTGACTGAAAGATGAAAAAATTTCACTTGTTTTTTTCTGCTCAAACCAGTAACAAAGTGGAGTTTGCAATGACCACTCGGTTATTTGCTTTCAAGGACACTGTTAAAGCCCTTAACAGTTCGTTCCGAGTAAAGCACCGTACATCACCATCTGTTGTATCTAGTGACCAAAAAGAGGCTAATTCCACCATATTGATATAGATATGATTCCATCCCAACTTGATTTGATTTCCATGACATTTTGACACGTACAACACTATGGAATGTACGCGTGGTCCTGGTGTCCTGGCAGAGGTGTATCACGTTAATTGAATTAAGTGTCATTAAAATTTTAACTTTAAGCACATGTACATTAGAAAGGGATTAAAATTCCAACACTGCATTTTCCCTCGTAGCGTTTTCATCAAATTTAAAAATATGATGCGATAAGATTACAGACCTATCTGAGGTATGTTGAATAAAACTGAATCTCCACTTACGGGTTAGCTAACCCACAGGGTGGCCGATTCTTGAGTTGTAGTTTAGGAAGTTTTCCTAAAAATAGATTCATTTGGCACCCTCGCGCCAATTTCACGTCAAAAATATATATACATCTTTTAGATCTGTAAGACCTAACTTATCGCTCATGTTAATTACCTCATAACCTGCATATACAGTCTCGATCAATTCGATCGGAAAGCGATCTTTCTAGAAGTTCACGTCCGTATCAATTCTATAACAAATTCTTTGATTGTGTGCATTTTTTAATGAGATTTCCTAACAAATATACGAGCCATGCATACACGTTTGGTAAAGTTGAATACGAACAGGGCCCAAAGGCCCTTACGTGTAACCTTACCTGGATATCTGATAGCTTTTATCGATTGTGGCTAAATGTATTTCAAGTTTTGCTGCCTTTTTGTTCCTGACTAATGGACTTATTTAAAGCTATTATGACAGTTTGAATAATGAATGGCTGAAGACATGTAGTGTCGTGCTCGTGCGAAGGCGATTCTCGTGCGAAGGCGTGCTCGTGCGAAGGCGTGCTCGTGCGAAGGCGTTTCTCGTGCGAAGGCGATTCACAGTGGAATCTCCCGATTCCACTGTGTTCCTTTAAGCTGAACTAAACGATGATCATACGTTTGTATTCTGTCACATGAATAAAACTATTAACCAATACTGCCCATTACAATCGTCATACACTTCCCCTTTTACGAATCTAAACTTCCGGTAACCAGATTATACTGACACCTTTCTAAACTCATGTCATTTCATAACTACAGCATCCTAACATAAAATGGTACCAGTCAGTTTTGAGGGTCCCAAAGGTGAACCTCGTCCGGTGATTCATCTTCAAAACCAACATAACATTTTTGAGCTTTTAAATAAAATAAATTATCTGGAGAGACATTAGGCTCCTCCATCATACTCAGAAAACCACATCGGGCACATCAGGCGAAGTTAAAAATAGATTTTGTTTAGCCTCCTCGCCCGCGAGGACTTACGATGTCACATGCTGTGACCCGGCCAGTCTGAATATTGACAGGTGAACAACAAGTTTTTCAAAGACAATGTTGAAATTATCGACATATATAAGTGGTATAGAAAAACATGCTCGGCAGGAGGCGGAACACCAATGTCCAGATTTTGCATCCGGATACGTAACCAAGGTAACGAAGCCGTAACCAAGGTGTAACTTATTCATGTTCATGCGTATTACCGGATGCAAAATTTGGACATTTTGTTTAAATCTTTGCCGACCGCGGCGCTGACTGTGAGTCTTCAAAGGAGGATTAGACGAAATTGTTTGACAAAAGTTTTATCTTGGTATTTGGAGCACGGATGACATTTTCGAATGAATTTATCTAAAATAAGCGAAACAACTTCAACTGACGTTTAGTCTGGCGGGTATTTCTCAAGACTATAGAGCATAAGACATGTTTAAAATGCATTCCTCGAGGCGATTTTAAAGTACAATGTACTAAATTTCAATGTAATGGTATAAGATTTTTTTAATTTGCAAATTCCAAAATATCAAACAACTATTTTTATTTGATAATTTAAAATTCCGATGTTTCAGAAATATTGCACCCTTCAGCCCTTGTAGTACAGCTATACAGCGCTATTTCTAGGCAGCCAGAACCATGTTGTAGATAAAAAATCTTTTTTCAGTACAAATAGTTATGCCCTGCGGCTATAAACTGAATTGTTTCCTGCAGAGGAATTGTGTTGAGAAATGTTAAATGAAAAATGTCTATACTCATAGACCCCTGCGGGTGCACGACACGATTATTACTAAGCGTCGTATGCGAGAATTGCCTTCCGGGCTTAAAGGGACAACTTGGGCGAGTGATTTAGCTGGCTAGGAGGATAATGTGCTTACTAGCCACCATGTGCCGCCACACGTATCGTCACATTAAAAGCTGGCCTCTGATAATTGATTTTGTGTATCATCTTGCCAGGGGGTTTGCGACATGGCTTGCGAATTTCAAGAAGGCCTGCGGTCACATTCCATTTGAGTGCACTGTTTATTGCAGTTAGAGTGTTTTTATGTTTCTGAGATTTTACACTCATTGTTTGGAAAAGCTCCAAAAAGAATATGGACACGTTTTTTTCTGTATTCATTAAAAAGTCATGGTCTCCCTAGCAGTCTATTGTAAGGATTACTTGAGTATGACGAACAACCACAGATATAGCGGCGGAGGGAGCTTCTTCGGGTAGGCCCCTCGGCACCTGTCATTGTTCCATCGGTATTCCATGAACAAGAACATGTTAAGGTTTAAAAAGCCGCTTACTAAAACTGTCAGACAAATAACATTGGATCAAAAACCAATGTTTCCAAGCTGAGTCGAAAAGGTTTATAGTCGGAGCTTTTCCAATATCGAGATCACCTGCGTGATTTTGCCCTTGCTAAACCATGTTCAACGAGGTTCGCCCTTTTTCAGAACGTCAAAACTTCTATATTTGCAACAAACGGATTATAAAGAGTCCTAGAAAACAATCCGCCCCTGGGGAGAGGATATTCTTCAGACGCTCTTAAGTTACCAGGGCTTTGACTTTTCTCACTGTGACCAATTCGTGCCTGTGTCACTTTACCGTCACTTTACCAAAGCGTCGGATCTGCAAAAGTCATGTACACAACTGCATCAGACGCCACAACAATAAGGATGTAAAGATCCTCTCACATTCCAGCTTTCGACGACAGAAACCATAATAGACATTATCCATACATGAGCTGACGGAGTCAAACCCATTTCATTGTTTTCGCCAGATCCGTATTTAAAGGATTACTCGTATAATCCGCCTCAGGTTTGGGTATACACTTTAGCTACAGTTCCTGGTTACTTATGCCAGGGGCAAACAAAAGACCCTCACCCAGTTAAAAACCGGGCCAAAAACCCAATCCCTTAACCGTCCCTGGAGAACCACCAAGTGCAGATCAAACGCTGAAAAAGACGAGTATTTCTCTCATACAATGTAAGGCAAGCGTGTCCATGCATGGGTCACTGATGGTCCCATGGATGCTTATGTGAACCACGTCTTACACTGGGATCTCATCATAGCTTCTATGTCCATGGTAGATCCACTGATGGCCCATGGACGAGCCATTGATGGGGGCCCAATGACGGTGGGTCGCATAAAAATGATCATACGCAGCAATGAACGCAACAATTTAAGTAAAAGCTCCCATCATGGACTTATGCATGGACCCTTTTACCTCTGTGTAATAGCCTTTCTGCATAGTAGCGTCTCGCCTTATCAGTGTTTCATCTTTCCTCAGTTAATTCATCAGGAACACTGGTGTTCGGTGCAGAATACAAAGCGTTAATCCTATTCTATTGGTTCCCCCTGGATATTCTGCCACATTGTCAAGGATTTTAGTATTTCGGTCTCAGCCACAACCAATAAATTCGCAACAAATGTAGCTTAGAGAGAGAATGTAGTCACCACAATGCTCTGCCTAAGCCGGCTGTGCAACTGGAAACACCTCGGGCAAACAGACGAGTCAACAGAAATTACTGAGAGCGAAAAAAAGATATTCGACTTGTCGCCTGTTTTCAGTATTTGCCGCAACATTACATAAACTTCTTCTTCATCAGCGTTCACTATGGTGATTTTCTCCACGGAGTATTCCTCCTCTAAGGCGGGATGAGTGTTTATGCGTGCCACTACGGTTAGGGGCCAACTGGGTTAATTGGCCTAGCGACTCCGACTTTGGCCAAGGGTTGAGTCCACACAAGCTACTCTTGTTTCTCACTTGGTGGGGTATTTAACCTACCCTGGCATAGACACCAGGTACATGTACAAGGAAACTTGGTTTTACGTCTTATTCTAAAGACTGTGAAGAGCCAGCAATTTTATTTTCTTGAAAGCTACGCCGATTTATCCAGAACAACAATCCTGGGTTCTCCCCGGGACCTGACACATGCCCTTTTAAGTTGTAGCCAGCAGTGTTAACCACTGGGCTATGAGGCTCCGCATAAGATAAACAAATCGAGTTAGACATCAACGGAATAAAAAACAATGGGAAGATATGCTCCAGAGGTATGACAAGAATATTGCGAAGATAAATAGCACGTTTTCATCAAGAAAAAGAACATCGTAACAACTGTTTTTGTGGCGGGAATTGTCAGATATTCAATTGTGTGCGTCGCTGTGTCGGATGAGAATCCCCTTGGCAAAATGTACAAACTATATCTTTGAGCTGGTTGATGTGGATCACCTATCCAGCTTTTACAACCAACCAACACGAATCAGCTCGGGCTGAATGAAAAAACCTTTGATGCCATTCAGAATCTCAAACATCGATAGAAGTTTTGCATTTTGCGAAAAACCTCTACGCGGTGCATAGATGTGTTGGCGAAAAAGCTTTCAGTATTTTTCCAAATCTCAGAAACCTTTATATCTTAGAGTTTAACCACACGTTTTGGTTTATGCACCTCTGTTAAGAAGGAAGAAAAAGAGTGCAGCCACTCCGGTCCCGCATTCACTTCTCAAGGGAAAGTTAGTCCGTTTCTTCTATAAGGTATAACACCACTGAAGGGTAAAAATGTTCTCACTCAGTTCCCATGGTGTTCCAAATCGTTTCACATCAGAGCTCGGCAGTTTTCTGCAACCCATGCCCCAGAGCGTCCCGTACCGTTAAGCCAGCAATATAGCAGGTTTATATGAGGATTTATAAGGTATTCCAACGGGGGGAAACATTAGCGTAAATATTCTAAATACTGCTACCAATCATGAGGGATTGAGGCTATTAGGATCTGATCAATACCCGGCCCGTTACTGCATCTCTCGGGGTGGGAGAGGCTTGGTCGGTAACCGACAGAGGGTAACGCCACTTTTCTGTGGAAAAGACGGTTTAGGTCTTTGATTCTGAGGAGTAGTTAGCTCTGAGATGAGGACGTGGATGCCTTGTGGCCGTACCTTTGTAAGTGTTGAGAAGCCTTATGAGTTACTTTAGCATATTGCTTCACCAGAGTGCACTACATTCTTATGCAAGGCTTAGTTATCAGAGGCCAGGGTCCAGATAACGGTTCCCCCACCAACAACCAAAATCCCAGCTATCTACTGCCCTGCAATGCGTGTTATTAGCTTACGAATCAGTCTAAGAACATCGGCGGGAAACCACCTAACTCTCCAAATGTATCAGCGTTCCAAACACTGCAGTTCAAACAGTAACTAGCAAAATATTCATCAGAGAGAGGGCTGGATAAAATATTCAAGGCACAGGAATAAGGAAGCAGGTAAAACACCGAAAACAGATAGAATAACTATTGGTAATCATGAGGGATGGGAAAGCGGCATTGATCAATACCTGACGCTCGTAATACTGCAAAAAAAACACTGTTAAAGAGTGTTTTTGTTGGCCAGAAAGTAAAAGCGCGTAACCCAGCGCCAAGGAGCAAATTATCATCATAAGTACGTTTTGACTAAATGTGAAATATCGATGAGTACTACGTGTAGACAAATGTAATCACTCTGAACTCTTTCGGCGCCATATCGTTGTAAGAGCATGCTTTGTCGGCGTAGATTAGACTTAGAATTCCATCACTTCGGAAACGCGATCTCCAAATCAAAAATCGATCAAACTAAATTAGCATTATTTCTTACAAACTTACTTTCTGACACTGGCGGTAAAGCTGCATTCGAATGAGACATTGAAACATTGAGTTTGAGAGCCGAGGTCGTTGTCAAATCTTAAGTGAAGTTTAAGGAAACTGGAGGTATGTCTAGCCTTTGCTGTAAAATAGAATCGCTTTCTCTGTTATACGCAGAAATAGACCGAAACATGTAACTGACGATGCCTAGTCCAAACTTTCACCAAGATTCTTACTGTTTATAATGCTATCCATCCATCACGATCTTGGTGCAACGGGAATTCAAATCAACATTTTTATCCGAAACTGTGCGGAATCACCTCGCTATTCATCTTCTGAAGAGAAATGAATAGCTGTTTTTCCGTTTGATGTGCAATTTATTCGAGGATGCGTCGATTTTACAATTTCGTGTAACAACGAAATATCGCCCACGCCAACACTTCTTTATTTAGATCTATCAGATTCTTTCAAATAAATTATTTGAAAGACTCTGATTCCATTTGGTTCTTGTTTTCTGTCAGTGAAGATGGTAGCACCTTGAAACAATAACCATTTTAATACCAGATTATGACAACCACGGCCTTGTTGCTGAAACAATAAAGTGGTCAATTGACGTCATCTGGCGAGCTGGGTGCGGGAAAGAAATCTTCATCAAAACCGACTCCAGCTACGCGAAGAAATACTCTCTTTGATCTCTCATCCAATCTTGTTAAGTATCAGTGGTTCTGCCACCGAACAAACATGATTTTATCACTTGGACAAGCGACGATCGAAACAAGGCGGCTGGCCGATCTGCCAAGGAAACTAAGCGGTCTGTCTTTAGTTCTTGGCGATATGCTTGATCATTTTTTCACCACTTCCCGCCGCGAGCTCGACAACTAACGACAATCTAGTGGAGCTTTCAATTCGCCAAAAACTTCGATCGGTTCTGGTTTCCATTTTAGTCAGGCAAACGTGTCCATGGATGGATCTGTGACTGGGATTAATCATCATCGCTCCATCCATGTATGGGCCCAATCATGGATAGATGATGGAGAATCCCCATCATTGAGATCCATGGATGGAACCCGTGGTCGTATCTACCCTGGGCCCATCGATCATAGATCCATGGATGGAATCCGTTTTAAATTTGTTTGACGGGCCAGCAAAGACTTTATATCAAAATTGGTGAACTGTTCTGACTTTCGAGAATTCTGAAACCGTTTCCTCAAATGGATTTGTACTTCGCTGCACAATATGTTCATTTTTATGAAAGCCACCGTCAGTGGGCCTACTATGATGCAACTCCCATGGACACTTTTGCCTGTTTCACCCCGTTTTGTGAGACGACCAACCACCAGTAAGTACCGAGTTCCTAAACCATTCATCTCACAGTCTTGCCTACATTTTGCATTCTGTGAGAGTGCTGATAGCTTAAATTGTCGAGAATCTCACGGAGTCTTCAGATTGCGCAATTTATTCTCTCAATAACATTAAATCATCTAAAATGGCACTGTGCCTAAATTGTGTTGTGGCATTAAAGTTATGGATGGGTTACACGGGGCAAATGAGATAATTAAAATGTTGTTGATAAGCAGTTTTATACTGGGCGATGCAAAAGAAGGTAATCTACTTTTGATTTTGATTAAAACCTTAAAAACATCAATCTTAAATTTACTAGCTTTTTGCCAGGTCTAACTGAAATCAACACTTCTTGCTGCGAACTTGTGAAATTTTATGTGTGTTAATTAGTTATCGCGTTATAGGCGTGCGACATGTTAATTACAGCGTATTTTTTATAGGTATCCTATTAGGCCGCGATTACGTCGAGTACATTTTCACACGTAACGTCCGTTTTGACATGACACGTGTCACTGTTCACTGTTAATGCGTGACACGAAGAACGAACAAGTCATTTCCAAAGAGCGGGCTACATACGATTCACGATGTCACTTGTCAACCTCACGTCGTGTTTTCAAGCCTAAGTCAGTTAACTCGTGACGAGTGAGACGCGAACAGTGACAACACGAACCAGACCCAGTCTTACGAGGAGACGCGGCCCTGCTGGAAGCCTTTTTAACTGAAACACATTGTCCGACTCTACTTGCCTATTTGCACCCCTAGGTGTAAAAGAGGCCAAGATAAACAAGGCACTTTATCATTTGTTGCTTGAGCACCATAGTGAGAGGTTCTCAAAGTGCATATGCCATGCATTATGGTACAATACACTTGAAGCTACCTGGATGAGTTGGCGTGTAACAAAATAGAGAGTTTTAGAATAGTTATGTTTGCTAAATGAAACTGTATTCTTAATCAATTCTTAGATGCAGACAGAGACTATTATTGCTTTCAATCTGAAAAAAGGATGTATTCCATCGTTCTATGACCAATTTAAGTCACGATATGCTTCCAACAAAAATCATGCAATTTACCCATTGAATTATTTTTCCAAATGCAGTGGGTATTTGAATTATATTTGTTATTCTTTCGAAGCTGCGCCTGGTATCAATCATGAAAGTTAAATGCTACTTTGGCATTAGTTACAAGTCATGTATATCCTCCTCATTCTCTATACTGGAATTGAGGACTAACCCGGAACGAGGATAACTAGAAGTTTGATTAGTTTGGTGGCATTAAAGTGGCTTTTTAAACTTTTATCATTCCAGCACCATGTTGATCATCAAGCCTGCTTTACAAACAAAACGAAAAATCTACATAAGCGATGCTCAGTGCATTTGCCATGGCGTTAACTAGATGCATAAATGCATAAATGCATTGAGCATTTTCTTTTTGTGACAATTGGGAGTTTGATCCTGATTGGGTTTTCTCAACTTGACAGCCAATCAGAGAGCTCGTTTGTTTCATCGGGGACCTTTCAATTCAAAATGGCCGCTGTGAATTGATTTACTTTTTTCTGCGTTATTTTAACTCCAGCCCTACTCTTTAAGGCTGGAGTTATATGGGATTCACGTCGTCACTTGTCAGGTTTCACTTCTCACGAGTTAACTAACACGACGTGAGGGTGAAGAGTGACACCGTGAATCGTATGTAGCCCGCTCTTTGGAAATAACTCGTTCGTTCTTCATGTCACGCATGGAAAGTGAATAGTGGCGTTACTTGTAAAAACGTGAACTCTTTCAATCGCGGCCTCACGGAAGTTCCCCTCCCCAAACTCGGGTATCGCCTCTTGGCGTAACTCAACAACGGCGCTGCCAACAACATCAATGTTATTGCCGACACAATCAGTGAAGGGTAAAAGGCCATGAACTGACAATGACTCTAAATCATTTGGGGTATGCGCTGATTAACTTAAAAATCTGCGCGGTTCCCCGAGCTGCCACGCCAGTTTGCAGATTACGGCGGGCGGAGAGCAACGGAGCATTTCCCGCTGATGAGGTCGTCAGTCGCGACGGGAAATGAAGGAATTTCTTTTGGGTGATCAATCATAGGTTGTTGGCTGCAAGTAAGGGGCAAGAAAGATGTGAGATCTTTTGGGATTGGTGGATGATATTCAAAATGCCCACCATGCTCCAGTTCTCGTTATACAACACGCACCGCTCTCTTATGCAAGGCAGGGTTTTTGAAATGGTTCGTGTTTTTCTGATGACTTTCTATCACATTCTGTGGTTGTATATTCGATTATTGCGTAGTTGTTTCCTTTTTCGCGGATATAAGTTGGAAAAGTCACGGTCCTTGCGGAAACGGTTTCCGAACGACAAAACCAACATAGCACGCGGCCTCATTTTAACTCCTCTAACCCAAGTGTCGTCATTCGGTTCATTCGGTATCTACAGCAGTCGTCTGCTGGATCTAACAATATCTTTTTAAATAAAATGAAGATCTGATATTGTTCCAATGATTCTTATGATCTACTTTTCTTCAAATTCTTCCTCAAACAAACGCCAGGTTTGGAGAAAATAGTGAGATAGAATATGTCGTCTGCTTTAGGGGTGGGTTGAACTGCCACCGAGGGTATCGCCTGCAGACATTAATTATTGATAACTGTCGTCTGCAACGATGTGGATGGAACGCCACTGAATGCATTTCGCGTGATCAGTTGCTGGTTGTAGCGAAACGGAATGGAGATTAGCGGGATATGAGCGCCGAATAGGACATCGGTGGCCCGACAAACAAAGCGAGTCTGGAGCAATTTGTGGAGAGCGATTTATACAGTGTTAGCCCCGTGTCAATAAATTGCAGACGATTCTTTGTGGACCATCGTATGGAATCGAAAGTGTTTCAGCTAAACGCATTGTTTGGGAAGACAAGCTTTGGAAGACAAGCGGCAAGTTATGTGTCTGAAGAGAAAAAAACTAAAGCTCATTACCAAGTCTACCCTTCACGGCAACAAGCAGTACAGAAAACAGCTTTAATCTTCAGTTTCATCAGAGGTGATTCTTTGCTGTTTACAGCACGGTGGCTTCTTGACTCACGACTTCAAGGCTCTGAGAATGCCATATCCGCCAGCTATACACTCTTAGAGTTGGTGTATATTCGCGACTGTGTCTGTCACGGAAGGTCGCCAGAACGCTGACAATACGTAGCATCTAAATCTATAAAGATTGACAGATTTATGTTGGTATGAAAACTTTTCAACTGAGACCTTTACACACAGACAGCAACTCACAGGCTCCAGGCGTATAAAAGTTCTAAAGGCCCCTTTTACTTTGTTAAGCAACATGTCTCACTCGTATTGATCAGCAAGGATAGGATATTTTGCTTAACAAAATTTCTGACAATATGCTAAAAACCGCGGTTGAAAGAGTGCACTGGTTTGTGAGATATTGTATGTAGGTGTTAACATTGATACGAAATTGAGTGTACGTTTTTATATGCCCACACAGATTTTATTGCCGCTATGACAGCAGCCTTTTGAATAATCACGAGAGGTTTTAGGCCATGCTTTTGATTGATATGTGATATGATCGGTTCTTTTGAATGATTTTGACATTGTGATAGACATACTGGCAAGTACTAGGTGTTTCAAAATATGCTTCCCAATGACCCAATTCACCCCTCTAACCCGACCAAAGTGCCTAATTGCCGTGAAAAGACGAATGCTGCCATTGCGGCAAATTTATCATGCTACAGATGAAAACATTTTTCAATTCCAAATGTTTTTTTCTGCTTGAAATGAAGAAACATCATCAGCCCAAAAAAATTTGGCTTCGAAAATTTTTCAGAATTTTGAACTTATGAACAAATCCAACCCTGAAGGATAAAAAAATTTCTGAGCCAAATAATGTTTTCACTTTTTTTCCGCTTAAAATGAAGAAACATCATCAGCCCCAAAATTTTGCATTTTGCATTTTGTCCCCAGATTTTCAATTTCAGTGTCGCGACCACCCCCGTTACGCGACCATTCAACCTCGGTCCCATGAGTGGTCGTGTTACCGAGGTTCCACTGTACTCATTATTTTTTTCTCTTCTCTTTTCATACTTAACTTGATGATAATAGGTAAGTGACATATTTCCTTGATATTTATCCGTGTTTTGGAACACCCAGTATAATAATCTATTAGCGAAATACAAGTCAACTATTCATGAAACACGTAGTAAAATCAAGGAAGACAACGGATTGCTTTGCTTTGTCAGAAGAGTGAAAAGCCTCGAACTAATGATTTCACTTTTAATTCAAGCACTGAAAAGTGATACCTATTCGTGTGGTGGGCACGTTTCCAATGTTAGGCTGGTTTCGCAATCCTTACGAAGAGCTACGAACGACGAAGTACGAAGTATATGTGATATACTTTAGAGACGACTTTTTTTGAAAATGTCCCCGATTCTGCTTACAACTAAGTACATAAGATAATTTACGAGTTTCGCGTAATGAAATTCACAATGGACTTGATGAGTCGACAGACCTTCTTAGTTCGTAGTTCGTGGTCCGTAGGACTTGCGAAACCTGTCAATCAAAGATGCCTTTGTGACAATTGTACGACTTTGTCCTTAAGCACATATTGCCTGCGCTTAATAGGTTGCACTGGCTCCCAGTAAAATCAACGATCCTCTTCAAAGTGTTGCTCATGGCAAACGAGATTTTGAACGGACCTGCACCAAAGTATTCCGATGGCATACTGCGACCAAAGGACACCCACAGCACAAGCGATCTTCAAACCTTGTCTAACTTTCAGTGAAGAAACATCGGATAGGTTTTGTAAATCGTCCTTTCTCATCCTGACCTCCTGTAGTGGGGAGCGGTCTCCCCAGCATGTGAAACCCCTCCAAACATTGACGCTATCAAAAGTCAACTCAAGGCCTGGTAGCTTCAGGACCACTCTGGTAGGTTATAGCGCCTTGGACAGGCTTTGGTAAGGTCATGTAAGCTATCGTGTATTATTATTATGTTATTATGTTCCTTTGTAGAAACGGTACAGTTCTATACAGAGAGAGAAAGGACAATTAATATGCTTGTCTGTCATGTTGGGTTATCAATAACAGTCGAGCAGGTTCTTGTATTGGCTATATTATGTGTACCTAACCCCTTATGACAACGAATAAGGCCTTTCTGTCTGTCTGCAAGTTACCCAGAAACTGGGGCTAAAAGGAGCAAACAATGAAAAAATCTGCCTCCACCGTGTAATACTCATCTTGCACTAGGTCTCAGCACCCTTTCAACGACGCTGCCTATGGCTGGCGATGACAACCCTGTGGGCGACATCTCTTAGCAAGTTTCGCGGATGTACTTTACAAAGCGAGGACCTCGGGGGAAAGAAAATGCTGGGAGATCGACCGCACCACTGTCATGACTGTATCATCTTGAGACAACTGGTGATCAAGGGAGCTCGTGGCGTTAAGCGTGAGCCGGATGCAATTGCAAGTTAACTGCACGCTCGCCTAATGGAATCATTAGCAGCAGATATGTCATTGATATATCAGGAGGATACACCAACAGGTTCCTCCGCGCGGTACATCTTGTATAAGATAGCGAAGGAGATCTGTTAGACAGAATGAGAAGCAGACTGAGGGCCAAGTCCTACGTACGGAGAAGTTGAACTGGCTGGCTCACAACCTGAGAAAGCCAATTTAGCAGATGCTTGAACAGAAGGTGGAAGGAGAGATGAATCAAGGGACATGTGGGAAGACGGAATCATGCAGGAGCAGACAGGGGTGCAGGTGTTATGGAGGTAGTTGAACTGTGGCACTGGTTCTGAGACACCCTTTACAAAGCTGTGCATGTATCTTGTGCTTTAGCTCTTTGACATAGATTTTTTTAAAGGAAGTTCCATTTATGCATCTCATAAAGGAATTGTTATTTTTTTAAATCTATTTTTATTTTTATAGATTCGACCAAGTATAGATTAGATCGTCTTTAATCCATACTTGATTTGATAAAGGTTCTTCGTACACGTATAGCTTAAAATAATCTTTAAAATCATAGTACATGAAAAAAAGTTTGAAATCGAAAGAGAATATATGAAAATTCAATTATTATAGAACGATGGAAAATCTTTATAGTAGATATAAAAAATCTATAAAGAATTAACGATTCTGTATTTAACATTTTTCATAGATTTTGGAAAGGTTTTCTGAATATATTTCATTCAAATGTTTGTCTGTTTACGGTCACGGAGTAATGGAATCTTTCATTTATCGCAAGCAAAAGCACCCCGGCCATCCGTCAATGTATGATACTTCTCCGATAGCTCCCGGCCCGCTACATCTCATAATGCTCGACATCAATAATGTCTTTGCGGCTAAACCTCCTAATATCTTAAATCAGTCAAAAATGTCAATTTTTTTTTCATTAGCATTGACTGTTGCAAATTCTAATAAAAGCCAACATGAAAAATGTCATTCCGTAAAACCGCAATGTCTTAAATCAAGAATACCGATACCACTGCATCAGCGCTGACTGCTGCATATGTTTGACTTTAAATATATCGCCATCACGCTATGCCAACAAATTGTTCAGTCTAGCAGCAAGTTTGGATAGAAGGTCACGTATTTGTCTCCGACAAGAAAGCAGCCACTTTGAATTAAGAATTTAGGAGTGATGATCATGTTGGGGTGTAAGCAAGATGTATCGACTCCCCAAGCAGACATAAAACTAGTATTCGACCATGTTCTCTTCGCCGGCATACGTAGTGAGCTTCAGAGTAGTGAAGTCACTGACGTGTACTTTATACATTGCCTTCTCGCAATGAATTGAACTGAAACCAGTCTTAGCTACATCTTGAGCCTCAATGTATTGACATTGCTCCGCTTCCAGACAACGCGGGTATGGGCGGAGGCTACGAGGCAATACCGCTGGAAGTTCAGTATGCCACGGCTAAAGATTCGTACTCGCTTCAGGATGAAATTATAACAAATACATGTCGTCTTTAACCTAAACGGTTTTCATGGACCTCCACGAGTCGTCAAGTTTCGCATCAAGATATGCATTAACGGTCTCACAATAACGAAATGATCGAATCTCCTCCAGTCGGAGGCAATGGCGGCCTATTCAAGCAGAGATAGAAAGACGTCATCAATAAAAGAGTTCTGGTCGTGCGCTAGGAGGATGTGACTATCTAGGGATACAAGAAGGTCAAAGCATAGAATCAAGGTACACATGTTGGAAGAGTGACTATATAGATTGGTGAGCCTGATTGTGCTTTTGTCTCGACCTTCGTTAATTGAGGACAAAGGGACATACAGCTTTCTGATCGAGCAGTCTCAAGACGTCAGGATGGACCCCACAGGACACCGGTCTATTATTTCATCATCAAGGATATCAAGTGGTGAAAAGGCGCCTAACATGTTCCAAGAAGGACAGAAGAAGGTGAACGCATTGAGACAAGACAAACATAAAGGACGCAGGGACTAGAGAGATTGATGACATCTGATTGTACATTTGTCTCGACCTTCGTTAATTGGGGACAAAGGGACATACAGCTCTCTGATTGAGTAATCTCAAGACGTCTACATGTTCCAGTAACAAAGCCCAAAGGACACTGGGGTGTTATTTCATCATATCAAGTGAAACAGTGCGAACATTATGGAAAGGTCGACTAGAGAGACTGCTTCGATCTGAATGGAAATTTGTCTCGACCTTCGAAAATTGAAGACAACCTGATGAAAAGGGGTCTAACGTGCTTCAAGATGGATCGTCGTGGAGATTAAAGCATCGATACATTGTGATCAAGATGGAAGTAATGATAAGGGAGATTGATGAGGTCCGATTGTTCGTTCGTTCCGACATTCGTGTATTGGAACGAATGAAACAGCTCTCGAAGGGCGGTCCTCGGAACAGACGTCCCCGTCACGAGCAGATTCTTTCCCAAATAAATTTACCAGGATCAGCCTTGATACTTGATGGACAGAATGACAGGACGAGAGGTTGATGGGGTCTGATTTTACATTTGTCTCGGAATTCGAATATTGACGACAAAAATGAGTATACAGCTCTGGTATTGGGGCTTGAATTTTCACACGTACTAAACGTTAGTTTTATATGTTGCATGGACAGTTTTCTGAATAAACACGCAAGGAGACAAGGGAACTGAACCCCGGCCTCAACCTACGCATCGTTCCAGAGAGACCAGAACAAAAGCCCCATTGCTCTTTGCAACTGGCGGATACTCTAGATGAGGGAACCCCGGATTCAGCCGTACAAGTTCACCAACCAAAACATCGAATATTTCAGATAATCATCGACATTTTGCCTGAATGCATACATGACATCAGATCAGATAAATACTTTCTACTACATGTAGTAGGCTAACCAGTTTTTACCAGCGCAACCATACCAGCACATTGCCCACTCAAAGGCAATTGCCATTTAGATCATGTCAACGATTGCATTCGGATGTTCAGGTCCATGACTGTAAAGTGGATGACAGTCCCCGGAGACTTATCCAGGCATTCTAAATTGTGGCTCGATATTATGATTTTTAAACAAGCGACTACTTTGCAAACATGGATAACCTCGACTCCAGTGTTCCTTCCGCTTTGTAGTAATCGTCACTACAAAGTGGAAGTAGTCTCCCGTGGCAGAGGTGAGAGTAGCACTCAATATCTTTAATGTCAGCGGCCACAGCAAAGGCCAACATAAACCACTTGCAATATGCACGTCACTCTGTTGCCCCTCATTATCGAGGAACTCAAGAAATAAGATGACGACGACGACGACGACGACGACGACGGCGGCGACGACGGCGACGACGACGACGACGACTCGACGACGGTGACTCGACGACAACGACGACGACGACGACGACGACGACGACGACGACGACGACGACGACGACGACGACGACGACGACGACGACGACGACGACAACTGCCGTCCTCAATCCGGTAATGATGTCGAAAAGATAGAATTCCTCATAGATTCGCAATTATAACAGCCCATAGCATGATCTATAGGCCGATATAAGATTCAAGTATCATTGATGTCACCCAAACGGCAAAGCGTGACAACCGTTTATTTTAGTGCAAACCGTAAATTACTGGTCAATTTACTCTGACCATGCGACTATAGTATTCTGGGGCCATTACCGGAAATTAATGATCCACTGCACAAAGACCAGTCCAACGCAATCTGCAAAAATGGCTTTAGATAAACAAGTGTGTTCAGAACACCAAATGATATATTACAATTCGTTTCCCCTATCGAATGATACTTCATCTAAAAGACGATGTTTTGGTGATGGACCATGTCACGTGGTTTTTGATGAGCTACGAAAAGAGCATCAAAAAGCACAGAAGCTGAAAGATCACGCAATGGCGACAAAGGTTATTTTCCGAGAAGCATCCAACCAGCTATATTACAGTTGGTTGTTACTGCAATGGTAAACGAGAACGCTTAGCATCCCATATGCTACATGAAATATACAACTGAATGTGGCTTCGTCTGCCAGCTGTTTCTGTGACAGCATGTTGCTTTCTTTACGACAAGAGTTGGTAAGAAACAAAAGCTTTCACTGACACCCAGATTTCGACACCATACTATTGTATTGTCATATGTACATGTATAGAGTGTTTTCATGGTCAGTCATATTTAGTGGACAGAACAATGATATCGTCCCGGACTTAACTGAAGATCAATAATGCGGTCACGGGCATTTGACCTCACTTTCTTTTGTCCGTCCCTCCAGCATGGCGTATGATGACGTCACGTGAGACACCTAAATTGTTAACCATTGGTCCCATAAAACACAGGCGCGCTGTTTTTCTCCCTTCTGTGAGAAGTTTGTACTTGTTGCTTTCTGTATATTCACTTTTACGGAATATTACACAAACTTCACGAAGACCCATTGAGTCTGTGTGTCGAGTGAAGCATTTCTGTAAATACTTGCGCGACCTACGTTAAGTGACATATGATCTTCCCCTGGGCAATTCATGTGTTGTTAGTTAATCATCATGCGTCCCTGCAGCCTCGTCTCAAATATTGAAATAGTTAACCAAGGACTCAAAAGTCTGCAAAGGAAATGCTGAGTTCTGACATTTTGCTGGCGTTTGCCTTGACGGTTTTTTTGCTGCTGGTAGCCGCGGAAACAGTATCAAAAAGCACCAAATTAAGCATATGATCTCCCTTTGCGACATAAGAAATAGAGTTCCCTCGGGTAGCAACCATCAATCATAGACAGTGGCCACGTATCAAAATCAACCACCAAATGGCTTGTAACATCCGCCCTGAAAACTCATGTTACAAAATACATTTGTATACACAATCGTATGACGCCAGTGTTTCATCTTGCGGACTTTGTTTTTAGCATGCCAAAACAAAACATGGCTAGAAAGATCATTATCAGCCAAAGTTATACGATCAGGCGGCAGTGTCATGGGATCTCACCCAGGAAATCCATCGCACAGGTACCTGACACTCTATTGGCGATATGTCGCACAAACACATGAAAAACTTGGCCAAATACTGTCGTAAACTTACACTCTCAGAAATAAAGTTCTTGTTGGGTTTTTTGGCGAACACAATATCCACCCGATAAAGCTTTTTAAGCGAAATAAAAAGCTCCAAAAGGTTTATCACAGTAGCCTTAAAGGTTTTTCATAATCTCAAATACCTTTAGCGGATTTTTCGTAGTGGATGCATATTTGTGCGTACCGAGAAACACTTAGAAGTTTCATCAAGCTTTTGAAACACCGGAGTGTGTATGCCTCCGATTAGAAGCCCGGTGGCTGAGGCCATCCGTCTTGGTTGGATATCAGATTAGTCTTCTACTATAAGTCTTGCGGCCAAGCCTGATTGAGTGGCATCCCCCGTGGGTTTTGCGTATTGGTTACGTCCGCCTCTGAACCAACCACTGATCAAGGCTGGGACAACTTTGGCATCAGATATGTTGGTTTTTCAAAAGGGCTTCCAGCTGGGCCGTAACTTCTCAGGATAACTGAAAAATCATTGAACTGCAATAGACACTGCACTAGAGAGGGGGTAACCATTGACTTGCCTGAACTTCACAAGCCCTGAACAATGCTGCCTTGCAACACTGGCGAAAGTTCTAATTAGAGATCAGTATTTGTGTGATACTACAGGTAGAGCCGCATGGTGGCCAGCAGGGGTATTATCCTCCTGGCCAGGTAACTACCACGCCCAGGTTTCCCTTTAAGATCTTTCCACCGACGAGAGGACAGACGATGGTTGACGAGCCCCATCCACGCAGAGAATCTTCAAATAACACCTTCCCCCACGCAAAGAAGATTGTGTATCTCAAACACGTTCTTCCAACCTTTGCCGATGGCAAGTTTTTTGTGGTGCTCCATAGCAAAAGCATCATCTGAAATAGCTGGAGATCACGCGACAGAAGATCCTTTCGAAGGTAGCCACTTCACGGCCATCTGGTGGTGTAAACATGATCCGTCACATAACGACAAAAAAGATAACCCTGCAGGCTGTCGGTTTTCTGCATCGTAGAGTTCCCAATAAAACCGTATGGGCAACGCTTAGCGGGTTAAAGGATAGGACAAAGTCTATGTGAGTTTCACTTTTCTTTGCCGATGAAATACCATGTACAGTGGAACCTCCCTTACCGGACACCTCTGTTAGCTGGACAACCTCTCTATTAAGGACACTGGTTTTGATTTTTGGTTCAGTAGGTCTCTTGAGAATAACTTATAGGGAGGCTTGTAATGCAAGAGGAGGGTCTAGTCAGTCAAAGAGTATCTCCTTCTAACTAGGCGACCAATATCCAAATTTGCCTGCAAGGCCTGGAAAGCAACCGTTCAGTCTATCTTCGAAGACATCCATGTTTGGGCCATAGAGGTATGTTGTCATGTCGTTAGAGGCACTTCATGTACATTTATATCACATCGGGTCCACCCCCCAGGAGATGTGCCTGCGCACTGGCTACCCCAGGGCCAAGGGTCTATTTGTATGTATCTACATGTACTTCTAAGGACTGACTGGTGAATGGTGCACTGATGGCGCAACAGCGTGGTTGATCCACCGGCTTGGGTGGAAGTTGGTTCTACTCTCGCTTACTAACAAACAAACAGACTTGACAGGACAAATGTATCTCAAGATTGCACGATCAAAATTGATCCTTCGTTGTCTTACCACGGCCAGACTGCACCAAACAAGTCCAGTTTTGGAGACATGCTCATGGATGTGAAAGAATCTAACAGCTCCACATGAATGGTGATATCGTGCTGTCTGTACTGTTCAGAGTTATTGAACAACTTGGTTGAAATGTTTTGTTTTTATTTATTCAGATAATGGCTTGTGTATAAGCCTCGCTTGACCAAAGAGAGATGGTGAGACAACTATAACCTCGTGTCAAATGTGCCAAAGGCAGAGTTTCGTTGGATTATGCTTAAAATATTAAAAGATATCACATTTGAGGTGTTTTATGGTAGAAATTGATACCGCAGTGTCGGTATTGGCTGCCTCATCTAACACTACTCGGATGGAGCTCCGATTTTTCCTAAATTCGCTTGTATTACGACTCAAATGTTTTTACATTGTAAGTTTTCAAATAGCACATTGAAGAGTCTAACTACAGTGTTTCAAGCCTAATCCAGATACCTTTCCGTCGACATACTGCGCTACACACCAACCCATTACAGGCTTTACCATAAAATCTCTCATAAATCCGATGTCTCATACATCCGCTGGCAAAAAGTCGATGCAAATGTGTCATTGAATAAGCTAGAATCATTGTAGTTCAAAAATGTCAAAGGAAATTTGTAATTGGACATTCAGAGAAGGCTACAGTACCTTTTTTGTCGCGCAACTATAAACCGTATTTTTTTCAATAGCTGTTAATCAGGCTATTGCAGCGTCTCAAAGAGCTTATAAGATTCCAACGACATCAAGGTTACAACCAGTGGGTAGCGATAGAGGATGATATCCTTTCATTTTGACTAGAACGTGGTAAGAAAAATATGTCCATCTCTACTCTTATAGATAACAAAGCAGGTGATGGTGTTTTATTTTTGAAATCTTGAAAATGTATTGTATTGTATCTTTTGTCGCACTCAAACCAATTGCAAGAATGCACTACCTTTGTTTTTATTTGAGAATCGTATACTGATTTAGGAAATGAATATTAAAAATGAAAATAGTATCTCCACAGGAATCAACCTATCTAGTCTTAGATAACACAAAATCTGCCTATTTTCGAAGGTGTTTTCTGGAAAGGGGTTCAAAGCAGTGAAGAGGCTGTCAACAAAGCCGTGATTTGCTGCACCATGTTCAAATGGTGACGGACTCGTGCCTGAGGGGTGATTCTGCACATCGTCAATTTCCCTCTGTAACAGTGAACATCGACAAACAAATTGATTATTTCCAGTCGTGGAAACTGTAGTAAGGGAGTTACTTTTTCAATGCCTGCTGATCATGTGGTTACGAAAATACATCATCAAAATATCGGAGCAACCACACCCCATGGATTTCAAAGTAGGAGAGCAAGTATGGTTTCGTATTATCGATAGAGGATCACTTGAGCATTGATTACATAAGAGAAAAGCGCTTTTGAAGTGGGATTGCTGACGGCATGCTCATTTGTATGCACCGAGAGTGCATTGCGCTGTGCATGTATGCACCGAGAGTGCATTGCGCTGTGCATGTATGCACCGAGGTATGCCCTGAAATATCAAAATACCCTTATTTTCAAAAGTGTAGGTTGGTAAAATGATTGTCAATTCACCTCATTCAACCTGTTGATTTCATTCTAAAGATGAAACATAGCCAGAAACTGTGAGATTTCAATCCAAAATTGTGATTTCTTTCGCTCAGTGATAATGATAGTCATTCCCTACCCCACATCTCACTAGAAAAGATAAGGCAAAAGCTGAGCCAGCGTATAATCCAAGTCAAACAGTCACGAGAGCACAACTGCAATTACTTAACCAGATATTTTTATTCGCAGTGAAAAGTGGGGTTACATGTTACGGATGTGTTGTTATCGTTAATGCTCAATTCAACACCGCATTAAACGCACTGATTGTTGATATCGAACCGGGCGTTTTAGATTCGCTTTGAATGTAGGATTTTAAGAGGTAAAGTAATGATAGTGGAACCTAAATTCAACGCCACATGAAACGCACTGATCGCTACTTTTGAATATAAATACAGTACTCCTTGTTTGAGTATTTTACAACAGACGGTTGAATTTGAACCTGGCGTTTTAGATCTGCTTTAGATATAGGATTTTAAGAGATAACAACCATGCCCTTCATGCTAAAGCGCTTCAGGGGGAACATGGTGTCATGTGGTGTCGAAACTGAAAAGAATACGTTTACATAATTGTTTGAATCAAATAACTATCAAAGGTACAGTAGAAACTAGTCTCTATTAAGGACACCCTCGGGACTGACAAGTGCTGTCCTTAATAGAGAGGTGTCCGCTACGGGAGGTTCTACTGCAATTTCAAATACGCTAATGGCTGTGGTGTTGTCACTTTCAACCTCTGCCTTCTCATTACAAATGAAACAAAATATGGCAATAAATGTGTATCGATTATGTCATGGTGATGTCACGTGCATCTGACATGTCTGATGCACTTGCAGTATTTTTCAACAAACACCGTAATTTTGATGCCATCCATTTTATACAGCCACCTATGACGTCACTATGAAGAAAAAAGTTCAATAGGGGCATTTTCTTCTTTTGGTCAGATTCATTTTTTCAAATATTTTATATGTTGTATGTGTTTACAGACGGCAAATTATATCGAAGACCCAAGCTGTGGTGTTCCAGCCCGGTGAATCACGCACCTTACTGCGAGATCTCGTGGTATCTGGGTGGTCGATCGATAGCTCCGTAAAGCAGATGGAGCTATTCCCACATAAGGCGATGCGTAGGGGCGGTGACGGGAACGAGGCTGGTTGTTTTCATTGTATATCTTGGCCAAAACTGAAATAAACATTGCCGTCGTACTGTCGTTACTATGCACGCAATTCGCTGAAACTTGGCATTTGGAGTATTTGTAGATCGGTGTGGATGCCGGCATTGCTGAAATTTACATTCAGCGCGTATTTAGAAAATTGTGAATATTCAAATTGAACTTTAATTTTCGAATTTTTGAACGATGAGTAGGCCTTTAGTAGAGTAGTATCGTCATTTCTGGTAGACTTTTTATGTGAATATTATAAGTTTGACTTAATTCCTACTTAGACCACGTTTAGAGATATCGCTACCACAATTGGAACATTTCGAACGTGTTTGAACTCGTAAAGCATTCCCTACGGTCCACCGTAGAAAAGCTTCAATCCAATTCGTATATCGGAAGGATCAGGCAACGTATCCATTCCTCTCGTTTGCACACAGGCAATCATTTTATCAGATTAGGAATTTTGAATTAGGGACCATCTCAGAACATACTTAAGCCAAAATATTTATTTGTTTAGTTTTATCAGGGGAGGGGGTTTTGGGTAGTCTTCATAACTTCTTTTGCTGTCCATTGACGATCAGTGATGCCAATGGGACACTATGGTTTGATGAGTTTTGGTATCAGCTAAGTCTGAGATGGTCCCTTATCCCATCACAGTTGGTGTAGTTTCGGTTTCCTATCTCATGGACATAACGGAAATATGATAGGCTATTCATCGGTCTGATGAGAAACGAGAACAGGGTCGTTCTCAAGCATGATTCCCAGATACAAAATAGCCAGGTTTTTATTTTCTCCAATACTGAAAAGACCGAACAGGTTTTGGCCGCAATGAAATCGGAGATTCACGAAAATAAAAATCAAGGAAAAAAATGTTGATCAGAAAAACCGAATGGAGTTTCGTAATCCGCCGAAATAAAAATCGTGATTTTTTTTATTCCATTTTTGTAAAAATTTTCACGAATTGTAAAAAATAAAGAGCCGCTGAAAATTGGTGGTATAGTCATGGAGTTCTGTTATTGTTGTTGGCATTTTTCAATTATAAACATGATAAATATACCTCTATTTCAACCCGAACCAATTTGCTGCCCAATTCCATGCTAATTGAAACAGCGGACATGAATAATTGATGCCATTGCTTAGAAATAAATCATTTTGTAATTCGTGATATATGTATTTCAATTTAACAAATGTAAGGTCTATGCATACTTTAATTTAGACTTTCATGCAAATAAATATCAGGTCTGATGAGTTGTCATCCGAGCTCGTTAGCTTACGAGGTAGCTTAGTCCGATTCAGAAGCATAAAAGTGACTACACTCCACGGTGGGTAAAGGTATGGATCAGCTTTGCAACAGAATAGAACAAGGCCTTCCCATTACAGTGTTGTAGGGGTACAATCGGATAAAAATAACAAATGCAGGCCTTACGCCCCTCAAGATGAACTAACCTTTTTTCCGTTTCTTTCGTGTCGTCATTTTCTCTCCCCTGAAGCTGGTAATCACGTATTTGTCTCAGGTAAACCGATACATTTAGCCATCGCGCACTGCTTCGAAAAAGTCTAAAGCGGCAGGGACAGTTGTCAGTGTTTCTCTTCAACAGGCTCGTACATGTACTTGGTCATGCACTTGGTCATGCCAAGGACTTGCCCGTAAGGTGGAGAACCTCATTCTGTACGCTAATAGAGTCTTTATATCGTTGTGATCAAAGTTACTTCGTTGAACTCGGGGATGTTACCAAATCACACTGACCAAAATAGAGTTGTGTTGCACAACACCAAAATATCCGTAGTAGGCCTAACAAATGGTAATTCACAGATGAAGCCGGTCAACTGTGACGCCGGTTGTCCAGGGCTGTGTAACATTACTATTTGTGATCACATTTCAATGTAGCACAATTCAGTGACAAGAGGTTTGTCAGAAAAACACTTTACCCGAGTATCGCGCGCTGTTGGCCAACTTACTATCCCTATTAAACTTTCAATAACACGAACTAAGTCACTGCCCTCTTCCATGCTAATAGAACAAGCGAATACATACCTTAGGGACATGAATATTTTAAAATGCAACCGCCTCGAAACAAATCAATTTAAACTATTTTTATTATCTTCTGATATAAAAAATGTTGCGTCTCGTCTTCCTAATTGTTGAAGCGTTTGTACAATAAATAGTGATGTGAATCTACATGAAATGAATTATATGTTATAGCTCTTGTGGAAATGCATTCTTAGTAATAAGATGTTAATATGTTTAATCAGCCAACACAATTTACAGCCAGTAGCGACCTTTTGATAAAATGAAAAATGAAATTCTATGGAAGATGCACATGAAATTGGTAGGCCAGCCGTGAGACTAGGAATACCTTTCGCGATACCTTCAAAACTTCCGCAGTTTCTCCTGAAAAGACAATTTGCACATTCTACCGACATCACCCAGGTCATTTTATACTTAAATTTCAAGACACCCAGAGGTATTGAAATATTTCAGATTAATGTACGAAGCACTTTTGCTAGATCAGCCGATCTATGCGACTCGGAATACTTTTAGCGGTAAGTACAGAGCTTGATTTCGAGACATCAATGATACGCGTCATTAAGGTCACGGCATGCCTGAAGCAATCGAATGATTGCTATCTTATTCAAACTCAGTGGTACAATGACTGTTATCCAGACTGCCAATAATACTGAAACGACTTTAATGCTTATTGATCTGCTATATTCTCGATATCAGAAAGATTGTTTAGTATCCGGACAATGACTGGTCTGACAATGCATGAAATGGCTGCAATGAACATTATGCTACTACAATGAAACCAATGACGAAAAAATCAGAAAAATGATTTTTATGCGAATATGTGCAACGGGTAACGTATAGTCAATGCATACGAACTAATAGCAAGGGTGTGGTAATACTATCGTCACTTCCCAGACACAATAATGCTATTCCCCAGTGTCAGACAACGGTCGTAGTTTTGCCGGTGTAGAAGTTTAAAATGTCCTTGGATAAAATGTCCGGGAACAAGGGATTCTATTATGCGCTGAGCTATTGACGGTCATTGCCTCTATAGAACCATATGCCATAATCTGTCAGAATACAATAGGCCCGGACACTTTTTCTAGGGGGGACACTTTTTACTTTTACGCCGGTACCCAATAATTCGCAGGGACTCCTGCGTCAGGAGCTTAAACAGCAACCGTGGACTTCTTAGAACCAACTTTTCCACCTTTTGTCGATTGCATCAGAAAGGCGCAACATATAGGCGTCAGGTTCGTCAGTCACGTGACTGATGTTTGGACAAACCTGACCCCCTTTACTCATTTTACAATGTTGTACACATGCGCATTTCCCCGTACTCGAAATAGATCTTAAAAACATCGTGCTCAAAGCTATTGAAGGTTTTTAAAATCGAAATCAACTAACAATATTTGTTTTAGATTTTAAGTTCTTGTGGGAGAAAGTGTGCTTTTGGCTGTCGAGATTTAAAATCAGTATATCGAATCACAAGAGAGGTAATGGGTTGTCACAGGTGCGCGAAGGTGAATATGCCTGCGATAAATTGCTTCCCAGTTTCTACACGAGACCTCTGACAGTTTATGCGGAGGCTTTGTTTCCAGAGTCTTTCAAATAATTCATTTCAAAGACCATGCAGTTTCATAACAAGTAAGCCGTTACATCCTCGCCATTAACTGGCCTGACAATGGCAGAAACAGCTGCCGGGAACATAATATGAATGCTACAATTAAAAACGTCAATCAAACGTAAAAAACACAGCAGTCAATTTTGGTCTCTGAGCAAATTAATGAAAAACATCACGTCTCGTACTGATCTGGTAAGTTATGCATTGTGTCTTTTTTCGCGCACCGTTGAGGGCTGGGTAGTTCAAAACTACACACTGATGATGATCTGGAGTCGTTAGTCTTAACGAGGGAATGAGAAAATTAGATGGGATGAGACATTGTTTACAATGTTCTAGACGTTTCATATTAAGCTGTTGTCATTCGAAGGATCCTTGGGTGAATGTGAATGATAAGACTAAATCGATAAAAAAATGTTTACAATAGACTTTTTATCAGCTGATGTCAATTGTCACAACCAACAAGGGGAAAGATCACGCAAACTCTGTGACACTCCTGGATTCTGTCAACGTTAATGGAGAGGCGATGCGTGGCAAAGAAACAGGACTGTCGCGCCCATGCCAAAGACCTAGAGTACGGGAGTTGGGGAAACCTAGGTAGACAATCCAGAAGGAAGGTACTCCAGTTGAAGCTGTCGACCACTTTAAACATCGACCACAATGAGAAATGGGCAACTGGAATTGATTACAAGGATTGGTAGGGCATGCAGCACCTTCGAAGGAGCAGCATATTTCCGAATTTATTGCATTTTTTCACTTTTTATGTTTGGCCCCCTGGTGGCCAAACCATGAATCATATGAGGTCGCGATTCGGCTTCTGAGTAGCAGTCACCAAGGGGTGCATGTGTACCAAGTTTGAAATCAGTAGCTTTGGCGGTAACGAAATGTGCCACTATGACTATCGACGACGGACGACGGACAACGGACGACGACGACGACAACAACAGACCCTGCGCTATGGAAAAGGTTCGCAGGTGAGCCAAACACACTCCATATCGGGCATTGATGATCTGGTATAAGTGATGTATTGTTACCTTTTTATGGTACGGAGTCTGCATGGCACATGGCCGCACATTGGACAACCTGGCGTCGCCAACCCATTGTCTATCGATATTGAGCAGTTTGAACGTTGAATGACAATGAGCGAGCATGTGTTTACTGTTCAGGTTGAATGGACTATTCACAACCAGACTTTGATTGATGACACCGGAGTCACTTTTTTACTACTGAAGCAGTTACTTAAAACACCTGCAGCCACGCAAAAACGACTAAAGAGCGAGTCACATATGCAAATATAAACCGCCAAATTTTCGCGCCTTTTTTATCTATGCAATTTTCAAAACTTTCCGAAAAAAGTTAAATTTCATAATTTTTCCGAAAAAAAGTAAAATTTCATGATTTTACATATTTTCATATTTTTGTATATTCCTATCAGAAAATAGCTTTTCGCTACTTTTAACTTCGAAAATCTAGGTTATTTACGAAATCAGAAGAAATGAAAATCCTGCGAAAATCTTTTGGTTTGCAGTACTTTTACACATGAAACGTTGCGCAATATTATATCGCCACTACTGCGATACAATATCGCGCAACCTTGGAAGTTGTTTAAGTACCTGTAAATGTCAGACCCATCAATTGACGTGATATATGCGACATGTCCATTTCGCAGTTTCGGAGTCAAGTCATCTATTCTACCGTCTCGCCTGAAAAGACACACATATATAGATATTGATTTAACCAGAAAACCACTTAAAACCATCTCTTGATTGCTTCCCGCCAATTCTAATTGTTCCCGCCAATTTCACGAAATGGGTTCACTTCTGCCGTTATTCTGAAATCTACTATTGTTATTTGTGAGCCTCTATTGTTATTTTACGCCAGGAATATTTCAAATAACAATTGCAGTTATTGAAAACACTCAGGAAATGGAATAATAGTCATTTGACGAATATGGTGGTATGGGTTCAATTTGAATCACACAAGGTATCCAGTTTGGCGCAATTAATTTCTCAAATGTCAGTCTAAATATGGGAGAAATTGACAATAGTATTTCAAAGGGCGTGACGATGATGATGTCCACACATTTCAGTCAAATGGAACGATTGAGCGGGATTGGGTCGGTCCGTCACTTATTCTGATTGAGATTCTGCAATGTCTGTTGGTGGTCATCGAGTTTGTAAATAGAGGATGTTAGAATTAGAACACAACTCTTTAAGAACTAAAGATTTTTTCAAAAGTTTTTTCGGCCAACACATATATGAAGTCCGTAGAGGTTTTTCGTGAAAATGAAAAACGAAAAATGGTTTTGGAGATTCATTTCGCTGAAAATATTTCGGCCGAAAACCATTTTAAAAATGTCAAAAGCTCAAAAACCTATATTTCTAAAAGTGTTCCCAATGCTGGTGTGAAATAACATCTTGTCCACCCCCGTACTGATGATATCATGTCGACTTGTTTTCACGCGAGGTCGGCATGATTCCTGTGGTAGAAGACTGGTGGAAGTCGCAAGCTCGGATGTGAACAACGTTAGTCCTGAGAAGCCATTGTGGACGATGGCGAAACTGTAGACAACCCCGAATCCAGATTGAACCTCATCGTGTAATCATGTTATTGTAAACCGCCTCGATGACTGAAAGTATACGCCAGTATTAATTCAGTTCGGTGACACAAATGTGAGTCTGCTCATCACTCATTTATCATGAACGCAGCTTATAGACCACAGTTAATGGCAGGAAATTACTTAGCTGTCAATTGCGTGAGTAAATGGCCACGGTTATTTCAAAGTCAGACGAGCCACTGACCTCATAGTGTCGCTATAAAAAAGGCGTCTAAACGACTAGTAGGGTCGGTCAACATTAAAATTGCTAAGTGTTTGTTCGGTGTCATCACCATCGTTATCATTAGCCGGCATTGCTCCAGGCCATTAGGCTCTGTCCCGAAAACACCAAGCGGTGTGTTAAAGGGGGACTGTGGGCAGTCATGGCAGAAGCTGGGGGAAAATTACCCTAGTAGGCCATCGTCAGGTGACTTATACGCACAGTTAGGACACTGGGTCATATCAGCTTCAGCACTGAATATATTCCTCGTACAATCGTGAATAACTAGACTTACTGTGAGATGAGAGAGACCCCTATCGGCGACTTTGTTTAACTTGATCTTGCATACCGAGCAGCTGCTTATACAGTTCCTTTATTACACGCGAGTTGATGCAGTATAAGAAATTCCCCAATTCACTTTATGGGTTTCGCTCAATACTGATCTGGTCATTAGCCAGTCTCAGCGCAATAGTCCAACTGCAGACTTCATTTAAATATCTTTAAAATAAACATGTAACATTAAATTACTTTTCCTGGCTTGGATACAAAAGTGACTTCCCAATATTCTCACCGTGGAATTGATAACAACACAGAACGCTTCCAGACACATGGTTCAAATACTGCTCGTCAGAAATATAATTGATATATTTTGAATGATATAAATTCCATTTCATGACATATGGCGTACAGTCGTTGCCAAAAGTAAATGGGCTCCTGCCAGAAAACGCAATTTTTGTGACCCGTAGCCATTTTGGTACAAATTTTTCTGATTTGTATGCGGAATATTGCCAATAACTATTTTCATTGGGATGTCCCTAAAGAATGTTGAGCCAGATTATTCAGGAAAATTCTGCAGGCATCAAACTGAAAATGCGACTGTTTTTCTCTCACAACGGGCCAAAACGTTGTGGATATTTACTCCGGAAGACGACAATAGATATGATAGTTAAACGCCGATCCGAATAGTGTCAATGGCTTATTGAAATGATTACACACGGCGGCGAAAGTGGCCTAGTTACATATTCATCTCCCCAGAATGGCCATGCCCCGTTTTTATGACTAAAAGGCTATTTCAATGGCATCATCAATGTTTATGTTATAATGCGTTCATGATCCACGAACGGGATCCGTCCCTAATGTTTTGTGTGAAATCCTTGCGGGAGAGATATGTAGAGATAGCTGCCATACAGATCAGGCACAGCCGAATTTAAAGGCAATTCGTCCGTGTACATTGTTAACACATGGCACGCTAGTAAGATGACACAGTTTTGTAACAGCTAAATATATAAAGCTAGCGCGACAAAACTTGGCATGTATGGTTTTTATGTTTGTGTACTCACAAGGCACTGATGAAATTGATATTCATTGCGTATTTACATCATTGGAAAACTCAAACTCAAATTTCAAATTTTGGCGACGCACCAGGCATTTAACATGTGAAATAGCACATCTCGTTTTCATAAGAATGGGAATGCGGTTTCGGCAGTCGCACGCTATTCCGCTGATGACTGCTAGTAAATTGCGCAGCTTATTTCACTCACCATGAAAAACCTATCTTTACTTCATCAGACTCAAAATCCGCGGATTAATGAGTGATAAAATGGCTTACAGCGGATTTTTGGCGTCAGATGATAGATTGCAGGAAGCAATATCTTCAACTCCCCGTAGGATTTTGTTATTTCGGTGAGTACGCTTCGATGGTTTTGGGATTTTTTCCCGGCAAGTTATTGCTGCCAATGTTCTACACGAAACTTGCTATGCATGCTGTAAGCGGGGTTGGAAAAGGCTGCTTTGTCATCGGAAACATTTGTGGGAATTTTAAGAGGGGACGATAATTGATTATCAACAAGGGTATGGCATAAACTTGGGGATACTATGCCACCGATAACAGCAAAACAGAACATTCTATTGATATCGGATTTTAAAAATCTGTGACATGATCTCCAAACTCCCTAAGGAATAGAAGTGAGAAAGACAGCATCATCGCCTTCTTGCTCAAAGGCCTCTCAATTTATGAAAGATTGTGAAACTAACTTTAAAGATGTTCCCATGCAATCACTTTCCTGCCATAGCGTGCTAAAATCCGCTTTGAATTCGTTGCACGAGTTTGCGTGATGTTGTATGAAGTATGTGTTGATACCAACGTCAGTATGAGCCTGGCAGTACATTCACTGCAGTGCAGCATGCGAAAAGTTGTGAATTATGACAGTCGTCACAATGTGCCAACACCAATGACGAGAGAAGCAACCCCCTCCGCCTTCCCTCATACCCGCCCAGACCCATCCCCGAGGTTGGCAGTTCATCGCCCTCCACGTGCAAATTGCACGCGAGTAGGCCTACATACAATAACACACAGGCCTACAGTACAACACATGTGCGCCGAGAAAATCCCCCGGACATTCCATCGGTTAACACTGAATATGCTTATCTAAAGGAACGCCATATCCACGCCAAAAAGCATCAGATTTCGACGCATTATATGTATACATTTGTATCCACCCGTGGGCTTGCAAACCTACCTTGTTTTCGTACGAATGTCGTGAAAAACAGGATGGTTTTTAAAAAAGGATTCGTATTCTTTTTTCTTCTGATGATTACATTCCGGACCGCTTCCGCATCGCGTCCGCGGTCGGCCTCGAAGACGTCTGGTACAAAAAGGTTGTTTTGTGCTGGGGTTTTTGATGAACGCATAATCTATCTAGGATTAGCTGTTACTCAGTCAGTGAAATTGGCTCAGTCCACATTCAATCACTCCGTCTCCCTCCTATCTTGGTGTCGCCCCAACAATCCATTCTGTGGAGGCATTTGAGTCTTCGGTACAGTTCAACTCTTGCCATTCCTGTCATAACAGTCTATTATCACCAAGCCACATTGCAGTGTGGCAATTCGCTAACGTTACATAGATCCCGTCTCGTCACATTGCAGGCCAAACGCCAGCATATTTGTTGTTTACTGCCGCAGACACAGATTAAAAGGCCATCAAGCTCAACAAACGACCTGATCAATGAAGAGTGACGCTATTATTGGTTGTGATACATTGCTGACGAGTTGGGTTATGCATATCACAGTTGTTGTCTGGCGTTGGTTCCGTGTTCTCGGCACCACTACAAAAAGGGAAGAACACCACTATTCATAATATCATTGTATGGTATCGCAATCCACCCCACCCCAACACCCGCACCCCCCCCCCCCCCTCACCACCACCACCACCACTACCCCCACCACCCTCACCACCTCAACCACCTAAACCACCATTACTAAAATTCTGCTTGTGGTACTGATTTTCCATTCGAACCACCGCTACCAAATATCACCTCTACCCCTCTTATAATTCTATTCACAAACAGGCCATTGTTTTTGTTTTGTTATGTATTAGCCTCGTTTTTACCACAGACGTGTTCGTGAGACAATCATAATTTCTAGGTTTGGTATAACGTCTGTCAAAATCGGATTCTCGTAGGATTATGCCTAAAGAATATCATGCGTGAGGTGTTTTAGAATAGAAATTGCTACCTCACTGCCGGTATTGGAAGTATGACCAAACGCCGCGAGATTGGGGCTGCCATTTTTAGCAAAGCCTCGGTGTTGGTCGACATTTAGCTCCACTCTCGCGGTGCTAGTGAGACAATCATAATACGTCCGGTTCGGTATCATTTCCTAACCCATGAGCCTCATCATATACTCTGCCCGTCTAAAGTTCAAGTTCAAAATTCGGAAAGATTATCAAAGGCAAAAAAGTTTAGGGACTGATGATGTTTCTTCATTTTGAGCGGAAAAACAAGTGAATCTTGGTCATACCGGGGTGGTCGCGTTACCGGGTTGGTCTCTGACCTGGATTCCACTGTATTCATACATCCCTGTCTTCCAATAACCCCCGAGGCGCGGCAAATTGCCGGATTAAGTGAGAAACTGCAGGGCACTGTACTCAAATGATAGTCCTTTTTTCCCTTCTATTGTGAGAGTCCTTGCTTTGCTTCCCTTATGCTCTGAGTTGCCTTTCATGTCAAACCATCCACTCTTTGAACAATATCGAATTCTTCTTGAAGAACTTCCAGCGGGAGATGAAAGTTTGGCCATGCCAATACGGACAGAGGCGTGCTATCTTTAGCTTATTGCACAGTAATCGTATTTCCTGGCCAATCATTCAGTAAAAACTGAGAAAAGGTTGCAAATATCATTGTCCCTTTCCAATTTCATCCGATATAATCAGGTCAGAGATATCAGAATGTCAGATGGGCGAGATGACTGGTCGCCTCTTTCTGTAATTTTTACGTATTTTTATGACTCCGAGCGAAATTTTGTCAAAAAATACGACAACTATGGCTGGGAGATGTGTAGTTTTTAACAAACTTGACATGCAAATAATAGTCCGGCTAGAAAACAGAAAGATTACCTCCAAATAAGGAGATTGCGTAGGGCATTCATCAAGGTTGACACACACTGACAATACCAACAGTTGTACATTACTTTATTTTCCCCTAATCGCAATTAAAGGAATTCAAGCCTTGCCCAATACACGGTCTATTGTCTTCAAACAAAGCCCGCTCGCACCTAGGCCTAAATTCTCATCGTTTAACTGTCTTATCAAAGATTAACAGGACAAGTATTGATAACATCGACCACCAGAAACAGCGTTCATGGGATCGATAGGGCCAAATAAACATGATGTAACCTTCGCTCTGGCAAAGTACATATCTTTCCTGGAAGCCTGTTATCGGATAACGATCGATTTTAACTTTCTTTTCGAGATCATTACACATTTGAGAAAATTATCTTTAGTTGCTGGTAAAGTGTCAAATAAAACATGACACTCAAGTTGATATCCATCTTATTGGCATTTGTTGCTAAATCAAAACACTCTAGACCCTAACATTTAATGAGTCTTTGGTTAAGTAAAATTAAAGAAATTTGTTTAAGAATTTAGAAATTTCGAGAAGACTTTTAACCCAACAGAATATTTTCCAGGACCACCAGTAATTACGATCGGCGTATATGTATAGTTATTGATATCAACCCACGAAGAATTGATAATTGATTATGCAGAGCCCCGATGACAATGAGGTGATATGTAGAGTTTATGAGATATCAATCGTTTCACAATGAAGGTAGGTTAAAAAGCATTTATTGGGAATTTTTCCAATGTTCAATACGATTATCTATTTACTGATAACTTTTTCAGCTGTTTTTTGTTATTTTTCTGGTTATCATAGCAATGTATTATTCAAGGGCCATTGCGCTAGACGTACATAAATATCATCGCCATATTCAGACTGTTAATTCAGTTAAGTTCAAGGATTTAAAGTAATTTTTAGTTTTTTACTCTCAACTGGGTGACCTCTTACAATAATTGATGAAAGTCCTTACATCAATGTTGTTAGCACGGCACTTTTTTAATCGCTGATCAAACTGCCCAAAAACATAACAAGCCTTACTCATCCATCCCCTCCCCTGACCATGAATATTCCTGATTTATTCGATTCTGATGGCCTCATTTCGTCCTTAAAAATCATTACACGAGATTTATAACAGTGCCAATTTACGTTCTGGCGATATTTTTCGATGTTCTGCGATTAACTGATTATGGAGCTTGAAAAGAATTCGTGCTATTCTTGTTGTTGATACAGATTTATTTTCTGCGGTAGTTCCGGCCAATGGTCGGCACTCACGGAATGAGATGGGTAATATTGCCATGTTTTGTTTTATTTTTTCTTTGACAGGTCATAACAAATGTTGCTGCAACTCATAATAGTGACGTCCCTCATGCTGAACTGCCCCGAAACATGATAAACTTCGCTCATCTCTGCATACTCTGGCCATAAAGAATCCAAATGTGTTAGTTTCTATCAAAGCTTTTTTCGTATCTGACTCAGCTGATATATGAAGAATTGGAATGCAAAAACTCTCCATCCATTAACTTTTTCACTGCCAAACGTTTTTGACCAAAAATTAGGGTAAGTGTAAGCAGAAAAAAAAGTGAAAATTTTGAAAAATTTTCAAAGTCCAAAAAATTTTAGGACTGATGATGTTGGTTCATTTTGAGCAGAAAACGAAAAACCAGTGAAAAATTTTTTCGACTTAGAACAAAACTTTAGGGACCTCAACCCCACCTAAACCCGACTACATAGGTATTTATAGGAAAGCTCTCATTTAGTGCTTTTCAATGAGTACCAATCCAACCTGGTTTAAAAGGTCAGATTTCAGATGTTGACGTTTTTCTGTCTTGAGCAAAATCGCCACTGGCAGTGAAAGGATTAAACATGAATACCAACAGTTTGGGTTTGATCATCACCGTGCAGGTCATCAAATTCAAGATGGCTGCCAAATAACCGCTTCGTTCTCGTCCAAGCGCGAGCAGTTCCGAATGACCTGTGAGATGAGAGACCCCATCGGCGACTTCATGTAACTTAATCTAACCATCCTTTCTCCTGTCTATAGTCTCCCTTTAAATCATATCTTCTAAAACTCTTTTTTCAGAATCCTTGAGTTCCTAACATGCTATAAAAAATAATGCAAAAATGAAGAACTTGGTGACTTTTTGTAAACTCTGAAACTGATGTGCTGCTCTTCTTTCTACTTGCAGGAAGCGATTGAAGTAGAATGGACTACAGCCAGAGCTTAAACCAGCGCATTTCACAACTCCTTCTACTAGTTACAGCTATGTGTCTCTCAGGTAACATTCAAACTCCTTCTACTAGTCAAAGCTATGCGTAGCTACGCAAGCTACTCGTCTTTCTCATTCAGTGGGGTGTTTTTCTCACCCTGATAGAGACAACTGAATATACAAGGAACCTCGGTTTCATTTGAAGGACCGTGAAGAGTTTTTGTATTTCCTTGAAACGAGCCACGCCGGTTCATCCAGACATACAATCCCAGGTGCTCTCCGAGACCGAACCCTGGCCATATTGCAATCCCAGGTGCTCTCCGAGACCGAACCCTGGCCCTATTGCAATCCCAGGTGCTCTCCGAGACCGAACCCTGGCCCTATTGCAATCCTAGGTGCTCTCCGAGACCGAACCCTGGCCATATTGCAATCCCAGGTGCTCTCCGAGACCGAACCCTGGCCCTATTGCAATCCCAGGTGCTCTCCGAGACCGAACCCTGGCCCTATTGCAATCCCAGGTACTCTCCGAGACCGAACCCTGGCCCTATTGCAATCCCAGGTACTCTCCGAGACCGAACCCTGGCCCTATTGCAATCCCAGGTGCTCTCCGAGACCGAACCCTGGCCCTATTGCAATCCCAGGTACTCTCCGAGACCGAACCCTGGCCCTATTGCAATCCCAGGTGCTCTCCGAGACCGAACCCTGGCCCTATTGCAATCCCAGGTGCTCTCCGAGACCGAACCCTGGCCCTATTGCAATCCCAGGTGCTCTCCGAGACCGAACCCTGGCCCTATTGCAATCCCAGGTGCTCTCCGAGACCGAACCCTGGCCCTATTGCAATCCCAGGTACTCTCCGAGACCGAACCCTGGCCCTATTGCAATCCCAGGTGCTCTCCGAGACCGAACCCTGGCCCTATTGCAATCCCAGGTGCTCTCCGAGACCGAACCCTGGCCCTATTGCAATCCCTGGTGCTCCCCGAGACCGAACCCTGGCCCTATTGCGTGGTTGCCAGCAGTATTAACCACGAGGCTAAAGGCTGCTCAACATTCCAATGTTTCTACATGTACTGCCCTACGATGGGTATCCCGTTTCAAATCCCAACTTCTTCTACCATGCCAACTAGTCGCAGCAGTGTATAACTTATTCAACTGGTCACAGATATCAGCGTCTCTTCAGGTGCGATCCCTGCAGCCCCGTATTTCGCATATGTCTATACGCCACTCTCAGTCATAACGAAGTTATGAACGTAAAGTGTAGCTAGTGTCTGGCAGTATCTCCCATGTGATCAATAAGGTTACGGTCTTTTCGACTGGGGACAGAACGTGTCGGAGTCGTTAGCTCCGTACACATCAACATCATAACTATTAAAGTGAGAGGGTTTGTATATGGAGGGCTATCCTTTGTGGCCCATATGGTTACGGGCTGAATACAGATATGTCTTACCAAATGGTAGCCCTCAAATAAGGTAGAACATATCACAGGGTCCAATGCGTCTCTGGGCGTTAAAGGGACATCTTCGGCGAGAGATTAAGTTGCCAGGATAATGCCCTGCCTGCTACCAGGCGCCACCGCATTAAGCACACCGAGGCACTAATGTATAGATGTATAGTGTATAATATATAGTCGGTTTTTAGCCATGGTTTGCGAATTCCAGGTAAGCTTACGGTTACGAAATTTTCAGTGATCCTGTTTAGAGTAGTCACGGTCCAACTTGAATCCAGTTTCGTATGAAAACCAACATAGCTCATGCCCAACTTATACCTTGAAAGCAAATTGATACCATAGACAAAACAGCCTGGCGGTACGTCTTGCAAGTAATAAAATGATTGTAATTCTCGCTGGATACTCTCTTGAAAACAATCCTGTCACATTTTTGTCTCCAACGCGCACAGCCGCCGCGACAGATAACGAAGTTATCACCGGAAGAAATCTTTAAAGCGCATCCATTAGGCCACTGATCGAGCCACACGCTACTTGGAAGAAATGTCGGGCCCCGCAGGCTTCCTTTACTCAATTTCCCCCACTACTGTCGCCTGATATCATTAGTCCCCGTGAGGTGGCGTATTGGCCACACGGGAGCCTAATTCGTCAATGGAAACTTGTACAACTTGTAGCCAAGGTGTTTAAGAATTTCTCGCCATTCCAGGAATCCGATGTCAAACGTATAGGAAAGCAGAAATAGTCTTCCCAAGCGGCAGCACGGCTCGTAACGGTACGTTGTTCAAAATCGAGTGTGATTTCACGCCGAACGTCTTCCCCAAGGTCGTCATCTTCCAGGCCAGGGACAAGAACGGAAACCCCTCAGTCGTGTTTTCCTACATCACACAGAAGAATGGCACAGTGGAGCAGAAGACGGCGGATAGCATGAAGGGTAGGGCGACACTGACGGCGACAAGGCAGAAGTTTCTGCTCGAGATCAACCCCGTGTTGCTGCAAGATGAGGGGAATTATGGCTGCAGGGTGTTCAGGGACTACTCCGATCAGATCGTCGCTTACCCGAAAAGACTCAATATAAACGGTGAGCGCCAAATTGACATTGGGCAGGTTCCGTAGTCTTACGAACGACGAACTACCAACGACGAAGGTCTTTCGTCATCAACATTAATGCGACACTCGTAATTTGTCTTCTGCACTTAGTCGTGCGATGAATTGAGGACATTTTCAAAACGAACGATAAAGTACATACTTTGTACTTCATCGTTCGTTGCTTTTTGTAAGGCTCTTTGCTAAACCTGCCTATTGACAGTAGGCAGGTTTCGCAACCCGACGGGTGATAAACTACGCCTGTGTGTATGTACAGCCATGTGTTTCTATGCTGTATGGTTATGTTGTACTAATTAGAGAAAAAGTTAAAATTTATCAACGCTCTTTATGGCAGCTATTCCATCCACTCCAATCCTACGAATCGCTGGCTCGGGAACTGCGCGCCTTGGGCTAAATATCCGACTCGTCTGCACAGCAAACATGGGGAGACCTGCCGGGAAACTCCACTGGTCAAGGAAATACAGGTAAAAAACAGGCCTATTGGTAAATAACCTATTTACAAGGTGGCAGGACAAATTAGTCATGCTTCTCTCGACCAATCAGCTTGCTCCATTTCCCGTCTACAAACCCAGGAAGTTTCGTTTTAGTTGGAACAAAATTTCCCATTGTAGATGGCGCCACATGCAGTTTTACAACTTTCAATGATTCCTCCGACTCGTCGTAATATTTGTAGCGATATCTTTATGGTTATTCCTTTATGATGCCATTGTGACAAACCTCACTTTTACAGACAGGACGGTGCCTTCCAGAAAATCTCCGGTAGTGGTGTATCCGCAACTCATATAAACGGGACCATTATAGAAATGGAAGACTTTGTTGTGAACCATTTGAGGGAAGCAGACGATCTGTCTATTTATAGATGCCAGGCCTACAACAGCGAGCTGATGTCGGATGAGGAGTGGCCGGCTGCATCCCTCACATTACGCGTAACCTGTAAGTTGGACCAACCTGCCTTAAAGGGACAACTTGGGCATGATCTTTACCTAGCCAGGAGGATAATACCCCTGCTTGCCACCATGCGCCGCCACCAGTAGTATTTCAAAAATGCTGATCTCAATTTTCACCAGTGTCAATGGATTGTCAATTTCATGCCGGCCTAAGGTAACAGCCTGTTCTTGTGCAGTGTTTATTAGAGATTTGCATAGATGTTATACTGCAAGTGACGGCACCTGGTGGCAAACACAAACATTATACGTATCCTCCTGGCCAGGTATATCCCACGCCAAAGTTCTCCCTCGAAGGCATCATGTTATTTCTTCTCTTCTTCTGTGTTCCCGTGGCTTGTCGTTTCCAGGTCATGCTGTGTTCCCGACAGTTTTCCCTCGACATTGGTGTCTGTAGGCCAGAATGTCTGTCGTAAATCAGGTGGTGCAGGGAACAGTCTCATGGGATGTGGACCGCTGTCTGCACTATTATTGGCATTCTGCTGTGTCCCTTGGCAATTTCAATATTAACTGAGCTCGCAATTAAGCATACTCGATTTCTTCGTCGTCTTTTGAATTAACCTTACCCATCTCATTCTCAAGAATAATAGACCTACTTAGTACCCGATAGGCTCTATAATTAGGACTCTAATTGACAACACGTTTCCTTTTCCAGATCCAGTTAGGGACATCTCCATTTTTCCCATCAGAGAAGAGTATAAGGCGGGTGACGTCATTCGTTGTGGGGCATTGGGGAACCCCGATCCAGAGATTAGGTCTGTTATCTTTCAATATTTTGATTAATTGGGAAATAACACGAGACTTACCAGTAAGTTGAAGTGTGATTGCAATTCTATCGAACTATCAATCACGGAGCGGGCTCACATGAGATACACGCGAGCGTTTTTCTATCTCGCAAATTTCGCGATTAATTATCGCGAAATCTCGTCTGATCTCGCAACATCTCGTGAGAGTATACGAGACTGGGACATTATATATCGTACGTACATGTATTTACTGTAAACTAAACCACGCGTTTTAGCCTTGCCAAGCTTTGTATGGTTTTCTGAACAATGTATCTTTAAAATCCAAATGAATTCTGTGACGAAATTAGAAGCTTAAATGTCGCCTTATACCAGGCAAAACGATAACTGTTTTGGTCGCTATGGCATCATATGACGACAGCTAATCCATCTTATACTTCGCGCTCAGCAGCAGTGTGCGTCTGACACTTATATCTTGACGACTGACAATAATAATGACATTTGCCAGTTGCCACATCTATGTTACAATATTCCGCGTCCCTTCCATCTGGAGCTCCAGCCTCCGGGTCGCATGTGACATAATTTATTGACAATTCCACATCTTCGGCATTCTTTCCATCTGGACCCGCAGCCTCTGGGTCATTCGGTTCACCAGATTACCATCAAATAGTAATGATCACAAACAACTCTTGTCAATGCTGGAACGGTAGTACTTAATATTAAGTAAATTGGCCATCCATCTCGGATGCGCGGCACTTCGTGTGAGAGTGCTCAGATTAGTAATTTGTCATGGTGGGTTTCATTGATGCGTCGGATTAGTTTACACTCATAAGAACAAGCAGGACAATCATGGCGTTATTGATGTTATATCATATGCTGATGATGTTTCTTCATTTGAGCAGAAAAAAAGTGAAAATAATAATTAGACTTGGTCATTGGGCCCGCCCAATCCAGTGGTCTAGGTCTGGGTACCGGGGTGGTCGTGTTACCGAGGGCCTGGTAACGGTAATTAGAGAGGAAACCATTCGGGACCGGCGATTCTTGGTCGTCTTTGCAGGGTGGTCGCCGACCGGGGTTCCACTGTACATGTACTCCGCCTCTCGATATTTCAAACCTGAATCTCCGCAGATTATGTTTTGAAAAGGATGACTGATACCGTGCCTCCTAGCGGCAGAAATGTGAATTACTGCTGTCCTCCATCGGACTTTGAAGACATTTTCCGCTTAAAAACAGTAACGAAGCTCGCCCCCCTCTTCCTAAACTCCTTTTTTTATAATTTTCCAGTTGGACAAAACACAATGGTACGGGGGATTTACTCGCCAAGGACGGGAGCTTGAGGGTCGAGGAAAGGTCTGTCGGTGGTCCCTACTCCTATACGTGCACTGCAACAAATTACGTTGATCATTATCCACATTCGGTGAAGAAGTCGATCGATTTCATCGTCAGAGGTACGTCGTTAATTATGATAACTTTTTCGCATATTTGCCTTCACATTCAGACATTACGTGAGAGGGTCACTTGATAAAGATTCCTCTTCGAAGGTCATAATGATTGGAGTTTATAGTGATTTACCGCTGCAAAATGTCGATTTAAAAAATGTGATGTTAGTCCGTTGTTGAACATGGCTACCCCCAACCTACATAAGACCGACTTCGTCCTCTCATTCGGTATAGATCCAGTTAGGATGACGCAATGAACTGCCCTGGTAGTCTACCCCCAACCCAACCATTCGAGGCGCCTGGTGGCTAGTTTTGAAACTAATTCAACTGGGTTTCAACGTAAGGACAAACTTATAACCCCCCCCCCCCCCCTCCCACAATCGCCAAAGGTTGTCCCAAATGGTTGGTAGCTGGTGGTGGTCTTTGTCTTTGACGACATTTTGCATAATGCAGTTGTCTCCACATTAGCGATGATTTCGTTAAACATGTTGTTATAGATACCTGCTTATTTTCATTTTCAGGATCTCCAGTGGTGCCCTCTGCAGTAAAATTCACTGACGTCACTGCCGTTTCGATAGCAATTTCCTGGACCTCCAGTTACAATGGCGGAGAAAATCAAACATTTTCCATAATGTGCAAACGTATAGGCCAAGATTGGCCAGATGGTGACACCTTTTATAACATTTCTGACCCTGGCGAGGGCGAAACCAGTGTATTTCGGATTTTAAATCTCCGGCCACAGACCATTTATCAATGTCGCGTTCGGGCGTGTAATCCGTTGTGTACACGTTATACGGATTATGTATCTATCGCAACGAAAGGTAAGGAATCACTCAACATGGAAAGATAGTCTCGGAAAGCAGAGGTGCCATCGTCATTCCTTCTGGTCACCCGATTATCTTTTCGTGGCGAGATTGAGCACAATATATTTTCATATACCAACAGAGGCTTTAACACTACTCCGTTTTGTCTCCTTGGCCTCTCGTTGGCGAGATTGAGCGCAAGATCAACTCTGACAGAACAAGAAATTGTTTGTTGTTCTCAATAGAAAAATTATTTTCTGTATTTTACTAAGTGGGTGCGAGTCTTCAATTACTGAGTAAACCAAAAGAACACGTAACCATGGTAACGTCGATAGCTTGATTTCGAGATTAACTTTTAAGTGGACGTCCAAATTAAAAACGGTCGCATCTATTTTGATTGGCACATCGCTTCATCATATCGCTAGATTTCCATCCATCTCAGAAATCCCGGAAAAAACACGAGATTTTGGCATGTGCATGCAGTGCGTAGTTGCATGATGAGATAATTCCCGCAAAAATTAACTTTGCGGTAATTTCTCGCGTGATTTTGCGTTACGGCAGTAATTTATTATTTGCCGTTTTTCAGCGGCTCCACACATCAACGTAGAAGACATCCAGACGATTCGTGCCGGAGAATTAGTCACCATTAGGTGGAAGCAGACCAATACCCGTGGCGCCTCCTATAAGATAAAATACTGCCTCGGTTTACCTGACAACTGTTTCTACCATTTTGTCGCTGATCACTCTGCCACATCGACGGCCATCTTGGTTGGCAAAGTGGAGAATGTTACCGTGTACCTGCACGTTTTGGTTGAGGGGGAGGTTCTCTATACGTCACCAGCGATAACGGTCAAAGAGCCAGGTAAGGCATATATCCACATCAACGTCTTTCGCTCGCATATCACGCACTTTGATCGGCCTTTTTGACACTGTTGTAAACTGTGCGGTTAGGGAAGGTCTACTTTAGGAGAACCAGTCTCATTACCCACCCTTTCTTTTTCAGTTGTCGAGGTATCCACCGCTGACAACTCAACGAGCCCGCTTACGGCGACTGCAGAGGGTGCGTAAATACATGGGCTCACGTTCTCTCTCAGAACACCCGAACCTCCTTCTTCTTCTTCCTCAGCGTTCGCTCTGCGCTTGGAGGGGCTATCCTCCAGAGAGTATTCCTCATCCAAGGCAGGATGAACGTTTTGCGTGCCACAACGCTTGTATCCGCCTTCGGCTAGACCGAGTGACTCAAGCTAAGGGCAGAGGTGGAGTCCACGCAAGCTACTCATATTTCCCACTTGGTGGGGTCTTTAACCTGAGACCAGATACAAGAAACCTCGGTTTTACGTCTCATTCGAAGGTCAGGGAACACCCGAACTTATATAGTTCCAAGCTCCGCAGCCCAAGCCCCGCGATTCCTGCAGGAGTTATAAGATGAGCGCTCCACTACGATCCTGAAGATTTCCCTCTGCATATTGCTAAATTTTAAACTCTCCAAAATCTGCTTTAGTACCCGAGTGTCACCACTTTATGGTGAGACGAGGCCAACAATCAGATCATTGAGCCCGAGGCGAACATTATGTTAGTTGTATTGCGCTGAAGCTTCTTTTGGTATCGTGACAGAAAACCAATATCGCAAATGCGGAAAACTTTGAAAACCTCCTGCGGCGAATTTCAAATGACAAAGGTCCTGTCGAACGAACTTATGCTCAAGGTGACCGCACCGAGGGTGTTGCCATATAGCAATAGGAACAACGAGTGTTAGGCCTATTGATATCAGGCACCTTCTTCAACGAAATCTTGAGAAAGTAATGATGCTTTAAAAGTGCATGTCGTGTTTCCCCTTGAAATATGTGAACAGACCGTTATGTACCTTTACCCTTAGATATGTACAATAGTAAGTAAATGTAGCCCTGGGTGTTTTCATTAAAGGGAGTCTATCCAGGCAACATCCAGGTTGGTAAGTTGCACGAAATCGCCAATAGGGGTCTCTCCCATCATGCAATATATTGAAACTGTTCACGCTTGCGGGAGGAATATATTCATCCCAAAATAAAACACGACACAGTCACCTAACTGTGCATATGAGTCACAGGAAGACCACTTGACCTCCAACTCCTGCTTATTGTCCCTTTAAACATTCAAATGAGGCATGTAGCTGACCTTGTGGCCTTGTGCTCTAAGGGACGAAATGCGTTTGACCTCACTCGATTCATGATTTGATAATCGTCTACGTCAGTGGACTCCAATAAAGAGCAACTGGGGAAAAAATCCATTATTATTGGCCAAGGGCAATCAGGTAATCTCGTTGATAAATATTGGTGGTCGTGCTATTCGGGGAGGGGTTTGGTATAAAGCATTCGACACAAGTACTATAAGGGTAATTTGAATTACCACTAAGTCCGAACGTTGTTTTGCCGCGGTGGCGAGAACGGGAAATACTTCAGTGGATTCGGGCCTACTGATAGAAGAACTCACAATCGTCAAATAAATAGGTCTCTCTCTTTCCAGGAGTGAAAGTTGTCAACGCTAACACCGGTATTATCGTAGCTACAGTCGTCGCCTTCTTCGCCATGATATCGATAGGTGTCGCTGTGGTTTGGTTTCTTCCGAAGTCAATGCGCAACAAGATGTTGGCGAGGCTGCGGCACATGCGCAGAAGAGACCAGGGGAGGGGACCACCACACGTCATCACCGTCAACTGTAAGTACATGTACATTGTATTTTGTTTTAGGACCAAGTTTTAAGTTGAAGACAAATCTATGTTCAGTGAAATGTTCGTAGCGTTTACATCATCATGACTTGGACCTGGGACTTGGCTAAATTTTGTCCATTGCTGAAGCTCATTGACCTCATCTTAGAGATATTAAAAAGGTTCCGAGTTTGACTCGTGGTCCATTGTTCTGCCCTCCAACATGGCTGACCATGAAAACACTTGAATGCTATATTTTTCTTTTTGTTATGTTGTTGCAGGTACGTCTGAGAGGCCAATTCCCACAATGCCCGCCAGCACAACCGTTAGCGACCACGGTGACGGCGACCGGAGCACATTAGAAATGGAACCCAGAGCGCCACACATCGGCAGAAATGATCACCACATCCCACTCCCTCCATATGACCTTCCGTCGAAAAACATAGGTGGTTTGAAGGACTGGAGAACCAGTGGCGAGCTGCAGTCGAAGAGTGAGGTGGACTCTTTGATGGGGAGTGATGAGCACGAGGAGACGGAGCCATGACTAAGGCTACACAGGCCCCTGCGGCCTGAGAGGACAACCAGCGTCTACACCGAGTGGTGGAAAAAGACCGGGCCCGAGTCGTGTTCGAATTTCTCGGCCTCGGGATATTCCGAGACGCAATGCTGACGTCACCAGACTCTCTGCGGAGAAGGCAGAGAATTGGTGGAAATGGGACAGTTTCCGTTACGAGGCCGGATGGAGTTGCTGATATTGAGAAAGAATACGCCGCAAGCGCCCTCTATGCATAGTAAGGGAAGTGAATGCATTGTATGATGTTGCTCATGGTGGGGCGAGTATTCAGTAAGTTGTAAGGTTGAGATGTCTGGGCGTCTAGTTGCGATGTGCTCCTTAATGCCAAGGGAACTCTGCAGTGTTCAGTGAACACTGTATCAAGGGGAGTATTACCAACGTTACACCGGTCAAAGTAGTTCGGTGGCGAAGTGAATTTTCTATTAAAGGTCATTTCTGGTTGGTGTGTCTGCCGCCAAAACCACTTTTATCTTCAAACTGATATAGAGAACTGCAATGACGCTGAATAATAATGGTGTACTACCTGACGGCTAACATGCCGATCTACCATCGTTGTGCTTGTGGAGACTCTGGGATTGACATTCACTGCGCATGGACGGCCAATAAAGGAACTAATCTGCTGAGTTTCGGTACAGTACATGTGCGAGAGGTGGCGCTCGGGCAGTGGCATGAGGAGCATAGTTTCTGCAGGGAGTAATTCAGGCAATATAGTCCAACTTCAGAATACGGTACTGCAAATGATGTGACTGCATGGTGATAGTATTGCATTATCGAATGATAGTCTGCGGGGTATGGTATTTCGGCGGCAGTGGGAATTGAATGCAGGGCATCCGCTGAGCAATTGCACGAGTGCATATGTGTCGATATTGTGGCTACCCTAGTGCAGATACGTGGTTGCATAGGTGAAGATACGTGGTTGCACAGAGCAATTACGCGGGTTTGAGCAAAATTCTTTACTAAATTAACTGGGTAACTTAACTGTTTACTATTAATGCAGTCATTGATGTAAATACGAAAGATTCTGTCGACCTGTGCGTAGTCTTTTGTCGTCTCCCAACCCGCGTTGCGTTCATAATCAGGATAGGTGGAATCGGGTTGATTGTGAACTTAACTTCAAACCTTATAGGTAAGGACCACGTGTATTACTTGGGGACGGGGTCGGGGACAACTTGCCAAGGTTGAACTAAACAGTTTGAAATACTTAGCAATACTCCTTCCCGTTACTCCTTTAAGGATATTTCCAGATGGTGCATCCGGTTGCGCATGCGCATGAATGAGTATCCTTTGGTTGCAGCTTGGTAACTTAGCAACATACCTGCATAACCGGATGCAAAATCTGGAAGAATTAGTTTCGACTTGTGCCGACCATGGTATACTGTTGATTCAAATGCCTTAAAGGAATATTCTAAATCGCTTCTGGTAGATAGTTTCTGGTCACAAGATGTCAACACTTTCGGGGGCTTCCTGACCATACTCTTACCTTGTGGGCGTTCCATATATTTCTCCAGTCCTCTATGCCAAAGTATCTATTCAAATGAACGTCGAGGCGTTATGTGCATTTCGATCACGATGTGTTTGCCTTTGTGCTCTCGTGTACGTTTGCGTTTACGTTGCATAATTTTGAAATCTCAACCTCTCTATTTTCTCGGGCTTCTTTACGAATCTAGTCGATCGGTATCAATTAGCTTTACAAACTCATAACTAGAACCATTTTCTACTCTGTATATATATCTATGGACTGTCTAAATCGCCTACAGGCCCTATAGAGAATTAGACAACGACACTAGCGACGCCTATACGCGTCATTTGTAACTGATGATTAGGACGTTCTCGCATGATTTGATTACGAAACGCTGGCCATTCTCCAGAGATGTATTTCTGCTTTTACGCCGTAACCTTCATAGTTAATGCTTAAGAGACGCGATCGCTGCGCGAAACGAATACTATTAGACTTTTTCCTACATATTTTGTAAAAAAACTGTAAATATTATCAAGAATAAATTATAAGTTACCTTTTTATTGTCGTCTCTCGCCTGTTGCTTGCGACCGTCTGCTTTGTCACAGCTCACTCTTAGAAATGTTATTTAACCTTTAACGGCCGACACAAATATGCACCCAGTAGAGTGAAAAACATCACATATATAGCCTGGGTTTTTTTAACGAAAGACCTCTATACGGAGTGCTTATCTGGTTGGTCGAAAGAAGGGCTTTTCAAAGCTAGAAAAAATAATTTTAAGTGCCGGATTGATAAAATACGAAAACACGAAGACAAATTTTACGAAATCCGTTTATCTCTTCAAGGGAGACGACAGACAAGAGCCAGGTGGATCTGATTAAGTAATACCCAAGGTCGCCGCAAGATGTCTCTCATAGCTGACAGTACACGACTCGGGCTTGTACAAGGATATATACTTTATGTTAGGTCAAACCGTGTTTCCTAACAATGGATATTGGCAGACTGGAGACCCCTCATCACCTGTAGACCCCCTTTAATGGGCTTATTTTACACAAACCTTAAGCACACAATAGGTATCGTAACTCCCGTGTTTCCGTCTGTGGCTCGACACCACGGGCACTGTTTTACTGCGATGTTAGTTTTTTATGTCGGCGAAGCTTCTAAGACCCGAACAGCCGGTGGCGACACAAAGCTAGACCGCTCGGATGGCGTGACCCTGCTCGACCGTGGCGAACCCTGGCGGCCAGATCGAGCAGACGTCTGCCTCTCCTGGTCTGGTTTCCTCACGCTGCTATGAAGTACCGCGATAGTCTCGCTTCCCGCGAGAGCATGATTGTTATAACGCGGTTTCACATCCGCAAATTTATTCGGATGAATCGGAGGAAGAGTCTCATCTTTTTTGTCCGAAATTTCTATCCTCCCGACGCGTCGTTTCAGCATTTTAGCACTACCCGCGGTAACAGCGCCTTTTCTGTCAAACTCCTGTACTTCTATATCCTCCGAAAACTTGACGGATTTCGAAGAAAGTCCTTTTTGCTCAAATCTAGCTTCACCTTGCTTCGAAGTTTCAAGAGGAGCTTTTGGAAGTTCCTCGGAATCTCGCCTGTAGAGCTGCGTCACAAAGACAGCCGATGAGGTGCATTTTGAGTCATCCTGGTCCTCCGACCTTCTGTTGTTGTCTGCGACCTCAAGTTGGACGTAATCGACCCCCTTCACCCGCCCAATCGCGCTTCTGATATCTCGTGGTAAATGATCCAAAGATTTCTCCCTGTTCACCTTTTGGGCCTCTTTGGCGCCCCTATCGGAAGCCTCCTGATGAAACGACCAACCACGATGCAGGACTTTCTTCTCGTCATCAGACAGACGACCTGCGGGGATGACACTATGAAAAACAGGGTGTTCCAACTTTTCCGGTGACGCGTCTTCCCAGGTGTTTTTCTTTCGTTTCTTTTTCACAACAAACATATCAATGGTGGGCAAAACAGACGGCGATTTGTAAGTGGACGCGGTATTTTTCATATATCGCGGACCTTCTCTACTCATCGCCGCCTCACCGTAATGATGGCGTAGTAACGTCTCAACAGATGGACCGCGCTCTACAATAATCGTGGGTTCGATCTTGTTCATTTCTCGCGAATCCAAGAATCTCTTCTTGTCGTTTTCTATGGCGCGTTGCGCCCGTTTAAAATATTTATCAATCTTTTCGATCCTACTGATTAACAGTCTGCTGTCATCACTATTGCGCAATATCTGATCACCAAATTTCGATCGAATGGGATTCTTGGCTATGTCCAGCGCCCTCTTGCGTTCAAGGAAGGTAGGCTTGTGGCCGGCCATTTTGACGGCGTCATGAGCATTGGTCAACGTCCGTCAATATGATGTGTTTTCTGAAAAGAGATTTGTAGAGTTGACAGCCAAGATTCACATCATACATTAGAACTGAATTAGTCGAGAAAGGAGACTTCATTATTCAAGCACATATCTGACTTGTTTTCAAGACCTAAGAGAATAAGTTGTGCTCGGTTCATAACCTTTAATAGATAAAACGTAGTTTTAGTTACAGCAGCTAAGGCCGGAATCGCGTAGCTTTCCACAGGCATCGTCATGGTCTCCGACCACGAACTTAACCTTCAGACGACTCTCTAATTCGCTCTCAAAGTTGAGGTCGAAATGGAAGACATACATGATACACAACCGCCAGGTCATGTAAAACATGTACATATCGATGTGTAACAGTGTTGTTGATCCGTACGCTAGAAAAGCGTTGTTTACAACCATAGTGTTGTTCAGTGGAGCAAAGGTACAAGGGGCTGTGCTGTCCATCTGTTATAACTACCCCGTCTAGGTGATTGGCAATTATCATTATGTGTCCGAAGTCAACCAGAATTGGTAATCAGGAGTGACGAATCTATAATCAGCCAACCGGCAAAGCTAACAGACCGCAACAACCCATCCAAAAAGAAATCTTTGGACCCGGTTGAATCATTGGTTAAGAACTGTTCCTATTGGTTAACCAAATTAGCTGAATTACACTTTAAGGTATTGACGCGTATATCCCGCGTCTTGTTGTCGTGAATCGGTATTGCTTCACACAAAGTATCAGTCAAGCGGAGCACACGGCCAGCGAATCGGAATGATGAACATGCAAAGCACAAGTATAGATTAGATTTAATCCACACTTGATTGTACAAACAGCATACGTGGCATTTCTTGCATAAAAAAGTGGTACATGTATTTCGCGCCTAACGCATCCAGGACGTATCCTGACAAAAAAGGTCTGAATGAGCTGACCTGAGAGAGGAGTGTGGCTATCCGGAACCTGTAGGGACGGAATAAAACAGACGACACCATTCGCCTACAGAACAAGAGAGATTATAAAGCACGCAGAAGAAGGAGAACCTGCACCACAAAAAGAATATGATTTTCAAAAAGGACAAAACGAGAAATCTAACCAACTTTGCACCTGTTAAACCTTTATGCGTGTTATTCCTTTATGATATTGCTTCATCATTATCATGATCGTATCATATACACCAATCTGTTTTACAAAACGTACACCCAAAAATGGAAATAAACCATGCTCGTTATCATAAAACAGAAATTGAGATAATCTGCCAATGTTTGCATTGTGATATAAACTTCACGGGAACTGTCATATCATTTTAATCGCATTTAAGTTATTCATTTAAGTTAGCCGCTCGTATTCTTGTTTTCTGTTCTCAAGTGAAAACGAGATGATAAGAGAACGCCCATTTGATGTGAACCTCATCCTAAGACCAAATTGTAGTGATTGAATACAACAAAATATTGAGGAATCCTCGCCGAGAAAAGGACAAGTTATTTGGTCACCAGTTTTAGTGGTAGGCCTATGCCGTCTTATTCGGTAAACTTGGCCTCCCAGCATAGCGGTATACTGATCAAATATTATGCTAATCGCCTGAACAGAAAGTGATATTGATAAACAGAGATTTATAGAACAGAGAACATGACAAAGAAAAACATGTGTATGACGATGTCGTGCTGGAGATTATGATGATCCTGTTAAAACTGAGCGACTGGGAGATTTTGTCAATTTGCCAGTTTGGTAACACTTGCCGATTATTAGGTGGGGTGCGACAATCCTAAAGTACAGTAGAACCTCTCTATGAAGGACACCCTCGGGACTGAAAAGTCCTGTCCTTAATAGAGAGGTGTCCTGATTAGCGAGGTCGAATTGAATGGAAACAACCTATATGTATTTTGGACCAAAACTAGAGTCCTTAATAGAGAGGGTGTCCATAGTAGAGAGGTGTCCGCTAAGGGAGGTTCTACTATATATACTGTTCAGGAGGAGGAGGAATACCGAGACACAACGCTAATAGATTGGCATGGTTTATGAATTTACAAGTTCGGTGAAACTGAGGGGCTGGGAGAGTTTTCATTCCTTCGCAACGAAATGAAGAGACGCAATGGAATGTTCGAACCCACGACTTTGGAACCCGACCCGGCCTTAAACCAGCGAAACGCATCTTGACCACCAAGATTTTTGCATCTTAAAACATTCAATAGTGCCTACTATGAAAAATATATAAGCGAGCCTTATATATTTTTGCTACAATCCAGAAATGGCGACAACGCGTACGTCTTTATACCGACGCAATATCCGGGCGAAAGAGATCGTTTACACTGTTACATAAACAAATATATCAAAACGGAAAAAAAGGCATGCGTGGTGTATGACGAGTTACTTACGTATTTTGAGAGATATATAGGATATGTGATCGCCCATATCATATGCTGATAGCCTCCGGGCTGCCAGTTCCATTACACGGTGTCCCATTAGCGTCCACACACTTGCACAACCTTGGCGCGTCTGTTTGCGCGGGAGATTGAGTACAAAATAATATTTGACAACTTTTTCTCTCAAATTTATGTGTACTTTATCCACTTAAAGACGCACTACGTAGTTTTCGAAACAGGGTACCAGTACTAGGTTAAAGACATAATTTGGCTCAATATTTGAATTTTGACGGACATTTTCTGAAGATGTACTAAACACATTTTTCTGTAATGTGGCGTGTTGTCTGATCGAAGATGCCAAGATAGTTTCAGAGTTTCAGCGCTATTGCATGCTTGACTTCATTACGACAATGAATCATTGGATTTGCCTCAGCCACGAAAAAACATATAACGCACACGAATGGTGTACGCCTTTAAAAAGTAACCTAACCAAAATGGGGTCATCGTTGATTTTTTTCATATGAGTTAAAACGACCGTGGTTTTATTAGTTTATTGAAAACATAAAAGTGGCATTAAAAATTTGAGATGAGACAAAATTTAAAAAAAATTTAAAAAAAATTCCGCACCTCTGCCGGGATTCGAACCCGGAATCTCTGGATTAGAAGTCCAGCGCCTTGTCCATTAGGCCACAGAGGCACCTGCTCAACCGGGTCGATTAGAATAGGCCTATTGTTAGGAAGAATTAAAGGCACGTTGCATCATCATAACCGTTTTATCAGAGCGTCCCGAGGATAAAGAATTCTATTATGTGCGGGTATTGAAAGCCATGCCCATGGGTCTCTATAGAAATATACCCCAATCTGAAAACTATAAACTTGATTACTTATAGGCCTAGGTTATAATAGCAGATGTCTCGATCTCGAATGGATAACCATTTGCGGTTGTACTTGATTGGGGAGAGTATTTACACAAACCAAAAGTTCAAGTTAAACTGTGACGTTTGAATTGTTTGTGACGTAATCACAAACACGGTTTGTTCTGTCACGATTGGGTGAGAATGTCCCATGTTGCCAACTGCATGGGAAAATATAATATTAGTTCAGTTGGTCGAGTTCTAGGCCTTAGGATCGCCTTATGATATTTGTATTCACAGCTGCCAATTAAAGCTCTTTTGAACAACATGTTTACACCAGGTCTGCCTGAAATGTTCGATTTGAATACATCTTATAGAAATGCAAATATGTTTCTTTACAGTACTTAACGAATTTAAACTTTTTAATGACGTAGGCCTTCTTGATATCATTCTGAACCCCATGATTTTATAGTCCCTTTCAATGCAAGCCTTTATGTACATTGATTGATGAGATATAAAACTTTGGCCAGTCCGCTCGGAGTACATGCCATGGAATTAGGTATTTACGAACAACGTCCAACCAGATGCCGGGATAAGGCCACTTTAATGGCTGATCTCAAAGTCTGAACGAGACCAAGCAGCGTGGGCCAGCTCGTGAAACAGATTTAACAGCGTTTGTTATGACGGACGGACGCATTAGTAACCTGTTACAATCCCAATTACCGCATGGCATGTTCGACGAATTAACTTTTTTGCTCTTTGATTTTGCCTACCGTACCAAAATCGTAAATTATGTTCATTTTGCAATTATAATGAATATGTATCGTCAGAAAAGAAAAGGCGTCGGTGTCGCGTATATAGCCTATATAAAGTCTTGTTGATTAATGATACTAATTACCACGGTATGGGACTTGTCTTAGAGTGCCTGTCGACCCCTTCACCATTTTCAATAGAAACGAGGCAGTTTGATCGCGTTCAACTATAAATCCATAGATCAATCTGTCACTTATTTCGTCAATTTGTTGATGAGCCTTTTCTGGCTGTCAGTGATCGGAAGTTGTAAGCTTGTTCCTTAATGTGAAATCCTGACTGTGGAAAAAAACATGAAATTATTGTCGACGGGACTTCGTTCACATCACCTGTGTGTGTGTGTGGGGGGGGGGGGGGGGGGGAGTACAGGGTTATACATTGACCGCTGCATAATCTCACCTTATAATTATGAGGTCCAGTATTAGGTAATGTCCCGTCAACATGAAATCGTCAACTCCATATCAGAAAGATTCCTGTAGGGAAATGTCATCCCAGGATGCCATCTTGTCCCTTCTGTTCTTCACAAATCTCATCTCAAAGAATGAAGAATGGCAGTTTTGAGTCGTGAAGGAAGGACTGTCCTGGTGTCTCACATTCCTGCCACAAGGCCTAGTCTCAGTTTACCATCTTTGCAGCGTTCATTTCCAAACTATTCGCATGATCGTCACTCTATGAATGTCCTCAAATTCCCCCAATCGACTGACCAGCCAATATATCATTATCGTCTGCTTCGGTTCCAACCTCCGTCCAGAGAACAACACTTCGCCTGGAGCATGATTAGTCAATCGATGGCAGAGACACCTTTCCTCTTCTAATCAAACTAAATACTGCACATTAGAGAGGTTGAGATTCCTGAACTTACGTTTATTCTGGCGCGCAGATATCGAAGTAAGCATGTCTTTGAACGGTTTAGTTGTGAAATTCTAATTTCCAGAAACATTACCTTTATGTGTCATTATCTCACAGGTGTCGCAGCTAGCCCTACACCAACACTCTGTTTTCAGCGTTCCCTAAAGAATGGGGAACTACTCAGGAATGCAGACACCGGTATAACGGTTTTGAGTGTTTCCTTTCTGAGTCTTTCCCTTCATTGTTTGGGACGCCGAAAGCAAGATTGACAGGCTCCTGTCTAGCCAGCTGTCCATTGTATGGAAACACATAAATATAGGGAACAACCACACAGATGTTACACAGGTTGTCAAAAGCAGCTGCTTATAAGAATAAACTACATTTAAAGGGAGTAAACTGAAAGACTGGGATGGAAGGTGTTTGGAAAAAAAGGATAAAAATGAGAAAAAGTAAGCCGCACTGCTGCACTTGCTGTGCCCCGTGTGAGGATCGAACTCACGACCTTCAGATTATGAGACTGACGCGCTGCCTACTGCGCTAACGAGGCGGCTGGAAGCGAGGTACGATTTGATATTATATGAATTACCATACGCCGCCTGGGGAATTCTCAATACGTCATCTAAAAGTCATGTGATTGGGGAAGACCTTTCTAAATGTTTTTAGAAGATTTTGATCTTGTGATCACCATTTAAGTTTGATTTGAGGCCATTTAACAATGTGATAATGGTCAGTTTGGCACCAGAGAGCAGTAGCAGACGAATGAGCACGGGTGTAAGTGATGGATTTGCTGACATAATGCGTGGAAACTGAAAATTTTGGAAGTTTTTGTTTCATATCTCAGTTTCCAGGTTTCCTCATTTCAAATTCAAAAAGAAACAATTTTTGGTTGCATGAAAGTGCAAGGACACAGTGCTCATTAAAAACCAAATCGTGTAGTAGGCCTAAGTGCTGACTGTGTTGCTGAAGAGTGAAGTGTTGTGGTGGTTTGTGTGAAATTTTCGCAGGTGGGTCATGAAACTGTACTGCCCTACTCGCTACTGGTATCGTAGAAAAAGTAGTTTAAAAACTGTTTCATTTATTACCGGGATTCACATTGTCTTATTCAAAGATAGAATGTGGCATTGTATATTGCAAGCTTGAAAAAAAAGCTTTTCCTTTTCAGGGCCACTTTTTCAATGCGGACTCCATCAACAACAGCTCAGAAGAGATGTTCTCAGAGTATACGACGTTGAACACGGAGGTTGAACCTCAGATCAGATCGATCAACACGCCATGGGCGATCGTGTTACAGTTGGGCGTCATCGTAAGTTGACCAATAGAGAGTCAGTCTTAATGGAGGTGACACTTCTTGGTCTGCAAATACCCAGCCCTGTACAACAATTCGCAGCAGCCAAAGCCATATGACTGTAAGATTGTGAATATTAATTTTGCACTTTTTGATTTCGCACATGAGTGTGTAATCGCGAAAGTAAAACAAACTTACTGTTACTGATGTCTGCAGTTAGGCTACTATGATAAACTCTTTTCTCATCTTTCAGCTGATGATGGAGATAGCTGTCTTCGTCGTCCCAGTGATTTGCCATCTCAGTTCATCGTCGGCCTGTATCATTGATGACTTCTCCATTCTCATTTACGTGCATGCTGGAGTTTGGATCATAAGTCTCGCCATCGACCGCTACGTCAGACGTCAACACTATTTTTCCCGCCGGAATGGCTACCTGGAGTTCTATAGAATCACACGGCATATTCGTCGGTCGGCGTTTGTTGTGCTGTCTGGAGGTTAGAGTATTTTGGAGTCTGGTAGTGCGATAAATGTTCCTGTTCAGTCAGACGATCTTAGGTGTGAACCCTGGCTGGACACTGCTTCCAGGTGAAGCTCTGGTGAAAGGCCGGTTTGACATTGACCTTGTATCCAGGCCATGTGAGACCATGAGTCAATATCAAGCATTGTGCACTACTTTTAATGTTTACCTGGAGACAAGAATTTGTTTATTAATGAGCATATCATCTTTAACTTGGGTATTCCTTGAACATAAATGTCATGGCTCAGTGATTCTATTTCAAGGATAACTTTGAACTTTGAACTTTCAGGTAATGTGGTTTTGACTGTTCTGATGGCAGCCATCCAGGATGCCTGTAAAGGGAAGTCGCCGTGCGAAGCCATCGGGATTGAGCGCTGCCATTACCTCCAAATACTCATCTCCTTAGAAACTGCCATCATTTTGCCTTTATATGCTATTTACCTTGGTAAGCTAAAGTCCTATGTCCTATAAGCCGGACTGTAACTTTTGGTTATTATGCTTTCTAAAAACACAACATGCAGTGTTCAAAAGTTTAAAACTTGTTTCTAACGACAGTACCTGCAAAGATGAATCTATAAAAACTAAAGCAAAATTTGTCTCTTATAATGTCACCACTAATGAAAGGGCCAGCCGGTTTTGGCTTATGAGACACTCTTTACTTCCAAACTCCTATCTCTAACGCCAGGCGCCTGATGAGAAGACAGTTTGTACCCTCCATCTAGCTGGCGGCTAACCAACCGGCCACATCGGAAAGAGGTTACCCGGGGGCCTCGAACCTTCGACCTTCTGTTCACAAGACGGACACCTTCACCACTAGGCCATCAGGATTGGATCTGTATGTCTATATTCTTCTTCCAATATTTCTGCCCACATCTGGAGTGACTTTATTTCTTTCCAGTGCGGACGTGTAAGTTCAATCGGATGAGAGCAGCGCCTGACGCATGTCAAGATGAAATAATGACCAGTTTCCTTGTGACGCAGTCTCATACCTCAGAGGTGGGCTTTAGGTAGGTAGTTCCATATTTGATATGCATCATCAAGTATACACGAGTTTCTGAATTGAACCTTTTAAACGGGAAATGAGAAGGTATTTTTCTTGGGCGTTGAATATGTCAAAAGTAGGCTAGATTGTTGGCCGTGCGAAAACCCCGTTAAACTCATTGATGAATCAGAATGTGACCTACAGTTGTGTTCTTGCCTTTCAGAGATGAGGATTACCTGGATGAGGTTTTAGAAAAGCAAGGCGACATGATACGCTATCTACGACAGCACAACGCAAACCTCGGCAAGAAAATCCTCAAACTTACGGCAGAAGTGAACAATCGGCCGAGATAGTGTGACGATGATGTGAAAGGATGGTGTCAATAAGCTCTGGGGTCTGCCCCAGGTACAGGGCCAGGGGTCGTGGATGATGGAATGGAGCAGTTGCAGCCTGAAAATAGAATGAGAATGATGATGTGGTCTGGTGGTCCCAGTATCAACCCTGACTGCAGATGATTTTGTGACCTTTACTATAGTAGGGCGCTTTCCTTGATATGTGAACTGGTGCTTATAGTATCTCCCCTTGAAAGCAGATGATCTGTATGACCTTTGGCAGGTCACTTTCCTAAATGTCATCGTGTGGTCGTAGTATCTGCTCCTAAAAGCAGATGATCTGTGTGACCTTTGGCAGGGTGCTTTCCTTGATGATGTGATCTTGTAATCATACTATCTATGCTAGAAATCAGGAATCAGTTAGCGAAGGCTAAGGTCTGTAAGACGAAAGAGAATGAATAGCTAGGCCTATGCGTATCCCAACCATAGCCTTCCAAGAAACGGAAATAGGTAACTGAGGTGAGTAGAATCGAGAATAAGGAACCAGAAACAAGTAGCCAACTTCAACTTGGTCTAAGCAATCAGATATTAGTTCCTATACTTAACACTGCATGGCAGCACCAGTGTCGGTCCGCTCGATGTAGGTCATGTCAGATATTAGTTCCTATACTTAACACTGCATGGCAGCACCAGTGTCGGTCCGCTCGATGTAGGTCATGTGGTGAAGCGATCAGATATTAGTTCCTATACTTAACACTGCATGGCAGCACCAGTGTCGGTCCGCTCGATGTAGGTCATGTGGTGAAGCGATCAGATATTAGTTCCTATACTTAACACTGCATGGCAGCACCAGTGTCGGTCTGCTTAATTGTTCGGGTCTGGGTATCAACATAGTGAATGGTCGTTCTGGTCAAGATGAAGGTGTAGGAAAAACCACCTGCGCTGATTGTTCAGTCATAGATTATTTTCTCCTCACAACTGATTTATTTAGTTTTGTACAAGATTTTTTTGTCGGCGATTTTAACGGTATGTTTTCTGATAAGCATTGCCCTGTAAGTTTGGTTTGTAATTGGTGTGGCGATTATAGGAATGAGCAAAATTTAGCTATAGAAAGTGATGAAGTCGTTCCAAAACCATGGTGTGATGAAAAAAAGGATGTCTTTATGCAACATTTAGACAGGAGGGTGATAGACGAAATAACCAAATGGACCCAGGATGTTGGTACTGGTGATTTAACTGTTGATCAGATTGACAATGTGCTAGAAAAATATCAGTCAGTACTGATTGGTAGTGCTGTTGAAACATTCGGTGTAAAAGGGAATAATAGGAGACATAGACCTGACATTTTAAAAAGGAAACCTTGGTATAATGAAGAGTGCAGATTACAGAAAAGTGCTTTTAATCGTGCCCGGAAGCGTTTTAGAAATGTTAAGTCGCATGCAAATAGGACCCAAATGAAAAACGAGAGAAAACAGTACAAGAAGTTACTAAAGACCAGTTTACATAGGTATAATCTGAGTAGAATAGAGGATCTGAAACAGTTGAAAGACCACGAGTCTCACAAATTTTGGAAGATGTTGAATGTTAGGGGAAATGAACAAGATAGAATACCTGATAATATGCTCGACACTTTACAAAATCATTTTAAAGAATTAAATGCTGGGAATGTGGCCGACGAAAGTTTCGAGATGACTACTGAGCAGATAAACAGGGGAGATGAAGTGTTGAATAGGCAGATAGAGAGGGGGGAAATTTTGACCCAAATAAGAAAATTGAAGCGGAGAAAGGCCAGTGGAGTTGACGGTATTACAAACGAACTTATCATTAACACCGGGGAGTATTTAATAGATTTTTATTATAATTTGTTTAACATAATTTTGGACAGTGGATGCATACCGACAAATTGGATTAATGGCATTATAAAACCAATCTATAAGAAAAAGGGTGATAGAACAAAGGGTGAGAATTACAGAGGTATTACTTTATTAAGCTGTTTAGGTAAATTGTTCACAGCTATTTTAAATAGCAGGTTAGACGAGTATGTGAATTTACACGAGGTATTAGGTGAAGAACAAACAGGTTTCAGATCAGGTTACTCTACCATGGACAATGTTTTTGTTCTGAAGTGTTTGATTGATTTGTATTTGAGTAAGGGCAAACGCTTATATGTGGTATTTATTGATTTCAAACAAGCTTTCGATAAAATATGGAGGTTAGGACTTTGGCGTAAACTTATTGGAAATGGTATAAACGGTAAAATATTGAATGTCATGGTAAATATGTATGATAAAGCGAAATCGTGTGTTCAGATTAACAATAATAGATCATATTATTTTCCGTGTTCCATAGGGGTTAGGCAGGGCGAAAATATGTCGCCACTCTTATTTGCGTTATATCTAAACGATTTTGAAATTTTTTTGAACGACCATGGTTTTAATGGTCCTTCTGATTTACATATCAATAGCCGATGTGAGTTTTTAGACAACTTGGAGATTTTTTTGAAGCTGGCAATATTATTGTATGCGGACGATATGATTCTTATGGCAGATGATCCTAACGAGTTACAAAACGCCCTGAACTTATTGCACGATTACTGTGAGGAGTGGCATCTGATCGTAAATATTAAGAAAACCAAGGCAATGATTTTTTCTCGGGGAAAGCTTAGAGTAAATATACCGGAATTTAGATATAATGGGGGTAGGGTCGAGTTGGTAGACCATTTCACATACTTAGGCGTAACATTCTCATATAATGGAAATTTTGCGAGGGCAATAAAAGATAGATATAATAAAGGTATGAAAGCCATGTTTGGTGTACTGAGAGCGTGTAGAAGACTTTCTCTTACGGTCGAATTGAGTCTAGACATATTTGACAAAGTAGTCACACCAGTTTTGCTATACGGTAGTGAGGTGTGGGGTAACCAAAACACCGAGTTGCTGGACCGTGTACAAGTTAAATTTTGCAAATATTTGCTACGATTACCGTTAAGAACTCCTACAGTAATGGTAATGGGAGAACTTGGGCGACACTCTTTGAAGATTCACATAGCCGTGCGAATGTTATCTTTTTGGAACAGACTCAGAATTGGAAAAACAGATAAATGGGCTTATATCTTTTATAACATAACTAGGGAGCATTTAGACAAGGGTTATTTAAACCAAGGCTGGTGTAAAAGTGTGAGAACTGTTCTAGACGGCTGTGGCCTCACTCAAATTTGGTATACTCCCGAGGTTTTGTCCCTACGAGAACTGAAAATTGTAGTTGAACAGATAATGAGAGACCAGTGTGAACAACTATGGAGAAACGAGGTAAATAACGATTTCAGATGTATAATTTATAGAATGTTTAAACAAAACCTGAATATGGAGCCCTATGTTAAAAAATTACCATTATATCAAACGGTCAGTATTTGTAAATTTCGTACTGGATCTATAAAATTCCCAGAAACAGTAACCAGAATGTATAGAAATGAAACTGCAGAAAATATTTGTGGTCTTTGTGACCAGGTTTGTGTAAGAGACGAACTTCATTATTTTATTACGTGTCCGTATTTCCGTCACATGCGAGTAAGGTTGTTTCCAAACTTAAAAGAATTACCTCAGGTTTTTTATCATGAATTTTTCCATCGCATTATGACTAAATGTTCCCGGGTAAACTTAGACAATATTCATAGTTTTTGTAAAGAATTCATCAGCTTGGTCCACCATATGTAAATGTTAAATCATGTAACCTCTTATACCCGAAAGGGTTTTTTGGAGAGAAATAAATTATGTTAATTATGTTATGTTAATGAATCACATGATACCAGATGACCCGTCCTGCACAGGCTCATTTTAACCCTTCAGGGTTCGGAGATCTGGGAGAAATAGAAATGATGGCTTGGTTGGATATGAAAAAATTAAAGTAACCTGTATCAAATCAATAATTTGGAGCTTTGCTTTTTAGCTATAAACAGTGAGCAAGTTTTGTAAAACTATCCATTTCGCCAAAAAATGGCTCGGTAAGGTTGTCAGTTTTTCGCTACGAATTGCTCGTCCTTGGTCATACTTTGTCGGAATCTGGAAAAGACACTTCAGACTTTGAGGTTTGAGATGAATATCATGTATAACACTTTGATCAACTGATACCACGTTCTGTGAAGTCAGTTAGTCACATGTGGCCAATTTTCAGCTAAATTTTAAATAAAAAATAAAATAGATTTTTGAAGTTAATTTTTCATGACTGTTACTGTTAGTTATGTTGAAAAATACCAGATGACCTACACAGCTCGTGTTTCCATTGTCTATAGTGTCATCTGCTGTTTTGTTGAGATTTATTGAATTTTAACCTTTTGGGGTTTAGGAAAATGAACATGTTATGGTGCCAGATGGTCTGTAAATTACCATCATGGTTTTGAAGGCAGGTCTGGATAGTATCAGTAATACTTGTTTTTTCTATCTTTATGCAATTGATAAAGTGTAATCTCTTTGAACATTTTTGGAAATTAAAATGTTGTCTGTCTGGAATATTAGCCAGGTTTGCCAACCCTTACGAAGAGCTAAGAGGTATGAATATGTACTTTATGGACGATGTTTTTTTGAAAATTGCCCCAGTCCCATGCAACTAAGTATAGAAGATGATTTAGAAGTGTCGCATCAGTGAATTAGCTCAGGAAGTCATGAGATGACAGTCCTTCGTAAATCATACTTTGTCATTCAAAGTGTTTGCAAGGGTTCCGCACATGAGAGATTGATGTGGGTACAGTTTCATTTCAATTCTGTTCAACAATTAGAACCATCACTGTCATTTTTTCATCACAACTGAATATCCTCACAAGGGGTGAATAAGCATAGAATTTCCCCTGGATTAGGCAAATGAAACCCATTAGCTCGGATGCTAATCTGGGGATTCCCTGTCCTTGGGGGTGGGGATGAGCCCTCGCCCATCTGTGGCTGAGGATTAGCATGAGATTGACCGCGGAGAGTCATGCACATGTTTAACATGTTGCATGTTTTGTATATTTATGTACAGTATATTCAGTATATAAGGGATCATCCATAAATGTCGTGTTTCATGTTTATGGACGATTCTTATGGTCTTATTCAATCTTAGTAGATTTTCGTGGGCATGGGATTTTCATGTTTCATAACTCATTTTAAAGAAAACTGGGTGAGAAACCTTCCCATACTAAAAATTATTTTCAAAGATTTTAGTACATGTGTTTAAATTAGCCAGAGTCTGCTGTGGGGTTGAAATGATTTATCTAAATATTTGCTAAATATGTTCGAAAAGTTGTGCAATTTGAGAGATGGGGTGTGATGGGTTGAAATAATTTATCTAAAAAACTACTGAATACCTTTTAAAAACTTGTACAGTTTGAGAGATTGTTCATAGAACTGTGTAATATAAGATTTGTAAAAGTGATGTAAATAAATTTGTTTTATAATTTCTATTGTAAATCCGCACCTTAGTGATTATGTCAATCTGTCTGTCTCAAGTCATTGCAATCTGGACCATTACAGGCTCTCTTGTGACTTATCAGAAAGTTATTGGTCACTATTTTGCATCAGAGTGGTTTAATGTCCTGCCAGATGTTGAGGTTTGTGAGAAGAAGTCTGTCCCCCCCCCTCCACACACACCATGCAGTGTCACAACCTACACACACGGTGATGAAGGGGACAGACACATACTGTGTAGACGGTATTTAGTCAGTTTTGGTGCGTCTGTTTCACATAGGCCTATTACACATAAGGCCTTGTGTTCAGGCATCTTTCAACCGGCTAAATAGCGTCTACACAGCATGTCACAATCTGCCACGGCTGAAGAACAACGATGTCACAACCTACCCTTGGCAATGGCGGACACTTATGTCACAATCTACCTCACTAATTAAAGACCCTAATGTCACAACCGGCCTTCAACCTTCCTCATCCAGAACATTAATGTCACAACCAACCCTAAACTTTGAAGGACTCCAATGTCACAACCAACCCTTGCTACTGAAGGACACCAATGTCACAACCAACCCTCTCTAATGAAGGACACCAATGTCACAACCAACCCACGCTTATGAAGGACACCAATGTCACAACCAACCCTCGCTAATGAAGGACACAAATGTCACAACCAACCCTCGCTATACCCTCGCTAAAATACCCTCGCTAATGAAGGACACTAATGTTACAACCAACCCTCACTAAACCTACCCTCGCTAATGAAGGACTCCCATGCCAAAACCAACCCTTGCTACTGAAGGACACCAATGTCACAACCAACCCTCGCTTGTGAAGGACACCAATGTCACAACGATCCCTCGCTTGTGAAGGACACCAATGTCACAACCAACCCTCGCTAATGAAGGACACCAATGTCACAATCAACCCTCGCTAATGAAGGACACCAATGTCACAATCAACCCTCGCTAATGAAGGACACCAATGTCACAATCAACCCTCGCTAATGAAGGACTCCAATGTCACAACCAACCCTCGCTAATGAAGGACTCCAATGTCACAACCAACCCTCGCCAATGAAGGACTCCAATGTCACAACCAACCCTCGCTAATAATGAAGGACTCCAATGTCACAACCAACCCTCGCTAAACCTACCCTCACTAATGAAGGACACCAATGTCACAACCAACCCTCACTAGCTAATGAAGGACACCAATGTCACAACCAACCCTCACTAGCTAATGAAGGACACCAATGTCACAACCAACCCTCACTAGCTAATGAAGGACACCAATGTCACAACCAACCCTCGCTAAACCTACCCTCACTAATGAAGGACACCAATGTCACAACCAACCCTCGCTAAACCTACCCTCACTAATGAAGGACACTAATGTCACAACCAACCCTCGTTTAACCAACCCTCACTAATGAAGGACACCAATGTCACAACCAACCCTCGCTAAACCTACCCTCACTAATGAAGGACACTAATGTCACAACCAACCCTCGCTAAACCTACCCTCACTAATGAAGGACACCAATGTCACAACCAACCCTCGCTAAACCTACCCTCACTAATGAAGGACACCAATGTCACAACCAACTCTCGCCAAACCTACCCTCACTAATGAAGGACACCAATGTCACAACCAACCCTCGTTAAACCTACCCTCACTAATGAAGGACACCAATGTCACAACCAACCCTCGCCAAACCTACCCTCACTAATGAAGGACACCAATGTCACAACCAACCCTCGCTAAACCTACCCTCACTAATGAAGGACACCAATGTCACAACCAACCCTCGCCAAACCTACCCTCACTAATGAAGGACACCAATGTCACAACCAACCCTCGCCAACCCTACCCTCACTAATGAAGGACACCAATGTCACAACCAACCCTCGCCAAACCTACCCTCACTAATGAAGGACACCAATGTCACAACCAACCCTCGCCAAACCTACCCTCACTAATGAAGGACACTAATGTCACAACCAACCCTCGCCAAACCTACCCTCAATAATGAAGGACACTAATGTCACAACCAACCCTCGCTAAACCTACCCTCACTAATGAAGGACACCAATGTCACAACCAACCCTCGCCAAACCTACCCTCACTAATGAAGGACACTAATGTCACAACCAACCCTCGCCAAACCTACCCTCACTAATGAAGGACACTAATGTCACAACCAACCCTCGCTAAACCTACCCTCACTAATGAAGGACACCAATGTCACAACCAACCCTCGCTAAACCTACCCTCACTAATGAAGGACACCAATGTCACAACCAACCCTCGCTAAACCTACCCTCACTAATGAAGGACACCAATGTCACAACCAACCCTCGCCAACCCTACCCTCACTAATGAAGGACACTAATGTCACAACCAACCCTCGCTAAACCTACCCTCACTAATGAAGGACACCAATGTCACAACCAACCCTCGCAATGTTACAACCAACCCTCGCAAATGAAGGATATCAATATTACAACCGACCCTCGCTTATGAAGGACACCAATGTCACAACCAACCCTCGCTAAACCTACCCTCACTAATGAAGGACACCAATGTCACAACCAACCCTCGCTAAACCTACCCTCACTAATGAAGGACACCAATGTCACAACCAACCCTCGCCAAACCTACCCTCACTAATGAAGGACACCAATGTCACAACCAACCCTCGCCAAACCTACCCTCACTAATGAAGGACACCAATGTCACAACCAACCCTCGCCAAACCTACCCTCACTAATGAAGGACACCAATGTCTCAACCAACCCTCGCTAAACCTACCCTCACTAATGAAGGACACCAATGTCACAACCAACCCTCGCCAACCCTACCCTCACTAATGAAGGACACCAATGTCTCAACCAACCCTCGCCAAACCTACCCTCACTAATGAAGGACACCAATGTCACAACCAACCCTCGCCAACCCTACCCTCACTAATGAAGGACACCAATGTCTCAACCAACCCTCGCTAATGAAGGACACTAATGTCACAACCAACCCTCGCTGAGCCTACCCTCACTAATGAAGGACACCAATGTCTCAACCAACCCTCGTTAAACCAACCCTCTCTAATGAAGGACACCAATGTCACAATCAACCCTCGCTAATGAAGGACACCAATGTCACGACCTTTCCCTGCAATGACGAACACACCCCAATTGATAAAGGACATCAAGCAATGTCACAACCAACCCTCGCTAATGAAGGACATCAATGTCACAACCTAGCACCCTTCCAGCTAGGCTATACCTAGACTCCCGGGGCAGTCCATTGCGTCATCCTAATTGGATCTCCTCATGGGGATCCACTGCACCTGGAGTGTAGGCTTCACCTGGCCATCCTGAGATTTAGGATATTCATATAAAATATCGAGAGGCATAGTATATTGAAGACCTGATACCACTTCCCTGCCGCAATCATTGTTTAGTTTATCCATCTACCACTTGGAGCGCATTCTGCCGTTCAGTGCATCACCAATCTTGACACTAGAGGCGCTGATTTTGTTCCTTACAACGCTGAAATTTTTTTATTTCGGCACTGGGGCGAGTTTGCAGCATCGGTCCACAATGAATTTCTTTTATTCTCTACTGCAGCCCCCCCCCCCACAGAATACAACCCACAGACGAGATATAATCATTCTTATGCTTGAGAGAGATGATCAGCCTTAATCTTTCCTGCTGTTGGCCTTGGCAATTAAATCAAACGAGTTTGGAAAAGATTCTGATATATACTGTAAAATCGACTAGGATCCGTTGCGACTCATGCGACCCGGGCCCATCTGCACCAGGAGCGCATGTACTATCACTCGGCACTTGACCGAGTTTACAGGTTATCATCACGGATAGAAGCGGGGAAGTCCCGATAAATTGGCTCAAGGGTAAAACCAACGTGACATATTTCTTCTGTTTTGTCCTTCCAAGTTCAAACAATGCATTACAATTTAATTTTGTCACCCACTACCCCCCTTTCCATGTAATATTAAAAATTACGAAAAAAACGTGATAAGTGGAAGACGCCAGGGAAACTACCTTTGCCGCGTCATTTGGGGATTCCGCGCGAAAGAAATGATTGACATCGCCATAGAAACAAACTACGCGTCAGTTGTTCAAATTCTTTGAAGAGAAATTCGGTAATCAACGTATCATGGATTTCCGCCATTTTGTCCCCGAGGATTACCGAAGTGGACCTGTACACAGTTTTCATCAGAATACACGTGATACATGCGGTTTAACCATCTGACATTTGGCAAGGATTAAGAATAAGGGATTCTCTAATAGTTTACTGTGTTAGATCAGGATTTTAATTGCTGACAAGGACGTATGGAGCCAAATTCCGAAGGAATTCAAATTGAATATTTCGCGCGCCATTTTTGTTGCTGGTCGGACAACCGAAATAGGGGTCATTCGAAACATACACGTAAACTTGGATTTTAACTTGTGGATAGCCGTTTAAACCGTCATCATTAGGTTCCGAAAGGATTACTCTGTTGAAGGTAGGTTTTGTTTTTAATGAGAAAATTCTGTGATTATTGGAAAATGGGTCGAAAGATTGTGTTTTGAATCCGAGTTCGGATCGCTCAGCTGTGGAGCCATCGTCAAGATCAGATGTACACAAAATCTTGCTCATGCACTAGAGTCACCTAGCAGCGGTTTTTAAACCTCGTAAACGGGCAGAATCCATGTGAAATCGCTCTATTTGAATCTCTAGTACTGTATTTTTGTGTCTCTTGTAACATTTTCACCAGTAATCGCGGAAAATAAAGCCAAAATGAATGTAAATAAACGGAACTGAACTGTTGACCCAGTTTTGGGAACGGGGCTTGCGGACGTGTGGTTTCGCCATGATCCGTTCGGAGTCCAATAACTCTCTCAACAAACCCCCAAATTTCCCCATGAAGATAAGCAAAAACCTATATAATGTTTATATTGTCAGACTCGGAGAGATCCATAGATTTCGCCAGTTAAGTTTTTGCGATTTAAAAATGTGTAAAAAGGGGCGGAGCTGTGGTTTAAAGATTGTTGACACGCTTTTCAGCATCATGGTTTTGTTTTGACCGCCATTTTGTAGAAGCCAGTTCGCATTGGGAAACACCCGAAAATAACCCCATTTTCCCTCTAAATCATAACAATTTGTATTGATTTCTCAATATAAAGTTATCAGTGTTCATTTATTAATGTGAATTTGACCCACTTCCCCACAATTAAACCACCCTTTGGTGTAAATTTTCATGTTGTTGCGCCGATCAGCTGTTTTTTCTGGAGCATTTGCCATTTAATTACCATTTACATCAAAGCAATTCTGTTGACGTAATGCACAGGTGACCTAAATTCAAAAGGCAGTGGAATTCCCCCTCTTTCCACGAAATCCCTGTCATTGACACATATGAGATATACATTTTGATAGATGAATACAATATTGAAAGTTAAATATGTAAAATATTTCCCGGAAATAGTTTTATCACATTCACAACCTCTCTTAAAGGATGTCCAGTGGAACCTCTCTTAAAGGACACCCTCGGGACTGACTTGAAGGTGCTGTCCTTCATAGAGAGGTATGCTGATCATTGGGAGGTCAAGTCGAATAGAGGCAACCAACTTTGAATAAAAAATAGCAGTTAATGTTTTTGTTAATAAAATATAGGCCTAAAATCAAAACTCGTATACTTTTTTGCAGAAAATGTACGCAGACATTCTGCCAAATACTGTTATTTCCGCCACTTTTTGGATGAACATGTATAAGTCATTCTCTGTTGTGTACTCTACATTATATTAGGTAGTTAGAATATAATATTGAAGTTAGGAATTATCTATAGAATGCCTTTTGCCTTTCCTTTTCAGCAAGCCTACATGTTTGCCTTGAGCACATTTAGTTTTATGATAGAAGGTATTTTTCCTCTCCACCAATTTGATGGCCGTACCATTTCTCACTATTTAAAATACTGACAACAAGCGGTCAGATAGATGATGAGTACCTATGATGACCAAGTGATGAGTACCTATTGTCATCAGTCTAAAAAATACATCAACATTTTCTGTTAAATAACACGTCAGTCGTCAGGCTGCACTGGATCAGCTGAGCAAGGTCCCTTGCACAATCCTCGCGCTTAATCACAAGCTTCGATTCATGATCACTCCACAGCGCAGTTCCTACTCTGATGACCGTTCGTGGATTCCTGGAATCGGTGACTCAATCAGGTCTGGCTGCACATTCATCACCACGACATTCGATACGATTATGCATGTCATGTGTGGTGTGAGACTGCTCGGCCAATATCAGTGGCCAAGTGGAGGTCTGCCAATTGTTTTGGCACATCGTCTGGTCCATCCCGTTGTTTCGGGACAATGTCTGGGGACAGCGGTATTGTTCGTAACGATCAGGCTATTCTCATGTACCTGCACCCTCTGCACTTTATGAGTTGACAATGATTGAGAGCGTAGTATTCTGATCTGAGTGAAAGTCGTTGGTCGTAGATACTTGGATCCTCATCTGGGTCGTTTACAAGTTGGGTGAAGTTTTCCAAGAAATATTGACTGCCTCTGAGTACTCGGATCAAAATATTAGTGTTTGTCCAGACATTTTTATCAAGAAAGAAACCACACCTTGCCGGCTTGTTGGTCTTCTGTTCAGAGGAAAGTACATGATACTGTTTATAGGTGGTGATGGCTTGTGAATTTTTGTTAGCTTCTATTTAGCTACTTGTTCAGGTTTGTCCTGTCCTATCACTAGAGTCGGCGTCGCATGACATGACCTTTGATCGGTATCAAAGATTTCTCCAATATATGTCCAAAATGTACCCACCTCAACAAGCTGGACTTCTGAGAAGAGGTCATGGACGGAATATTACTTTCTCAGGACCCTGTCTGACAAAAAATAGGTTTATGAGTTGGCCTCAGACATCTCCCTATAAAACTAACTGTTCAAATCATGAAAAATTCACCTGATCAATTCATTCAAGGACCCCCACTTGAAATGAGGCGCCTTTAGGTTGGGTTGGCCTGGTTAGATAGGAATGGGTCAACGTACTTTGTAGTTGCAGTGGTTCAGGCCTTGTCACATGCAGGCAAGTTGCATTGGTTATTTTGAGTTTTGAGTGAGGTTCAATTTCCTTCTTCAAGAACAGGAAATTGGGGTGTGTGTGTGTGTGCAGAGTCGGAGAAGCGACAAAACCCTGATTTCCTCAGGATGATGCTAACGAAAAAATGCATCATTGGTAAAATGGACACTACCGTCGTCGTGTTGGCCCAATTATCTTGCTCATGTTCAAAGACGCAACCACTTCCACGAGGCCTAGCGATGTCAGTGACCCGATGGCTGGTCAAGGCTATGGAAAAGTATGTCATGGATGGAACTGGAAGTGTAAAGTAGGCCCAATAATACCTTGGGCTCTGTTCATTATTCATTGACGCAACCACACCCACAAAGCCTAGTGATGTCAACATCCTGAACAAGGCTAGTTAGTCAATGCCAAAAGTACGTCATTGGTTGAAGTGGCACTCATGTACCACCATACCCACTCTCAGCCCGACTCTTGTTCAATGATGCAACCACACCCACAACAAAGCCTAGCGATCTCAACGACAGATTCCATCACTTTGAAAGACAATATGAAGGCTTAAATAACAACTCTCGTGTTCTCTCCCCTACCATTGACGTCATAATATGTCGCCTGCTATTTTTCCAATAAGTCAAGTTCACACAGTTGAGGGATAAGTATGTTTACATTTGCCGAGGGGAAGGAGTCTTTTTTCTCGGTCAGTGCTTTATGTGCCGTGCTTCATTCAGCTTTAAGATGACAATCGATGGTCGTTATGTAATATGTCACAAGAAATGTGAATCCGTTTGAAATTTATGATGAAAATCAACATGAAAATGCATTTAATCTATGTCATGATGATAAAAAAAATTTGGTGAAAATTATTTTTTTGCGCCTGCCCCAAAATCCTCAATCTATCTATGGCTGAAATTCCCCCAGAACTTATCCTTAATCTATGGCAGATAACTATTGGTATGAAGAGGTCTGAAAGAACTGCAAACTGCGACTTTCTCGCAAACTGTTGTTGCACACAGAGGGATCTGTTCAATTGTCAGCAAATCAGAGCTTTGTATGGGTGTGTGCCATATCAGTTTCTTACATTGTTACGTTGCCATGGTTACTGATGTAAACGCTAGGAGACAGGGTGGCAGTGTAGCCGGGGACGACACTTGTAAACGTAGTCGCAGCCTTGGACTCCTGTTTAGTTTGACAGCCGTAGGTCACATGGTCTTGATTGTGGACCTCGTGTCGAAATCCCTATCCTGAAAAGCAGAACAATTTTTTCCAAGTTTGCTTATTTTGTGAAAATGGCGCACTTCAAGTTCAATGCCATGTAAGTTTTCAAGGGCATTGGGGCAAAGACCTCTGATTGTACCAAGGTATTTGCCCTCATGTCCATGCTTTCTTAAAAGAGGGTGGGAAGGACACTGGATTGGAAAAGGCCTATGGCAAGTTATGTGTCTCTATTGTTTTCTCAGAATATCAGACTTGAAAATGCCTACTCTCATCGCGGTTGGCTCTGTTGCTTAGGCAACACACATATTTTAGTTTGTGTCAGTATCTTGTTGTCCTGAGGACATCTAGCTGAATTTACATCGGTTTCTCAGAAATGTTGTCATGATGAAGTCTCCATACGACATATGTATCTATATTTTCCGTGGAGGGCTTTAAAAAATACTTGGAAACATGCAAAAGTAAGTCCAAGTGTGACATAAACACTTTGGGCCAAATTCATAAAGGGCGTTTAGCTTAAAACAGCGTTTAACTACTGAATAGACATATTCAGGTCCTTCATGTAAATCTTCACAGAATATGAAATGAATAGGCCCTGAAACTGATCAGGGAGAAGTTACACACATCTAACCCTTAAACGCCCTTTATGAATTTGGCCCTTTGTAATCTCTGTCTGTGGCCTGTAAGTAGCTGCGCTTACACCACGAAATATTGGTGGACCAATTGCACTTACACCACCACATTGCCGCGACAAATTGGTTCGGCAATCCATTGCCGATACAAATTGCCGAGCGAATTTGTCCCACCAAGCTTGATGGTCCAAATTCGCCCGGCTTGTTAAAAGCTCGGCTTTGTCGTGGTGTAAGCGCAAATGGATCGGCAATTAGCTAGTTAGATGGTTCGGCTCCAGGCGGCGCTTTCGAAATGGCGCTTTCTGCCTAGGCTTTCTGCGTTCTGCTTATTGTTTGCGCGCCATCTGTAGCCGGATTTTATAACTAGCTACAGCGCTGGTGTAAGCGCTTGGTGGATTTTCGATGGTGCGGCATTGGTTCCCGAACCAAGATTGGTGGTCCATTTTCAGGTGGTGTAAGTGCGGCTAGTGTCACATACCGATGACAACATTGCAGTTAATCGTCATGTTGTCACATCTTTTTGCTAGTCGCAGCAACAAATATTGCCATCTAGATGCATCTGGATACAGTTGAACCTCTCTTTAACAAAATGATTGAGGGGCAAAAAGCTATTTTCTTGGACACTGACTGCACATCTGAGACCTTGGGTATCCAACTCAATCCCTGATGTTGATATTATTAATGTTCCTGTGACTGTGTTATTATTCCAATAATGTGTCGATTTTATGTAGAAAAGTACGACAATAATACGCACATTGACGTTATTCAAGTTCATAGCAATAAATCCCTCTTCACAATGTAACTTGTCGACGTAATCACTTCGTTTTATTTCCTCATCGAAAATGAGGCTCTGATGACCCATATCTTGTCAAGGAATGTATAAATATCCTGCCTTTTGTTACAGGGTCATTGATTGGCTGTTACGGTCTGTTCCCAGCAGACTGTCTGGGTATCAGCCAATCAGGCTTAGCCTAACAAAGGAATTCCAAATCAATTTTTTAGGGGTTTTAACTCACACTATTGAATTCAAATTCTTAATGTAAACTGCCAAAATCAACTTCTTCAAATCCAATATCAATTTGGTTGAATACAACGTATGGGATTGCCCACGGCACTTCAAACGTAACTGGCCTGTGCATAATTTATTCAGTTTAGCCATCAATAACGCAGTTTCTATTTTAGGAATGTCTGATACACATTGGAGCATATAGTGTTACCTGTGGTCGTGTATATTATGTGCCTGGCTGTTAAGGGTGGATCAACTTTAAGGAAATTAACTACGGAATTGGGATACAGTGGTTAAATTCACAATGTGTTGGATTGAGACGGCTAAACCTGGAGGATGAGTGTATGACGGAGATACAGGGTGTGTGTAGTTCATCTCTCAGCTGTGGCGCTGTGGATATTAATAGCCGTCTGTCTGGCTGTATTACGTTGTGTGCAATAACCCCGATGGTCTATTGAATGTGTGTTTATATGTTGCATATCTGTTCTGTGCAGCTCGTGCGAACGTGCTGCTGACATTCAAAATAACCCTGGGTTTTTTTGTTAGGATTTGATCCAACCCGCATGTCGCTGTATACATGCGTCGTTACACCTACCTGACATTTAGCTTGGCTGGGGGTGAGGCCTCGTTATGAAGAGTGACGTGACGATAATAATGTCAAAAAAAAGGAAAGATAAGTTTTAACTTCGAACGTGGATGAATAGATGAATAATGACATCTTTTAGAATTAGACTTGCTTTTCTATACTGTATTGCCTATTGGTCTGTAGTTTCTCTGATGACAGTGTCAGTAGTCTGAATAATAGCTGGAAATGCTCACCTCTGATAGTCATAAATAATGTATTGGTCCAAATGCCAAAATAATCAAGGGTCACCTTCTGCTGTGCAAGTGGTTTTAAAACATAGAACCAATAAAGTAGCATGAAGTTTTGAAATATTGACGGGCGGACTAATTTAGAAATATTGCTGTTGTAACACACTCGTCTCTTCATGTTGCACGCTGCACGATGACTGACGTGTGCAACGGGCTACGTGGTTTGTTGACGATGTGTGCAGGCCTCAAGTGGCATCGTATCGACCGCTTCACGAAAAAAATACTGGAATTTAAAAATCATAAGACAGCAATTGACTCCATAAGTACTTCTATCATGTCATGATGTCAACTCAAATAATTTTTAAAAAGTTATTCAGTTAGGCGTCTTGGGTCTGGGAAAAATTTACTTTGAATTGCTACTGCTAATTAGATCTTCATTGTTTATTGCTTGGGGCTATTGTTGAGTGTGGGGCTACCTGAAATTAGTCTTCATAGTCACAATGACAATGAGGTATTTTGTTGCAACTTCAAGAAAACTAAAAGTTTGAAATAATGTTCAACTTGGTTTATTCGGACTTCAAAGTATGATTGAGTTTTCAAAATCGGATCACTCAGTAGGAAATGGTATCACTTCGGTGGTCAATTCTGAATCTGAATACAAAAAATGAATAATAAGTTGAGAAGTTTGTTGACAAACATCTTCTGTTGAATATAGTAGTGCACGTTGACTTTGTTTTCCAGGGCAGAGGACGGCATAATTACATTCACATGTACCAGGATAAAGACCCGGAAGTAGGCCGGTTTTGAAAAGTGGTGCTATGCGGAACTTAAGACAATAAATGGCGCTATTTATAGCACGATAATCAACCCAGATTTCCCCGGTGTCAAATTGCTCAATCAGCTGTGCAATTTCTACAACTTGTGCAACTTTGCTGACGAATTTCTTGAACAGCATCAACATCAGCTGATCAGTTACAGTCATCACAAAAATATTCCGAAGCTCAAGGGTTTTTAAAAACAATACAGTGAATGGACGATGATGCCAAGTGCATTCCTTGAATTCTTTCCCCGATGAAAAAACAAAAGTGGCCTAATTTGAAACATTCTCTAATCAAACTGTAAGGCATTGCATTGTGTAAACTGGAGAAATCGGTGATTGCAAGATTTCATCTTGGTGTATGATCTCACGTGGTTAGTCAAACAAACAGCCTATTGTCAAACAAAATATTAGTGGATAAGTACCATTAGGAGTATAGCATGGAACATGGAGTATAGCATGGTACATGGAGTATAGCATGGAACATTGCAGAGTTTTGTCCTCGATTTAAAGAACTCAAACAAGTCGATATAACTTGTTGAATTGGCATTGAAAGCATTCCTGGTTCCCGCAATGACAACTAAATAAAGTTGTTTCGTTCAGACTTTGTGTGACTTTGGACCATTTTCTTGTCAAACAAACTGAATGGATTTAGTCGATTGCTAATCCAGGATACTGCCAAAAACATCTCATACGGATACAAAGTGAATTATTACGATTTTTACACCCGGATTCAACAGAACTTCTCAACTTTGTGTTGTGTTTACATTTCTCCCAGATTGGCATTGATGACCTTGACCTTCACGATTTCGTGACCTTGACCTTTTGTTGACGACCTTGACCTTGTCATGCTCAATTGTTTACAGTAGCTAGGAGTAGAAGATTATACATGAGAAAGGTGCTTCGCTAATCCAAATTTTACGCAATTTAGAAACTCCCGCTGTTGTATCTGATGATAAATTTGGCATTGACATTTTATTCTAGAGTATTTATAATCACTTGGAACAAACGGAAGCAGTTCTAACCGCATATATCTCGAAGACGCTCAGTGAAAAAATACTTTAGTCAAACTTTTATAGGATTGTACGGCAAGTGCAGGAAGTGATTCACATGACTCTCATTGATTCCTGCACCTGACTGTCAAACTTGGATATTCTTCACAAACTTCATGCAACATGGCTATGGGATTTAGGAAGATGGATACGTGCTGATAATGTGACTATGGATTCCTACGCCCGTGTCCGGATAATAGGATACGTGCCATAGCGCCACCTGTGAACTAGCATGTACATGTACGAACCACTCATGATTGAGAAGCTGCAATCAAGAGGTATGACTTACTTTCTCTCTTGTAGAAAATTTTATGCAGGGGGGGGGGATGGCTACTGGCAGAGCTGCATGGTGGGGGGGGTGGGGGGATGCCTAACTACGAGTAGTACGAGAGCCTAACATGGCAATGTGATTTGGCCCAGTTTAGGAGTTAACATTAATCATGGGTATTTTTTTCATCGGGGATGATTTGCGAGGCCGCATCATCTCCACCAATCAGCTGGTAGATGACCATTTATACATCTTCTTCCGCATTGATTTTGTGATGTAAACAGATTCGTGGGGTGATAAAATAGCGATATTATCTGCACCCTGATTCAAAGAAGGAAGTTTTTGTCAACAGGAACATGTAGCTGGATGTCGTTTCCAGGATGCAAAATGTACTTCCTGGTTCAGAGGTGGGTCCTAACATCTGAAAGGCCCGCTACCCTGTTTAATACTTTTAGTATTTTTGGCCAAAATGGCAGGGACTTGCAAATCTTGATCTGAGGTTACTGATGTTTAGTAGTTGTCCGCCTAGGCCTATTCCTTTCTCTTGAAAAAGGCAGTGTGTACACTTATTTAGACCCATACTATACGCCTATCAGCCACCATTCTGACCTTGAACCCTGGCATTCCTAACGGTTTCCGCAATTCGCCGCACCTAAAACAATGACAAATTAACGATGATGTTCTAATTAGGTCTTTGATCGAAACAAGGTCGTTAAATTGGGGCAGAATGATAGAGGAGTGCTGTGTCCTGAATAGGCCTACTTTGAGGAATGTTGGATGTCAAGATGTTTACTTGTTTAATTCCAGTGAGAGTATTATTTGAAGCGCTCGGCACATGCACAATTTTTGCATCCAGCAATCTTGATAACATGCAACAAAACCGCTCAAGTGCTTGTAGAAAGGACCGGCAGAACAGGGTTTGAACCCACACAGCCCTGGGCCTGGGCTGCTACGCCACAGCGCTGCACCACAAGGCTCAAGGCAGCTGGATAAGTCTTCCTAGCACTAGCAGCATGCCTGTCCTTATAGAACTATTCGCGCTCTTACCACTGTAGGGTTATTCCACTAAAAATGACAGTTTAGTAGTCTGAGGTTTTGACTCGCCACCAAATTGAAATCTGAAGTCTGTTCACCGAAAAGATTAACGGATCTCTCCGTTTTTAAAACATTTGGGTTTGAACACTAAAAATGTGAACCATTTGTTGTGTTTTGAGAAATGTGAAGCCGACCTTGACCTATTGAGAGCTTGCTTGAGTGCAATGCAGGGTGAAGTCACAGTTGATACAATGTAGCGATGCTGCTCACAACTGCATGCAAGCGGCATAGCACCTTCTGATACAATGTATAGGGAGTGGGAAATGAATGTCAGAGGCTGTTCCCAATTCCATGGCTTGGGGCAAAATGTTGCTTTTGTACTTGTATTTGACATCATATCATTACCGGCTCCTATCCACCTTTGCTGGGATCTTTGCCTTGGCATAGACACTCAGGTATAAAGGACCACAGCTTTGCCTTTAGTCACGTCCGACAGACCCTTGAGTATTTCATACGTTGTACGTGTTTTGAAAAGCCTGGAATTTTGGTTCCTTGAAAGCCACGCCGGTTCATCCAGACACGATCCTGGATTCTCCCTGGGATCGAACCCGGAATTGTTTATGGGCCACTCGATGAAAACTTGACACTTTTCTGTGGGATTCCCAGTGCTTGTATCGAAACATCACAACATGATCTCACGGTCGTGTGGGAATTCCCAACATTTGTCATAGGTCTGTCCGCTATACCAGAAGTATGTTGGACAAGGCCAAACATGTCTGATACGACACCTGTAACATGTACCACTTCCCGTGGGATTCCCCCACATGCCTCGTTAGTCGTTGGTCCTCTGGGGAATTACCCGGAACAAAATTGAGTTGTGGAACAGGAAGTGTATAGCGGTTCGTCAGCATGCATCTGATTTGTGAGTCAAATTGTTCCGTCACCCAAACTTTGATGATTTTCTCTGCATGTTTTTCAAGCCGGCTCCAGGCTGACATTTGGTCATCAAGTAATTTTACCTGGGTGGCTACCTTTGAAAGTTTGATGCGAGTTCTCCCCTGTCTGACATCATGGAATGGTTCACCTCGCACCCAGGTCTATTTGTGATGTGACATCTTTCCCGACTCACTTTCAGTCTGCAATGACGTCCTGAAAATCCCCTCTTGATTCGGACTGCATTATGGAAACCAAAACACAAAAAAGGTTGACATTTTTTGTGCTGCTGAAGTTAAAATGTTGAAGTACGTACTCCATAATGACTGTTGCTGCTAGTGCTAACTGCTCTAGATTTTAGACTACAGTTCATACATTTAGCATTTGATGGACTTCGAGGAGGCCCACTTGTTGAATCCCATGGACCAGTTTTAAACCTGCCAGAAGTGAAGTCGCGATCTTTTTGGGAACGTTTTGAATAAATCACGCATTTCACCCTGATCTGTGAAGTTTTGCGCTTGACAGAGACTCTTCATGTATTATTTTCGATGCCGCTTTTGGTTTTAAAAATTGATCAAGGCGTGCTTCCCAGGTGAAGTGTCATGAGTTGGCTAGAAGTGAGTGCGTGGAAAATTTGAGGTTACTGAACACTGTACTAACTTGTCATACTGATATACTTGGCATCAGAAAAACATTTGCAATTGAGTTCCCACGCGAAAAAGCAAGTAGTCTGGTGCTGAGAACAAGTGGTCGTCATTCGTGTGATGGCTCACTTTCTATGACTTGACTGTTACTCCAAGTGGAGCATAAATTGTTGACCTCCTTCTCCTGGGCACTTTCTCTGCACTAGGGCCTGTTCATCCCGTTCATCCTGGCTATCGTGCGATCCATCAGTTCTGTTCAGTCTGATGGCCCCACGGAAACCTCCTGTTCATCCTTGCTATTATGCTATCTGTAGGTTCTGTTCAGTCTGATGGCCCCCACGGAAACCTCCCGTTCATCCTGGCTATTATGCTATCTGTAGGTTCTGTTCAGTCTGATGGCCCCCACGGAAACCTCCGGTTCATCCTGGCTATCGTGCGATCTGTAGGTTCTGTTCAGTCTGATGGCCCCCACGGAAACCTCCCGTTCATCCTGGCTATCATGCGATCTGTAGGTTCTGTTCGGTCTGATGGCCCCACGGAAACCTCCAAGTGGCCTTTGCCTTAGTTTGTTGTCAGTGCCCCAGACCGTGGAGGAAGGATCTTTCTCAAATCTCATGTTGCCCTTTTAAAAGAATCGCAAACGAATGATGATTTGGCTGGATTTCCCTTTGCGCTTGTTTTAGATAGTACCGACCATGTTGTGTTTCAGGTCTGTCTTGTACTGTACCAAGTTGTTTTTATCTAAAGTGGAACTTGTCCTTGCAGGCCCACCTGTTTCAACAATATGGTGGGTGGTTGTATACTTACGCAGTCTTGATTGAGGTTTGGGTCTGGCTGAGGAAGTTGACTCGAGGGCATGGCAGGTGCCAGGTGGGGATGGGAGGGTCATTGGCCTTACTTGATGGATGTGGCAAGGTGATTGCCCGTTTAGGGCAAATCTGGTGCAGTCTTTGAGAGTGAGTAGAATGGATCAAAGGGTAGATGATATTGACTCCAGGCTTGGCAGGTTGCCTTGTGTGAAATCTGGGTTCATCAATTTCTTCCATTATCTCCTGGTGTCATTCAGGCTCTCATGTGACATGTGCCTCCTTTAGCCTTGTTGGGTCACAAATGCACCACTGACTATTAGACTATCCAGCGAGCCAGACCATGACCAGTGCATCACTGTGCTGTTATGCCCCAGTCCGGTTCAATTCCGCTTTCTGCATTTACAAAAAAATTCTTTCCTAGAAATCCGAGGGGTTTTCGTCTTCAGTCTAGACTCAAAATGCCCCAAAAATCACAACCATGCTATTTGTGCAGATCGATTCTAATCAGCTTCCGTGCTTGGTGACAAGAGTGGTGAATCAGCTACAGTCTGGGTTGCCCTTTTTATTTACGACACTTGAATGAGCGCGGATAAAGGTCTGCGAGCGCCCCAATGAGTGCTCTGAATGGTGGAGGGGCGGCCAGGAGAAATCAGGGCAGTTGTGAAAGAACCACCACGAAAACTCCTATGTTTCCCTGACAATGTCTGAACAATATCTGAGGTAAACCCTTCGTTTTACTTCACAATAACTGAGGTGTTATGGAACAATTTCAGGCTGGTAACAACTGAAAGTTATCGGTTGACAATTAAGCTTTATTGGCGGGTTAGCGAGGTAACTAGGAGGTATGACCCTGGGGATATTGTATGCCCTGTGTGCTTATGAGAAGTCGAGGTTATGTAAAGTTGGCAAATTCCTGCTGAGTTTTTCAATTGCTATGGTGACAATGGGCTAACCTCCTGTGTTGGTTTAGATTTCGAATTTTTGAAAATAACGTTAAATTTTGGATTTGGTGACCGATGTTTGGTTGGAGAAGCACATGTAATGTAGGTCTCTAGCAAGAGTTGTCTCTGAGCAAGTTTGATACCCACAAATTGCATGTCTGCGGGGCATTTGACTTTTTAGGCGCATTACTGGTCTTGGACAACAACATTGGAGGTGTCGCAGGAGTTTAAAACAACGTCAGTCTCATCTTCTGGTTGTTATTCAGAAAGTGATACTGACATGATGAATGATAGCTGAAATATAATCTGAATCTAATAGTCATTTTGAAAATACCGACTTGAAATTCTTCAGGCCTTTGTCTGTATTGTCAGACATCTCTGACTTCTAATGGCCCATGTTCATTTATTGATCTGGATATTGTGATTGGGGAATTCCTGGAAACACGGTTCTAGAAATGCTTGGGGCCATCTGGGCGCCAGCGTAATTATGCCAAATATGCGGGAGATCCGTACCCAGATATCAGAATACCCCTTTATAAAGACTATGAATAATCAACGTCTAACTTGTATTATAATATTAGAAATTGTTTTGCACTTATAATTAAAATTATATATTTCAGCCAGAAAGATTTTATTTCTGATAAAATTTCTTATTTTTTTGATGACCGGTGTTTGAACTTTTGTTTGCGTACAGCTACCCATGATTTGGGTTTGATAGCTTATAGGGAACATGTTTTTGACAAACTGCTTTATTTTAAAAGTGCTGCGCAGGCAAGCGATTTTCGTTGCAGTGATCTGCATTTTATAATTGCTGTTATTTGCAACAAAAAGATCTCTTGTCTGTGACCACTGATTCGTTTGTCGCAAGCACCAGGGATCACCATTGCAAACCTGCAAGTTTGGTCACATGCGATCATGATTACATGTTTGTAGCAGTTATTTGAATCACTAGTTTGCTGGGTGCTTTTAGATCAGGTCCAGATTTCACAGATCCGCAAAACTGAGAGTGAATTTCTGCATTGTAATGGTGAGAATGTAAACAAACAGTATGAAAGACTATCGTCCTAGGCCCAGTCTATAGAGTCATGTGCCGGATTAAATGCCCGTGAGAATAGATTAATCAATACTTGATACTTGTAAATAAATGTAAAAAATTAAAGAAAAATGTCCTAGGCACTTTGACCAATTATAAATCTTTGTAATTGTTGTCTAACACTTTGTTAATCTCAATTGGGCTCAAGTTCCACTGATTAAGACATGGGGACACGCTTACGGAAATATGGTGGCCGTCTTACTTTCAGAGGATTATAGGCCTGTTTATAAAGAGTGGGAAAATGTGACACTCATAGTGCACCAAATTGGCTCTAAAATTTGCTATAAAATGTGCTAGAAATTGATGATTTATGGTAAATTATGAGACAAATTTGGTGTCTGATGGCATTTTAAAGATATTTGCCTTGGTAGACTATTTGGCCATTTCATTTTCAACCCAAAAAATTGTTTTAGGAGGGTAAAACATAATTTAACCCCTTCCCCTAATTTGGGTACACTGACTGTTAACAATGTGTTTATGGTGTAAATGAGGAGGCTTTGTGACTCTTATCCGACCTTCCTGTCAACATCTCTGACTTAATGCAGTCACAACACGCCTAATTAACGCCTTGTTTTACATTCAGAGTATACAGCTTATGGAACAATGTCATTAGTGTGTTTTTGTCACCAGGGTACATACATTCATGTACAAACACAGAAAATACTTCATGCATGTGATTGCCATTTCTGACCGCTCACAATACACAATACCATAACCACCTAATTTGAAACAGCTTATAGCTTGCACTGTATACACAGCCATGTGTATCCATGTCCTGCTCGGCTAAAAATAGTCGCACCACATGACTACATTGTGAATCAGCTGATAATGTCTTAATGGCGGTTAAGAGTGGATATATTCAAATTGGAGGATTTCTAGCAATTTTTCAGTAATATTTCTTAATTTTATGGATATATGGTGAAACAGGACATCAAATGTAAGTGTTCGGATCAATATGGGAGAAGTTACGATTTTACTGATGTTTTTATGTGACGTTTTCCTTGTTTAGCAGTGGGAGGGTGAGTGTAGAAACACGGAACAGCTGGCTATGAGTCATTATGCATGTAAACAAATGCACAGTGCAATGAGTAAGACATAACTAATACATTCATGTACATCCAGACATACACGATACATCCGTCACTCGCATCGCAGTTGACTTGAAAAATATTTTGAAAATACCATGGTTGTGTATGATGAATTAAGAAATTTTCCTGGGCGTTTTTTGTTTATCCCACTTTTCAATTATCAATTGAAAGAGGTTGTTCAGAATATTTAAACATTGATGACTAATAGAATTTGAGTTGGTGTTGGTGGGGAGTTGACCTATCAGAGTGTTTTTTCTGGGTCGGCCATAATGGAGGGCAGAACAATGATTTGTCATGCCAGACTTAACTGAATCAAATGGTATCATGGTCATTTGGGGCTGCTTTCTTCTTATGTCCCTCCGATATGACTGATGATGACGTCACCTGAAACCACTCTCTATAGATGAATACCCATCCCTTAGGCCCAGGTTAAGACCACAAATTGTCATTTTATTAGTGATTCCATTTTGTCGATTTGAGAAACACCAGAACTTGTCCAAAATCCACAAAATTACAAAAGATCATAAATAAGAGGACATTGTCTTTGGTCTGCTTGGCCTCCAAACTATTATTTTGTCCATATTTTGGTGTTAGACAGAGTTCTGCGATCGGCAAACTAGAGTCACCATTTTATGTTTACCCATCTGCATTGTTGGGGTGTAATGATAGGAGTTATTATCACTTCATTTAGCCTTGATCTTCGAGTGTGATGATGTTTTTCTGTTTTGAGGTATGAAGGCCGTAGATATGATGTCACTACCTTGTACATGTTATTCCGTTTGTTGATTGTGGGGATGTAAAAGTCGGCGTCAAATTTGGATCGATCTCGTTCTGGTGTTGGTGTATATTGATTGAAATGTCGATTGCCCCATTAACCCCCCCCCCCCCCCCCCGCCTCCCTTCAACGCAGGGCTGAGGGCTGAGTTCATATGGACCATGATGGATGTCACTCTCCCAAATAGTTTTGGACATGATAAAATGTATGCGATTGCGACACTGAATGTTGACAAATTAGCTCTGATTTCAATTGACCACATTCGAAAGTCGGCCAGGGGGTCAAAACCAACATTTCTGTACATATCTTTCTTGGCAGTGCATTCCTTGCAAGCATGCTTCTCGAGCATTTGGTATCACCCACTGGCTGACTTGCGAATGTTGTCCATGTAACAGATCACAGATGAAAAGCCAGTAAAACTTGGCAACCGCATCCTGAACCTCATGGTATATCCCCTTGTAAAACCTTGGTGGTCAAGATGGGGTAACTTGCTTATGTCACTGCATTTCACTACGGTTTCCCGCTGCAGTGGAATCGGGCCTAAGGAAATGTTGTTTGAACTATATCGAGAACATCATATCCTCGGCCCTGACATACTCATCCTGTAAATCCCGATGTTGATCTCATTCTTGACCAGCTCCCTTCCTTCTTCAAGGGAGCCTTCCAAACTCTTTGATGTATCTTGCTAATTTCAGGTAAAAACTAAACAATCGCTGGGCCAGACTTTGTGGATCATAAACATGTGTAAACAGTGTGGGAGGCGATCGATAAACGATATGTAATGTGCGGAAGAAAACTGCATCCGATACCAATCGGAACAAAAAGAAGGACATCGAATTCTTCACAACTGTAAATTACTGTTTCAAAGCCAATTTGAAAGTGGACAGTGATTTCGAATCGATAAGCCGAATTTCGAAAATTCACACGGAAGCAAACTCTAATTCAAATTCCATTTCTAATTCAAGTTGGATGTGAGATGCGAATATTTGCTGTACACATGGAGCTCGCGTCTGCTTTGGATATAACTTGATTAGAACTTGACTTGATTTCACTCCCTCTATTGGAGTGCGTCGTAACAGCAATCTCATACCAGCTGTAAATAAACTCCAACTCTTTGCATTTGACGTTGTTCAAAAACTTACATCGGAATATCCTTTAAAAAAACTGGGATATTTCAAATTTTGAAACTTTGGATATTCAGCTCGGAATATTGGAAAATTCTGTCGGATTTGAAGAATTTATTGGGAAGTTAGTCGCATGGTTTACCAGCGAGAACACGTCAAAATGGACGGCCTTAAATTTGAAGAAGTGGTTTTGTCGCAACCACCGATCTGGCTCAAACACGAACAGTCATCGTACTCGCAGAAGGTCAAAATCAAACGTTAGTATTTGTTTACTTGTTCTAAGCATGATGCTCACGGCATTGCGCAATCCCACCATCCAAGTCACTGGTTCCTGGAGCTTTCGCTTCGTTTTTCGCTTCTTTGCTTCCGTGGCGATTTCAGATTTGTAAACTTGTGTATAGAGTGTGTTTTCTTTCCATGTTTTGCAGTATGATGTTGCTTTCGAAGTCCTTTTCGATTTCAGAGTTGTAAATGGTATTTAAATTTGTTGGGGGGGGGGGGGGTTATTGCAATCCTTTCTTGCTTCAATATGTTTGACTAAATCTTGGTTCCAAAACTTATGCCAAGGCGGCGCTACCGATCTCTGCGGTAAAGACCAACGGAGAGTGGTACTGGTAGCACCACCCTGTCATTTGGTGATGGAACCAGGCCGTGTTTTTACCTGTTGTCGGTGTGTATCATTCTCATATCATCAGACATCACCATCATCATCATAAATGACCGTCATTCAACGCGCCTATTTCCTGAACAGCGCCCCCTCCCAGCAGACTCGGCAAACATTGACGAGTTGCTGCGTCAGGCTTTGTTGAGACTGATGTCAGGTCACCATTTTCAGGGAAATTAAGTTGTTTTCGACAGAACCTGTCCCTGTTAGTTTGCAAAGTTTGGCCTTTCTATGGCTGATCAGGAAAGCTGGCTAATTGCATGCTCACTTTTATGGACTGACGATCAAGCTCCGAGCTCAGAACACCCCTTCTATGATCTATAAGCAGACTACCTGTATAAGTTTTTCTTGACCCCCAAAGTTTTCAAGAAGTCCTGTAATATTTCTAAATGACAAAATAACAGCGACTGAAAACCACCGAGTGTGCTTTGATGGTGAATGTCACTGAGTCAACAGAGGCACTTGTCTTGTGCCCCCCCCCCCCCCCGCCTTCTGCTGTCCTGCCCTTGAAATGTCTTCCTTACAATGGCAGCTTCTTTATTCATTTACATTTGAAGTTTCCCTTTTCTTAATAAATCAAGAGTGCCATTTTTCCCTAAAAGTTTGTGCCCTTATGAAAGGAGCTGTGAGTTCTGCTATTGCTGTTCACAAAGTGAAGTCATGTCTAGTCACCTCTGTTCCACTGGGATGGGACAGCTGGTGGCAGAATATTAATAATTGATCAAAAATATGATTATGAAATTGTAAGTGGAACGTCCGGGTAAAGTACATTTCATCCCGCAGATGTAGTCATGAATGCATCCTCATTGCACAGGAGCGGAACTCTTTTGTATTGATGATGTCGTTTATGTCCCTGCTTGAATTGGCCACCATTGCACCCGAATGGCCTCTAAGTCGAACCTAAAAAATAGAGAGAGGTAACCGTCAAGACATGCTCTACTGTAATTGATTGATTTTATCTGCACAATATGGCTAGCCGACATACAGTCCCAATGGTGCACAATTTTTATCTGCAGAATATCGACCCTTCTGCCACTTCAAATATATATTTCTGAGAATCGTGTTCAGTATTTGCATTGGAGCATCAACTGACACTACCTGAAGTCGATAAAATGATAAAATCAATGAATTGGTCGTGGGATGTTATCGCGTCTAAGCGATTTGATGAGACAATGCAGAAAATTGTTAATTTGGTGTTGGCTGCTGAAGGGTGAGGCAGGAGTTTGTTGGGTTTTTGCCCGAGGTATGGGGTCCTCTCAGGCTACTAGTATCCTAGCTGTCGGCCTATGTATAGGATCTTGACGTGCCCTGGCATAGACACTCGGGGACAAGGGACCACTATTCTCCAATATTCATACATTGTGCATGTGAAGAGCCAGGAATTTGAGTTCCTTGAAAGCCACGCTGGTTCATACAGACATACAATCCTGGGTTCTCCCCGGGAACAACCCGGGCCCTATTGCCTTGTATTGAGAAGTGTGACCACATCAACTGTTGTAGTTGTAAGACTTAGACACTGATACAATTCAAACATTGATAAGTTACAACAAAGTAAAGTCCTCCATGAGAGTGGGTCAGTGACCCATACAAAAAAGATCAATTTCTCTTTTGTTTTGGTGAGATTAACATACCTCTGCATTCACGAGGTATGTGCCATTGTCAGGAAAAGTACATTGTGTGAAGTCCATGTCCGCGAATCAAAGATCAATTGATTTATTTCTTTTTCCAATATCATAGCACTTGGCCTACTTATTCTTACCTACTGACCATGTGGGCTAGTTCACGTTGAAACATTGATCAGGAACCAATTGGTTCATGGCCTGAATTGATTAGTTCCCAATTGAGTGTATCTAGAAATGTCAAGACTAAAATCCTCCTGTGAATTAGTGATGGCCGTGGACCAGTAGGCCTACTTCTCATCACCGACTGATTCAGATTGGTTCAAGGTTTTGATGATGGCCTCGATTGATTTGTTTATAATCCAAAGGTCTTAGTTTTGTTGAATTTTGTGTGAGATGTTGACCTTGCACTCATTATATAGTTTGCACTCGAAGCCAAAGTTGCCGTGGCCGTCAGTTGTCATTTTGCCCTCCACTGATAGGTCGACTGACCAGTGAATTTTGATGCGTAAGTGAGAGGTATCACACATCATGTGCATGTGCAGCATGCTTGGACGATATGACGTGCACCAACATGAGGTCCTTTTCAGAAAAACGATGATAATGCATCATCCTCTCTCAATGACACCAGGTAGCAAGTGACATGAGGTACAATTTTCAGCAGTGTTTCAACAGCTAGCATCTCTCTGCCCTCCAAACTCATGTGTTGGCCATCTAGTATGACATTGACAACACTGCACTGCATGAGGTTAGGCAATGTTCAACGGTCATTCACCAATAACTCAATTCCACCTACTGAGGAAATGCGCTATTTTCATATCGGATGCTGTGAATTTAATCGTCAACAATGATTCTATCGATCACATCTTAATTGACTGTCCGAGAATGGGGCACATTATTGTATGATAATAACTGTTTACAATGTGAAATCAATTCTGTCCTATAATATAGAACGATTGACAGATTTCTATTGAATTGTAACACTTGGTTGTCAATGATGAACAAGGTCAGATCACAGCTCCACCCAACCAGGTTAGGACGTGACCTGAGATGAGTTGAGTTGGTCTTCCCGGTGACCAGGGACCGAATGACAGCTGCCTCAGCCTTGGTGGGCTATCTCTCTCGGCAGGTCTTCTCACCAGAGATGAGATGAGTTGGTCTTCCCGGTGACCAGGGACCGAATGACAGCTGCCTCAGCCTTGGTGGGCTGTCTTTCTCGACAGGTCTTCTCACCAGTGATGAGTCGAGTTACTTGATGTCTTCCCGGTGACCAGGGACCGAACGACAGCTGCCTCAGGCTTGGTGGCCTGCCTTTCTCGGCAGGTCTTCTCACCAGAATGAGAACTTCTTGCCGTGTTCCAGTACCTGAAACTTGAGGCCTCCTCGAGGTCACTTCAGGCCGCACATCCAGCTTGACTGTGGCCAGTCCTTTGCCTGGCAATGAGACGAGGCAAAAGATCTACCGATCAAAACTAAAAAAATCAATGCAGGTATTTAAAAAAAGTGATTTATCTGGATGCTGTATAGCGTTGCATCGAGTTTGTCCATTTTTCCTCTGGGCACACGATAGTTCCTCATCAGCTGATTTGCGCACCAGCCTAATCCTGACCTGATACCTGCTGCTGTTCGCTTTGCCTCGGGTAACAGACACCTATTTATAGTTTGCCAAGATTGTCTAGCTTGCAGACGGGCACCCAATGTGACCTCGTTGATCTAATCTTAGCCCAGGGTGGCATATATCAGGGTCGGACGCAGTTTCCAGGTTGCAGCACCAGTTATATTGGCAGTATGCGTACAGTAGATGGAAGCATTTTGTTGAAATTTAAAAAAAAATTTGTGGCTTGGTCAAATTCTACAGTTGAAAATGAAGTTTTGCCACTGATTTTGTCGCAAGAAGGTTTGAATAGTTTCCCTTCTAATTGAACCAGATCCCCACAGCTAGTTTTGGCCCTCATTCGAGTTGAGGCCTTGCACTCCACACGTAAATCTTTTCACCCCTGTGCAAGGTTTGTTATGGGTGCCTGGTTACATCAGACACACGCACCAGAAATAATCGGCTTTTATTCGGAATGCCATTCTCAATTTTTTTCATTCACAAAACAAGGGAAGTCAGTTGTTGGTGTGGTAATTATTCAGAACAGTATTTGTGTGAATGGGTGATTGCATAATTAGTGCTGAGAGTGGATTTGACATGGCATACATAGGCCTTTCAAGTTAGAATGTCTGTTGGATCAGGCCTATGCATTTGAATGAGTTTTCCACATGAACACAAAATCTTGTTTCCAAAGAATCGGTCATGCTGTTTGGATTTGAACACTGTCAGGCGATCTCTAATGGTGGCTAACTCAGTTCTGGGGGCTGACATTTATTTCCTGGAAAGCAAAAAACCGGGATATCTGTCTGCTGCAAAATGAACTTGTCCTATAAGTGTAGATGTACTTTGATTATCAATAGGGGGGCGAATTGAATTGCTTGGGCAGAATTAGCCCGACCTCGGCCATGGCCCATCCCTGGTTCAGAGGTCACCAGAGTATCACATTGACCCGACTTGGTTTGTGAAGTGGTTCTTCTGAGATCTTACCTGAATCACCATCGTAGGGCAAGACAAGTGCTGAACGTTAGCGGGTCTGCTTGGGGAAGATTGATGGACCTGGTCCCCTGAAGACAAACTGAAATACACACTGATTGCAGGCATTCGATGTAGGCCTTTGCAGAGGATGGTTCAAATCGGCGCGTGGTGAAATGAGGCTAGGCAAATTGCGATCATAAGGTGGCTCATAGCCTAGCGGTTAACACTGCTGGCTACCACGCAATAGGGCCCGGGTTCAGTCCCGGGGAGAACCCAGGATTGTACAGGAGCCTCATAGCCTAGTGGTTAACACTGCTGGCTACCACGCAATAGGGCCCGGGTTCAGTCCCGGGGAGAAGCCAGGATCGTAAGAGTTAAAGAGTAAAGGCAGTTCTGAAAAGTCGTGTTTATTTTGTTGAAATAGAAATCTAGTCTGCGTAGTATGATAGGGCAAGTTTACCTTTGGGCCTACCTATGAATACCTGCACAATCTATCTGAGTGCACTGACACACATAAACTTCATGTTGAGTAATGTAAATACAGAACAGCTGAGTCAGGCCATCTGACCTACCATAAACCCGGAACTGGTTGCAGTTGAATGCGCTCGATCATTCATGGAAAGTGTTGTGGCGAGCTCTGGCCAAATTGTTGTCCAAGACATCCTTTGAATCGTCGCCTAGGCCTACCTTGACAGCTTATCACCCTACCTTGGAAGAGCCACACTACCTTGGTAGCTTACCACCCTACCTTGGATGATACACCCTTTCTTGCCACTTGTCACCCTCCCTTTGAAAAGCCACACTACCTTGGCAGCTTACCACCCTACCTTGGAAGAGTCACCCTACCTTGGTAGCTTACCACCCTACCTTGGAAGAGTCACCCTACCTTGGTAGCTTACCACCCTACCTTGGAAGAGTCACCCTACCTTGGTAGCTTACCACCCTACCTTGGAAGAGACACCCTACCTTGGCAGCTTACCACCCTACCTTGGAAGAGACACCCTTCCTTGGTAGCTTACCACCCTACCTTGGAAGAGTCACCCTACCTTGCCTCAAATTCTGCAAAGGGTTTCTACAAGGCCACCCTGCTTCAAATTGCTTGCCATCCTCTCTGGTGTTGCACACAGTGGCAAACATCTTGATCAAGGGTTCCACCCTACATTGAGGAAACCCGGTAAAGAACCCCATCAGTAGACACGCAGCCTAGACCATGTGGTTGTTAAATAGTGGACACCCTATGGACAAACCATTAGTATGATAAAGTCATGAGAAATATGAAGGTGTCTTATTGATTAAATAAACATACTTGGATGAAAAAAACTGTTCACGCTCTGCTTGACTGAATGTCAATAAATGACATTTTATAATGTGTGTGTGTGTGATATTATGTTACATCGTAGGAGAAATCGAGGGTCCGTGGCTGTGATGGGAACACCTTTAAGATGGAAAAAAGTCCTGATTATACTGAACCTAGTCCATGTAGTCTGCAACTAGAAGGTTGATCCGTCAAAACCTTTCAATATCTTCTTGTCTTGAAATCCGGTCGGTACCACTGGATATTAAATGCAAAACTCGTAGCTCCAGACGTTGATGGTCTGCATGGCATCTTGACCTACAAGGCTCCAGGTTAGCGAAACCCTTGGTATGCTCCTTCAGACTTGTGACCTCAATCTCAATCACAGAGTTCTGAATCTGATTGCGCAGGTCATTGTTGTTTGAGAATGAGATGGTTGTGCCGAAGACCTCTGCCTGCAGTTATGTCCCAGATATTGATCTGGTGTCGTAATCTAAAATTAGATTTCTATTCCCCTCCGGTCTTGTCAAGGACTATATGCGGCGTGACTTGAAAATAACATGAAGAATATGTACGGAATATATCCGGTTGCAATAATGACCTTTGAAATTGTTTGATACCTTGATGAATGTGCGATGGTCAAAAGGAAAAACATTGAATATATTAAGGCCATTTTATGGTCTGGGAAGTGTAATATGCAAGGATGGTCATCCATTGCAGGTGTAACCAGTGGTGTAACCAGTTGTAACCAGTGGTGTTCCAGTTGTAACCAGTGGTGTTCCAGCTGTAACCAGTGGTGTTCCAGTTGCAACCAGTATAGTTCCAGTTGTAACCAGTGGTGTTCCAGTTGCAACCAGTGGTGTTCCAGTTGTAACCAGTGGTGTTCCAGTTGTAACCAGTGGTACCCCAGTTGTAACCAGTGGTGCTCCAGTTGTAACCAGTGGTGCTCCAGTTGTAACCAATGGTGTTCCAGTTGTAACCAGTGGTGTTCCAGTTGCAACCAGTGGTGTTCCAGTTGTAACCAGTGGTGTTCCAGTTGTAACCAGTGTTGTTCCAGTTGTAACCAGTGGTGTTCCAGTTGTAACCAGAACTTTCAAGTTCCACTTGAGCTGTCTCCACTTTGTAAACTGAGGCGTTCTCTTGTCCATTCGATACTTTCGTCCAACTTTGTGTGGCGGTCGAGCATCGTTGATATGCTTCATAACTTCCTCATCATGCATCAGGAAGATGATCGCCGATCGGTCGTGTCAGTTCAAGGCTATGGCGGAGATTAGCGCTGACCTTGAAGCTAGGATCTATGCGAGCCTCATTCTCTGCTGATCGATTGGCGAGTTGAGTCGATTTGCTATGATTTGATTGATATTCATTATCTCTCCCCGTCATCAGAAGACCATCTCTCATTGTCGTCGTAGCACGGAGATTCCCGGAGGAGATTAAAGCTGATGATGCAAGAGGAGGGTGCACTTTATACTGACAAGCCTTGCGGCGACCGGGTTCAGTCTGGTAATCTGGTCAGACAATCACCACCAGGACATGTCGTGACCTCACGCAATACTTGTTGTTGCCTGTGTTGGAAGTTGCCTGTGTTTATTGGTCCTGGATGACATAATTTGCAGCAAGACCTGTTCCATGCATAACCATGGGTTTGGTTTAAGTTCCTGAGATAAGATTGGCGTTATTCTTGAATGAGACGCAAGATTCATGTTCTACCTGGATGCTGAAAGGTTGATAACCATACCAATGAACTCTTAGAATACATTGAACCCCAGCTGAAACCTGAACGACTTGATCATGAATGTTTCCGGTACAAAAGAAGCAGTTGATATATGTATACCCTTCTCATCTTTCCTAGAAAAAATCGTAAGAACCCAAGAGGAGGTTTTACAGACCTCCATTGTTTTTTCCGCTCCTCTCTACGATATCTGTCGGCATGAATGGAGGAGGTGGAAGTCGCACCTGCCGCGGAATACCTGCAGTTAACGCAGACAACGACCTTCAGGCGTTTCGTTTCTTGTGGAATTTGCGGTTTTGTGGTGAAAAGAATCTTGGAGTTTGGAGGAGGAGGTCATCAGACCTGATACTTCATGTATCAAACCGGCGTTCTATAAACCCACCTTGCTGATCCAGCATCGAACTTCCGATTCCATCAATCGCGACATAAACCCATCGTCAGCCTTTTCTGCCAGAAGCAAAGCAACCCGTCCAAAATCCCAGGCAGACGTTGATCTCCCAGTCAGTGTGCCTGGGCCTAATTTATCACTAGCACAGACGATACCCGGGTCAGAATGGAGAATGAGCCATCCGCTCCTCCAGCAGCCGCAGCCGATCACATGACATTATAGATCCGTCTCATACCGCGCTTCGAGCGGTTCATACTCCCGTATATATTTACCCAGTCGAAATATTTTTTTCTTCCCGTCTAGACGCTGCTAGTTAAAGAAGCGGTCGGTAACCATGGTGACGTGGTTGGGGTATGTGAGTGGTCGATGTCATAGTGTCAAATATTGCTGGATCGTTGTTTGAGGTTTGGTTGCGACGCAGACGCTGGTTGTCTTGGATTGGCGATAACGCCGGCTAAGTTTGAGCTGTTTCCTGATTAGTCTAGTCTGGTCTGGTCTGGTGCTCAATGCCCATGTAGGACATCCAGGACCTGAATTATTTGTGGTACCCATATTAACCCCTTTATCAATATCAATACCAAAGATCCCTTTTTGATGGTTTTGACCCCTTAACCCCTTCCTTCATCAACACATCCTCATCTTCAGCGTTTGTCCTGCACTTGGAGGTGTTCCCTCCCTCAAGGCGGGATGAACACTCATTCACAAGTAACATCCCCTGATTTGTCAGCGTACTGTTACTTTAGAGAAGACAGAACTACCTGTTTTCACCACAGCGGCAAGTGTAGCTCAGCAGCTGTAAACTGACGACATCAGGGGCCTGTGATGCCACAGCGGAAAACTACAGTGGATTCAGGCCTTCAGGAGTCGGGACTTTGAAATCACTGCAACTTGAATGAATGAATATCAACGGTTATGAAATGATTTCACCTGCACATAGAATCCTATATCAGTGATGAATTTATAATTTATGAATTCATTTCAAATTTTATTGATGACGTCAACAATCACACCTTGTAAACCACTCCTGATTAATAAATGACAAACAATTGTGCGAGTATATATTTTGCGTGGTGGTAGATATTTTGGAATCATATCTGTTGTGGGTGGCCCGTAACATAAAAAAACAACATGTGTCTGGATGACGTACAAAATTGATCGGGATAATTATGTTCACCGACAATTATACTTGAACATTGTTAGGTAGAGATGGTGGTAGAGTTTCACTCGTGTAGATGTTGTCAAAATCTGACAGTGTGTGGGTGAAGACCACAGTTTCCCTCGCGGCTGTGTTGCTATTCCGATAATATCGGTAGAACACACAACATCCGCCTCGTGTTAAAGAAATATCGGGATTTTGAGCTGTGTCATCGGGTTGTGGGCTCTCATGACGAGAAGCATGTAGTTTTTTTAAGTGGAGGGAAATAGTGGGTATGGTAAGGGGAGGTTTGGATTGTGTGACCTGATTGAGAAACGTGGCCATTAAAGTTGGGGTAATAGGTGTGGTAAGGGTAGGGGACCTGATCCTGAGCTCGACAGAAACCAGCAGCAATCATTGGGATGACAGATGACACAACCTTGTGATGTTGTGTGCTGCTCCAGTCCCCACCTCGCGTGTTGACAGGGTCCATTTTCACCTTATGACGTTGTCTGTGTCCTCACATCATATTGACAACTCTGATCCTGTAAGCCAACCTTGTGGTGGTGTAACCCACTGCTAGCCTGTCCCCTCTTCACCTGTTGACAACGTCCATTCTCTCTTCATTATCTTGTTTGTCTCCTCATGACCTTATGTCGGCAATGACAATAGTTGCCCCGGGATTGACACCAACGAACCCCCAGGTGATTAGCGGATGTTTCTGACATAATTGACTGCTAGCACCCCTGATCAAGGGACCCTGGATGAGATAGCGGCAAAGGACGTCAGTCATCGTTGTTAGTAAACACCATGACTCAGCAATTCTTGAAAATCATGAGTTTGACGATTTGGCAATCAGATCTCAGTTCTGAAGACCACTAAATAGTGTCAAGGGATGATAATGTCATGTGACTAATAAACGATGTCATCCATTCTGTCTGTTATGAATGGGGGTTGATGAGTTGGAACGTTAAGAAAAGCCCACCAAAAATCACACAGTTTGAAGCTGACTCCTTTGATGGGAGAGTGCATGGTCACTGCCCTGGCAAGATCAGCTTCTTCCCTGCTAAGACTCCCAGGGCAGGCCAAACACAACTCACTCAACGATTGTGCACCCATACGACAAATGCTAATGCAGAATGCAGCCACAATTTGCGACCAATCCCCGCATTCTCCACAGTCTGGCCACCCCAGAATCCTACCCACTGCACATTCTCAAATCTCGCTGCCATCCCAAGACAAACGCCACCAAATCAATAATAACATTGCGTCTTAACGGACAACGAATGTATGCAGTCCACCTGTTGACTAGCCCATTGATTTATGGGTAATTTTTTCTGGTGCATCGTCCGCTGCAGCATAGAGACACAGGTAGTGTTACCGTAGGTACGGCGAAACATTGACAGCTCTGCAATCAATATTCGTGGGAGAGCGTGGGCGTACCGAAGACTAGGTGCGGAGCCTGACAATCGCCGTCAATCTTAAACTGCGTCGGCATGAATTGATTACCATGGCAACAGGCTCGCTGCTGCTGCTTCATAATGGCGATGAGCTGCTTTATCCGGGGAGATTCTCTTAATTTATATGCCGCCATTTTACTTAGACGAGGCATCCACTGGCACCCATGTGTACCGACGTCCTGTAGAATGTCCGTGTGAAAATATCTTGTGTTGATGTGCATAAATTATGATATTAAAAAATTGATTGTTTACGGGGAAGTTAAGTCATCTAGTCGTCCATTCGGATATTCATGACTTGACGATTAGTGTTTTTATCTCTTCGTCTTTTGATGCATTATGGGATGGGTAGTCTCGGCAGAAATCATGTCTGTAAATAATGAATATACTGTCAACAAAGCGATATTCACGACCATTGTATTTCTTAGTTTTGACCACCCCACAGCAGTATTATAAATTCAGTCAGATTTTCTTTTTCACTGCCAGATATTTTCGCGATTATCAGCAACAAACAGCGGTTTAGAGTGAAAAATGCTAGTCAGATAAAATATCTGAGTTTGTTCCCTCTGGCTATGGCTCAGTCTGACACCCCCCTTCCATCCCTTCCAGATACTTCTGCAAAGCACTCATCATATTTTGTATTCTCTCTCTTTTCATATTCAATTCGATGAAATAGGTAAGTGTTGTATTATTTTATTATCAATCTCTTGAGACCACTAGTAACGACTTTGTCTTCCGAGCTTAATAATGATCTTGGCATATCATCTTACCCAGTCAATGTCAAGAAGTTTTCATTTACCGCCATGACGCCAAGTCAAGCCAATTATTCCTGCTGCACTTGCTCTGTGCCACTGTGGATTGCCCCACAATACCCAACTTGCTCTTCATAGTCCCTCTTATCATTATCTCATCCTTGCCTCAAATCAACGACCATATTTGTTTTGAAGCCACAGCAATACAACTCGAGACATCACTCTGAACTGACGACCAAGAACATTTTCAAACACCTGTTCTCAATGATGCCCTCGAAATACCACACGATGCTTGACTTACTATTAGCCAATCAAAACATGGGATATTTGACTGTTTGTCGTGTGCATTGAGAGTCGAGACCAAGCATTATGCACTCAGTTCAGATGTGTGCCGCGTGCGTCAAACACCCCTGTTGCCTGATCTTCCACGATGAATATCTGGTGTAGGAATATTTGGCACTTGACCGAAGTGAACTTAAGGTGGAGTTAAAGGGGAGTTTTCGCTGTGGTGAAAACACACAACACACCCTCGGGATTGTCCTTAATAGAGAGGTGTCCTGATTAGAGAGGTGAAATTGAATGGAAACTTCCACATTGGGACCAAACCAGTGTCCTTAATAGAGAGGTGTCCACTGAGGGAGTTTCCATTGTGTCTCCAAAAGTGGCTTGCCCAAGATTACAAACAGTCTATCACAATCAGCTAGTGATTAGCCAATGTACTTTCGTGTTGCCTCAAATCGGCCTTCCATAATTATGTTCGGACTATGGCTGCCATGCTAACAGTCAGACGACATAGAGATAAAGACAGGCGCATACTTCGTTACCATGGTCCTCGCCAGTTTCAACAAGTTATGTGGCTGGTTGCCATGGCAACGTCGAGAGGCTGTGGTGCGATGGATGGACCTTTCCTGTTTTCGTATGGTAGTTGTCGGAACTTAACAATTGCGCAATTTGATTTGAGAATGTCATCAGGATGTTGTCGCTCTTTTCGAAGAAGCGTAAAAAACGAAGCATAAATAAAAAACTGATGAAAAAATATTCCAAGTGATAAGGTGCGCTATCCTCACACCAGTTTCCAGCTGTATTCCAGTGGAGCTGCGGTCATGCATGCCAGTGGTTCCATGGCAGTTCCAGTGGTAACAAGTGAACCTCCAGTAGTCCACTGGGATGTTATGAGCAAAACATTCACAGTGGTGTTTAAGGTCTCTGTATTGAACGGGAAAGAGGAGAGGAAACGCCTTCAGAATAAGTCGCCAGAGAAAAGTCTTGTTATGAATGTAAGCTGAATGTCTGCTGTCAGCTCACCCCCTCTCTGCCCTGGCTAGCTATGCCCCGCCCCCCTGTACTTCTGTCTAATCTGCCTGGACTAAACTATTGGTTCATAAATGTCACATACAACAGGTTTACAATACAAAAGAAGAAACGCCCAGTATTTACGATACATCTACTTTCCTCATCCCTGTCCGAGAAAATAGTCAATACTGTCTAGTCTCAGAATAACATAGAAGATCTTCCTCAGATTTATGAATGGGATATAAAAGAGCTTTCTCGTTTAAGCTGTAAGGCTATAGCAGGTCGAGAGGAAAAATCGACATGAAAAGCGTGTTGGTTCTGGATGTAGGACAAACTGCTAATGTATCATTGTAGCATGGTAACATCAATATTGGTTCTGCACAGGTTCTAATGTTACAATGCTGGAATCAGAACCTTTGTTTTGTTGTTAAACATTTGACTTGTCTGAAAACTGGTGGATATTTTCATCATCTTGTTTACACCCAGCTTGCTATGGGGTTGTCTCACAACTAAGGTGCTAACATGAATGTTCGACAGGCAGAAAGTTGGTAACCTCAGTGTTATCACAGAAGGACGAACGCCATTCTGAGTTGTGGCCTCCTTGTTGGGAGTCCATATCATTCTGTCTGACCCAGGTGAGGATCAGGACATCCCTGGTTTCTTATGCTGCAATGCATAGCTGGTTAACAGCTAATTGCTATGTGACATGGACCCATTCCTCATGAACTTCTCCAAGGTTAAAAGGTCATCATAAATCAACGATCAGTCAGTTAGCATCCAGGTAGATATCATATTTAATCAAGAAATTGATTTTTTTATCCATTCTGATTGAATGATCTGGTCCCTGCTGGGATTACAGAGCTAAATAGCATGGAACCACTATGATTATATGTAGCACTGAACATAATTACAAGTTCATCACGCGTAAAGTCTGTCATCGTGAGCCTCGCGTAGCTTTGACCTTCCCAACGACCCTGACTTTGGGGTGTTTGGCTGGATGAAGTACAATCTTGGCAAAGTGTGTCTCGTTCACAAGAGTGGAGGGTGCTTTTAATCTTACAATACCCTCGACTCTTGGACTAGTTTCGGTTTGCGGTTCCAGTGACTCAGTTGACTGTCCTAGAGAGTTCCTCCACAGAGATCCCCAGAGCTTTGTGGCCAGGGTGGTGTCCTTAGGCCAGTATTCCTCTCTATTCTTCATCAGGGAGCAGGTCTGAAGCCACAGAGCCCCAGAGCTTTGTGGACAGGGTGGTGTCCTTAGGCCAGTATTCCTCTCTATTCTTCATCAGGGAGCAGGTCTGAAGCCACAGAGCCCCAGAGCTTTGTGGACAGGGTGGTGTCCTTAGGCCAGTATTCCTCTCTATTCTTCATTAGGGAGCAGGTCTGAAGCCACAGAGCCCCAGAGCTTTGTGGCCAGGGTGGTGTCCTTTGGCCAGTATTCCTCTCTGACTCTGTTCTTCATCAGGGAGCAGGTCTGAAGCACATGAGCTGGGGCCCAGTCTCCAGCTCCACATTCACATCAAACCGATTCTCATAAACCCTTTCTGTGAAGGTGTTACCTGAGTCGGCAGGAGTCTTACTTTTAAATCTAGCCGCGTAATCGTGTGTGAATTCTCAAATTGTGACCAACCTTTGATATTTGATGATTAAGTTCAAGTTCTCCCCGCCCCGTTTAATCCTGACATCCGATGAAACTGCAGATACTCAGGCAGAACTCACAACTAACCTTGATGTCAAATGGCTATGAACCACGGTCATGACTTCAGAGTAAACCTTGAATTTTGTGTTCATTTATAGAAGTTCCTTGACATCACGAATCAAACGACTGTTTGATAAACTCGATATGAAATAAACAAACCAGTGAAAATGATATTTAGGGTGTGACTTTGTTTATGTTTTTAAAAATTATTCAAAAAAGGTGAAATTATAAAAATAATTTGTATAATTATATGATGTCACTTTGTTCTTCGTGGCTTCTGACGAGGTTTAGAGGTCATGTTCACGCATGATATCTATTTTTGACGGAAAAAAAATTGAGTTGAGAGCTGAGCGTCAACGAGGACGTTATTAGCTCTATAAACAATATCGGGGATTGTAATATAAGTAGGAGGAAACCGGAGACCCCGGAGGAAACCTACGCTGAGTCGCCCTTGAGTGTGCTGGGCCTGACTGGGAATCGAACCCCGGACCTCAGAGGTGAGAGGCGCGGGTGTGTCTACTGTGCCACTCCGACAGTCAAGTGTTATCATTGACCCTGCTAAAGTCGAAATGCCACAAGTCTGATACCGAAATGTGTTTTTTGATATTCCCTGTTCGACATTTGTTGATACCATCTTCGTGTATTACGAGTATCGCGTGGACACTAAGTCTGGCCCTGGGTAATCATTAAATATGAACTTGTTGACTTCATCGGAACATGTGTTGGAAACCCTCAGCCGTAATACGATTAATCTCAGCGTTGAAGCGCTATTGTTGTCTAAAATCTGGGCCTGACGCCCAGAAATCATCTCAGGACATAAACAAACCATGACTTCCATGTCATGATGATATCAGCGATATCATACAAAAAAAACCCATTGTTGACGATACCTTTGATGTTGGGACAGTGTGAGCTCCATTCATAAGTCCTGTGTGCTGATTTCATCCTTGTCTTGAAGAAGATATCCCTAAAACATTGACATTTGGAGTACAACATCCGTAGCCAAGTTACCTTGAAACACTCGAGCAATATTCTCACATGATGTTAGAGATGACACGGTCATACCTGTTACGACTGTCTAAAGTTTTTTCAGGGAACTTTTTGCAGGATTTTTCCCATCTTGTTTGCGTCAGTGCAACTTTTGATGTCATTGAGATGGTTTTGACGTTATGTAAGATCAGCATAACCTTTTGATGTTTTGAACTTGGTGGCATCTTGTGTTCGTCTCTTTTAACTCGTGCCGCATCTGGAAAACCAATTTGAGGTGAAGGTTTCCTCAGTAGGGAGAGTACAACTGATTGTTGTCTGTCCTCGTACAAGACACTTGATGTAACTGTCGCTCATCTCAGCCGAGGACAGAGTTTCCGCGTTTCAAAGTCCAACCCATTTCATCTTTGCCGCTTCCTTGTTCGTTCAGTGTTGTGTCGGAAACGCGTGATTGCAGCATGAAGTGCCGGGTAATTGACCTCACTGTTTCAAAAGAACCAGGAAAATGTGACTATCGGTCAATGAGTGCATGCGGTTGGCGATACCGATCAATAATTTTGTTTACATGCATTCCTTTGGCGGAGGAGTCTTATACGCATGTTTGGCAGACTTTGTGTATACACTTGTGGTCGACCCGCTCAGCGTAAATTCCTCCGATCCTTGAGCAGTCGAGTGGGCAACTTTGGCAGTTCTTCCTCTCCAAACGTTGGGGATCAGTGCCAAATCAATTGCAGAAATTTACGAAATGAAAAGTGAAGAAAATTTTCTGAATTCGTTGCTAAAAAAGTGTGATTTTCTGGCGATTATCAAGTTGAAGCGAATATCGTTTTCGAGTTGAAAATGGAAATAGAGGGCCTACAAGATCTGACAAGACTTGTTGAGCAAGAGGGAGCAAAGTCCCTGTAAAGTCTTTCTTCGTCGCTATATTGAAGTATCAACCACATCACCACATGATGATATTTGTGGAACAGTCGGGCAGGTGGCTGAGTGATTTGGCGAAGACCACTTTAAAAGAAGCCCAGTGCCAGTGGAGTCTCCTTCTCAAACCTTGGGATCTGAGTGTCGTGCTCTCCCGTATTAGTCTATGATCGATTCCAATGTTTTCCCTCATAAAAGGTCGCCCCAGCGATACAAATAAACGCTAATCAATTATTGAATTGCTGTCTTGAGTAACCAATTCAAACTAACCCTGAATCACTGAGTGTGAATGCTGTAATGCATTGTGTCCTGTTCTGGTCAAGGCTTGGCTCAGGTTGGGTCTGTTTCCTCGCATGAGAAGTCTTGGCCCTGGGTCGGTTTGTTATTTTGTGCAAGTGGGTCAATTTGGTGCATGAAGATTTTTTGTAAACACTGGTTGGTTATATGCAAGAAGGTCAATTTGGTGCGCAGTGTTTGTCTATGAACACTGGTTCGTTTTATGCAAGGAGGTCAACCAGTGCACAATGTTTGTAAACACTCTTTTGTTTTATGCAAGGAGGTCATCTGGTGCACAGTGTTTGTAAACACTCTTTTGTTTTATGCAAGGAGGTCATCTGGTGCACAGTGTTTGTAAACACTGCATTGACTGAATGACTGCCTTTAATCTCCCATTATCAAGGTCACCGCACCAGCAGTTGGGTGGCCAGCTTTGCTGAGCCATGGAGTCATGCTCTGTTGAAAAGGACATTATTCCTCAAAAAGGTGACTTTGATATCTCTTCAGCTAATGAAAGCTTTTATTACATCATGACTTTGTGCATGTTTCTGAGGCCACATGGCTTTGGGGCCACTTTATCTTGACAGGTATTATAGGATGTGGTCATCGAAATGTCATAGCCCAAGGTCCATCATAGTCTCCAATAAAATGAACTAACATTTCCGCTCGTGACATGTTCCAGCTGAGACATCCGCCCACCAGGATCTAAGCCCTACTAACCTGATCATTTCCGGCAACACACCACACGTAACCTGAACTCAAGGTCACCTACGTATGTTGTCATCCAGACTCACAGTGGAATGAGAAAAAACAAACCAACCTGGATGAGTTTTAAAATGAATTTGATATTGCCGAGAGCAGCACATTAGAGAGACAGCGTTCGGTGTGGGAGGTGAAAGCAGCCCCACCCATAGCTCGAGCAGCTGATCACCTTTAAGATGACCTGTCACCTGACTGTGGAATATGCTACTCTTGGAACCCGAGTCATTCGGGGGTGACTAGCAAAACAAAAACTGTCTATTTTTAAAAACATTGCAGTCATGTGGGTTTTGAATTGAATTCAATACGTTATGATCGATTTTGGTTTGTTGTCCTTAAAAGCTGTGAAACCAAAAGCTTTGTGAGTTTTTTAGATGTGGGCAACTGGGGTCTAGGTATCAGGTGTAGGTTCTCCTGTGGCAGTGACGACAGATGGATACTGCCTCATTGGACCTTATGTTATGATAGAACCTAAGTTATGGATATTTGGCCAAAATATGTCAGGGGAGACGTGAGTATTCACAGAGACTGACACTTCGACGGGGAAACGTCAATCTGACAGAAACACACAACAATGGAGACGTCCACATCTAGTTTTGCGTTTATGGGCTTCATTCAAAGGCTGACACAGCAACGTTACATGATCTGATGGAAACCCACTACCTAATCAATCAAAGTGGGATGACAATTGATCCTCACCCCAGGCTATTGTGCCACTTTAAATATTATCATCATAATCATCATCATCATTGTCATCATCATATAAGGTCGAAGGTGGAATTACATGAAAACTAACTTTCAAAAGTTCTATCTTTGTCAGTTGTCTTGATGATTTTCTGGTTAATTTCCACTAGCATAGTTGACTTTGACCTTTTCGATGTTGACTTAGGTGTTGACATCATTTCCAGACAGTAAACTAGCATTGATTTCTCAGTGAAATCAGTTTGTACAACTGTCTCTCTCCCTTTAATAATGAAAATGAATCATGGGCTGTGTGGACTGCCATCCAGATACGAGGCCACTTCGACTTGAGAAATTTCGTCGGCCAAATCTCTCTTGATCAGGAATCGAGTAACAGGCTTTCCTTCCGTCTGGGAAGCAATGTTACCTCCGGGTTTCAGCAGTCTCGGTGCGTGAACCCCGCATAACATTACCTAGCAGCGTTACAAGTCTGCGTGCCTCACATTCCCACATCTTAGCACGACCCGCATCAAGGAATGCGCAATCGGTTGGATGTATAATGTGGAAGAACAGGTATGCTAATCAGCAGTACAGTAGGCGTTGCGATATGTCTTATCAATTAATAAAAAGTGCAGATGTTATAAGAGTGTGTAGCGGCACAGGCACTGGGCTCAAAATACCTGGACGTCAGGGGCCATTTGACTAGATTTCCTTCTGATCGTTCCTAAAGTCATGCAGGTGGGGAGCGAACACAAGAGGTCTGTCTGATTGAAGATGGGAAGTCTTGTGATTCAACTAACGTATTGATTATCATGCCCTCAACAGAACCATGGTCCATCAGAATGTACCATTAAGCCAGACACTTTATCCGGGCTGACATTTCTCCTTCAACACCTACACAAAATGTGTGGGTGAGGGAAGGCCAAGTTGATCTGATCAGATATTCATATCGGCCAATATGTCACCACAAAATGTGTTGCCAACTCCGCAATGAAATTTCATACGAACCATCTGGTCTGAAAAAGGTGAGAAACATCGATATATGAGAGTGATCATAAATTGGAACGAGCAGGTGTAGACTAGTCTCGCAGATGATAAAACGAATCTTGTCTCCAGTCCTCATAAAGGTTCTGAATGTCACACGCCTACTCTACAAGCCGGGAGCTTCACTCTCAGTCATACCCTGGCCTACTTTTAAGCCAGTCAATATGATCTCCCTTGGGAAGCTGTCACTAATGTCATATGGAACTGGTAGTTCATTGACCACGATTATTTTGATCTGTAAAATGTAGGTCATGGCATTCTCTATATACAGGTCATGGCATTTTACAGTAGAACATGGCATTTTACATGTAGAACATGGCATTCTATATGTAGGTCATGGTATTTTCTAATCGGGTCAATAGCCCACATTAACTCTATTAACACCAGTCCGAGGGAAGATTGAGAAGCCAATCAATTGCATGATATTACAGAAAGAATATATAACTGTGTTGCAAAGGGTGACTCTCTTCGCTAGTGTATGTTTCCTCCTACAATACGAATCTCCGAGATATTGTCTAAAGAGACACGTCACATGCTCTCAACTCAATAGTCGAAAACGATCTGATCATGTCCTTGTTGCAAGGGAAGCGACCGGCTGTGAACCCTGTGGTATTGTGTACTGCCACAGACAGACAGACTCAAATCTGGTTATCGCCTCTCGGTCGTCCCATCCCATCGTATAATGCGTCATTGTGTATTCAAACCCTGTTCAGTATAATCTGGGCTCATCCAGACCCTACCGCAATCAGCTGGTATTCCCTGACCTTACTCTCAGCAATGCCAGAGGTCATGACCTGTCTACGGAAGGCGGGGCATTTGATTGACAGCTCAAGCAAACTGGCCAATTGGCAGAGACACCTGGTGAGAGAGTGTTGAACTACACATGTAAACATTAAATGGCCGTGCGTGCACTTTTAGAAACTGGGCCACAAGCTGTGAGAAGTAAAAGAAAGGTTTATTTCTGGATGCAAGCTGTTGAAGTAGTTGTGTCTAATAGAATAAAGTAAGACTGCCAATTATATACATTTCAAATGCTTGCCATAGACCTTGCAATCGATTGAGACATTCTAGATGACCGTGTTATATGCCCAACTTATTCGAAGTTGATGTACAGCACTTTTGTCCTTCAAATTAATTTCTTCCTGGTGTGTGGATCTGTCACTTGTTGTTCCTAACCAATAGATGACAGCACCTGCCTATTGGCTTCTCTCAACCTCTTTCATACCTAAATTTTGTCCAACAACAATGTGATGAAATAAAAATGTGAGTTCGAGTTCTAGGATGACTCGGCAGATTGCAGCAGATATATAGTTTGAAATGCAGGAAATAAAAACACATTGTCATGAGCAGTACGTGGTAGTGGGGATGAAAATCTGTGCTATATTGATTCAAAACTTGCTTCCTCATCCATTAGACCAAGGTTGATTCACTGATAAGATACCTGGGTGGAAAATAGATATTGCTCATGTGTGGCCCTTTCAACCCTGACTCCTCTTTATGAATCACTGGCCTTAGAATTGTTCAAAACAAAGACAAATTGGTGTAAGTCTTCAAAATGTCCGATCGACTGTGACTAATTTTTCAGGGCGGCTCAAATTTATGTTTAGTATGTACTTTCAAATTCATTTACAAATTTCAAATTTTTACAACGTAGGCCTATAAAGGTCACCATTCTTTATGTCACTGTTTGTTTTCGTTGTTTTTCACAAAAATTAACGAAATTTTCAAAATTAACGAATTTTTCCGTTTGTTTGATTGCAGGGCAGCTGAAGAGCAGGCATGTGCCCACACTGTACGGCCGCCAGCTGAAGCCGGATGATCTGGTCACCATGTCGACCGACCAACAGAATACCGAGATGGCTGCGATGCAGAATCGCATACCGGTCTCATTCCGTGATCCGACAAATGCACCATTACGCAAGCTCAGCGTCGATTTGATAAAGACTTACAAGCATATAAATGAGGTAGGCCTGGTTTTATTCGTCACGCCAATTCAATTTCAAGTACTTGGTGAATATGTGTCAAAATGTGTTGACCGAGTGTTTGTTTTCTGTAAAGAGGGGGTATAAGGTTTTCTGTAAAGAGGGGGTATAAGGTTCATGTTGACTGATGCATAACCCAAGCATCTTCAGCATGGTGGATTGTCAAGTTGTTGCATGTGCATGTATTTTGCTTTGACTCAGATTTCAGTGTTTAGGTGCCTGATGTAATCCAGTCAAGAAGTCAAGAACAGTCTCCTCGTTCAGGGAGGCCAGATTTCTCCTCATGGAGAATCAACGCTATACTATCATCAATAAAAAACCTGTATATAAAGCAGACTTTTCCTCTCAGACGTACTTGAGGAATCTCAAAGTCATTCATTCCTTCCTGGAAAAGTGATGTTTTGCACCTGAGCGTTGTTGAGGTGAAATGGCTAATTCCCCCACATCTGGTTCTTGAATGAATGAAGGGGGGCTGGCTGATTTACAACCTAAACATCTTCTAGGTTGCTCTGATTAGGTTCATGGAAGTGATGTTGAACTAGTATTCACCAGGAAGCTCTTGAGGGTATTTTGACCAGCCTCACTATTCTCCCTGGCTTTAGATTTGAACAAGGGGAGAAAGGGCCACAAACGGGTGGCTGTTTGCAGTTAAATGAGCACACGCCTGGTCGTGTAGTGTCCCTGTTTAAACTTCACATCTTACAAAACCCGCAACCGTCGAGATAAAGAAGGCCATCGAGTGCAGCCAATATTACCCCTGGGACCCGTCCCATCCTGTAAAACCAAGATGATTTGCCAATCCAGTCATTAGCTGGTCGTCTAAACGAGTCTGAGAACCAGGATCCTGCTAATGGCCGCCGCGTCATTCAGGACTTGTCGGATATTTATCCATCACTGGAGCAAACTACCATCAGGCGATCCCATCATTTCTTAATTTCATTTCTGCCGTATTGCGCTGCCATGCACTTAGATAGAAAGGTCACAGAAAACTAAGATTCGGGGAAAAAAAGTTGGAAATGTTTTTTAAACCAGCAGATCTTTCCATTATCGTAAAATCCATCATTTCAAAACTTTTCTTTTTCCTCCAAAAATAAATGCAAGAAGCATGGGAATTTTGGCTCCCGAGTATCTCGAACATCCCAATTAAACTAATATCATATCCACCACAAACGGAAATATAAAATTTCCATCGCATGTCGAAATGTTCAAATCATTGGACAAAGTTATCCTGCTTTAGAATCGTTGTGTCGTCTCAAATTGCAGTGTAATTCTTCTGAGCGTGAAATCATTGTGAAGAGTCACTTCACCTGTAGTTTGGAGGCTGACCACAGCATTGTCCGCGAGACAGCGACCCTTGTAATTGGTCGTCCCCGCGTCCTTATGGCCCGGGACCTGCGATGATCGCTCACCTGTGGATTCCACCGAACATCTGTCGTCTTTTTGGGAAGGCGGTATTTCGGCGGGGTGTTGTTGGAATCTGATCAGTCGAGATCTTAGAGGGGTGCGGTCTTGTGCCAAGGGAGTGTTTCAGACTCATGATCTGATCACTGGGTTCGGTGCCTGACGGACTTTTTGCTTGTGACCTTTGGGGAATTGCTTTACTTGTATTGCCTGGTGCCCTTGCCAGGATAGGTCGAGGACCCATTTGAGCAGAACAGCTTATTGAGCACTATTCTGCCTTCACTGATGATAAAGAAAGAAGTCGAACTCATCCAGTTGAACACAGATTGGTGCCAAATCATATTGGTAACAAGAAGCACCCAAATGCAGAGTTTAATCAAACATTCTGCAAAGTCATACTAAATTTTCAAAGCAGGTATTGAACCTACAACCTACAGATGCTGAAGCCTTTTGAGACCACTACTACCCCAGTGGTGGGTCATTCACAGATTGTAGCCATGTCGCTAGTGTCTCTAGTCTGATGTCACGGACCCGAGCAGACCACCGCCAGACATCTTTACCCATCGCGAGATTAGCAGTCGTAAATTCAATAAAGCATAGCGTATCATGATTCTGGCGTCGGTGTAGACGTCTCGAGGGGCGGTCACTGAAATACCAACATGTACTATAGGGGTTGATTAGTCTTCAAGTGGAGGGCTCATCACGTGGCAGGATTTGGCAGACCGTTTGGGGCAGACGTTGGTCTGGTTGTTGAGACGTGAGCTCGCTGTGAAACAGTTTGCTGGGTTGCATGGTAAAACAGCACAGAGTAATTGTCTGATCTGAGGGTAGGAGCTTTTAATTGGTCAGCGACGGAGGGTGCATCACGCTAATGTTGGCATTTGGGAGGCAGACGTTGGCAGAAGTTTGTTGATTGGTTGGAGATGAGCTGTTTGCGAAGACATCGTCATCAATCATGCTCTTGGAACTTATAATTTCTCATCAAAGTTTCTCAATTCTGTATCCTAAATGACCCTGTGTGGGAATTTCATTGAGAACTTTAAGGAGAAGTTTGTGTTCCGAGAGTCGGAAGGTCTGTGGAGTTGATAACATAAGTTGTGGTGGTCTGTTGTTGCACAGAGAACCTGATACTCCTGATAATAAGAGGATCATACGCGTTTGTTTGCAGTGCACGTTGGGTCTTTGAATCTTGAGATGTTGTATTCTCATGGCCAACAGTTTGTCTAACAAAAAACACCCTGGTTTCAAACTTAGCCCATTCCCATGCCTGTTTGCTCAAGAAAAAAGATACTGGCCATTTTAGTGCACCTGCCAAATTGAGAAAAATATCTGTTTGGCCTTGCCTCTGGTGGCTAAAAATAATACTCGGTCAGTGTCCGAAAGTTATTTTTATAAAAAGTTGGGTTGTTTCTCTGGACAAAGAATTTCACTATTTTTATCAACATTTTTTTGGATGACAGTCGCCACATGCCAAGATGAACTCTTTGAAGACGTTTTATTTTGGGTCAAAAATTCATCATAAAGTTTTTCTAAAAAAAGGTGTTTTTTCTTTGTCCCTTCTTGAGGCGGCGGTTAGGTCAGGGGTTCAACAGGAACGTTTTAATTTTGGAAAACATCCTTTTTGGATTGTCTGCGTATCAAATCATTTCACGACTGGTGTATTTTTGGTTGACGGTTTTGGCCGTTAAACCGTCACTTTTTTTGAATGGGGAGGACGACAACACGTCAAATGGAAGAATTTGAATTTTGTTGGCTTCAAGAAGTGGTATCTTTGGTCAAAACAATCCTAAATACTTTTTCTTGGCAGATGAGTTTTTGATATAGTTCAGATTGAAGAGAGACGGTAGATGTTACTGATTCCTCGAATTGGTCAGCTGAGTACTTGGTACAGTGGCCTCTTGTTAAAATTGAAAAAATCAAAATTTAGAAAATCTTCCGAGTCAGGAAGTGACGTAACAGCCAGGCACCTACCATCTCAGACAAACTGCTCTAAACCAATCAAAAGCCTCTCCTACCGTTTCAAAATCCTGAAAAATCAAAGTCATCCGCAACCCTTACCCAAGAAATCACAATTAATTCGCCACTTGAGTTAAACTGCCGCTCATTATCACGAACAGCACCTCGTCTGTGTCTCTGTCAAAATGACAAAAGGGTCTTGGGGTCCTTTCTGTCAGGGAGTGTGATCCCCGCAGCTGGGTTCAGTTACCTGCCCTAACTTTTGGCCCTTGCTTCGGGATCCTGTTTTGCGGAGTTCGTAACCAGATTTGAGGCCCGTGTTTGCCCGATGTCATGAGGTCAGGGACAATGGAGGCAGCTGAAGGGCGTGTGGTACGGCGAAGGGTGACACATTCTGGTGACTACATCTATCGGGTCGTCCTGATGATCACCTGAGTTGGAGTCTAGCAGCTTCAGTTAAAAGAAGGGCAACTTTGAATTTCAGGGGCCAAATTCCAATCTAAGGCTTCTATGACTTCCATATAGACATAGATTATAAGAAACTTTGGTTTGCCGATGTTCACTCATTTCTCTACTATAGCATTATAACTAAACTGACGGGTAGCTTCACATTCTGTCCAATATTCAGGCCAGGCCCAGGGGTCCAGACATCTTTTGATCATCCTCATCCACCCTGTATAACCCAGTGATTGTCTCCTCTTAGGACGGATTCTCTTTTGAAGGGTGAAAATGACTATCTCGCCCGAGGACATTCTTGTCTCAAAAAAGGGTATCATTCCTTTTGGTTGATTCTCTGGTGAAGTTGCACTGGCTGCATTCCATTGCCTGGCGTGGATTGTCCTGCCAGGAATTACACATTTGAAGCAGAGCATTTTTGCCAGAATGAATGGCATGATTGGATACCTCAAACATGCTCTTGCAATGGTGTACAGCCCTGGGTATTCAATGCAGTGATTACATAATCCCCATTCATTCATTCACTCACAATAGCTGCCCACACGGAACCAGTGATTTGTTTTCAATCAACGATCAGATCAGCAACAATAATCGGCAGTTTCTTATAAACTCTCGTTCACAATACAACTTCCCGCCAGGCAGCGAGTCTAGTTTTTACAAGTGCTGAACAAGGTGGGGGCCATCTCGGTGGGACTGGGCGGGGGAAAGTTGGAACGAAAATGTGACATCAATGTCAAGTCAGTCATGCGGTGGTTGGGTGTACCGTAGGCTTTGGGAGGGGAGAAATAAGTACTGCCACATTATTAAAGACAGAGGTAGCTTCTTTGTCTTCTGAAATATTAGAGTTTCAAAACAACAGGGAGGCTAGATGATGATCCACAACATCAGTATGGAAGTTGGCCTCTTCTTTGCAGAAAATTAGCTTCTTGAAAACTGGTGTTAAATCCCTCATTGATTTGGTTAGTTAGCCCAGGTGCATTCATGACCAGTCATTCCAACTATTCAAACCCTCCTAAACAATAGATAGATCCCTTTGAGGAGTGTTGGCCCTCCTTAAGGAGTATTTTGTGGATGTAGTGTAAGAATAACTGGTCTCTAATAGCGAGTGGAGATCGTCCCTGACCTATTAACAACCGAGAAGCGTCACCCAATTCTATTGATAGGTAAATAATGCCATGAAGCGGGAAATCAGAGCCAGTGTGTTTGTAAATCAACCACGTGTTGTGGACAAGTTTCTACAACATGGTTGTCCTCTTGTGCAGTTGAGATTCGGATATGGCAAAATGAAGTCGGAATATTTCCTCAAAAGGCTGCGGCTGTGTTTCGATTTTTCACCAGAGGTAGAGACCCAACTAATCAGTGGGATATTTGATGAGGTAGGTCGATGTTGTCATGGCGATATTTTGTGTTTATTTGGCGATTTTGGTGATGACTTCCTGCGTGTTTTATCTTGTGTTGACAATATTGATCAGCCACTACTTGGCACTTTGTCAACTTCCTGGTTTTTTGGACAAATTTCAACAAACTCCCGATGTCTTCTCACGCTTGGTGATATTCTGATGAGGTAGATTATTTTCGACACATTTCATCTGATTATTGGAGAGTAAGAATGTTTTGAGGATGTTTTTAAAATTTTGTCTCTTCCTGCCAGATTTCGATATTTGGCAAACAATCGAATTCCTGAACATCCTGTTTTCATCAGGAAACTTTTGGGACTTTAAAAAAAATGGATCATATTCCTTCTAATTCTTGTTCTTGTCTGGAATATTCATATTTTGTCAATTGCGGACACAATTTATTGACACAATGATGCATTTAGACAAGTATTTTGGACGTGCATCCTGGTTATGCCTCAACCCTGTTGATCAAGGCCTTCACCAATATGTGATGGACAGAATGAGAGGCCAAAAATGTTAGGAGGTTTCATTAAAAGAAAGACCTTAATTTGTGTGTTTTCATTTAAAACGCATTTTATTTGCTGACATTCAGATGGCTTGCAAGGCAACCTTCACGTAAACTTGAATTCCAATTTCAACCAAAAAATTGAAACCCTTGAATAGTCGCCAACTGATGACTATTATGTCTGGGCGTGAATCATTTGGCGAAAGAAGCCGTTGTCATGGAAACCAGTAAGCTTTCTGGCTAAAATCGATACGACTTTGACATTAAGCAATATTCCCCGGTCGCCGGTGAATTATTAATAATAAAAACAAGTTTTTAAATGCGCTTTAAAATGTTGTTTTGGGGCATTGTGGGAGCATCTTCGGATATTTTGCAGAAAACGAAACAAATTGGTTTACGTTATTCCTTTTAAAAGTTGACCTTGAAACATTTCTTCGATATTTGAATTTGAACTTTTTAAGTGCAAGTGGTTATATATTCTGTTTCAGCGCCTTGAAAACTTTAAATTGGATGACGACTGAAAAGTTTAAACATATTTAGTGTTTTGGTGAATTTGTAGTGAATTTGTACGCAAGTTGTTTCAAAAAATTTCTGATAATTTTTTTGGAATGAGTAAGGGTAATTTTAGTGTTCTTCAGAAGGGAGGAACAGAAAAATAAATCCTATCCGGTTGGAACCCTGAATATATTCGCAATTTTCGAGAGAGAGATTTGCAAACTGGATGTTTACAAACAGTTTTCACAAAAATACTGAGCCGTTTCATTTCAGAATTGTACGAAACGCCATCATACATGTCGTATGCTTCCCGCGTCTCGGTTTGTTTACAAACACAGAAATATAAAGAAATACCCACAATTCCTTGGACAATATAAATAATGTGAATTGAATGAGTGAAGATAACGCTGGATTGGCAGTTACGGTCTGATTCACCACTGATCTTATTCACATTATGAAATGTCAACATAGTTTTTTCCTCCGCACTATATACCATTATCATTGGGTTCTATCAATTGAGCGGTTTTAGAAATTAAGCGTTGTTCGGCTGTTGTAGAAGTTTTGGTGAATTTTTTTGCCATATTGCCGATAATTGTGTGGTATTTGATAATATGAAGCGAATCTGTTGAGAAAAAATGATTGCGCTGTCACATGATGTCTGAAAAGGATATCACTATTGTAAAATTGTTATATCTATATTGATGTGCCCCAAAACTGTGTCAGATTTTGTTTTTCTGGTCTATACTAGCTGATAGTATAAAAATCAACACTAAACACAGAATTTTCACATTTGAAACGAAAAAAAATTTCAAAAAATGCTCAAAACTTGTTTTCTCACTGATATCCTTTCTCAATCGTTACACTAACAGTTTGAAACTTTGAAGAAACCATATTTGATTCCAAATCTTAAACTTTAAACTTCCCTCCAAAATTCTGATTATGCGGCGAAAATATTTTTATCCTTTCTTAAAATGACAACGTGAATATTACGACACGGACAGATGCTAGATCAGTTCTTGACCAATCAAAGTCCCGATTTTCAAATTCTTATTGAGAAATATTTTGGCTCAAAATCCAAACCGACATGTCTGCGAAAGCCCTAAATAATATCTTTTGTGCCAAAAGACGAAGGGCCAAAAATACTACAAAAATCGTTTCCCTTGCGTAAGACGTCATTGTCGAGATTTGACAAGGTGCTGTTTTTGGCTCCAAGACATTTCAACGTTTTGTCCGCGAGTCAACTAAAAATTTCTGAAATTTCAAACGCCTGTGTTACGTAAGGGCGCTATTTTGAAGAGGTCTGCATCGAGTTATCATGTTTTATCGAGAGCCATCTAAAAATTGTTGAAATTTTGAGACCTGGTGTTATATAAGGTGGTTATTTTAGAGGTGCACTCAGGGTCCGGGATGTTTGGTCTAAAAAGGGAATGCAACCGTTTACCTTCTTGGTTGGGGTCTAAATTTGACCAGGGGCTTGAACTTTTGTCTGCTTTGAAAACTTTGCCCAGAACAAATATGATAACATGATTGTTTATATAAATATGATGTATGTTATCACTTCTCAAGTTCATATTCCATTTGTTTGAGCTTGAGGCATTCTCTACTGTCAAGATGGAGTCTCCAGATCTCTGATCTTGACAACGATTGATGAAATTGATTAATTGATTGATTCTTCTTCAGCATTTGCTCTACACTTCGAGGAGTTTCCCCCCTAGTCCCCCTGGCCACCTGCGATCATGTCGTGTGCCCCCCCTTCCACCCCCCCGAATCCATACATTCTAGATTTTGAAAATATCTCATCGAAATATCCTCTTTTTCTCTCATCGCCAGGTTTACTATGCAAAGAAGAAGCGTCGGGCCCAGCAAGCTCAGGGGGACGACACCAGCCATAAGAAGGAGAAACGGTTGTATAATGACGGCTATGATGACGACAACCATGACTACGTCGTCAAGCCTGGCGAGAAATGGATGGAGAGATACGAAATCGATTCTTTAATCGGCAAGGGCTCATTTGGTCAGGTACGGTGTCCTTATCTTTTCTTCCTCCACTTGATACTTCTTCATTCGAGAGATGAAATGAAGAAGTCCTGCGTTGTTATTTTGAGTGTCTGCCCATTCTGTTTAGTCTGCTGCCAGCTCGGGAGGAAGGCGCAGATGGGATCCGTGTGTAGATGTGGTCTGTGGTGATCATCATAGAGCCGTCTGTTGGCCCATCAATGATCAACACAAGGACACTCTTGCCTGTGTAGAATGCTGCCAGTTCTTAATCCTAATAGTTTCTCTCTTCTTGACAGGTTGTGAAGGCCTATGACCACACAGACCAGGAGCAAGTGGCCATCAAAATTATCAAAAATAAGAAACCGTTTTTAAATCAGGCTCAGATTGAGGTGCGCCTCTTGGAGCTGATGAATAAACATGATGCAGAGAGTAAATATTATATAGGTGAGTAGGTGGTGCCACCTTGATGGAGGAGGAGGTACTAGGCACTAGGCAGGACTGATCCTGTTGAGGTCTGGAGAATGGGGAACGGAGAAATTAAGAATGGTTGGTGATGTGGATGTCTTTCACAACAGCATCCAGACTCCCAACAAGACCATACTGGGCCAAGTTGTTCAAAGCAACATTTGCCACTAACACTTGCATTGACTTTACTTGGCATGCATCAAGTGGGGTGGGGGAACAATACTTTTTCCTCTCTTTCTTAATCTGATACGTCAATTCTAATGAATCCTTCCTTTCTTTCCAGTCAAACTGAAGAGACATTTCATGTTCCGGAACCACTTGTGCCTCGTTTTTGAACTTCTCTCGTACAACCTCTACGATTTATTACGGAACACGAACTTCCGCGGTGTCTCACTGAACTTAACGCGAAAATTCGCGCAACAATTGTGTACGGCGTTGTTATTTTTAGCGACGCCGGAATTGAATATTATTCACTGTGACTTAAAACCGGAGAATATATTACTGTGTAATCCCAAGCGAAGTGCGATAAAAATTGTGGACTTCGGGAGTTCTTGTCAGCTTGGACAGCGGGTAAGTTTTACTTGAACTTTTCTTGGAAATGAAACTTGTCAGTGACGATTCCCCCCGGCAGAGATGTCAAGGTACTGTGCTAAGAATGTCGCGAACAGATGAAACAAACCCATTGATATCACGTTGATATTTGAGATCAGATTAAAAAGGACTCTCCCGACTTTGAAACTTTTCTAATTGTTTGAATTCACTTCCAGATATACCAGTACATTCAGAGTCGGTTTTACCGGTCGCCGGAGGTCTTGCTTGGGATACCATACGACTTGGCAATAGACATGTGGAGTTTAGGGTGTATACTGGTCGAGATGCACACAGGGGAACCACTATTTGCCGGCTCAAATGAGGTATGGAGAAGACCTATAGTCTTTATAAGCTTTTGATGAGACGATTCAAGGCAATAAGTACAATGTAGTGCTTCTGCCTCCTTGGAGGACCAAAGTTATAGTGCTGATGGTCTGGAAAATTCGTTTCATTAGCGAATATTGTGTATTTGATCCTTGACACTGATCACATTTTGTGTGATCTTGGGCAAGTTTCTTTACTTGCCTCATCTATTACATTAGACGCTTAACCCAGATTTATCATAGCCCTACCTGATTCAAAAACACAGGTAGGGCCTTCTGTGCCAAACATTGAAGAGGGTACCGCACTTGTCAAGTCCCCGGATATCAGACAGGTTGGTTCATTTTGCGACAAGACCAAGTTTGTCTGAGTATTGACCCCATTTTGGCCCCCTTGACCTACTTTCTGTACTATTTTTAGCCTAAAGTGCAAAGCTCTATTTACGCAGCAGAGCTCCATGGTTACGTATCTTATGTGAAAAAAAGTTCCCTTTATCATTTCTGTCATTCAAAAATTCCGTTTGTGACGATAACAAAATAGCAATTTTTCTTACACATCTGTTTTATTTCAGTTTGACCAAATGATGAAAATAGTTGAGGTGTTAGGCATGCCACCATCACATATCCTGGACCTGGCGCCAAAAGCTCGGAAATACTTCGATAAACTCCCCGACGGATCATATATACCAAAGAAACCCAAGGATAGCAAAAAGGTAAGACAAATGGGAAAAAATGTTACCAGCAGACAACATCCATTGAAGGCCACATTTTCTACAAAACTAGAATTTGTTAGAAGTATTTGAAGGAAAGTTGATGAATCTGAATGAAGTTTGTTCAATTTGGTTTGAAAATTGTTTGGTAGGCTTCAGCAGACGGCTCAACTCAATAATCTGACTTGAGCAGACGACATCTGGTTGACCACGTTTTCTCAAAAACTATGATGTGGGTGGGAATATATTTGAAGAAAAGTTGATGATATCAACAAATTGAAACATCTTCTTCAATTTGGTTGGAAAATTGTTTGGCAGGTTTTAGCAGACGACACAACCCAAGAACCTGGCTTGATCGGTGTTGTCAGCATAAATTGTACTAGCATGACATTCATAGCTGTTTCAGGAAACAAGCATACGTTTCTGCAGAACATTTGTTGCTAATCTCTAGCGAACCATCTCTAGCGGATGCTAATTACCAAGGCTAATCTCGAGTGAATGCTAATTACCCAGGATGCCTCATTTAATTGCGACAAATAAGTCAACGGTCGCTGAACAAGTCTCTGGTAAATTTGATGCAGAGCAGTAGCACAGACCTAACATGAACTTGTCTAATCTCACAGCCTCGGCAATTATGTGTACACTGCGCGCCCAATTCCTGTGGGTACTGTATTTAGACCCCGGCGCGCCATTCTGACCGAAAAGTAGATTAAGGATGCGTGATAAGCAGTTTATGTAGGAATGGTAACAATTTAGATGTTTTTGTGATGGATGTTGAGTTGGATCGATGACGGTGTGGGATATAGCTAATTGATGATATGATGTACTCTTACATCCAATCCAACCTAAGTTGGTCCAGACCAGTTCTGTAGAGTCTAGATGGACATAGAGGTGGCTGTTTCCAACTTGATTGTAATGATTCTGTTAAGCTTTAATTAATATGGTTGTGAGCTCATGCTAATAGCATCGATCTCTCTCACTGATTAGACATAGGCGTAGCCTTAGGAAGTGGGGGGGGGGGGGAAGGGGGGAAACTAACCCCCTTATAGGACGGATGATGTTTGAAAGTGACCAGGAAATTCCCTCAAGTTGAAGTTCTAGTCGTCCATGGAGTATTGAACAGGCTATAGTTATGTATGACCTAGATACCTGTGCTGCCACCTGTCATCAGAATGTTGAACCAAGAATGTAAACAAGTTCTGAAAGATGTTCAGGACACCTTCTGCTGATTGATATAACTGGGGCAGAAATGATCTTAAATATCTCGTTTTATCTTCTTCAGTACAAAGCACCAGGAACACGGAAACTCCATGATATAATCGGTGCGGAGACGGGCGGGCCTGGTGGGCGCCGCGCCGGCGAGACCGGCCACTCGCTATCAGACTATCTTAAATTCAAGGATCTCATTCTACGGATGTTAGACTTCGATCCAAAGACACGGATTACACCGTATTACGCACTGCAACATAATTTCTTCAAACGGACGACGGATGAGAGTACGAATACTTCAAATAGTACGTCAACGAGTCCAGCTATGGAGCAGCAGAATGTCTCAAGTCCGACTCAAGGTTCGTATGCTGCTGGGCTCTCGCCCGCTCTTCTAAAAGTTACAGGCAACTATGAGATGAAACTTACCCATGGCTTGGTTAGCCTCCACCAACATTTATTCGTTGGCCATTCATCTTGAGTTCTTTGCCCTGATTGTGACATTTCTCTTTTTGCTATTGCAGGTCAGAGTTCTGGTCGTGCACGGTCCGATCCGACGCACCAGCACAATCACCACCACCTCCCCGCTCATCATCCTCACCCCATGCATCACAGTCACGGTGCCCAGTACGTGCCCACGTCAGCGATGGACTGTGAGTCGCCCAATTCACAACAACAACGCCTCCAACAGATGTATCACCACCAGCAGCAACATTGGATTACGAATATCGCTGCTGGGGATCCGCCGCCCGGACCACACTCGCGGCATAATAACGGTGCTACGGCGCCACCTCCGATTTCACATCCACACGCCCATTTACACCGGCCGACCCATTCTCATGCCGTGCCCCACTCATCGCCTCATCAAAGTCATAGTTCACAGACCGTTGGGACTGTCCTAGGCAGTGGTGATCATGTCACGTCGCGTCACGTGACGCAGCCGTCTTCCTCCATGGCGGTTGACATGTCGTCAATGCCACCTCAGCAGATGCAACCACACGGAATGTCCGCACATCTGCAGCATATGCATCAGTCGATAGACGCCACTCAGACTGGTTCCATGAACATGCAACTCCCCGCGTATCAACAGACTGGTTCCTATCCTCAGTACCCACAACCATTTATCGCGTCAGGACACACGTTTCCGTACACGTTAACCGCAACGACACAATCGAACTTAGTATCGCAATCAGATTCATCTTCTCAACAGCGGACTCGGACTGCCTCTGGTGAGGAGAGTCCTATGGTGGGGGTGTGCGTACAGCAGAGCCCGGTGGCAAGCCATTAATGATGATGATATTCTATAGGTTAATTGTGTAAATATGGCTCATGGATGACGTGATGACCCGTAGCGAGGCATGCTCGGACGTACTCCAGCAAAGATGTCACGCTGGCATATCAGTGATTGGTGCATTTCAACACACCGTAAACAAGTTGATGTTGACGTGTATTTCAATGCTGGGGTATGTTTGTGACATGTCGCGCACGGGTTAACACATGGATGTGTTCTTCCGTGTTGTAACACTTGTTTTCAATGTGTTTTCACGCGGATTACACGAGGAGGCCGGCCAAAAGATAGCGACTATGCAAGGAAAAGACTCCAGAGCCCCATTTGTGTGTCCTCGAGTGTACGTGCCTGTGAGGCCAAGGGTTGCCGACGGTTACTGTAGTGACAGTTTTAGTGTGTGCCTGTGATGTAAACAGCGTCTGCTGTGATGGAAGGTTACCGTGGTTGCGGAGTGTTAGGTTGTGGTGTACCGAGTCCTGGTGTGTTCGGGAGTTCTAGTTCTATTATGGCTGCCAGGTGGCGCAGTGCGCTAGTGGCATGGAGACCTTGGCATTACGTTGTTGTTTTCCCTAGTTAGTAAGTCAATGCCAAGGGCTGTCTCCCGACCCTGATAGAGTTGACTTCCACACAAGTTCGCCCCTGGTGGCAACGTCGGAACCAAAATTACCAAATCGCTAGAACTCTAATTAGAAACAGATATTTTCTCGCTCGATATCTTATGATTATACCATTCTGCTGGCACCGATATCCTGAAATGTGACTCCCTCTTCTGCTAATTCTGGATGTGAATTTGAACCATTCTAACTCAAATCTTCGCCTACTCCTAAACCGCAATGACGAAGTCCGACAACATTGGTTGAGAGCTATTCCTGAAAGATGATGCTTTGATTTGCCGGTGTTTTGCAGATGCCCTGGACGTGCGGTGTCCGAAATCTTGCTTCAAAACTCGGTGATTGTGCTTTCTTATCGGTACTCGCCTCTCTCTGACTCTCGCTAGACTTGTGGTAATTGTCGTATCCATGCTACTGAACATAGCGTCGGGAATGGACCCATAGTAGCATACGCGCTGCCGGTGGCGTTGAAATAACGTGGGATATTGTGAAAAACGTTGTGACGAAGTTATGTTCTATTTTAATCGGAATTCGCTAAGCGGTTAATTTTTCCAAAGATGCTACATTGTGGTTGATGTTTCCGCGGTGACCGAACATATAGGTTAACAGACTGGTTAGGCCTGAAATACATGCCATCACAGGCATCGGGATGAAGCAGGAGAGTAATATTCACAGGCAACAGGAGTGAGGAGGATTTCACATAGGTGATACACGGGGCTGCGGAGGCTTGTTAATCGTCTCTTGATAGAAATAAATGTAGCAAGTTATAGTGTGTGCCGTACAAGATAACCCAGCCGACTAGCGGATCGTTAATGAAATTATTTTTGACAATCAAGGGGTTAACGATAATGATAAAATTGTGCTTTTTTACTTTTATCGACAAACTTTGACTTCATGAAATGAAGTTGGCCATTTGCCACAGATATGTTTGTCCGATTATTGTCTTTTCTAGTTTTAACCTCGACATTCGATTGTAAACAGCGATCATGTGTTTCATTTAAGTATCTAATACTAGGTGTCTATGACAATAGGTATGGTTTTAAGCTTTTTAAAACGGTCAATGAATTTACAGCCTCAAAGCGCTTTTTAAATGGGATAGGCCTTCAGGTTTCATAATTAAAATGCAAAGATGTGTTTTTACAATGTAATGCTTGTGTTTTAATAATGGCGATAGTGTGTTTTTATGGGATTTTATGCGACGACAGAATATGTATTCTTGTACCAACTTTTTCGGGGTGATATTCCATGGTATGTTAACCCGTTTACACCGGTACGAACTCTCTCATTACATCAGCGATTATACGATGTTTACATTGGGGATCATTAGTAACAAGAATGTTTGTGTGTTGTTTTTTTTAGATATTAAAATAAACATAGCAATGTTTTATCCCGAGTATGCCAGATCAAAGCAGAAACTAGGAACACTGCAGGAATTCCTGGCATACTTGGATGTAAACATACTTTTAGTGTGTGCTAAGATCCGCTAGTTCGGCTGAGGATGGTGTTAAGTTAGATCCGATATGGCACATAGGTGGAGGTATGGCTTCACCTGTTATGGGTGAAAATAGCTGTTTTTTTGTGAAATGTACGCGTACTGCTCAAAAATCTGTATTTGTATTTCTTGGAACGGTACGATTAATCAGCGGGGTATTTAGATTAGTTTTATGATCATCAAGTTTCATCGATGGGTGAGGATCATCTGTGACTGGTGTGAGCCTACACGAGTTCTTGATTTCTGACATCCGATTCAACTCTGTCAATATCTTCACAGATTTCGTTCACTCTAAAAAAAGTGGACCAATAATTGCCTCCTGAATCGGCTGTTTCACGGAATTATAAACCCAGAATTTTGAGCAGACGCATTTGTATAAATGATGCAAACTACTTGTAAATAGACAGCTATCATCGTGTGTTCTTATTTATTTGAAAGATGGAGTTGGCATTGTTTCATGCTTTATCTACCAATCGTGAGTGGTGACGTATGCTTGGCACGGCGCCGTCTGCTCATTTGGTCATGTGTAGGAAGGGGCGTTCAAATGTGGATGCCATATTGACGTTGTTTACATTCTGCAAACCTGGCTTTCAAACTTGTTTAATTCATTTGTAAACTTGCTCCATAGGAAATTTCAGTCCATATCCAAAATTGTATGATCAAAAATCCTGAAAATTTGTCCAAAGTTTACTTAGAAGAGAGAAAATTTCTGTTGTTTTTTTCAACTTTTTGGTCAATAGGCAATCTTAGTTAAAAATTCATACTTTCAAATACAAAAAGGAAGGTTACTTTCAGAAATAAGCTTTCTATATGAAAATGTTTTCGGATAAATTTTGTCTTTGTCTCCGAATCATCCTGTAGACGTCGTCTGGCATATCAAGTGTCTTCCATTCTTACAAATGACCATCGAGCAGTCGCGAACGCGGCCGAACTTACGTCACCGCTTACAACACTAAGTCACTATAGAAGAAGTCCATGTACAAAATCACTATTGTTATTATCGCGGCATGTGGTGGGCACGATCATGTGACTTCTGCGTTCTACAAGATAGGATACCGAGATTCTAAACAAACTGTTGTCGTAAGGATTTTTGGCGCAGGTTTGATCAAATCTATTAGTTGTTTTGATGGGGGATTTATTAGTGATTCGGGGGAGATGTTTGAATTTGAAGTGTATCCTAGATTTGACCTATCCGGTATGGAACAGCCTAACTTCAGCTTGAAAATACTGTTACTGGGTCAGTCCATTTGGTGTTGAAAGGGGGTGCAGGTTTCATCTTTCCACTTTTCCTCTCCTCCAGTAAACTATCAAAAAGTTAATTGCTTAACGAATCTTGGCTAGCAATGCCCTCTATACCCTGCTACTGTAACTATAAGCTAACTAGCTTTGTATATAGCTAGCTACTATGTAAAAATACCGAATCCGAATATTTATTATGAATATCCATATATGCTCCGATAATACTGTATTTCGCTCTCCTCATTCCAAGGAAAACCTCGGCGTAGGTGTGTGTCTGTTTCTGCTGTTATCTCGTGCCCAGGTGATCATATAGTGTAGGACTCTATAAGCCATGTGTAGGAATACTGTTGGGAGCGAGGTTTTTAACTTGGGAAATTTGTAAACATTGCTGAACTTTTCAAATATTGCATTAAGAGAAATTGACTTTGTCTTGTTAGTGGATGAAATATTCCGAGATGAAAAATTTTCTGAGAATTTCAGAGTCATTGTACTTTGGAATTGGTGTTTGCAAGTAGGATGACTTGTTGCCCACATGTTAATTTAATTGGAAGTCACATGATCGTGTCTGACACATGTCAATCAAGCATGTAGATATCAATACAAATTGTGTGTGTTAATTGTTGGGGTCTTAGCTCTCCGGCCTGCTGTGCGTCAAAAATGAACAAACTTGAGTTGAAGTGTTTATCAATAGGGGGCGTTACATAATTAAGAGATTAATAGACATTTTTGAAATGATTATTTCAAATGATACCAAAACTGTTATAAATCTAATGTGCACAACTTGGAAGTTGGCACTTTACTACCCTTGCTGATAATGATATTGATTCCGTTGATATGCAGCGCCCCCTTTATAAACTGGTGATGAAAATGTTGAATATTGCTGTGATTCCGATACCAAAGATACGTTAAGCGCAAGAAAAATGCGTCAAATTCTTGTGAATTTTTACGTGCTAGCAGGTCGGAGCACGGACCCAAAAGGCCAGATGTGGAATGATATGTTTGATACCTGCCACCCTGACTAGAATAGTTGTACATTTTCGTGTGCAGGCACCAGTTTGGACTCAAGTGACGTGGAACTTGGTAACTTTCATATCAACCTGATAATAAACCTGTAAAGTGTTTTTATGTGTACAGAAAATTCGATTTTAGTCAGGGTGGCGTTTGTACTTGGTTTTCTTTGATCGAGGGTCACTTGGGTAAAATATAGTCACATTCACTTCGGTTTAGCTGGTTCTCTGGCTTGTTCAGATGTCAGTTTCAAGAACTTTTACGCCCCGATTATGATACGATTTAAAATCAAGTCTTAGCTGCCTCCATTTTATCTACAATCGCATTAAAGTCACGCCCCCTGTCTGTAGCCAGGGGGCAGAAAATTACCCAGGTTGCCCTTGTAGTCGAAGATTTAAACTGGTCGTATCCAAAAGTACCATACAGGGTTTGGCCCTTTTCTAATCTGCAGTCTTGAAGGAGTTGGTCACAAACAAAATAACAGTGATGTCACTAACCTGATTACTATATGAAGCTAACAATTTTTACGAGAGGCCGTTTTGCTTCTAACAATGTTTATGAGAAGCCATTTTGCTTTTAACCCGGATGATCTACCGATGACCTCTGATACAAGGTGCAGTTGGGAAAATGATAGAACTCGTCTGGTACCTTTTGGTGTGCGGCTGGTTTGAAAGATTTCTTTGGTATTTTGTCAGAATTTTCCGCAGAAATATACACGTGTCGCATAAAAATAGTGATGAAGAATTTCATATCATTTATGATCAGTAAAGATATCGATTATCTTGGATATGTTTGATCTAATACAGTCTGCAGAATATTTTGACCATGCCGAAGTAATCTAACCAAGCTTTTGTTTTCATTTTTTAGTTGAATCAGTATTATTGTAAATAGCTAGCAGGTTTTATTTGTCTTTTCATCACCATAGCTACCCATTTCTATGTCGCTCTCTTCCAGTATTTCAACGGAATTTGATCTTTCAGCTTTGAACTCTGCAGTGGTCTGCGATTCGGAAAAAAGTTACAGGGGCAGAAAATTTTGAAATTGTTGACCTATCTCTGAAGACCAATTAAGAATATTCAATTTTCATGATAGATAAGGTTGTACAATTATAGCATCTGTGTACATTGATGTGTACATCTGCCAGGTGTATTCTACATTTGTACCATTAAAATACTTAGAAGCATTTTGGACAGAAATTTCCTGCAGGTCGAACCATTTTTTATGCTTGGGGCTTTTCTTACGGAGCAAAAATTAAAGAGGAGCACACTGTTTGGGAGAGTTAAGAATTTTAGAAGCCACAATGGTAGTTTGCATTGTTGGAATCATTCAATTTCCAACAATGTGAACTGCTGATGCAGCGGTTTGAATGTTCACCAAAAGGAGGTCTATATGAATATGTATCAATGTCATCGCTATGGCAACAGTGTTTTTCATAACAATGTGAACCCTCATTAGCTGTGTGACGGTAACATCACCTCGCAAAAAACACTGTTAACCTGTTTATTTTCCCTTTAACACAAGGCAGCGCTCCCTTAGACTTTCAATAAAGTTCATTCCGGCAAGACTTAATTCGCCTGTACATATTTGTGCAGTTTCCCATGTATTTTGCACAGGCGAAGCTGGTCATCTCAGCTTGGAATCAACTGAACCCAACGTTAACCCCTTGAAATCCATGAACATGTATCGATTTGCTACTTGCTCAAAACTCGTCAAACAAAATGGCGGAGAAATGACAAGTTTTTAAACCCATAATGCACTGTCCATGTTGTAAAAGATTTGTCATTTTTACCACCATTATTTTTGGGAGTTTGAGGGAGGGCTGCTGTGAGATATTGAAAATATCGCATTTCATTTCAAGGTCATTGTAACCTTTAGTGTGTTAGTCTCATCTTGACTGGTTCAGTCCAGCAAAGACCCCAACATTTCAACGTCCGCAACTTCTGAGGGCTCACTCAAAATACGTTCCACCATCTGTCCTTGATCGGCGCGATTTATGTCAGTTCATCACCCAACTTGTTTATCTTTTCATACCTATGACAACAATTATGTTTCCATGGCAACACCACTTTCCATTTTGTTTGGATCTTTGGGTAACTTTTAAAAGTTGCCATTTTGTTGAAATAATTTTGTGCCTTGGTCACAAATTTCTCAATTTCCAATGATTTGTCCTGAAATGAACGTTTGCATCTCTGAAGGCGTTAGGATCTTGCATAAACCCAGATGACAATCATGAAATTCTTCATGAAGTTACAATTGATTCTCTTAAGGCGTTTGGACCTTAATTAAGAAGAGATCTTAATTAATAATGAACTAATATCTTGGGTCTAAAAATGACCAGAATAATTTGATGAATTTTCTAATAAATCTTTTTTGCAGCAAAATTATCAGTTTGATGGTGATCAGAGTGTGGCAAGTCGTCCAACGACTCGAAATCTTTTAAAATTTAAATAACTGAATGGATTTTACTTGAGAAGTTCACGTTTGTTTTGATGCCAGAAACAAATCTTTGATAAAAGACACAGCAAATTGATCACCCTCATTCTGTGTTGAAATGTTTTATGCAAATAACGACAAAAATTCTCCATTTCAGGCTACTTAAAATAAGTAAATAATTATGATTTTAATTAAACTTAATGATTAATGGAATATATCACTTTACTTTGCCATGGACAAATTAAAAATCGTTTATTCACTTTTAACTCATTTTTGTAAACTACGCCTCTTTTCGGTTATTACTATTTTGTCTATCGTAGTTTGCAAATATTTGAGGAACGGCATAAGGCCGCTTCAACAATATCGGTGTCGGTTTGCTTAATCCTGATTGTAATCGCATCTCGCCCGAAAAATCCTAAATTATTCTTAATGAGGTGAAACTTGCATTGAGTTTCTTCCACCATTTCTCAAGCCCTTAGACGTGCAATTTTTGTTGCTGTGACCTGCAATCATGATTGCTGCAACAAACATCGGTGATTGCTGCAATCTGCAATCAATATCAGACTCGGCCAGGATGAGTGTTACCTGCCGAGTGATCATTTCATCCAGTCATCGCAGCGACAATTGTCGCAGGTCACCGCAACAAAAATTGCTGGTGTGCGGGCACTTTTGATAGACAGGAACTCACTGATATCAAACATCACCTCTTGGGTCAGGCCCCTGGTCTTTGTTGGTACTCTGCAGGCTCCGACCCAGAGCTGATCAAAACAAATCACAAATATCCGCAGACGTTAAAAGTAATCTCCGTTATCTGCAGATGTTAAAGGTAATCTCCATTATCTGCAGATGTTTCTCATTCACCCACAAATTGTATGATTATTTCCATCTCTGAAATCTATATTTCGTTTTATGAACATTTTATCATTTTTGTTGCCATTGTTTTTATTTAAATGACAAACCAGACGGTTTCAAGTAGGAGGTTGCCACGGTTACGGTCCTGATATTTTGTGAATATTTTCTCCACTTTGATTGGTCAAACATATCTCGAAATAGTTATAATTTTACTCAGGTCATTTCAAAACGTCAGGTTATCTTTTCCGACCAAAAAGTTTGTGAAAATGTCCTTCGCAGTATTTTGAGATTTCTCAGGAGCATAAGATATATTTGGAACTTTTCAGGATATTTGTTCTCAGGAATATCTGAATTACGCCAAAAATACCAGAAAAAAATCAGGAAAATTTGTGAAGATCTGATGATATCTTGCAATTTATCTTTGACATTTGAATTGCCTGTAAATTCTTATATGAAAAAGATGAGTTTTGAATGCCTTATGACAGCTACCTCCGAGTGGAATTGGATAACTTGGGAGTTGTTCAGAAGTGTGGTTGAAATATGAATTTAGTTTATGCAACTTTTTACTTTGATTCTTATTCCAAGAGTTAGAAATTATTTTTCTGAAACTTCATGTTTTAACTTTCCTCTGATTTTCTCTAAATGGAAATCTTCACTTGTTCTTCATCCAATGAAAAATGGCTTTTAAGATGCCTGGTACCACTTGCATTGGACACGGAACAAGTCTAGACAGGACCTGAACTGGTGGTGACCCCTACTGGCTGTCTCACAAGTGCCTTGTACCGCACCGATCCATCATCCATGTTTTCCACCATCTTTTTGTCTCAGTCTCACATCTGGCCAGATGTAGCTAATAACAATTCTTTGTAAACAGTAATAATATGAAAGAAAAACAAAAAACTTCATAATGTATATGTAAACAATGTCTTTGTGTTATTATTTGTGCAGTGGTCAATGTGAAACCTGTACCCCCCCCCCCCCCCCCCCATGTTCAGGTGACATGTGGTACCGAACACTCTGCACACACTGGAATCGGCCTTGTCCCTCGAGTCCTATCGTAATATTACCAAATGAGATGCCTCGGGAGCCCATACAACAGCTATTGCATACCCTGCACATGAGTGGCGAATGTAAAACAATGTCTGGCTAAAAATTTTGCGAATTCAATTTGAATTGCCATGATGTGGCGAGAGAGCAATAGTGTTGTGCGAAAATTGATCAAAGTCTATCAAAAAGATCTACTTCGACACCAAATGCACCAAGGAACGATCGTTGGCCAGTCAATCTTTATCGTTTTCATATTTGCGGGCGGCCGCGCTATCAGTATCACACGTGGTTACACTATGGTCTGCATTGTAGTTCTACCCGTTGCCGCTACAGTGATTTTGGGGGCGCTGCTGATCGCCTTGCGCAACATTATTAGTTCTGCCCGTTGCCGCTACAGTGATTTTGGTGGCGCTGCTGATCGCCTTGCGCATACATTATTAGTTCTGCCCGTTGCCGCTAGTGATATTGGTGGCGCTGCTGATCGCCTTACGGATACATCATTAGTTCTACCCATTGCCGCTAAAGTGATTTTGGTGGCGCTGCTGGTCGCCTTACGCATACATTATTAGTTCTGCCCGTTGCCGCTACAGTGATATTGGTGGCGCTGCTGCCTTACGGATACATCATTAGTTCTACCCATTGCCGCTACAGTAATTTTGGTGGCGCCGCTGGTCGCCTTAAGCATACATTATCGGCTAGTTTCCCGCTTGCTTCGTTGCCATGGAGTCCACATGTGCAGGGTCTTCAAGTTGAGACAAATCAATGTAGGCCTACTGTCCTATCTGATCAACGTAAAGAGCCCAAGTGACCCAGGAATCAAACCTGGGACCTACTGTTTGCTAAAGAAGGGCATGATAACCTGGAGGCCATCGCTGCTTCTTTGGGGGGGAGGGGGCGAGGGGGCAAGAATTTAAGAAGATTTGTTGCAATAAATAACCTGTTTTAATGGACGTAAATGACTGAAGGTCTTCTATATAAAAATAGATTGTGCCACAAAAAAATAAGTTCGGTTCGAAGACAAAAATATCAATCTTTGAATGGACGGAAAGTTCATTTCTCTAGCTTGCAAGATACTTGCAGGATATACATACAAAACTACACTTCATACCAGACAGTTCTCTCAATAAACAACGAATTCAACCACCACTCTACTTCACACTATGACTAGACTCGATGTCTCTTGTTGTCTTACACCACAGCATTTATGGACGGAGACTGACTTCAGTATGTTCCCTTACTCTATATCATCTATGGACGGAGACTGACATCTGTACATTCCCTTAATCTATATCATCTATGGACGGAGACTGACATCTGTACATTCCCTTACTCTATATCATCTATGGACGGAGACTGACATCTGTACATTCCCTTACTCTATATCATCTATGGACGGAGACTGATTTGTAGACAAGAACCAACACGTTTATAATATGGCCACCATGGACACTATCCCAGCTCAATATTTCGGAATGGCCACCCTCACGGAGCGGCTCCACCACTGTCATCTCCAGGTTTTGGTTTCTTTAGCAGTGTCCTCCTGCAAATTAGAAAGTGTTGATGGTGTGACATGAGCCATTGAAATGATACAACAGCACGGGTTTCAAGGAATTCCCTGCCCTTGACAGTCCTTAAAGAAAGGTTCTCTGTAACTGAGTGCCTAATGCCATGGCAGGCTAAAGACCCCACACAAAGGGAGTAAATCTGTGACCTAAAGTGGACTAAATCATGTGGCAAAGATCTGAAAATGGACCAAGAAGCCTATGACAATGATAATGATGACGACTGTCAAGCTCAGTAAAAGACAGTCAGAAATGGAATGGTCAAGCATGAATTGGAAACCATTTGATTCAGGGCACGGAAGTCCAGCTGCTGGTTTCCACTTTTTGAAGTAGTTCCACGAAGGGACAATGAATAACTCGACATCATTGTGGCATGGTTCAACCCACACGCCCTTGAGCACAATTCACCCCAACTGCCAACTTACATCAACTGATTAGCCTGCTGTAGTTCAAACAGCTTCTTCTCAGTCTCTTCCATCCACTGCCTGTACTTATCACCCCACTGCTGCTTCAACTGGAAAAGAACAAGTTCCAATTCTTGATTGAAGAATGTTCCCATTCATTCATTGTTCCCTGCCGGACATACTCAGGCCATTTCTCTCCATACATACTTACTCCCTGACGGAAACATGCAAAAGGAGGACTCATGCTGTAGACCTTGAGGTTGCAGAGTGGTAAGGCCAATGTTTGAAAATCCACCCCCCCTTGGTAGTCATGGGTTAGTTCCCGTCCCAGGACAAGCCTTCATGTGATAGAGACGGCAACACTGACAGTGTAGGTTTCCTCCAACACTCTAGTTTTCTCTTACATCATGTTACAAATTGCCTAATAAAAGGTCTTAATGTACCCGTTGATGTTCAACTCTGAACTCAATATCATTATCATGTCACATCCAAGCTCATCGGGCCACCCTGTGTAGTAACCATACCTTTTGATTCAACTCTTCCTCCTTCTCACACCAGTTTGCCTCTTTCAGACTCAGCTCCGTCAACAAACCAGCAACACTCTTCGTCAGGTCCTCATTCTCGAGGAGTAACGCGGCCCGGTCGCCTTCAAGACCGTTTATCTCATATTTCAACTGGGTGATCAATTCCTCATGGTTGCACGATGTTTGCTTGACCTGGGAAGGAAATGATGAGGAAAATGTTCATCAGTAGGAGTTAAATACCGGTTTACAAAATGGTACTAGAAGATTATTTTTTGGATAGACCCGATAAATGGCTACCAACCTTTTGCACTTCCCTTGGTTTGTTCATATGGTTACTAAGCTCCTTCTCAAGACCTTTAGCCTTCCTTTCCGACTCTGCCAACTGCTTCTCAAGTTCTGAATGGTCGCAGTCACTTGATAAGGATCTTCCACTCTCCCTAGAAAGACGAAGGAATAGCATCAGTTTCAACTGAGTTGAAAAGTATATTTATAAGTGGTTTGCTGCACGCTGCTGATGAGTTGACATGGTCTTTTCATTGATCTTCCCGATTCTGTCTTCGTGCCACAAGAGAAAAACAGGAGAAAATTAAACAGAGAGTGCCTAGCCCTGGTGACTGTGCAGCCAAGCTGGTATTTACTTGACAGCCCTCGGGAGATCAAACACCCGACCTCTCATTGTCATTACCATCAGAGCCTGAAGTCGGGGACTAAACTGACCTCCTTCCAAGGCCAGGTCCGCTCACATTTACTATCTCCCTTTCTCGCTTCAGTATAGTTGTGTTCTTGGCTTTCCTGAGTTCATCTAGTCTCTGCTTACAATGGCCGACCTCTGACTCAAGCTGAAACAGAACATGGCATGTTTAAAGGGAGACTACAGGCAGGAGTGAGGTGGGCCGATTAGTTAACAAACTCGCCACTTGGTGTCTTTACTGTCTCTCAATTTGGCACTATTCACAAAGTTAACTAAAATAGCAGACATCGTGCCTGTCAGAGTTGGTTGTTCAGAGCCAATCAAACCTCAATATAGGCACAACAAAGAAAAGTATGTAGTATTTATAAAATAATCACCTCTTTAACCCTTGTCTTCAACAAAGCGTTTTCAGCTCTGTAATCAGTCATTTTAGGCTTCGCACCCGACCCGGCTGATCCTTGTTTTGTTGCCATGGCGACGTAATGTCCAGAGCTGAGCACTGAAATAATGAAAACACACAATCATTTCACAGGGAAAAGAAAAGGAGGACATACAAGTTGGCCTCTGATTACTAGGTGACTTCCATTCCCAGTTGATCGAAGCAACATCAACAGCATGGATGACACGGTCACTACTCCCATACTGACATTGATGATGCTCTCACATTAGCATTCATGAATGATCAGGATGATGATTATGATGATGCATGGATGGATGTTACTTTACTGTTTTATAAAGATTGATGAAGATAGTTGACAGTCATGACTGAGTGTCGTCCAAAAATAGATCTGTTTAGGCCTACACACAAATGGCAATGCATTGCAGGTACACGTCAACGGGTCATTGTCGGACGTCGTCAGTTCGCCAAGAAAACCAAAGGAATCGAAGGATTTATTGAACTCATCAACACATCATTAGTTTTCAGTGAAGTTCAATTGTATTCCTAGGTAAATCACTTTGGTATATAGAGAGTAAGATTACAATTAACTCACGTTAAAATTTGAGTTCCGGGGAGGTAGCGTTGTCAGTACGTTGGTTTAGGGGCGCAATAACATAGCTTATAGCGAGTACTTAGTACACTAAGATTTCAGTGATTAACATAATAGTTGCAAGTATTTGGCATTTCAGACTCATATTTCGTGCTATAATAACTACGTTGTAAACATAATGCTCAAAATTGATTCATGAAAAAGTTGTTAGGGCAATATCAAGCAAGCAGTAGCCTAATGGAAAAAAGTGTAATTCCATTAACTGAATATTGTTTATAGACACTATAACATTTTAGGCCTACTTTTCCGTAAACCACGAGAACAATGTATATGAAAAAAACAACACATATAAGTGAGGCGCCGAGTATACAGTAATTGTAAGGTAAAGAAAAGCTCGGTCTCTAAAGTCTGGAGGTCCGGAGTCCGTAACCGTGACGGTCACGAGAGTGGCTTGTCCTTACGGATAGATCTAGAGGGCGGTCTGGGGTTCCGCCGACGGTGCTCGCATGCATTGGTCGTATCCCCGAAACCTTTACAACGACAACAAAGCTGGTGGCATCCATGACGGTATAGGAATTGACGGTTAAGTTACAAAAAATCTGGTGGCATCCAATGACGGTATAGGAATTGACGGTGAAGGATCTCGTGGCATATCGGATGCGCATCCGAAGACGGTAAGGGAATTGACGGTGAAGGATCTCGTGGCATATCGGATGCGCATCCGAAGACGGTGAAGGATCTCGTGGCATATCGGATGCGCATCCGATTACGGTAAAGGAATTGACGGTGAAGGATCTCTGGCATATCGGATGCGCATCCGAAGACGGTAAAGGAATTGACGGTGAAGGATCTCGTGGCATATCGGATGCGCATCACGGTAAAGGAATTGACGGTGAAGGATCTCTGGCATATCGGATGCGCATCCGAAGACGGTAAAGGAATTGACGGTGAAGGATCTCGTGGCATATCAGATGCGCATCCGAAGACGGTAAAGGAATTGACGGTGAAGGATCTCGTGGCATATCAGATGACGGTTATATGTCTTCTTGTTTAAACATGTACAGTTCCATCTGCCCCCTCTAAGGCTTACGATGGTAACTAATAATTGACTGCGGAAAGACGCTGAGGTGGTTGGAGATGCTTCTAGTCTAAAGTTTGTCATAGGGCCTCTGATCCTCCGATTTACGGGCATAAGGACCTAGCATGAGTATGCTACTTGGTGTGCTGCAGATTTTGGGAGCCCATCAGCGGGCACCGTGCATTACTGGCTGGAATCAAGTACTCAACATCAAAATTCACATTGTGATTGTCTAACCGGACGATATGCCTTTTTAAAATGATTAATATACAAATAGTGGATGTTTGGGAGTCCGATATGGAATTTTGATGGACGAAGAAATGTCATGGCGGACGAAGCTTTGCGAGTCCGCCATGACATCGCAAATAACTTTTAGGATCCGTTACGACATTTTTTTGGATCCGTTATTGCTTTTTTGGATCCGATACGATGTGATGACTTGAAATCACATGATGTGAATCGAGTTACGCTATTGGCCAAGAACATCTGGTAGCATAATATAAGGAAATATTGATCTTGACTTGAGTCATTTCAGCGGTGACGTACCATGAGGCCGGCCTATGAGATGTGGTAGCGAGAATGGTTGGTGTCAGTCTGCACAAGGACGAGGACGCGCGCAGGTGTCAAGTTCATCCTTGATTGAATGACACGTGACAAGTTTGACTACATTCAAATATCTTTCAAACTAATTAATATTCATATTCATCAATATTGCGACCAGAAATAAATTGGTGAAATTATTTTGAGAGGTGTTCAGAAAATTCGTGATATTTCTTTAACTATTAAAATTATCGATTGTTTGTTGAAATATTCATAATCTTTGTATTACCCTTCACATAACAAACTAAATCTATTATTCAAAAAATGTTTTTAAAATATCTTAATTTGCCTTTGAAGTTGGTCTGTTTTTTCTTATTTAGAATTCTAAGAATTACAGACTTTTATTTCTTCAAAATCAAGGTACTAAAATTTAATTTTTGTCAAAAATTTCTTTCTGAGCATATGCGGAAACCGTTTCTGGCCTAATATCACTTTAGATTTCATGAAAATCTCCACTAATAAAGAAGTGAGAGCCAAAAAATGAGGTCTGCAAAGTCTTTGGTCTGTAGAATAGGCCCTGCCAGTTTTCACTCCAGTTGAGTTCTTATTTTAGCTGCAATCTTTAACCTTGACCCAGGTTGACCCCTGAAATGTTGAATTTTCACAACTTCTTCATTTTTCCAATTGCTGAATTGATGTAAAGATTGATTTCATATCTTATGTGTTGCTTTAGACAGCTTGCATTGGTCTATTTTCGTCTGCAAACGAAATAATCTGAGTTTAAATCTCGTTCCCTCATTAGCATACACGACAGCCATATTGGACATTGTGTAGGTAAGTCTGATCTTTCGAATTAAATCCGATGTCATCCTCCCAAATGAAATAAGTAAATAAAAAACTACCATTACTATTCCAAAGTGTTGTGTTTTATCTTTTGCCTCTGTAAATTGTGACTTGTAACATTGCTGACTTCTATTGAAAATAGTAACGAAATCAAAGGGGTTTTTCAGTCGGCTCAGTGAATGGATTCATTGTACACCGAAATGCATTGATTGAACACTAATGCACAGTGCACAGAGTGAAAGAAACAAAACAATTGAAAACAGACGCCGTATAACATGATTCCCCATCAAATACCGACCACTCATGCCTGTAGTGTCTGATGGAAGTCCAATGGTTTGTTTGTTCTCTGCTCGTTGAATTCTGGAACGTTCCAAAATATAATCCAAGAAAAAAAGAGTGGTGAAGTGAAAGTAAAGACTGTCGGAAGTGTATCATACACGGCTTATTCCGTACATGAATGTACATAACATCATACTTCCCATGGTTTAAGCCGCTATACATCACTTGAGCCGAAAAGGGGATCTTTTTGTGTTTCTTCTTTTGCAACAATTGCATTCTGATGCGCCCCTTCCTGATCCTGTACAGAAATGTTACTTGTCGATCGCGGTGCCGTGTGGTAATTTCGAGCGCAAACGTCGTGAAACGATCCAATGAATCCATAGACAATTTCCACAAAATGAAGTTTGTCTGGGCACTGACTACGTATGCCGTGACCAGTATTTGGAGTATAGGCATTTTCAACAAAGTCAAAGACGAATCGGCTAAAACCATGGGAAGTGTGATGTTATGTACATATGTACGGAATAAGCCGATTAAGAAACACGTCTCCCAGTTTTGGCCGCTACACTTGACTTGACCCGACGACTCGGAGCCAAAATAAATCCAATGTGCACACTCGCAACCTTAAGGCTAAGGCGACTTCAGATAATGCCACTTTGACCCTTTGTTCGCGGTGAAACGCATGATGGTCAATGCCCCCAGAAACTTCTTCAAAAGGGTCAATGAGTGATACGTTTCTCTTGGAACAAAGGGTCAAAGTGAAGTCGGCTATAGTAAGGCCTCTTGACATGTTTTGAAGAAAAAGAATCAGAGTGCCACAATTGATGTCTTAATGTGCTCCAATGATGATATTGTGACCAGTTCTGCTACTGAACAACATGATTGAGAAATCATTCACACTGAGGAACATTTAAGATAACTGCATATGTGGGCATTACTTGCTATGATTTTATCGGTGGTAGTTGACCCAGAATGACGCATGAAAAAATGACCTACTTCGTTAGAAGAATGAAATGAAAATAATGTTCGTACATATTAACAGAATGTCTCATGTTGCTCACACTGGTACCAGCAGTAGAAGTGCCTTAATGGATCTTATAAACTGCATTTTGATGTCTAATGGAGGATATTGTTTGTAATGCAATCTTGTTTTCATGATTTGTGATGCAAACTTTGGCCATTTGGATTGGAGCCAGTTGGATAAAAAAAAACCGCCACGACAGGTCACTGAATTATACTTATTTAAGAAGCGAAACATTTTTTACTGAAAACATTTTGAGTCAACTCACCACACACCCACCAACCCCAGCACACTAGCTTTGATTCGGACAGAATCCCTGTTGACACAATCCTTTTATTTCGTTGCAGATGTTCTTGTTTATCTAGCGTATCAGCTGCGTTTCAAGACATTATTGCCTGACTATTATTTTGATGCGTGCCACCATGGCGACCAAAGTCGAGCAGAATTCGACCAACAATCACCAACAGGGTCAGCTCAAACCTGGACTTGTCAAGTAAGTCGAAAAATTATTGTCGTAGTTGCCTGTTTAATCTATATTAACTATATTTTCAATTTGCTTACTGGTACAAATCTCCCAAAAACCGTTTGGAATGAATCATCAAATCCTCGAGTATAAAAGGGAAGCACGCTATCCAGCGGTCTTCTGATCACCACAATCGGAAGATTTTATGTATGGAAGAAGTTTTCGTGATATTTCTTGATTGCGAAGTCCATTATATCTTGTCAACTTATTGGTTAGAACTGTTGTTCTGTGACTGATGAGCCAATTCGGCCTTTCCTTTCAGAAATTCTGAGCCTCCGTCTGGAGAAGGATGGAAGTCGCAGTTAAAGCTGCCTGAAAGGGACAACAGAATCAAAACCTCCGTAAGTAATTGCGCCAACTTAGAACACTTTAAGTTCTCATGGAGGTGACACCACAATACACAAGTGTGAGACTTAAACCTTAAGAGCACAGGACCTCAACCTGCGGGTGTGAAGGCAGAACGTGCAAGTGTGAGCCCTCAAACAAACCGTCCATGAGGTATTGAAGTTGTAATGAGGAAATAGTGATTTGTTCTGCTTATTTGTATGATGTCCAGTGATTTTATATCACAGCGCTCTGAGCAACTTCTTTACTGAACGACTGAAAACGAAACGAAAAGTATTTACTGCACTGAAGCAGGCTTGCGAACAGGAAGAAACAGATACCAGTCCAAAGTCATCCAAATAAGTTTACTTGGGTTAGACTGATGAGCCATTTGGGAACGAATTTAGAATCCCCGATCACACCCCAAAAAAAGGTCATCGGTTGACTAACCAAGCACCACTGTTCAATGGATTTATAGTTGAATGCGATCAAACTACATCATTTCCGATCGGGGATTCTAAAGTTTAGCCGCCATTTGTTGATTGTAGGATGTGACGGATACTCAAGGAAATGAGTTTGAAGATTACTGCCTGAAGCGCCCACTATTGATGGGGATATTTGAGAAAGGATGGGAGCGCCCTTCACCGATCCAGGAAGCGAGTATACCCATTGCCCTCTCAGGACGCGACATTATTGCCCGTGCTAAAAACGGCACTGGAAAAACTGGTGCTTATGCTGTGCCGATCATAGAAAGATGCGACCCTTCAAAGTTTGATGCCAAAACACAAAATGGACACCCACAAGGTAAGTTCAGTTTTAGAAAATCAGAACTAATTTGAGTTGTATACCTTGTTTACTGTGTACTGGTGTATGTTTGGCCGTGGTTTGCCTGCATACAAGCATTTTTTACAGAGTTAAGGGTGGTCAGTCATTCTGGTCCTAGATTCATTGGTCTGCATGGTTGATGGAGACTTCACATTCTGCCTGCAGACCTAACTGACAACTCTCTTCAATTCAAATGGTTGTTGCTTCCTCTTCAGCTTTGGTGATTGTCCCGACGCGAGAGTTAGCTCTCCAGACCAGCCAGATCTGTAAAGAACTTGGCAAGCACGTACACTGCGATGTTATGGTCACCACTGGTGGTACAAATCTTAAAGATGATATTCTCCGATTGGACAATCCAGGTTAGTTTTCAGGTGAACAAGTACAAATTGGTAGGGTCTGTTGAGATAAAACTGGTTTGGCTCTTTGTAATCCCTGTGATTTGAGAGACAACGTTTTAGCTAACGGAGAAGAAATTGTCTGCTAGCTATGTTGCATCATACGCATCATGAGGTATTGAAGTTGCAATGAGGAAATAGTGATTTGTTCTGCTTATTTTATGATGTTCAGTGATTTTATATCACAGCGCTCTGAGTAACTTCATGCCATACCGCAGGTTTAAAAATGGTCCAGAACTTTCATTATGCTTGTTATCTCGTAGTCTGTGTTCTCCAATGAATTTGGTCAGTTGGTGCATGATTTTGAGTCTTCAGCTTTACCAAGATTCCGTTTCAATATCTTTCCAGTTCACATTCTTATTGCCACGCCCGGTCGAGTATTAGACTTGATGAAGAAAAGGCTGGTGCAGGGTTCCAAGTGCAGCATGCTCGTCCTTGATGAGGCAGACAAACTCCTCTCACAAGATTTCAAAAATATGCTGGACGAGATTATCAGCTTTCTGCCGGACGATCGCCAGATTCTTCTCTATTCAGCCACGTTTCCGACCACTGTTGAGAAGTTTGTGGTAAGATATAATATTCTCAATGCTATTGACTTTCGTAGAGGTACAGTTAGGCTGAGAGTGTCAAGTATCCGGCTCAGAAATATTAGCTCATGGCTTCGACTCACTGGAGGATCGCTAGTGTTTTATCTCTGTGTCCTTGAGCAGGACACCTACTGTGTCCTTGAGCGACACCTACCCTAAACTACTTCGACTTTCAGAAGGATCACCACTGTCTAGGTTCCTGGTAGCTAGTGCCCATGCCAGGGCAAACCAAGGCCATCCAAGTTGAGAGTAGCTTAAGATGGACTCCTGTTGCTGGTCACAGACAGAGTCATTAGGCCTATAACCCCAATTGGAACTGGATCATTGGGACACTCGCACATGTCAACTCATCATCTTCACAAGGTACAAAAGTTGCAATGAGGAAATAGTGATTTGTTCTGCTTATTTGTATGAATGTCCAGTGATTTTATATCACAGCGCTCTGAGCAACCTTTGTACCGAAGCCACTCGTGAACATTTTGGGTTTTTTCATGGCCGGTCAATTTTCTCGAAATATAATGCCAGATAATGTCATAAAATTGGTAGTCTGTTTGGACGTGTCATATGGGTCCGTTGGTAGGAGGTGTTGAAGTGCATTGCCTTTGTCAAAAATTCCTTCCTATTTCTGTGTGTTTTATGTTCCGGGCAAATAGCAGCTATATCTCCTAATCATCTTGCGTTTTCGATTACAGCGGAGGTATTTAAAAAATGCCTACGAGATCAACTTGATGGACGAACTGACGTTGAAGGGCGTCTCACAATATTACGCATTCGTGCAGGAGAAACAAAAAGTGCACTGCCTTAACACACTCTTCTCAAAAGTAAGTCCTTTCTTCTTTAGTGTTTGGATGTTTAAGATGCACGCTTGAGAGTCAGTCCATTTATGGTTACAAAGTTGGCTGTCCCAGAGAGTTCTGCCACAGACTTCCAGAGCTTTGTGGTAAGGGTGGTGTCCAATGGCCAGTATTCCTCCCTATCCTTAATTTAGGGAGCAGTCGCATCCACTCGATTCCCTTCTGGCCAAGTTCAAGTAAGGACTCTAGCTTGGGGAAATCTTGCATTCCACACATGACTGGGCAGGTGTCTTTGTCTAACTTGCCTCGCCCACCCATGTGTAGGGAACCCGTCAAAAGGTGCTGTAGTGTTGGATCAGGTATGAAGCTGTTGCTATAAATGTTGATTTCTGGTTTCTCTTCGTTTCTCAGCTGCAGATCAACCAGTCGATAATCTTCTGTAATTCAGTGCAGAGGGTTGAACTTCTTGCCAAGAAGATCACTGAGCTTGGCTACTCGTGTTTCTACATACATGCTAAGATGATGCAGCAACACCGGAACAGGGTATTCCATGACTTCAGGCACGGTGACTGTAGGAACTTGGTTTGCTCAGGTAGGCTGCATCAATAGGGTTATACCTCTCTAGTAAGGACAGCACTTGTCAGTCCCATGGGTGTCCTTTAAGAGAGGTTCTACTGTAGTTTGTTCCGATGATGATACTGTGACCAGTTCTGCTACTGAGCAACTTGATTGAGAAATCTTTCACACTGAGGAACAAATGACAGTTTAAATTTGTTTGCAAGATTTGATTATTGATGAGCAAGGCATCTATTGCAGTGAATGGTTGCTGAGATAAAATGTTGATCACTGCCTGGATTTGAATTCAAAATTGTCTTGATTAGGCCACTATTGCAGCCTGGAGTGGTTTGTGACACTATGGAACGACGTTTACATAACTGACTCGATGTTTCCTTTCAGACTTATTCACTCGAGGTATTGACATTCAAGCCGTAAATGTCGTCATCAATTTTGATTTCCCCAAACACGCTGAGACGTACCTTCACCGCATCGGTAGATCGGGACGTTTCGGTCATCTTGGCCTCGCCATCAATCTCATCACATACAATGACAGGTAAGGAGACGACTTTGATTTCAAGTCAGAAAATGTGTTGTTGACGAATGTGATCACAAGTAGCTGGTGTCATAGTTGACTGGCTTTAGTTGAAACCACAGAACAGCATTGGTTAGGCCTACTCTAAGGATATTCTGGTGTTGGGCAACACCACTATATGTGATCTGGTCATATTCTTGAGTACCTTTGGCCAGAATGATATGAGAAGCGCTTTACCAAGAGTAGTTCCGATGATGATATTGTGACCAGTTCTGCTACTGAGCAACTTGATTGAGAAATCTTTCACACTGAGGAACACTTTGCCTAATTTCTATGTAAATATATTGACCAATGGCCTGGTGGTAATGGCGTCCACTTTGTCAAGTCATGATTTCAAGTTCGACATTTGAATTCTGCATTTTCAGGTTCGCTCTTCACCGAATCGAGCAGGAACTTGGAACAGAAATCAAACCTATCCCCAAGGAAATCGACAAGAGTCTCTACGTTGCCGAGTTCGGCCAGGCAGAGGAGGAGCCTCTGGGATAGATCGCAAAAACGCAAACGAAATAAACTTGTTCCTGTCTTTGAGTCAATGCATTGAAATCATACTTCATCTCACGCCATCTAGTGTTAGGGGACTGAATCAACTGTGCGTATGGTCACGTGGAGTCGAAAAACGGACAGTCATTACGCTATTTATAGCAGACAATATGTTGAAGGTGAAAGGTTACGGACGCTCTTTTTCTGAGTGCTGTTGGATCAAGAATGACGTGAAATAATGTGCTTGCAAACTTGTCGGGGGTCGGGTCATGAAAAATGTTCTCATATCGGGAGAATCCGATGAAAGTACTCGTTGAAAATTTTAGCCGGATAGGCTCATGGATATTATTTTTTGATCCGATCTGATTGGTTGGTCATTTGCAGCATTGTTAGACTCCAATCCAGTGTTGTTTTTCGGGGTACGGTCGAAACGAGGTCATTTGATCACGGGGATTGAATTTCGTAAAGCTGGCGTGTGGCTCTTTTGGGAAATTGTGAAACCACTTAGACAATTCAAATATAAAGTGATGAGAATGTTTTCTGTGCAAGAGAGTCCAGCCTGGCAAAATTAAATGAAGAAATTCTTTCCCTGTGGAAAGTCGGCTCTGTTGATTGAAGGGGTGGAGTCGCGATACGCGCACTACTTTCAGTAAGAAGGAGTGGGAGCTGTTTGTTGCCTTGTTGTGGGAAGACAAGATACGGAATGTGCAGCACCGTTTTGTGCTAAATTCTGAACAGAAAGACTCGGGTGCTGGAGAAGTTCCGACCGCTTTCAGGAAATGCCGAGTTTTTGCCGTGCCCCGAAGTTGCTGCTTGAAGAGCGGCAGTGTCTGTGAAGTCACTTCAGAGGCAGCTCAGCCCCTTTTACTAATATGATTTGCCGCAAATTTTTGTCGTATTTGCTAAATTTGTGACTTGAGAGATTGGTTGGTGACGCTGAGAAACTGTCAAATCAGTTGAAATGTACGAATCGATGATGAAAAAATTTGAAAAAAACTTCACTTTCAACAAGGTTTGGCGGTTATTTAGCAAAGTCTGGTATTGATAATAATGTGCCTTCTAACCATTGTACAAATGCCATTAGGTTTGGCGGAGTTCTGGTATTAAGCTCGGCCTTCAAAAGACTGAGGTCGTGTGAAGAGAATTTGGAGTCGAAACAGATTTGTCAGAATTAGAATAGACTTACCAAAAATAGAAAGATTTGGAATATGAAGAGTTCCACTATGGCTGCCATCAAGTGTTTAGTGTTTTGAACAAACTTTTAAAAACTAGCCTCTGGTGTGGTACCTGGGACCCTGAGCCCTTTGAAGGTTGAGCTACCATGATCCACGAGTGTATGGACGTGAATAATCGTAAATTATTTTTGTTTATAGAATGCTGTACAGTAAGAAACATTCCTGTGAGGGCGTGCCGAAATATTAGCGTCCTAGCAGAAATGATATTATGTTGTGCAGTTGCGTCGAAAGCAAGTTTACAAGTACTACAGAAGTTTGGGCAAATGTCAGCGATTCATTTATCGTCATTTCATTATTTTGTAATAACCTCATATCCAAGGTCATGTGACTGCCGATGTCCCGATGCGGACGCCATGATACAGTGTGGTCCGAAAATGCGTTGTTTAAATTCTGCCTAGAAAGAGTTGGGTTTGAGATTGGATAGCAGGGAGCATATTCAGAAATTCAAAATAAAATGATAATGGTTCTGTTGATAAAAAGCTGAGGTGTCTTTAAACTGGGCAGAGATGACAAAAACAACCAATCAAATTGATCGTGCCTGCCGGTACAGTAACCAGGAAAAAAGGCGTGCGAAATTGTAGCCCCAGCAAAAAAATTCTCGCTCCTTCGCTCTTTCAGGTAAGTTTAGGCCGTGCATTTTTCTTGGGCCACCCTGTGTAACTTTGAAGGTAACGACATATCACATTTAGGTGGAAACTTACTCGGCACCATTTCATTTCATTCAAGCCTTTAGTATTGTGTGATATCGTTGCACGTTAAAAATCTGAAAATGGAACACTTGTAAGGTTATCTAACTTCCAGTTGTCTGTCAGACTATTGGCAACATGTTCTCGCGAGCTGTAGACACCCCAGAATGGAACCAGCTATTTGAGAGATGTCCTAAGTCTCTTTTTGAAAATATTAGATATGTACACTTGTTCGCGTGATAATTTCTGGTTTGATGAAATTTGTAAATTGTTTCAATTCAAATGGCATATTCGAGAGCGTCTCTTGTTTAAAATGACGCAGAGATACCTGAATTGTCTGCCAATTACCCTCCGTGAGTAGAAAAGAAAAGTTTGCTGAATTCAGATCTGCTTGTAACTTTCAGTTGCCGGTCTTTAGAACTCAATGGTTTGGATAAAGCAGGCAAAAAAACAGGGTTGGCAAAAGTGAAATACAAAAATTCACTGAGACGACTTCTGATAAACATTTCTCTGAGCTTGGACAGAATATTCTCCGATCATATAAAGACTTCCTCGGTAATAGTTGGTTCTCTTCGATGGTGTTCCAATTCTTCCATCAACGCGTAGCAAGTCGGCATAGAATGTCTCATCACCAAACCACACGTCTGGATGCATTTTCATACGGGGGTCACGGGAGGGACACATTTTGTGAGCAGGTTTTTGAACGCTTTTCTAATAAAATAAACGATAAAAACCATGCGGCCGTTGACAGTCTTATCAGTGATATCCAATGTGATGACGACGAACCTGTCCAGAACATTTCCCGGACAAAAGACTCGGCACATGAAACAAAGCTTCATCAGGACATTTTGTACATATATATTGGGAATATTTTTGCTTTTTGTACTTGGGTGGGTGGGGGGTCATTTTAGACGTGCTATGCCCTTGTTACCTGTTGCTGCAAAAATTCACTTCATATTTCCATGATGTTCTTTTGTGTATTCTAAAACTCGAGTGAATAAGGCTGTAATTATGTCGGCTGGCGATAGGCCCGTCATGCATTTCAACGTCCGCTTCATTCGGGCTTGTAGGTTTCTTCCCCCATTGCTTGGGCTAATTGAGGAACACAAATCGACATATCCTTTTGTAAAAAGGGTGAATGGCATTAGTGGTAAAAGTTGTCTGTGTCGCAACGATCTCTTAGTGGTGTACCAACACCCTGATTGGGGGCGCCATGGTGTAAATAAATCCTCGACTTGGGAAATGCTTGTCAAGAACTTTCTAAAGAAGAGTCAAATTTCAAACTTGATAGAATACAAGAACATTTGAGGCTATTCTTTAAAAACTTCTCGAACCCACGAATCACAACAGATAATTTGTCAAATACTTAAGATGACACTTAGGGAATTTTTTTCTTGTGATTATTTCTGGACCAATTGTGAGGTGGTTATAAAATGGCTGCATTTCTGCATGCAAAAATGTGTCTTGGACTGAAACATGAAGCCGTTGTCATACGTGGTTGATCAGAATATTTGGAAGTCAAGTTTCAGTTACATATGTAACAGGGTTGTAAATTTGTGAACCTGTACCTGGTCAGAACTGCGACAGACTTGTACCTTTCCAAAATGTTACGTGTGAGAAATAGTCGCACAGCTCTTGGGACTATCTTGGGACTTGAGATTATTTTTCTAAAGCGTAATTGTCATCATCGTCGCCAAAAATATATAAGCGAGTCTTATAAATTTTTGTCGACGCTCCATGTCAGACAGGCTCTGCATTCTTGGACCATTTATGGTTGTCACCACACTGAAACAGTCTCCGGCATTGGCAGAGTAATTCTCGAATTTTCCTGGTATCATATGGAGAGATCGGATGCAAAAGCTGCGAAAACTGATTTCGGTAAAATAATGAGATTATGGTAAAAGGTAACTGACAGTACCACACTTCGCAACGCATCGTACTCACTCATTTCAGTGCGAAACATGCTTGACTCTATCGTAAATCGTGTCAAATGAAACACTTCGTACAGCAAAAGAATATAAGCCTCGAAGCAGAAAGATGTGTTCACTCGAAAAGGCCTCTGGTGGCTTTAGTATCTTTTGCATCTGAAGTCTTCCTATGTCTTCTGTTGCATGTTGAGGTTGGAGATGCAGTGAGCAGGTTTTTAAACTGACAGAAAAGACTCGCCGTATCTATGTGTGCTTCCAAAGTAAAATGCTTCTCCTTCTTTATGGCCTCAGATTGAAACATGTTTTATGGACGGTAAAACAATGATGGGACGTCAGTGCAACAATCTTGAAGTGTAATTAAAATTGACGCTATGCCGTTTGGTGTATTTCAACACTGAGGAAAATACTGTTGAATATAAACTTTGTAACGTGGTTTCATTATTTTGCTGTCCATGACGTCATGTTTGCTGTCCAGTATAATGGCGATGATGTCATCTACAGAGTCTGTTTGGTATTGGGCAAATCACCAATGGCGGAGAAGAGGGCCAAACCGCTTTCCTGAGGGAAGGATGTGGTGCTCTTCTCGCATGCTTGGTACCAATTTTGATGAGTTGTAAATATGTATTGTGATGTTTTATGTTCACACGCACTGCCATGGTGTGGTGCGAGATTGGTAAACAAATGGTGTCAATGAGGTGCCCCGTAGGTCACTTTCTAAAATTGCCTATTTTTGGTTGAAAAAGTAAGTCGCACTCAGCTACAAAAGATAAGACAGATTTTTTGAGCGGTAAAAGAAGCAATGTCGCATGAACAAATAGTTATGAAGTTTGATTCCCCAAAACTGTCCCATGTCCGACCAACTGTGAATAGATGCCCCTCACTCCACTGAGTTCCTGGGATATTTAAGAAGAGGGTACTTTATTATCAAGGTTTATAGACAATTCTGATGGAACGTTGGCAAATTCTATAGGCTGTTTGTTCATCAAGAAAGAAAGTACAGTGTGTCACAAAAAACTCCATTTGTAATATAATTGTAAAAAATTTTGTTGATAGGCAAGGTATTTAAAAGTGGTGATTACAGTTCCTGTGATGGGAACTTGGTGCGACATTCACTTCATTCAAATTATTTCCGCGCTTGTTTGCCCGTCCAACTCTCTTCCAACAATGTGGTAATAAAATAAGGGCTACTCTTGATCAAATGGAGCCGGCTTAAGGTGTTGTAACGGAATGATTTCAGAGAAAAGTTGGAAGGAATGGTCGCACAATTAGTATTCATTCCTTCAAAAAGATTAAACCTACTTTGAAGAGTTCGTTATACGGCTGTGTGAAGAAGCACTGTTAGTTCAATCAAGCGTCAGATAGTTTGAATGAAGTGCATCAGCTCTGCCAAGGTTTTCCATTGCAGGTTTAATTCGGTGTATTCCTTTATGATTCCAGTCCAGGTGTATTTATTTGGCTTAAAGTCTTGTCTGGGCGCTGAACTTCCAATGTGAAAACTTCGCCAGAATTTCCTTTGGGGAAGTTGAAAAGACAGAAGCCGACGGTGTGAAATTACTTTCTGATTTTCAATCGTCCGCACAAATCTTGAAGTTGATCATCTCCTAATTAGTTGCAAATAATCCCAAAGCAATTAGCAACAAAAATCTGTTACCTTATCAATTCATTTAGTTCAGAAATGATTCTGCAACAAAATATAGACCATAAATGAAAATGCAGCAAGAATGAATTTCATTGCTTAGTCACTGAGCGGTTATTTCGACTAATTTTGTGATGATCCCTAGCGATTGTGTAAAAATGCTGACAACACTGTAATAGATTGAGATATGAAATGATGAATGTTACCATCAGTGTTTTAAGCATTGAAGAGATGGCAAACAGTGTCGGATTGAACTATTTCCTGTAAAATCCCAGTTTGAATACGGACAGCGCTATTTGAAATTGTCGATTCAGAAGTTTTAGTATAGGTGGCGATGTTATGGGTGTATTTCTAGTACCACCAAGAGAACGTGCTGGAAAATTTTAAAATTGTTAAAACCCACAATATTGTTATCTATTTTGAATCTGTTCGAGTCGTCTTTCCAATAGTTCTCTTCATTCTCAAGGTGGTAGTTTCCAGTGAAATCTTTCACACTTTTTCAACTCTCCTCTGTACTTTAGAATCAGTTTGCCAACTTACTGAGGTTCAGAGTGGTTTTCCAACTTACCGAGATTCAGGGTGGCGATAGGTGGTACATGTAATTTGAGTACAACTACAGGAACATGTGTATCATCGAGTGTGTAAGGAGAGGTGAGTGTGCACAGATGTATTGTGCATGCTTAGTCATGATTGTTGACGAGGGAGACAGAGTTACGATTTATGAATGTGCTCTGATTGAATCATTGAGAGATTCGAAGGATCTTTAGGGATCACAGATTCTGCCGAAGAGGCAAATCCAATGAAAGTATTGGACTGAAGTATTGTATACCAAGTCCCTTTCTTTCATTTAAACTCGAGCCCTGATTCCAATTTATTGACTTCAGGGTTCTGAGTTTTAAGTTTGTTCCAAAACAAATCTTTTTCCTTGTCCTCTGCTGGGTTATTTCTGCAGCTCTGATGTGGTCTGAAAATTGCCCATCGTGGATCAAGGAAGAAATTAACTTGGACAGCTTTATTGAGCTAATTAGCTGATTGTCGTACTTGTCAACTAATTAAGCTCAAATAACTGTTTGCTTGCCTGTCGCAGAGGAAGTCACGATTATTTATGATGATGTGCACGAGATATCCCAAGGAACATCAATGCCATATTTTCCAGGGCGTTTTATATCGGCCGATTTTGAAAAAAAAGATTTGCAAAAAATTAAAAATTTGTGAAAAATATTTCTTTAAAAAAATTCAAGAAAAAATCGGTAATTTGTCAAAAATGAAAATCTTTGAAAAAAAATTTTTTTTGAAATTTTCATGAATCGCCATTAAAATAGCAGCGCAATCATTTGTTGATTTACAGACTGACAAAACTAAAATGGCAATATCGTATATTGATCAAAAAATGTGGATGTTCCCAAAGTGCAATGTTTATATGGTTCTGGCCCTCGTGACAAAGTAAGCAACAGTTTATGGTCAAACTTATCTTTGATGACGTGAAAGTGACATCTCTTTTCATGGTCATTGGTGACATGATTGACCATCAAATGGCCCAGAGATGTCAGGGTCTTTATCTGTGTTGGTGTAGGGGCACAAGGTGTGAACTAGTTCTCCATCGTGTGTTGATGGATGGGTCAGATTGCAGGCTGGAAATCATCCTAATACGAAGTCATAAAACACTTCCTCAATTTGAGTTTTGATGAGAAGGTGATGCGTATTAATCGCCAAAGCAATGTCCTGTTTACTCTCAAATTTGTGTGGATTGGGCGCCTCGTAAGAAGTAGTTCCCAGATGAGAGTTGTTGCCGTGACCAACTGCTCTGCCTGGAAGTGAAAAGTCTTGCCTGCTTTCTAATCCGTCCATCTTTCAACACTTCCACAGCTCAGGGGACAATCCATGTCTCAACTACTGGAATGTTTCCCTTTAAACCGGTGAGGTCTGGTCAGAACTGGTTAAGAACCATCGTCTAGTCCTGCCTGTTTTATTGGCAATTGCAGAATCAATTTGTACACAATTTCAAAATTCACACAAACTGATTTGTTCTTTTCTCCACAATAATTTTTGAAAGGCCCCATGTTGGCAGTCAGCATAAAGAAATCGAGTGTTTGATTTGGACTTCTGGAATTGTCGAAAAAAGTAACTTTATAAAATGACGACTTTTCGGTTCTGCAATTGCCAGGCTTATGACATCACAAAGGACTTTATTGTGCCTAATGTATGTTACACTTCCAAGCTGCCAATTTCTCCCATTTTGACCCGAAATAGTTTTGAACTCAAGTCTGTCAGCTCGAGTATATTCTGGTGTCAACTCTAGTATATTCTGGTGTCAGCTCTAGTATATTCTGGTGTCAACTCTAGTATATTCTAGTGTCAACTCTAGTATATTCTGGGGTCAACTCTAGTATATTCTGGTGTCAGCTCTAGTATATTCTGGTGTCAACTCTAGTATATTCTGGTGTCAACTCTAGTATATTCTGGTGTCGGCTCTAGTATATTCTGGTGTCAACTCTAGTATATTCTGGTGTCAGCTCTAGTATATTTTGGTGTCAGCCTTGGCCAATATGCCCGAGGCGGTGTTCCATCGGTGCCTTACTTTTAGAGACAGCACTGCTTGAGTTGACCTCTAAGATTTTTCAAGCAGCAGAGAAAGACTGTCAACCAACAAAGGTACTGATCTTAAAATCATATGAACACGCCTCGTCCTGTACACATGGCTACGTCAAGTTAAATCAGTTTGAAACAAAAGCATATGTTTTGACTGGCAGATGTCTGCAAGATCACATAACGCACAAGGGTGGAGAAATTGGCAACTGCTTTAGGTGAACCTATTGTCCTGGTTAAGAAGTGTCTATTTCTTTTCGAGGACACCAGGAGTGATTTCAGTCTGAATCATTCCAGCAACAAAGTGCACATACCCTCCTCCCAATTCATCAAGTGCTGGGGGTATCATCATCTTATAAATAAAATCTTTTAAGTTTGATAGAAACCACGGTGGCTAAAGGTATCAGTTTGCCTAAGACAAATACGTGTCTACCTGGAGAGGAAATGACAACACAAAAGAAACAAACAAAAGATTTGTTCACTTTGAGTGGCGGTAGGCCCGCATTTATTATTATTATCCGATTGTACCCCTCCAACACTGTAATGGGAGGGCCTTGTTTCTATTGTGTTATAAAGCTTAACCAATACCTTAATCCACCCTGGAAACTGAATGAAATGAAAATTGAACCCTCAGCCACGGAGGGTATTTGCACAAAGTTTTTGCATAATCATTTATGCAAGGGGACCAAGGCGTCGCTGGTAAAACATGGTCTCCAAAAACCAAACCAAAAAAATACTTTGAATATCTGAATACATTGTGAAAATGATTTCATGCTGTTTGTGGGGGGAGACGGGAATCCAGATTCGTGATGGACCAAAATTACTGGTGGAGAGGAACATAGAAAGTTCATTGTGAAAACTTTGAAACTTTAAGAGTGTTAAATTTTAAAAAATCAAATCATCAAGATTTGAAATTGGTTTTGGGAGCGGTTTCTGTTCCCATTTAGAATAACGAGGACACCCTTCTTCACCATGAGATGACTTTCACGAAAACAATTCAGATGTTCAAAGTGATAAAGTTTTTTGAAGATGTTTATTTATTTTTAAGCAATTGTTGGTATAAAATAAAGAAATAACAAACAAAACATAAGAACATTCTCCCAACGAACCTCAGGTGGTATCCTATTGTACCAACTTTTTGTTGCCATGGTAACTGGTGTCTGTTTACCATCTACTAGTGTACATGATGCCATCTCGAAGCCTGAATAACGATCTCCCGAGATGGTTAAGTTGCCATGGTTTCAGTCAAAATTATCCTGTGGTTCAAAATAAAACATGGCAGTCATTTAAAGAACAAAAGTTTGGAATGATTTTGAAGATTTTTGTGTTTATATGTAACTTGTCAAAGAGTTGTGAATCGTTTTCCAATTCATATAATCTGTATTCCATTCTGAATGACTTTGGCCTACTTTCTGTGTCACAGTCTCATGAGTTCAGAGCCATACAGTGCCTAGAAAGGCGATGTGTTTTGTCACCAGTGGCTCAACTATTTTCCAATTACCATTTCCCACTAGAGCACCTTGATTTTCAGTGGGCTTTTGTCGCCATAAAACTCTTCCTGTTGCTTACAGTTGAATGCAAGAAAGGTTACTGTTCTCAGTGAAATCTTCACGAGTGTTTTGTCAATGCAAAAAATAGCACTTAAAAAACATGAATATTTCAGCTCTTCTGGATTAACATAGTTAAAGGTGAATTGGAAATAAGCTAATTCACCACTTTTTAGCTTCGTTAACAAACTTTTAAAAAGTCTTCACAACTCTTTGATGAGAAAACAATTGACATAATTGCGATATCCCGATTTTGGTGTGCACTGCCATTTTGTTGAAAACTGGTTCTGTTTCATTACTTATGCTCATTGTATCAGTTTCTTCTCAATGATATTATCTTCTTCTGTTTGGCAGCAAACATTTTTTTTGTTGCAAAAACTATTTCAATTCCGAGTTTGTTTGATTGAAAGGACACAACTATTGTATTTCTGTCTAAAAAAATGTCCTAGTTCTATGAATTAAAAAAAGTGATTTCATTACTGTAAAATTGGTCAGGTGCCATGCTGACTTTCAAGATGACAACACTATTCTTGTGATGATGTACATTATTCAATTGCAACAAAGGTGCAACCATCTTGGTGGCCCTGATGGCACCTGACTGATTTAACAGCATAAACTGTCAATCCATGGATTTTTGCATGCAAAGTCATCTTTCCCTTGTTTTCTGAGCATTTGTAATGTAATGGATAAAACGAAAATAAAAACTTTCCATCCAATAATACTGATGCATTTGAGTTGCTATTTTCTTCAGATTGTCGACTAAACACAAGGCTTATTTCCACGACAGCATCTTGATAAAGGCCTTTGGAACAGGACAGATTCCTAGATGTGACAGAGGGATGAGTGGATATGGCAATTTGATGCGACATATTGAAAGCTAACAGAATGATGACAATTGAAATCCATCCGAAATTGGGATTGGACCCAATTCCTATTTGTGATCTTATCATTGGTTGTTCACATTGGTGGAACATCTTACCAACCTATCCGTGTATTTGAATAGTCGAGGACACCAATCCAGGTTTTTGGGACAACCTGTAAGAAGTATAGTGCTGCCACCTCGTCGCAACAAATGGAACGTAGTCGCGCATGCGCACTAGCCATCATAAACACGTGGATTCGATTTTGAGCAGAAAACATGGGAAGACCAGGTATAAAATGATAAAAAACAATGAAAAATATTGATGGCAGAGTCATCAGAATCATTGAAGTGATTGCTAATAATTGCTGGAAACCACAGAAAGTCTAAAAGACCTTGTTTCGTTGTGATGTGTTGCTGAAAAGTGCGATTGTTTTGGGTCGATTTTTGAGAAATTTCATTGGCATGCACGCGCGCACTCGTGCACTGCACACTACATGCACGCCGAATCATTCATGGTCCATTATGCCTAGTCTTAGTTCATGAGTTTGTCCAGTTCCTGTCGTTACCAGTTAAAGGACAATGTCAAACTACTGTGCATACGTCTTGAAATGTAGTCAGGACCGAGTTTTGCCAAAAAAAGGTTGTGTAATGAATTTATAGTTGCGATCATCGGATCATCTAGCCTACTACTTGTACCTCCTCCTGCAACATTCCGGAGGACGCTGAATGGATGATATTTGTTGTTCCAACTTTTTTTGCTTTTCTCTAGGTTTTACACCAAGAGGGGACCGGGGCGGTCGAGGGGGATTTGGCGGCGGACGTGGAGGAGGTCGCGGGGGATTTGGTGATAGAGGAGGACGCGGAGGTGGACGAGGTAAGACACCTTAAACTTCATCCTATAGAAACCCTTTCAATACCAAGTGTTGTGCTCGCTACAAGATTACAAAGTCTTGGGTCACTAAGATTATACAAAGAAGTAGGCCTAATGTCGTAATTTATTTTTGCAATTTTGTTTTCATACTTAATCTGTGAACGTGTTTGTTTTGAGGTGGATTCCGAGGAGGTAGAGGTGGTGACCGAGGGGGTGGACGCGGCCGAGGAGGGGGGCGTGGTGGTGGCCGAGGGGGTATGAGAGGTGGCCGCACAACCGTCATTGAACCCCACAGGCACGAGGGTGTCTTCATCGCCAGAGGCAAGGAGGATGCATTAGTAACGAAGAATATGGTGCCCGGTGATGCTGTATATGGAGAGAAGAAAATCAGTGTAGAGGTACGAGACAATGCCAAGTCACATCAACAGTTCAAGTCGTAAAATACATATTTCTCATTCTTAAGTCAATACTTAAGACTCATATTTTTCTCTCCTCTTTCAGACAGGAGATATCAAAATTGAGTACAGGGCGTGGAATCCTTTCCGATCAAAGTTAGCAGCGGCCATCTTGGGTGGTGTTGACAAGATTCACATGAAGCCAGGAAGTAAGGTGTTGTATTTGGGAGCTGCGTCAGGAACGACCGTCAGTCACGTCTCAGATATTGTTGGACCGGTACGTATGGTGTCCTAGCCAAGTGCAAGGTTTATATCACTAAGTGAGGAGCATGGTGCCATTGTGGTTAGAGTGCCAGGCTTGTGACCAAGGGGTCATGGGTTCAAATCCCTTCTGAGGCACTTTGTTTTAAGGCTCAAATCATATCTGTTCCGATGATGATATTGTGACCAGTTCTGCTACTGAGCAACTTGATTGAGAAATCTTTCACACTGAGGAACACAACTGACCTATATTTGGTACCTGATTAGAACTCTGAATAAAATGGCTTCAAGAAAAACATTCCACTCTCTTCTGTTACAGGAAGGACTTGTTTATGCTGTTGAATTCTCACACAGAAGCGGACGAGATCTTATAAATGTTGCTAAGAAGAGGACGAATATCATTCCGATCATCGAGGACGCCAGGCATCCACATAAATACAGAATGTTAGTCGGTGAGTTGAGAAGTTTTACAGTTGCCAGTTATGTCCTTCTCTTCTTCTTAAATTGGAAAAGGGCAACATCAAATTCTCAGATGTGTTCACGTGTTGAAGTTGACTGACTTGTTAGGGTTTTCCTCCAGCCAAGTCAGTTTGCACATGGCTTCAGAAGTCTTGAAATCATATCTTGTCAATTAAACCCAATCTTCAGAAGAGTCAGCTCAAAGTAAAGTGCAGGTATGATTTCAAGTCGACCCGAGCTGAAGATGACAGAAAAGTCATTTTTGTGTTCCGATGATGATATTGTGACCAGTTCTGCTACTGAGCAACTTGATTGAGAAATCTTTCACACTGAGGAACAAATAAATACTTAAACGTTAACTGGAAACTGTCCAAATGTGCCAGGTGACTGCAATATTATTTACTCTTTCTGCTGGTCATCTTTCCAGGTATGGTCGACACGATATTCGCCGACGTAGCGCAACCTGACCAGGCACGTATCGTTGCCATCAATGCGCACCACTTCCTCAAGAACTCCGGACACATCGTTATATCAATCAAGGTAGGCATTGGGCATCTTTTTAGATGTCATCAGTAGGTGTTGGCTTAGTGGCAGAGATAGCCCTGTCCAATTCCAAACTAGTGCAGTCTCTGTTCTGACGTGGCCAGTTCAAAGTCAGATTTAGATGACCAGATCTCTTCTGTTCCAGCCCATCAAGGAGAGCTATGGAATACTGATAGTCATTCTGTTCCGGTGATGATATTGTGACCAGTTCTGCTACTGAGCAACTTGATTGAGAAATCTTTCACACTGAGGAACAAATACATTCTGTATTTTAGTATATCGATCCTTCCCTGACTTAGTCCCAACCATCTTATTTAGGTCAACATTTCCATTTTAGGCCAACTGCATCGATTCCACGGCCGCACCAGAAGCTGTTTTTGCCGGTGAAGTGAATAAGCTCAAGGCGGAGAAAATCAAACCCCAGGAACAGTTAACGTTAGAACCGTATGAGAGGGACCATGCTGTTGTTGTGGGAGTATACAGGTATGACTTGGCTAACAGATGATTTCTTCTGATGGCGGAAGAGTACAATTAGGTGATGCCAGATTGGATTCACTCAGGGCTTCTTTTTGGGAGGGTCCCTCGTGTAGTTTGGGAAAAGTTTTATAATTACCAGGGTAAGAAACCTGTGGTGACCCCTTTATGGTGAAGACATTTTGTTCCGATGATGATATTGTGACCAGTTCTGCTACTGAGCAACTTGATTGAGAAATCATTCACACTGAGGAACTGAGTCATGAGGTGTCATCGCATGGGAGGAAGGCTGCACGATTTGGTCTTCTTTGAAACTGCTGTCAATTTGACTGTTGTGAAAAGATTCTGATTTTGACCTTAGTGTGTTTTGTTTTTCAGACCCCCACCAAAGAAGTGAAGATAGGACGCAAACACGAAGGACTATTGTGTGTTCATGCAAAAGACTTTGAAAGAGACTGAATAGAATAGTGTTTGAATTTGACGTCAACTCTGAATGAAACTATGACTTGGAAGTTGCCGTCTTTTGTCTCTAAATCATACTCGGACATGTCATCTTTTATTTCCTCCTTGGACATGAGTCGCAATATACTGCAAATGAGAAAGTTATAGTGCTGAAATAAGTTTTCAGTTCCTGCTGTGGAGAGGCTTAGGGGCGTGTTTGATTTGGGGGTGGGGAAGTTTGTCCATAGCAATCATGTATTTATGAATTTTCTCAAGTGGGTACTAGCATACATTGCTAATGTCACTTTTTGATTTCTGTAAATTTGAACCTTTCATTTGCCGACATTGAGTCTTTTGACTTGGGTATTCTGTTCAAAGATTATGACAATACTGGGTTCTTATAAGCCTTACATTTTTTTTCTGATCCTTGGGCAGTTCTGAAGTCAGCATCATGCCTCGGAATGTTATTTTACAGAGGATGAACGGTTTTGTAAAATTTCGTATTCTAGTTTTATGGAAAAGCTTTGGGCCACAGAGTTTATTGTCGGATATTGTTCCGATAGTAAAGGATGTTCACAAAAAGTCTAAATGAATGGGCGATGACTATTTTGAGATCTGTGAAAATGGTTGCTTTCTGCCTCAAGACCTTCTTTATCAAAATATTTTAATTCATATACTGCCAGTTCTTAGTCAATAGTTGATTGTGTTCAATGGTAATTTTGAGATCAGAATCAAAACTTTCTGATGTGTGTGAATTCATGCCCTTGGGTAATGAAGGTTTTGATTGTAATGGCTGGTATGAGCATTTTATATACTGTAAAATTTATGTCCAGAATAAATTTTATCACACCAAGTATCACTCGTTTTTGATGCTGTGTTGTACCCTCCACGGTGCCAGCTGGGAAGATTTAATGGCTCGTGTGGAATCTCCCTTGGCGGACATGTCTTCCCAGTCGACAACCTCTCGCGTAAGGACACTGATTTTGGTCCCTGGTTGTGCTTTCCTGGCTGTGTCCTTGAACTGATGCTGGTCTAGGATGAGCAGGAACCGTACTGACGCTGATAATGGCCAAGATGTCGCCCCCAATTTAAGGCGGACAGATGGGCATGGTGTCCCCCTGGAGATTGAAGCATACAGTTATTCACTACAGTACTCCCCTTAATGTGCAAGTGGCTGTCCCAATGTGCTCGTGCAATCCAAAGTGTCAGAATGACCGAGGCGGTCATTATGGCCTGTAAAAGTCGAGACGGCTCCTGATAATGATCGAGTTTTACAGTAAAATAAGCAGTGCCATAAAGTGTCATCAGATGGCGCGTCGGTTGTTTTTCACGGACTGGGGGCGAAAGGCTCCTGATATGATCGAAATAAGCAGTGCCATCAAATGTCATCAGATGGCGCGTCGGTTGTTTTTCACGGACTGGGGCGAAAGGATCCTGATAATGATCGAGTTTTAGGTCTCATTAGGGACTTTTCTTGTATTCATGCGCGGCCAAGCCCTAACCGTAGTTCCTAAAATCATTGACTTCTCGATCCTCACAATAAGTCAGTGTTGATTAAGCAGTTGTTTTGGCAAAGACATGTTTTTGTGGAGTTTCTGAAACCTAGAGCACTACTCAATTGGCGGCTAACAAGAAACTACGCATTTACTGTTGTTGCCGACGTATGTGTACACTGAACTTGGAATGTGCGTCGGCCCCGTGTTGAAATGCCGTCCAGTGCCAGTTAGTGCGTTTTTCGCTGATTTGTGCAAAATTCAACATATCTCAAAAGTTCAATATGGTTGACCTTCGATTTTTTGTGTAGCGTAAGCAACTGTCTTTCATGGGAGAATGGTCACTGTTAGAATTATTCGGGAAGAAATGTATAATATACTGGGTTTTTTTCGTGATCGGGCGTTTCCAGTGATATACGACACAAATGGGTTGTCCTCATGCATTCACTTTGGAAAAGCATTTTTAAATAGATGTTACGTCCTGTTAATGGGACACGTCATCATCGCGTACATTTGGGAAAAACTCCCTAACGAGACCTTACTGTGAAATAAGCAGTTCAAAAGAGTGTCATCAGATGGCGCGTCGGTTGTTTTTCACGGACGGGCGAAAGGCTCCTGATATTGATCGAGTTTTACAGTGAAATAAGCAGTTCTAGAAAGTGTCATCAGATGGCGCGTCGGTTGTTTTTCACGGACTGGGGGCGAAAACGTCAGGGACCGAAACGACCGGATACCGTTTGACCTTGCTGGCTTCAAAATGGCGCAGGCAGCACAAAAACTTGTTGGGGTCGGCGCTAAATTGGCCAATTCTCTCGCTACAAAAGGCCCAGCTACCGCGCAAAGTAAGAAAATATATGAAGAGTAACACACCCTGCACGGTTCACTTATTATTGAGTCCTGGCTGGACCGCTAATATCACCAAATTGACAATCGAAAATGCATGTAGGCCTACTTGACGTGCAGTGCAGCTGAAATGCATTGATTGAATGTGCACATCAAGCATGCACATGATGCATAACATGCTACCTGCATGCACTTTGAATGCGATATAGAGAATGAGAGGTGATGCACAGACAGTGCCACAGTATAAGAGGATTGGGAACGAGTTTACAATCCCCGATCACACCCCAAAAAAAGGTCATCGGTTGACTAACCAAGCACCACTGTTCAATGGATTTATAGTTGAATGCGATCGAACTAGGCCTACGTCATTTCCGATCGGGGATTCGGAACGAGTTTACAATCCCCAATCACACCCCAAAAAAAGGTCATCGGTTGACTAACCAAGCACCACTGTTCAATGGATTTATAGTTGAATGCGATCAAACTACGTCATTTCCGATCGGGGATTCTAAAGTTTAGCCGGGGATTCTAAAGTTTAGCCGAGGATTGCAACAGCAGTGGACATTGTTAAACTATAGTGTAAGGCACTACATGACTTATTGACTATCAATAAGTCAAGTGTTGGGTAACACAACACTCGTCAACACTGAGAACAGGCTGAATCAGAAGAGGCTCAAACATTTATCTTACATGTTGATTTTGCAAAGACAGATGAGTGTTTCAATTTTCTTCTTCTTCATCTCCAGAAATTGTTGCGTTCGGCCAGCCACGGTTGATGACCTTTTGGAAGTATGCCAAAGTTGAGATGATGCCACCGATGCCATCGGAATTCCCGGCAGTCCAGCAAGGATTCATGAATCTGATCAAATCCGCTCAGAAGGGAAAATGGATGACAGTCACCATGAAGGTAAAGAACTTTTAACGGCTTCTTTGCTAATGACAGAATTCATATCTTTTCAGAACAGTGCACCAAATGTGGAACGCCTTTGTCGAACTTGACCAAGTTATGAGAACAAGACACCTTGAAAATGACATAATTTTTCCCAAATTGTAGCCTTCCTGACCTCAAGCTTCTTCCTCTTCTGTTCCAGGAGGCAGCCATCAACACGGCAATCACTGCAGAGATAGCATTCTGGTTCTTTGTCGGCGAGCAGATCGGCCGTGGTAGCGTAGTTGGGTATTACATCCCAGGAGCCGTCCATTACGACCCTGGTATCTAATGTGAGGCACTTTTAGGAAATTAGACAGTTTGTAAATATATCGCGAACAGATTTGAGAAGTAGATAATTACGTTGGACTGGAACTGTGCTGGTTGGACTAAAAGTTCTGTGCTGCAATTCCATTTGACATCCTTTGGAAATGCTTCCTGTGGACTCCTTACTGAACTATTTATTGTCGAAACTAACTCAAGACTTCAGGGCAACTTTTTGGAATCACAGACATGTCTGTTCTTCGGGATTCTTTTAACTTTGCCATGAAGTTTCTGTGAATTGTTTCAATGTCAGTGCATGAAAAAATCTTGAGTTGAAACTGTTTCTGCAGAAAATTTTACACCTTAAAATTCCAGTTCTTATCTTGTACTATCTTGGACTTGGACTTTCTGCCAAAGATTTAGAATTCAATGTTTCGTGAAATGGGAGTCCAAAAGTCTTGACCAGAGAAACCAAAGGTGAAGGGACTCTCATTCAGATTAACTTAAGACCAAGGATAAACAATCTGTATCGGTGGACCATATCGAAGTCAGCTAGAAGAATGAAGTGTTTTAGAATTTTGTGATTAAACTATCTAACCATGTTTCATTGTTTTGTTGATTTTTATGTTGTGCGAGTGTTTTTCTGGTTGAGTGTCATTGACTGCTCTCATCGTTTGATTGATGTCAGAGGCATATTAGAATTGGCTGATGCCCTGATCCACCTACATCACATTGTGAGCAATGTCAAGCTTGTCGCTTTACTGATATCATTCGGGAGACGTTGCCATTATCAGGCAGGCTATCAGAATCGCCAGATTGGCTCAATTGCTCCATGAACACAACTAACTGTCGATCACATGACAAAGCATGGACACAGCTGAATGAGTCGAGGGCTGAGACTGTGAACTTTTGATTGTGGGCGATCACAGTTGCACTCATGATTATTGAACCTCGCATCCTAGCATGACGCTGCGAGGTTGGTGCTAAATTCTAGCCCAAAACCAAGGTGTAGCCAAGGTTTGGGCAAAATATCGGCTCCACAAGAGATGTGTTTGGCGAGAGTCATCAGATACTGACAGTCATCAATAAGAGTTCTAAAGATTCAAGTCCATCCATCCTTTGAGGACTACTGATCCTGACACTTGAGGACTACTGATCCTGACACTTGAGGACTACTGATCCTGACACTTGAGGACTACTGATCCTCACACTTGAGGACTACTGATCCTCACACTGACTAAGTCCTCCATATGGAATGGAACAGGCTATAGCCTCATTCACAGTCGCCCTCTATCTTTAGATATCACAACTATCTCTTAATATCACCTCAGTTGCATAACCTGTCTGGTCTTAAAACAGATCTTTTGTTATTGATAAAGATTAGATTTACTGAGGGACGCCTGGTGCGTGGTGGGTATTTGCATCTGAATTAACCCGTCGTTCATTATTCAGGAGAAAAAAGATTTTCTGGCTATTTTGAGGTGGTGAACATAACCAGCTATCATGCATTGTGCTGATATGTATGGGTATGCTACATTTACATGTATGATGTGGGTATGCTACATGATTTACATGAATGATGTGGGTAGGCCTATGCTACATTTACATGAATGATGTGCCTGTGGGTTGCTACATTAGTACATGTTGTGACCATTGGGCTCATCATGGTGACTTCGACTATTAGTTCGATGTTAAAGATTTGAGACAATGGTCAACAGGTCACCTTAGAGGAGGAAGGGGCAGGATATTCCCATCTTGATATGGTAGACTGACTCCAGGCCTCTCAGTTAGACCAGAGCGGCCAAATAACGGAGGGTCAACAGTTACTAAGTAAGGTTTAGGGCCAGGGAACCTGCTATTTTGAGCTGATTCATGTAATTCATCAATGCCAAGTTGTTTTTTTCCAACCAGGCAATGGAATGTCCAAACCTCATTATTGACCTCATGAATTAATCTAGCAAAACTAAATATCCCCCCCCCCCCCCCACCCCCACTGGCATGACTGGTGAATTTGGCTGTAGGATCCAAGGTTTGAGAAGGACAAATATGCTTAAAGTTAGATTATGTTATTTTTAGAGTTAGTTCAGGCCAATGTCAACAAATTGTTCTTTTCCAATAATCGCCACGAAGCATTTTCATTATTGTTCAACTCCCCCCCCCCCCCCCCCCGGCCGATCATCAATAATTTTTGAATCATAGCAATATTATAATGATGTTACTCATGTGAGCAGCAAAAATGAAAAAGGTATGTCATCTGACTAAAAAATTAAAAAGCTATAATGTCATCCGTTAAACGGCATTGAAAATATTTACAGCATTGGCCTAACTAACAAGTGCAAAACAAACCATTTTGTACAAATGTTATCATCATGCTGTTTCTAACGCTTGGCCATAGTAACTAATAACTCTGGCCTAGGTAAATATAACACTAATTCAAGGTCCAGACAACCGTTACCAAACTTTTCACCGTCAGACCATACGGGTATAGCTCGAGCAGATGGCTAATCATTCAAAGACCACGTGGACCCAGTGAACTCTCATATCTGACCATATATGCCGACCAATAGGCCTAGATCAAATACAGCTGATCATATTTTGATATTTCTGCTTTATATGGCATAAGTTGACCTGCGGGCTTGAAACTTTTTGGACAGGCTGTTGTCTATCAATTGGATTTTTGACACCTTTATTTGTGAATTCTTAGCTTTTGGTAAGTAAAACCTATTTCAGTGTAGATCATTCATGAAAAAGGCAATATCTACAGATTAGAGGTTTTTCAACAAGTTTTTTGCTTCGTTCCTTTGTAACAAATATTAAACTGTCAAACAATGGTAGGCCTATCTATTGGCTTTCAGATGCAAAATGATTTTTTGTCAAGAGTCTGTCAGAAATATTTGGAGTTCTGGTGAATAATTTGTCCTAACTTCTTCCAGAATTGGTCAACCTATATTTAAAAACTTGCCACATGCCAACCAATAACAAGTCATAAATAGTAATAAACATTTCCGAGAATTTGAAATAATCCTTATGATATTACTTTTGTCAACAGATCAGTTATTTCAACCCTAAACCATAACGGCACGTTATAGCCTAGTTGAAGGATAACATTACTGATCCCTTAAAACGAGGGATTACTTTTCAACCTGTTACCATGTTTATCCCCTATGTGGAATAACACTTATAGAAAAAATCTGAACTTGTTTTAGTAATCAAACGGGTGTCATGTTTTAAGGCTTAGTGAAAATCAGTGTTTCTATTGAAAAGATTTGTTTGAAATGTTCCGAAGTCATAATTAACAGGCGTTGTAGTGTGATGTTTGGACAGAATCACTCATTTATGAAGACATAGGGGATTCTTTGTACCAGTCATCATGATATATTATTAATGTTTATTATTTATTTATCTGTTGAAGTTTCTTGCCTCTGTCTCCTGAAGAAAGGGTCTATATTCACTGAGAAAGAAATTCTGATGTAAAAATGTGCAGAGGAAGTTTGCAGCGTGACGGCGTCTCATACCCTCATAAACTAGGAGGACATAGCTGACAGTCTCTACGTAGATGCGGCCTAAAGGACCTAATATGCCAAGGTCCTTATCAGGGCCTCAAGTGTACCGCAATCTTTTATTTGCTATCAGTGACACACGGAGACCAAACTATTTTACCCCAAATAACTTAACATTCTCTCATCATCCACAGATCCAACAACTCTGACCCACCGCCATCCACAATGGACATCGTCCTCAACCTTGTCGACCATCACTTCTTCACTCCATACGTCTACCCGCCGACCTGGCCAGAAGATGACCCCTACAGGCAGCTTATCACACTATTCATCATCGTCAACATGGGAGGATACTTCCTCTATCTCGCCACAGCTGCACTCAGTTATTTCTTCTTATACGATCGCACGCTCATGCGACATCCATTGTATATTCCAGTAAGTAGGTTTTAAGTTGCCCTTGGGCAAGACACTTTTACTCCAGCAGCCTTTAGTACTTGTACCAACGAGTTTTCAATAGTGAATTCCAGGAGCGTAAGTAGCTCTTTGGTCTTGGCGGGGGCAAAAGCAAAATGTCACTTCTTAACATTTTTCGGCCAAAATCATGGTCAAAAACATCTTTTTGTTGACCTCTAGGGGGCATTGATGTCTTTCCTACCAAGGCCCCTGGGTTCTGTCTTCTCATGTCTAAAATCTCTTCCAGAATCAAGTGTCTAAAGAGATCACCTACGCATGCTGCTCCATCCCGTTGATGAGCGTGCCAACGAACCTCCTCTTCTTCCTGGAAGTCAGGGGATACGGAAAACTCTACGATAATATTGAGGAATCAAAATGGGGTAAGTTTGCGCTGAAGTATATTTCGCTGCTTTCTTGATCAGCGCCCCTAGTGTTGGAGCTCAGTTCCAGGGACAAAATGACTGACTAATGGGGTCAGCTGTTGATCATGGTCATACCCAAGAGCGGTGGGGGGAATTTTTAGAGTGTATAGTTTGGCACTGGCCAGACTTCCATGCATACAAAGAACTTTGCTCCCAGTGGTTTAAAATATCATATACTACCAGTATATCTGCCGCTGTGTAATATCTGTACGAGGTAGTGCCTCTCGTTTCAAAAAAATAGTTGATAACATATCACAAAATCCACATGTTGGACTTTCCCCTGATCTGACCCACTTGCTTTGTTTTTCATAACCTTTCACTGAGTCATAATAAAGCATCAGAAACATTATTACATTGGATAGACTGGCTTATCATGGTGCCACATCTATTCTCATTATCTGATTCTGAAGTTTGGCCTTCCAGTAACTCACGGCTGTTTATTTTCAGGCTGGTCCGGTGTCATATTTAGCTGTATCACATTCATCCTTTTCACGGATGCTCTGATTTATTGGATTCATCGCTTCCTCCATCATAAGACTATCTACAAGTACATCCACAAGGATCATCACCGATGGAAGGTAAGAATGGTCTCCAGGCTGGTGGGAGATTTTTGCTTGCCTTTGGGGAGCAAACACAGGTTTTTCCTTGATGCGAAAATATGGCATGAAAGAGAGGCTGTTAGATAAGACTTCAGCCAGGTTTATTAGAGACATAGGCCTGGTTCTCAAGCACAGCCATAAAAAGATAATCGAACGCTAAGAAGTAGAGGACATGAGACTTCAGCTGACCTTGAGGTTTCCATGAAGCGATGACATGTGAATGCGTCTCCCGATTAAATGGATTTTGAAGTCGATGGCGAATCAGGGAGATAAAATGTCAAAGGACCAGTATCATTATTATTGTGATCAACTGCAGGTGAAGATTCACTAACTTTAATGCCATTTCTCTTCCAGGTACCAACACCGTTTGCCAGCCACGCCTTCCATCCCGTGGATGGTTTCCTCCAGAGCTGTCCATACCATATCTACGCCTTCCTCTTCCCACTCCACAAGTTCACCTATCTCATCCTATTCGTCTTCGTCAACATGTGGACCGTCTCCATCCATGATGGGAACTACCACGTCCCGGAGCCGCTCAAACCGGTCGTGAACGGCTCAGCCCACCATATGGACCACCACTTGTTCTATAATTACAACTACGGCCAGTTCTTTACCCTGTGGGACCGCATCGGGGGGTCGTTTAGACATCCGAGTTCATTCGAGGGCCAGGGCCCTGCCGAGGAAGTTTTACGGAAAGAAGCGGAAAAAGCAAAACTGCAGAACGGACACAGCGCGTCGAATGGGACACGCGCATCGAATGGGAACTCTTTGTCAAACGGGAAGAAGTTTGAATAGATGCAATAGGCCTACTATTATTGAGAACAATGCCAAACTTGAGACTGGCTACAGCACGTCTAAAGGAAAACATGTGTCAAATGGGATCTCAACGGTGGACTGTTGGCTTGGTGGTTGTCACTCGCACTCAGTCAAAAGTTAGAATGTGAAAAGTTTGATTTGACCCTCTCTGGGGCAGCCGCAGGACTGACAAAGGCTGTCTTTGATAAAGATGTCCTGATCACAAATGATGTTAAATGATTTAGAAAAACAAATGTGCTATTGTTTGTAATTTAAGTTTTGTATTTGCGTGTGTAGGTTTGTTTTGAAGAGCGTATGAACCCATCATCTTATCGCTCGTTTAAGCGGGGGGGGGGGGGGGGGGGGCAGGGGGATCTCATTTGCGCATGTGATATGAGAAACACTTGTTATGGGTGTTATGATATTTCTGTATGTGATAATTTATTAGATGAGTTGCCATAGTAACCAGGTGCTAAAAGTGATGGCAGATTGCGAGTGTCAGATTTGATGCTTTATATACATATTTGTTTTGGTTGTCAGATCTTAAAGGCCTACGCCACCCGTAAAAATTTGAAATTGAATTTGAAAATTTCAAATTATGTAACTATGACCTGAATATCAATGTTAGCATTGCTGTTTCATTAGTTTTATGACAAGGTTTTATGAACCAAAAATAGTATCAATTATGCAGGTTTCTTGGCTATCTAAAACATGATTGACTGATGTCAGCGTTATTTGCTTTATAAATGTCTATTTCATTCTGACTAAACTGGAATTATGATAGTTGATTACATAATTGCTGTGGGTTTCTTCCTAGCTCAGATATAGTACCATTGAATCATTGTTACGCGAGGATTGGCTGGTTATGTCTGACGTGGTTAGTGTCTTTACTGAAGTTGACTTGCCCACATTTCACGTAGGGAAATGACAGGACGGTGACAGAAGATGACAGAGGACATTTAGATATGACTTGTGGCATAGGGAGGTGACAGAAGACAGTAGAGGACATTCACATTCAGTGGCGATGGAAGATGTTCAGTGATGTCCTGAGGTAATGATGTTTTGTGCCATTTCTAAATGCGAATATCCTCTGGTTCCGGCCTTCTCTTAAACCTCCAGTCTCATCTGAATATCTTCTTCTGTCGCCTCTGAATGTGAATGTCCACCACTATCTTCTGTCACCTCCCAACAAGCCATTACAAAATGTCCTCTGTCGCCTCTGAATGTGAATGTCCACCACTGTCTTCTGTCACCTCCCAACAAGCCATTACAAAATGTCCTCTGTCGCCTCTGAATGTGAATGTCCACCACTATCTTCTGTCACCTCCCAACAAGTCATTACAAAATGTCCTCTGTCGCCTCTGAATGTGAATGTCCACCACTATCTTCTGTCACCTCCCAACAAGTCATTACAAAATGTCCTCTGTCGCCTCTGAATGTGAATGTCCACCACTATCTTCTGTCACCTCCCAACAAGCCATTACAAAATGTCCTCTGTCGCCTCTGAATGTGAATGTCCACCACTATCTTCTGTCACCTCCCAACAAGTCATTACAAAATGTCCTCTGTCGCCTCTGAATGTGAATGTCCACCACTATCTTCTGTCACCTCCCAACAAGTCATTACAAAATGTCCTCTGTCGCCTCTGAATGTGAATGTCCACCACTATCTTCTGTCACCTCCCAACAAGCCATTACAAAATGTCCTCTGTCGCCTCTGAATGTGAATGTCCACCACTGTCTTCTGTCACCTCCCAACAAGTCATTACAAAATGTCCTCTGTCGCCTCTGAATGTGAATGTCCACCACTGTCTTCTGTCACCTCCCAACAAGTCATTACAAAATGTCCTCTGTCGCCTCTGAATGTGAATGTCCACCACTGTCTTCTGTCACCTCCCAACAAGTCATTACAAAATGTCCTCTGTCGCCTCTGAATGTGAATGTCCACCACTATCTTCTGTCACCTCCCAACAAGCCATTACAAAATGTCCTCTGTCGCCTCTGAATGTGAATGTCCACCACTGTCTTCTGTCACCTCCCAACAAGCCATTACAAAATGTCCTCTGTCGCCTCTGAATGTGAATGTCCACCACTGTCTTCTGTCACCTCCCAACAAGTCATTACAAAATGTCCTCTGTCGCCTCTGAATGTGAATGTCCACCACTGTCTTCTGTCACCTCCCAACAAGTCATTACAAAATGTCCTCTGTCGCCTCTGAATGTGAATGTCCACCACTGTCTTCTGTCACCTCCCAACAAGTCATTACAAAATGTCCTCTGTCCCCTCTGAATGTGAATGTCCACCACTATCTTCTGTCACCTCCCAACAAGCCATTACAAAATGTCCTCTGTCGCCTCTGAATGTCCTGTCCTGTCTTCTGTCACCTCCCAACAAGCCATTACAAAATGTCCTCTGTCGCCTCTGAATGTCCTGTCCCGTCTTCTGTCACCTCCCAACGTCTCAAGCCATCACAGAAAGTCTCCTGTCGCCTCTGAATGTCCTGTCCCGTCTTCTGTGACCTCCCAACGTCTCAAGCCGTCACCAAATGTCTTCTGTCACCTCTGAATGTCCTGTCCCGTCTTCTGTCACCTCCCAACGTCTCAAGCCATCACCAAATGTCTTCTGTCGCCTCTGAATGTCCTGTCCCGTCTTCTGTCACCTCCCAACGTCTCAAGCCATCACAGAAAGTCTCCTGTCGCCTCTGAATGTCCTGTCCCGTCTTCTGTCACCTCCCAACGTCTCAAGCCATCACAGAAAGTCTTCTGTCACCTCCCAACGTCTCAAGCCATCACAGAAAGTCTTCTGTCACCTCCCAACGTCTCAAGCCATCACAGAAAGTCTTCTGTCGCCTCTGAATGTCCTGTCCCGTCTTCTGTCACCTCCCAACGTCTCAAGTAATCACCAAATGTCTTCTGTCGCCTCTGAATGTCCTGTCCCGTCTTCTGTCACCTCCCAACGTCTCAAGCCATCACAGAAAGTCTTCTGTCACCTCCCTACGTCTCAAGCCATCACAGAAAGTCTTCTGTCGCCTCTGAATGTCCTGTCCCGTCTTCTGTCACCACCCAACATCTCAAGACATCACAGAAAGTCTTCTGTCACCTCCCTACGTCTCAAGCCATCACAGAAAGTCTTCTGTCACCTCCCTACGTCTCAAGCCATCACAGAAAGTCTTCTGTCGCCTCTGAATGTCCTGTCCCGTCTTCTGTCACCTCCCAACGTCTAAGGCCATCACAGAAAGTCTCCTGTCGCCTCTGAATGTCCTGTCCCGTCTTCTGTCACCTCCCAACATCTCAAGCCATCACAGAAAGTCTTCTGTCGCCTCTGAATGTCCTGTCCCGTCTTCTGTCACCTCCCAACATCTCAAGCCATCACCAAATGTCTTCTGTCGCCTCTGAATGTCCTGTCCCGTCTTCTGTCACCTCCCAACATCTCAAGCCGTCACCAAATGTCTTCTGTCGCCTCTGAATGTTCTGTCCCGTCTTCTGTCACCTCCCAACGTCTCAAGCCATCACAGAAAGTCTCCTGTCGCCTCTGAATGTCCTGTCCCGTCTTCTGTCACCTCCCAACGTCTCAAGCCATCACAGAAAGTCTTCTGTCACCTCTGAATGTCCTGTCCCGTCTTCTGTCACCTCCCAACGTCTCAAGCCATCACAGAAAGTCTTCTGTCACCTCTGAATGTCCTGTCCCGTCTTCTGTCACCTCCCAACGTCTCAAGCCATCACAGAAAGTCTTCTGTCGCCTCTTAATGTCCTGTCCCGTCTTCTGTCACCTCCCAACGTCTCAAGCCATCACAGAAAGTCTCCTGTCGCCTCTGAATGTCCTGTCCCGTCTTCTGTCACCTCCCAACGTCTCAAGCCATCACAGAAAGTCTTCTGTCACCTCTGAATGTCCTGTCCCGTCTTCTGTCACCTCCCAACGTCTCAAGCCATCACAGAAAGTCTTCTGTCGCCTCTTAATGTCCTGTCCCGTCTTCTGTCACCTCCCAACGTCTCAAGCCATCACAGAAAGTCTCCTGTCGCCTCTGAATGTCCTGTCCCGTCTTCTGTCACCTCCCAACGTCTCAAGCCATCACAGAAAGTCTCCTGTCGCCTCTGAATGTCCTGTCCCGTCTTCTGTCACCTCCCGACATCTCAAGACATCACCAAACGTCTTCTGTCGCCTCTGAATGTCCTGTCCCGTCTCCTGTCACCTCCCAACATCTCAAGCCATCACCAAACGTCTTCTGTCGCCTCTGAATGTCCTGTCCCGTCTTCTGTCACCTCCCAACATCTCAAGCCATCACCAAACGTCTTCTGTCGCCTCTGAATGTCCTGTCCCGTCTTCTGTCACCTCCCAACATCTCAAGCCATCACAGAAAGTCTCCTGTCGCCTCTGAATGTTCTGTCCCGTCTTCTGTCACCTCCCAACGTCTCAAGCCATCACAGAAAGTCTCCTGTCGCCTCTGAATGTTCTGTCCCGTCTTCTGTCACCTCCCAACGTCTCAAGCCATCACAGAAAGTCTTCTGTCGCCTCTGAATGTCCTGTCCCGTCTTCTGTCACCTCCCAACGTCTCAAGCCATCACAGAACGTCTTCTGTCACCTCCCTACGTCTCAAGCCATCACAGAAAGTCTCCTGTCGCCTCTGAATGTTCTGTCCCGTCTTCTGTCACCTCCCAACGTCTCAAGCCATCACAGAAAGTCTTCTGTCACCTCCCAACGTCTCAAGCCATCACAGAAAGTCTTCTGTCACCTCCCAACGTCTCAAGCCATCACAGAAAGTCTCCTGTCGCCTCTGAATGTTCTGTCCCGTCTTCTGTCACCTCCCAACATCTCAAGCCATCACAGAAAGTCTTCTGTCACCTCCCAACGTCTCAAGCCATCACAGAAAGTCTTCTGTCGCCTCTGAATGTCCTGTCCCGTCTTCTGTCACCTCCCGACATCTCAAGACATCACCAAATGTCTTCTGTCGCCTCTGAATGTCCTGTCCCGTCTTCTGTCACCTCCCAACGTCTCAAGCCATCACAGAAAGTCTTCTGTCACCTCTGAATGTCCTGTCCCGTCTTCTGTCACCTCCCAACATCTCAAGCCATCACAGAAAGTCTCCTGTCGCCTCTGAATGTCCTGTCCCGTCTTCTGTCACCTCCCAACATCTCAAGCCATCACAGAAAGTCTTCTGTCGCCTCTGAATGTCCTGTCCCGTCTTCTGTCACCTCCCAACATCTCAAGCCATCACAGAAAGTCTTCTGTCACCTCTGAATGTCCTGTCCCGTCTTCTGTCACCTCCCAACGTCTCAAGCCATCACAGAACGTCTCCTGTCGCCTCTGAATGTCCTGTCCCGTCTTCTGTCACCTCCCAACGTCTCAAGCCATCACAGAAAGTCTCCTGTCGCCTCTGAATGTCCTGTCCCGTCTTCTGTCACCTCCCAACGTCTCAAGCCATCACAGAAAGTCTTCTGTCACCTCTGAATGTCCTGTCCCGTCTTCTGTCACCTCCCAACATCTCAAGACATCTCAAGAGTATGGCCTCTCCTCTACTTTGTAATGTTACTGTCCAGCATTTCAAGGCCCTAAAACTTATCCTGTTGTCCTTAATGTCCTCTGCTATATTATGTCACCTCCTTATTGTGGTTGATGAAAACGGAGAAACTGTTTTGAATGGGCAAGCCTGTCTTTCAGGTTGTGCGTGTCTGTCTTGACGACAGGCACAACCTGACCTGGAGACAACTCAAGAGGCCTTCTTGTACCTGTGATGTGTCTGGCACAACCTGTCTGTCGTGTACCAGTTGTATTTTGAAGACAGGCCCAATTTGACCATTGAGACATTCTTAATTAGCTCTTATGTAATTCTGTAGGCAATTCTGCTGTATTTGTTAAAAATAAAGACAAAAACAAGCTGTCTGAACTGTCATGTGTGTGTTCTGTTCATCGGTGATCCCTTCTCAATGCAGCATCCTCCTCCTTAATTAGAAGCAGGACATTCTTCATCCATAAAGATGTGACAAAGGAACGTACTTTTAAAGTACAATTGATAGACAACGATTCCACACAGAGGGGGTTAATTTTGAGAGAGAAAGGGTGTATCTATTTCATAAGGGAGAAAATTTGCAAAAACAAAATGTTCCCACGGTCAGAGCCAAACGGGATGAGAGGGTTAATGGAAACCTTGTTCCTAGGAAAAAGTTAAAAATTTCTTCATGCATTACACATACAATAATAATTTTTTGATCCTGGGTACAAGGTTGTATATTAACCCTTGCGACCCGTTTGGCTTGGACCGTGGGAATATTTTTTTTTCTCGGAATTTTCATCGTTTGGGAGAATGTTTCACTGTAATGATGATATTAACCCCATCTGGGCTGGTGGTCTCTACTATACTGTCTGTCAAGAAGTGCTGTATTGAGTGATGCAGCAGCCTCCTCCTTAATTAGAAGCAGGACATTCTGCCTCCATTTGCTTCTGTGCTCCAAAGATGTGACAAAGGAACGTGCTTTTAAAGTACAATTGATAGACAACGATTCCACACAGAGGGGGTTAATTTTGAGAGAGAAAGGGTGTATCTATTTCATAAGGGAGAAAATTTGCAAAAACAAAATGTTCCCACGGTCAAAGCCAAACGGGATGAGAGGGTTAATGGAAACCTTGTTCCTAGGAAAAAGTTAAAAATTTCTTCATACATTACACCTACAATAATAATTTTTTGATCCTGGGTACAAGGTTGTATATTAACCCTTGCGACCCGTTTGGCTTGGACCGTGGGAATATTTTTTTTTCTCGGAATTTTCATCGTTTGGGAGAATGTTTCACTGTTATGATGATATTAACCCCATCTGGGCTGGTGGTCTCTACTATACTGTCTGTCAAGAAGTGCTGTATTGAGTGATGCAGCATCCTCCTCCTTAATTAGAAGCAGGACATTCTTCATCCATAAAGATGTGACAAAGGAACGTACTTTTAAAGTACAATTGATAGACAACGATTCCACACAGAGGGGGTTAATTTTAAGAGAGAAAGGGTGTATCCATTTCATAAGGGAGAAAATTTGCAAAAACAAAATGTTCCCACGGTCAGAGCCAAACGGGATGAGAGGGTTAATGGAAACCTTGTTCCTAGGAAAAAGTTAAAAATTTCTTCATACATTACACATACAATAATTATTTTTTGATCCTGGGTACAAGGTTGTATATTAACCCTTGCGACCCGTTTGGCTTGGACCGTGGGAATATTTTTTTTTCTCGGAATTTTCATCGTTTGGGAGAATGTTTCACTTTTATGATGATATTAACCCCATCTGGGCTGGTGGTCTCTACTATACTGTCTGTCAAGAAATGCTGTATTGAGTGACGCAGCATCCTCCTCCAGCTGGTGGACACAGAACATCTCCAGCCTGCCTGAATGTCCTCTACCGTCTTCTGTCACCTCCTAACATCTCAAGCTGGTCATAAGGTGTATGGCTTCTCTCGCCTGTAAATGCAAATGTCCTCTGCCACCTTCTGTCACCTCCCTACACATCAAGTCACACCTGAACGTCCTGTGTCTGTGAATGATGACTACTGTCTACTGTCTTCTGTCACCTCCTACCATCTCAAGTCATCACAGAACGTCTTCTGTCTCTGTCGCCTCTTAATGCAAGTGACTGTCTTTTCTCACTTCCTAACATCACAAGTCATCTCTGAATGTCTTCTCTCACATGTGGATGCGAGTGTCCTCCACTGTCTTCTGTCACCTCCCAACATCTCAAACCATCCCTGGACGTCTTCTATCACCCCTGAATGCTAGTGTCCTCCACTGTCTTCTGTCGACTGCCTTCTCCTGTCACCTCCCAACGTCTCAAGCCATCACAGAAAGTCTCCTGTCGCCTCTTAATGTCCTGTCCCGTCTCCTGTCACCTCCCAACGTCTCAAGCCATCACAGAAAGTCTCCTGTCGCCTCTGAATGTCCTGTCCCGTCTTCTGTCACCTCCCAACATCTCAAGCCATCACCAAATGTCTTCTGTCGCCTCTGAATGTCCTGTCCCGTCTTCTGTCACCTCCCAACATCTCAAGCCGTCACCAAATGTCTCCTGTCGCCTCTGAATGTCCTGTCCCGTCTTCTGTCACCTCCCAACATCTCAAGCCATCACCAAATGTCTTCTGTCGCCTCTGAATGTCCTGTCCCGTCTTCTGTCACCTCCCAACATCTCAAGCCGTCACCAAATGTCTCCTGTCGCCTCTGAATGTCCTGTCCCGTCTTCTGTCACCTCCCAACGTCTCAAGCCATCACAGAAAGTCTTCTGTCGCCTCTGAATGTCCTGTCCCGTCTTCTGTCACCTCCCAACATCTCAAGCCATCACAGAACGTCTCCTGTCGCCCCTAAATGCGAATGTCTACTGTCCTCGCTACCGTTTTCTGTCACCTCCCAACATCTCAAGTAATCTATGAAAACATTGGCTAGAGGTGACAGCAGATGACATTCACATTCAGATGCGACAAAAGGTGTATGGAGATGGCATTGGACGTTGTTAGGTGACAGAAAGCATTGGCATTCGTATTCAGAGGTGACAGAAGATGTTTAGTGATAACTTGTTTGGAGGTGACAGAAGACAGTAGAGGACATTTGCATTTAGAGGTGACAGACGATGTGCATAACATCTAGCAAACACTCTGTCAAATGTCATACAACAGCTGGTCCCTTTAACCTCTGGTAGAACTGCAATCTCACTGCGGTGAAATTGATTCAACAAGGCGTGTCTCAACTTGCTCAGGCTCTCCACATACCATTGGTTTGACAAATCTAACACTGTTATTTCGTTTATCTGATTCGACCTAGATGGAGGAACTAGAAAACATTGGGGACACCTTATTAGGGTATTGATTTGTCCCCATTATAAGGCTTGAAAACACCAAAATCGATAGATCTAATTGTGGACAAAGTAAGCTAAGGAGAAGAGACACTCGGACGTAGTGGAGTGACCTTGTCCTCGAGCTCTGCAGACCAAGGACAAGAGGAGTTTGAAGACATTTGTCTTGGAGAAGACGAAATACGGGATGGCGGATGACATTGGTGATGAGGTAAGGCCTATCAAATCATTGATGACATCATCTCAAGGACACCTTAACATTTGTCTTAAAGGTTGAGTAGTATGGTGTGTAGTTCACATGCCCATTTTGCACATTCACTGGGTGAAAGATGGATGAGCTCTGGAATAAGGTTGTGCTTGGCAAAAAGGGACAAAATTTGTTTTCGGTTGTGACAATACATCCCGTGCTCTGTGGAACAGTGGGACAAGGTTGTCCCTATGTCTGGATGTCACAAAGCTTAATTTTGGGTTGAAATTGCTTCTTTTAGGGTGTTTTCAATTCTGCTTTTCGAGAGGACTCAACCCTTATTATAAGGTGGGCACGCTGACCACTATGTTACTGATTAGACTAAATCTATGTCCAAAACTTTCATCCTAGGAATGCAGCGGCACTTACACCAGCCTGGTGCCTCCACTCACCTCATACTGCCAAGATATTGTCGACCAACACAGCTGCTCAAAATGTGAGTCTCCATCAGCCGCGTTCCTCTGCTGTAACGAGGAATGCTCTGTGGTCCTTTGCAATGACTGTGCGGACAAACACGAACATGGTGAACTGATCGATGTCAGGAAATCAGTCGGGCATATGAGGATGTTTATAGCAAACAACGGCCGCAGCATCAAGGAACAGTTAGGAAAGACATTGAGCAGGCATGCGGAGCTCGATTTTGAAAAGACACTAAAATTAGAATCGACTGCAGCAGTGAAAGCCGAGGTAAACCAGTGGGCGAAACGATTGCATGATCTCATTAATCAGGAGCATCAGAAACTGGTCACAGAGATTGAAACAACAGAACAGGAGTATAAAGAGATCATGGAAGAGACGGATAAGAAACTGAAAGACTTTGAGATCAAGTTGAAGGAGATGTATCAAGGCTTTACAGACTTCCAATGTGACAAGCTACAGGTTGAGGACGTCTGGATGCTATTCTCAGACTTATCTGATCCAGAGTTTCCTAATACTCTGAGAAATATTGCAGGGAATACAAAAGCCCCGCGTTGGGACCTGCGGACTATCGCGTTTAAGAAGAATGAAAAGGTCTTGAAGTATCTTGAGATGACCCCTGTTCTTTTAGGGGAGGTGTCCAAGGTGACCCAAATCTGTTGCAATATACCAAGTGATCAGTTCCCGAGCAGTATGGCCTCGATAGCGCTCATTGATGATGATAAGTTAGTCGGTGTCATCGATCGCGCAAACCGAGGCATCAAATGTTTCCCGCATCCGTCCCATGTGACGCTGGCGGGAAGGGAGACCAAGATGAAGATGTTTACCGGGGACGGTGAATTCAAACTGCAAGGCCCTGAGGCCATTTGTCACAACCCGGGTCAAAGGTCAGCAATGATTGTGTCAGACGTGCGCGAGAACTGCCTCATTGGTTTCAACACAGATGGTCAGGGCCTTTGGAAGCTGGAAGTCGATGACCCAAAGTGCCTGTGCATATCGGGGAAGAAATTATACGTAGGTTCGAACCGGAGGGTGTACGTGTTCAACCGGAGCGACCAATTGAAACGCTCGGATATCAAGAAGCTACGCCATTCACCGATTTCGTTAGCCGTGGCCCGAAATGGCAACGTGGGCACCTGCGACAAGGAGGGGAAATTCCATCTCCTGAATCATGATTTTAAAGAACTGCAAACCATCGAGGGGGAATTTGACGGTGGGGTGTTGGCCTGTCGTCGTGTTTGTGTTACAAAGGAGGGCGACAGGTTCTTAGCTTACGACGAGAATTCAAAACGAATCGTTGAGATTTCCGCCAACGGGCAGCTCCTTCGGACGGCTGCCCGAGAAGGTGACCCGGGCATGGACGTCTGCCCGTCCGAGTTCACCGTCACAAAAAAGGGACACATTCTAGGAGGATGTAAACAACTGGTTAAGAATTACCCCCTGTCAAAGTTACCCTCGCCAAGTGGCGTTTTGCGTTCTATTAAAAATTAGATAATACGTCATAGGCCTACAAGATGAGCCCAGATCAAACACGATTATCTGCAATCTCAAAAACGGCAGGCAAACATTTCTGCCGTTACAGATTACTGACTACAATATAAAACCATTGATACTCAAGTTTCACTGCTCTAAGACTGCTTTATTACTCATGACAAGGTCAACAACAACGTCAAGCTGAATATGACGTCATGACAATCAGACTGCTTGGTGTCGCCACCCAATTGTCTATCCAAATTGAACGGCATCGAATGACGATGAGTTCACTTTGAGGCTCGACTTAAATATTCAGAAAGAGTCTTATATCAGTAAAACTAGAGTATTTCCAACCTTTCAATTTTCATTCTTGCAATAAACTGTCATGAAAACTGGATATGACAGGAGACCAGAACACAACCTGCAAACTGCAGCAAATGAACATTAACCAGAAGTGTGAATGGATGGGTCACTCAAGAAATCAAGTTATTAAAGGGCTACAAGTCCAAAGACAAAATCAAATGTACGGTATTCACATGATTCTCAAAATAAAATAAATTTATACAATAGTATTTATCATCCAAGTTTATTTACATCTATAAATTAGATATTTAGACCACAACCCGGAATGTTTTTACAAAAGAAAACTGAGCTTCAGTGAGCTACTCATGGGTCGATGATTGGCTTGGTGGTCCCAGCAAGATGTGGCAGACCACAACCGGTACCCCCACTCCCTGGTCTTCAAAACAAGGGAGCTGGCTTGTCGGTCCCAGCAAGATGTGGCAGACCACAACCGGTACCCCCACTCCCTGGTCTTCAAAACAAGGGAGCTGGTTTCTCCTAGACACTCAAGAGACTCGTAGCTCAGGATAATGAGATGCTTGGAGCCTGGACTTGTAATGTAGGAGTCTGAGACCTACAGCAGCATTTTGCCGTCGCACAAACTGACCGGCATGATCTACCGTCTCATTAAACCAGAAACTAGCAGACGCTGAACTAATCCAACATGAATCCACCAACCATCCAATCTAAATGCAATATACCCATCCTTGGCAAAATGCAGCATCCGCTCAGAAAATAAACTGCAGGTGCGCCATCTTTCCAAGGATAGACGAAAATAGTTTTTGAAAAAACGAAAAAATATTCCAGATCTATTTGGCAATACAAGAGTCAACCTGGTAAAAAACCATTACAAACAAGTACAGAAATATTCAATACCTAGGCACAGGTTGAGCAGTGTATCCACATACATGTAACCTCATCCCCAGGGCTTTAATCATATCACCAATGTTTTTGACCATATTTTCAGGATTCAGTTGTTGTGCCAGATTGGTGGAAAGATTCCGAGCTAGACTCTGTTAACCACAAAGCAGGCATGTGACCTCATACACAGCCACCCAGTCTTACCTGATCAGTTGATTTCTAAAATCAAACCCATGGGAACGAGGTTACATCAACAAGGTAGTTTTGGCGGTAAAAAACTAAGAAGATTAATGTCATTGTCTCGCTGACATTCTCGTATAACAATAAGTTTGATTACTAATGTTTACAATGTAATATAGATAGCTATTGATAGTTACTTAAACTGATTTTACTCATACTGGCCGCATTAACCCTTTTAATAGATTACAATGTTCCCCACGAAAAAATACTCAGAAGACTAAAACACTAAATATGTTATCTGTGAATACATGTTTATACGATATAGTTATATAAATGTAGTCTTCCCCAAAATCTATATTCATCTAATAACCAAATTTCATAGTTGCACATAAATCAAAATCTTATCAATTAAACATCATATTGATACACCGTCCAAAGTTGGGTAATATGAATGTACATTAGGCACGTGAACTGTAACTAAGTGGGGTCACTCTAATTATAGAGTACTATGCCTTTAATAAGAGCATGCAGACTTCAACAAGTTATTTTCATGGAAAATAAAACAAATTGAGCAAATTATGATGTCAAAACGTGCCGACATATTTTGCTAAGAGAACTAATGCATTCGAATGAATAGCAAAAAATATCAACATATTCAATAATAACAGGTGAACTTAAGATTGATTTCTAATAAAACAGCTGGCAAAACGATTGATTTCTAATAAAATTCTGAACTGAAAATGACACTTAAATGAAACGGCCAGGGGCCATTGTGCTCACCGTATACATCTTTTAGTAGGCAGGATCATGCTTAGTTTAGAGGTGAATATGGTGAACACAATCAGGCATGAAGACTTTTTTTAGATGTGTATTGATGTCAAGTAATAAGACAGGGCAGTATATATAAGTTTATGATCCAACCAATAATTGTCTATGACATCAACAAGATCAATATCGTGTGATTGCTAAGAGTCCCTGCAATAAAAAATTCATCGAAAAAAAGTCATTAATAAGCGAGATATTGCATGTCCTACTTTTTCAGTTTTGACTCCCTGGTGGCCAAATCAAGAATCAGATCAGGCCAAAATTCGGTGTCAGAGATTATCTGATGTAGGGGGTTACATGTACCAACTTTCAAGTTCATAGCTTCAGCAGTTAAGAAACGTGCCATAGTTACACTCTAATGGCCAATTTACGCCATTTGACCTCTGTGACCTAGAAAAGTAGGTCAAATCCAAAAATCGTAGGACATGTGGTGTATCCTTGCTAGAAGTCCCTGCCATAAAAATTTTATCGAAAACAATTCACTCAAATAAGCAAGATATTGCACTTCTTCCTTTTTCCATTATGGCCCCCTGGTGGCCGAATAAAGAATCAGATCAGGCCAAAATTCGGCATCAAAGGTTATCTGATGTAGGGGGTTATATGCACCAAGTTTCAAGTTCATAGCTTTACTGGTTAAGAAACGTGCCATAGTTTACACTCTAACGGCCAATTTACGCCATATGACCTCTGTGACCTTGAAAAGTAGGTCAAATTGAAAACCCGTAAGACATGTGATGTATTCTTCCTAAGAGTACCTACCATAAAAATTTTATCGAAAACAAGTCACTTATAAGCGAGATATCACACTTTTCAGATATCCACTTTTGGCCCCCTGGTGGCAAAGTTGAGAATCAGATCAAACTGAAATTCAGCACCAGAGGCTATGTGATATAGGGGGTTATATGTACCAAGTTTCAAGTTCATAGCTTTAGTGGTTAAGAAACGTGCCATAGTTTACACTCTAACGGCCAATTTACGCCATATGACCTCTGTGACCTTGAAAAGTAGGTCAAATTGAAAACCCGTAAGATATGTGATGTATTCTTCCTAAGAGTACCTACCATAAAAATTTTATCGAAAACAAGTCACTTATAAGCGAGATATCACACTTTTTAGATATCCACTTTTGGCCCCCTGGTGGCAAAGTGGAGAATCAGATCAAACCAAAATTCAGCACCAGAGGCTATGTGATATAGGGGGTTATATGTACTAAGTTTCAAGTTCATAGCTTTAGTGGTTAAGAAACGTGCCATAGTTTACACTCTAATGGCCGATTTACGCCATATGACCTCTGTGACCTTGAAAACAAGGTCAAATTAAAAACCCGTATAATATAAAATGTATATTTGCTATGAGTACCTACAACAAAAGTTTTATCGAAAACAAGTCACTAATAAGCGAGATATCACACTTTTTAGATATCGACATTTGGCCCCCTGGTGGCCAAACAGAGAATCAGATCGGACCGAAAATCAGTGTCAGAGGTCAGCTGACCTAGGGCATTCTGTGTACAAAGTTTCAAGTTCATAGCCCTAGCAGTTAAGAAACGTGCCACTGTTAGGATACGACGACGACGACGACGACGACGACGACGACGACGACGACGACGACGACGACGACGACGACGACGACGACGGACACAGCGCTATCGTATAGACTCCCCTTACGGTGAGCCAAACACCGGCACCATATATTTTCAGCATTCATGTATGAATACTCTACAGGGTGAACAAAAATACAAAAAAACTTACCTACATGTATTTAGCAGTTCAAAATTAAACACCCATTTTCAAAATGAGGTTTAATTTTAAAATTGCATCACCCTGTAGCAAACTGCTCTTAGATTACAATCAGAACATTAGTTACTATGACAACAACAGGTATAACAACGACAACAACAACACAAGGATTTTAAACCGTCCGCACAAACGATGCAAGACATGATGGAATGTACACCTGAGAAATGAATTAGACAAGATTGAAACAGTCGACATTCGAAAACATCCTTAAATTACATTTTTATTGACATTCTAAAACACCTTGGTTACAATGTGGTATCTTTGTATATTACACAGTGCCTCATTTTAGCTGCAGCGGTTACGCTGTCAGAATCATCACCACCTGGGTTGCTACAGAATATGTTGAGTTTTAGGTGTTTTAGAATAGAAGTTGATACCTGACTGCTGGCATTGGATGTCTCAGGAAACACCGCTTGAGTGGGGCTGCCATTTCACCCTGGTCTCCACCAACATTCAGCTCCACCCTCACTGTCTTCAACAAGACAGCCAGCACCAGCAGTCAGATGTCATTAAACCTTCATCCACACTCCGTGCACAGATATCCAGGCCATTTTCTACAAACAGAGACACCCTATGATCACGTTGTCAGGCCGCAAGAATAGCGCCATGCTCAATATCAAGATACAGCTAATGCACCTTGCTAACTTGGAGTTGGTCTACATCTCTTGAGAAATGCCACATAACATGTATAAATGCCATTAAAATACATGATTGAACACTCTTATCACGATTGACATCAAGCAATACTCTTTAATACTTAGTTGTACATCATACATGCACTAGAACACAAATGCTGTTAACCCCTTCATTTCACACAACGCCTCTTATCAGATCAGTGACCACTCGGTCTCAATATCAAGGACAATAAGTCCTGGTAACTGGAAACTTGCACTAGCTAGCATACCTACTAGCGACTCTAGATGTGCTAGTCTTATCATAGTTGTGACAGCTTCAATTAACCAAGACTTATCATAAATCGGGAAGTATCATACAGTTTATAACACACAGCATCGCTCAATGCACCAATCAGAGGGGATGCTTGGTTGTGTAAGTGATTCAGGTGTGGTCAGTGACCAAATGTCATTCTGTCAATTCTAAATCTGTGCCTCATTATAGTGGCAGCGTCTTGCATAGAATGAGAGTGATGTGTTTGGCAGTGGTGGGAGGACAAGCAAGAAGTGCTTGTGAAAATAAAGTGGGTAACAGCAATCGTTACACTCAGATCTTTACAAATAGTTTCCTTAAGAGGAGCTGGGATTATAAAACAGAACAGACTTCTACGTTTCATTGAACAAGTAACACCTATAACATCTAAAACTCTTCTATATGAGATACCAAAATGTATCTGAAGATTTGTCACAACTATGTCGCAGCTGTAAGACTAGAAAATGCTCGCCCGAAGAATGATGGCACTAATATATCCTTGAGCAAACCACTTGTAAATCTATATAGATATTCCATACTATCATAGCGATTTGCTATTGCAAATACCACTTTCAGTCAGATGTTGGTTTGTTTTGATTTTACAGTATACAACCCGGCCAAGGGCAAGAGTTTTGACTTTACAGTATTCAACTGGGCCAGAGTTTTCTTTCTAAACAGATCGGTGCACAGATAAAAATAGATGATGTCACAATGTCACACCCCCCAGGTTGTTGCTAGGTAACGTCAAGATGCGTCCACTGACGGATGTTAGAATTGAAACTGATGCCAATGACGTAAACACAAATCAAAGATGGCGTCTTTGACGCAAGAAAAAGCTGCTGGGCCATGCTAATTCAAGGTCTGTGGTCCCTTGTCAGGTGCCACTGACCTCTTCTTCTTTGTCTTATCTTAGTGCCAGCCATGAAATACAGATAAATCTTTCATTCTGACAATTGAACCCATAACCTAATATAATCAGTGATTGCTTTCACAACGATTCAGTCTTAAAGATTAAGTTGCCACCTATTGATAGATTCCGTACTAACCTGAACCAGTGAACCTCTGCACCTCATGTAGACACACCATAGTGGTCCCTCATCAAGTTGCCATGAAAAAATAATTTACCAAAAATCATACAGAATATGTTCGAAAATAAAAACTATCACAGCATTCGAATATCAAAATAATTCCGAGACCAGGCATCTTCCATTGATGACAGACCTAAGTATAGAGGGCAGCAGCATTCTCCCAAATGTTCCTGCGATCAACCCATTTCCGACGCAAGATTTAACTTAAGTAACTTTTCGATGAATATGTGTCGGACGTCCACTTCTTCCCGTAGGCTGTGACGCTCCTGGACCAAGTCCACCAGCTTGGAAGAAATGGCTGAAAGAGACAACATCACAATGAAACTTTTATCACAAATATTAGCATATAAACAGTAGAATTATTATCACAAAAGATCTGCCATTCACACACGGTAGCAGATACTGACAGAAGCACTTGTGGTCCGAGACCCAATGCCTCTGTTTGTGGGCAAATTACTAAGACCAAAATAGCTCTAAAATGGGTGACCTTATATTTTTTGAATTCAAGGCCAGCATATGTGAGAGATATTTATTTTGTCCCAGCATGCAGGCCAATGACATTCTGAACATCAGAGACGCTAAAACTAAAATAACTTGAACGACAAATGTATTCATATCCTATTTTGAAATAAACAATTTCTGTCAACATTGCACTTGTTTCTTACCGTGTATGCGTTTCGACAGCTCCAGCGATAGTGCGTGCAGTTCATCTTTGGTCATTGATACCACTGAAACAGATGGAAGAGACTAAAGTATTTATCATTCCTAGCAGTCGAGCTACAAGACAGAGGCAAATCAATTTCACTTTCATAAGCAGGGTTTCTGTAATTGGGTGCAGAGGACACACCAGAATATACCCGACACAGTGATCTACACAGGGTTATCTCAAGGTAGGCTAGTACCTTTGACAAATAGAAGTTTTGCCACCCAGTGTTGTGGCCAGTAATTTAAGGTCGGGTTGCCCTTTACAAGATTCTAGATCAAGGTAGGTCTGAGGGTGGGCTGCCCTTTACAAGATTCTGGAGCAAGGTAGGTCTGGGGTTGGGCTTCCCTTTACAAGATTCTAGATCAAGGTAGGTCTGAGGGTGGGCTGCCCTTTACAAGATTCTAGAGCAAGGTAGGTCTGAGGGAGGGCTGCCCTTTACAAGATTCTAGATCAAGGTAGGTCTGAGGGTGGGCTGCCCTTTACAAGATTCTGGAGCAAGGTAGGTCTGGGGTTGGGCTTCCCTTTACAAGATTCTAGAGCAAGGTAGGTCTGAGGGTGGGCTGCCCTTTACAAGATTCTAGAGCAAGGTAGGTCTGAGGTTGGGCTGTCCTGGCCTGTTGACTGTAGCGCTGCATAACCGCCAAATATTGTAATGTAGGTAGCATGTGGTCTGAAGTGTTACTTAAGATCAACTTGTCTCGTATCGAAAATATGATTGATTGAAAACATGTACATGTTCATAGGCCATCTTGTATCTCACCTGCTTTCACACAATTGCAAGCATTTAGGAAGTTCGGTTTTCACGCAGTGTTCACTGGTGTTGACTTGACTGGCAGTCACCCCTAATTGGCTTGGTACTAGTTACCGCATCCTTTATTTCGATAGCTTAGTTCTACAGTTGAATTACACCAATCATTTTGCTAAATGAATAAGTACTGTAAAATCCATTTATTTGGGAGCCAAATATTTTCACAAGATGGGGTACAATCGCGAATATTAGCAGCGAAAAATGTAAACTTACATTCAGTTTTTGTGTAAGTGGGGAATTTCTTTGCATTCTCCTCTTCCTCAATACTCGACGTTGACAATGTTTTGCCACATTTCGTCATCTGCGTATCCTGTTCCTTGGAATGTGCGTTCTGGAATGTCAACATCGCGCCGTCTTTTCCCGCCAAGTCCTTGGGCGAATATTCTACGATATCTTTAAAGTCGATATCACCATCGGTGACTGTGATAACAATATTACGTTTTTTTGTCGGTTTCAGACGGTTCCAAGAATCGGTACGCTTCAGCACTTCATGGGAGGTCTCGTCTCCTGAAGAATCTTCTCTCCCTATATTAATTTTCGAACCAACTTTCCCAACAGTCCCCTCAGATTTACGTCTCTTGAACTTCGATTGATTTTTCTTTAGATCAGCACCGTCGATTTTTCTGCAAATTCTAGATTCGGTAAGATCAGCGTTCAGATTTGTCATCGATGCAGACAACCTGGAACAATCCGAGAATTCTTTCCGTCCCCACTGCGGTGACATTGACGACCTCTCAGGACCTGTGATCGTACGACTCTGGCATCGCGTTGGCGAACAATGTCGACGAAAAATCCACAAAATATTTTCCGCAACCTTTGCTTGGACCTCTGTTGCCAAATCAGAAATATTTTCTGCAAGGCTTTTGTGAGGAATGTTAGGACTCAACGTCAGATTAGACCCTGCACTCGAATGAGACTCGAGAAAAATACTCCCCGCTAGAATTTCATGTGATTTTTTAAAACATTGTTCATGGCCTTTTTGGCCTGTGTGTATCACCTCCGGAATTTCATTAAATCCAGTCGTAGCAGAATCGAAGTATGGCTTAAGGCAGATTTCGCAAGGTCGGATTGGTTGGCCTGTGTCCTGTTGGCAGATGTCACACGCGTCAACGTCTTCACCAAGGGATACGCTCTCAAAGCCATCGTCTTTAATCACCGGAGGAGATCCCGAGCACATCCTCCCCTACCTGAATGAAACAGAAAAACAGAATTTTAATTAGCTTTTTTGAATCAGGTCACCCAACTCGGTTCACTGACTAGTGTTTATAGCATCAAGCAGCATCTATTTTTTATGGAAACCCGCGGAGAACCAGGTAATTCTATGTAATACTATCTAAAGCTTGGTACTCATGAGGATCTATGGGGTGTAGGCCAGATGGGTACTGCCTCAAACAAACTGCAGATATCACAGTGTACTCATCACCTCTTTTAAAACTGTTTAAAACATATCAATGAAACAGCCAAACTCGTTTTGAACAAAGTTTTCACATACAACGTTGTACAAAGATAACGCGACTCAAACTTTACTCCCACTTGACAATTTACAAACTTCAAAAGACAATTTCAAAGCACAACTCCACGTCCAAATACCGAACTTAACAAGTCTACTAAACTACACGCAAAAGATGTCAGACCGCTATCATACTTGATTTCTACCCAAGAAACACAGTCATAGTTGCAAAAGGAATCATGAAAACCTGTTGCAGGTCCAGTCAATTTGCTGGCAGACACTTACTAATTGGCCCATTCTTGGTACTGTTTGGCACTGGTCTTGCTATTGGCGAATAAATTCAAATTTATTTAGATGCAATTGTACCAAGAGATACAAAGAACAGTTCTTAAAAACTTTAATAAACAGAGAATAGCCTATAATAGGACGACAAGGTTGCAGTGAAAGTTTTCTATCAAAGTGACGTGTGAAAAGATATCTAATAGTGAGGAAATTGTGTACACAACAATGGTGAATTTCAAGGATTTTCTCCTTGGATTTCTCCAGATCTAAAACGGGATGTGGAGTGAATTGGGAAACAGCTAACTTGCTATTGAACTGTGTTGTACATGTTGTGACAAGAGCCACATCTTTTTCATTTTTCGTGACAACTATTAGGCCATGTGAAACAGATTCACAGTGTCTCATCAGCGACACAGGTATTTGAAAATTGGTGGGGTTTCATTGAAATTTTGAAAAGTTCTGATGAGAAACTGGAATATTTTAATCTGGCCTGATTATTCTTACATCAGTGACAAGTTGCAGAAGAATAGGCTGAAACACACAAACAGCAACATTTCACAACCAATTAAATGACTAATTACTGTCTGTGAAAGTCTGTCGAATCAAGTCAAATCAATCTGAAACAAAGATGATAAGATGAAAGTAAGGAATTTGATGTCAACTTATTGTTAAACACTCGGACGCCACTTTCTCCCGATCTGGAAGTCAAACAGAACGCCTGGCTTCACAGCAAAACGTATTGATTTTTCAATAATACGCAATTTCAGTGTCTCCTTACTAGTAAATACTTGTGTTAAGTTCTCCAACCAATTTATTCTGTTCTCTAATTATCACTGAATACCTGTAACATCAACATATTGTCCAATACAATACATTTGATAAAAAAATCGGCATTAAATGAAACAAAACTTTAGCTGACGAAAACAATTCAGAGCCATCACCGATCATGTGAATTGTGATGTCTGCAGTCCGAAATGTTGGTCCTCATGAATTGATAATAGATTGATGCAGGTATTGGATATGGGCACGGCGAGGATTGGCCTGCAGTGCACACTTGATTGCAAATGGCGATCAGTCTGCTCGTCCGCTAAAAATATATTTCGCTTAATAAAAAAATGTCAATTTTCTTCCACAAACAAGGTAAAGATTCTGACACTTTTGGGATGTTACACGTACATTGTGATGAATATACAACACGATAAGCAGTGGAAATGCTTAAGCCAGTCAAGCCAGGTCCACGACAATGGAGAGTGATTCATTGAATCATTGTAATGCAATGCCAGGCATGGTCCAGGATCGGACCCCGTACTTTTTGGTAGGAAAAAAGCTCTTTTCTCTCAAAATAAAACATTCTATACACCAACTTACATGATTGAAAGGTTGCTTGAATTTTTGGTATCATGATAATCTTTTCAAATTTTCAAAATATGGGTAGAAATTGCGAGAAATAATTGATTTTTTCTAGAAAATTTGCTAATAAATTTTTACGTGTCAACCACCATTTTGTTACAATCACGTGACTACCATGTGATATGTGAACTGCGGTGGTTTCACTCCATTACGTTTTCGCCCCCAGTCGTTTCGCTCCTCGGGACTTCTGGTTTCGCACTTGCAGCTTCGAATCGATTCCTTTTTGGTCAAGATGAACATGCAGTTGCATTTAGCCTTTGCATTGCCTTCGGCCCTACTATCATTGAATGGAGAAGTGGACAGCAGCATCAGAAATGGTGATTGTCATTGTCCAGGGAAGTAGAAAATCTTGTGGCAGAAAATAATGATTACTCATCTCGCGGTTTATAATAAGCCTGGCAAGATTTGAATCACTCATTTTTCTCACCAACTTTTACTCAGGAGACAGGAGTGTTTAATGGACAACCCATTAAGTGACGACCGGATCAAGTTTGATATCATGCTGTCAAAGTTGGCAATTGTATTTTGTTTCGAATGATTGCAGGTTTCAAAACTGAGCGCCCTGCGAACGACGAACTACAATTTACAAAGTACGAATGTCTGTCGAGTCATCAAGTCCTCTATCTGCTAATTGATTTACACGACACTGAACCCTATTTTATACTTGGTTGTAGGAGGAATTGGGGAAATGATTTTTAAAAAATCGTCGATAAAATGCATTTACATCGTCTTTTGGCTTACGGAACCTGCCTAATGCCTTTCAATAGCTCAGCAAAAATACATGTACATCAATCTGTGACTGGAGGCACGAGGATGTTCGCTTCTCCGGCCCTAAAAGCGAATATTAACCCCTGATTTCCTCAGGAGGGGGAGTTTATCGGCGGTGAAGGATGGATATACGCACCACGACGGTGGATCGGCATGTCCAGCAGATGAATAAATGAGATTGAAAAGTGACTTGTTCAAGGTTACTTGATGACCAATCAACTAGATATCCGATCGAGTGACTTGTCTTAGGTTACACTGTAGATCATCCTGGGGAAATCAGGGGTTAATGTATGTTCGGTTGAAGTAGTTATTTTGGGCTTTTTTATTTGAAATAATATCAACAATAACAGAATTCAGGTCGATTTTGAATTAGAAACTCCTCTCCGATATTCTCTCACAGGCAGGATACACGGCCCCTCATGACAATATGTCAAATTCTGACCGACGAATGATAAAGAATGAAAGACAAGTGACCTGCCAAAGATCACACAGCAGATGACCAAACGATTCCTTCTTTGTAGATTTGACAACCCTAGAAAGCACATCTACTTTGCCATTTGTACTTTCCCGGGGGACTTTCTCAATCCCCAACAAAAAGTCCCAAGGAGTGAAACGACTGGGGGCGAAAAGGTCAGGGCGCGCAACAACCGCAATTCATAAATTTAATTTTCGCAAATTAATTACAAAAAAGATGATTTTAATATTCTAATGTAACTTATCATTATACATTATGAATATATATTCACAATTGATAGGGGAAAATATAAGATATTAGGAACAATAAGCGCACCTGCTCGCGAGAGTTCCCGTCGCTTGGTAACGTGAAGCTGTTGTGTCACCATTTTGCATTGTTTTGCACAGCGAACACTCAAGTCTAAACGACCCGCTCTGTTATTTCCCGTATTTCAATCGAAAAGGCTGCCAAAATGTCCGATATCGGTTCTGATGAATTCGAAGAAGAGCAGGGGCCATACTTAGGAGTAGGTTGATATAGTTTTCATTGATCAATTGTGAAGTAAAATTGTGAAATATCAAATAGAGTGATGACTCTGACAGTTCATTTTTATATGTGCACACTGCTGCATGTCTCTGGCAGGCTGCTCAGACTGCACACAGGCTGAATGCACTGGCCACTGCATGCATACATGCCTGTATCCTAATCTTGCCACTCACAACGTTCACTAGCAGCACTACTGCTTGCCAAAGTCACTGATGTCAGTTGTCACCACGATCATTCAAGGGTGCCGACATTCAAGATTGGCAAACAGCAAAAGTCATCGACCTTTTGATTAGTTGCCGCGCTGACTGCCTTTGCCTTGGCGCCATGGCGGCTTTGGTACCCTGTACTGGCTACTGCCTCTACCGTTACCGGTACCCGTACTGACATCATTTCAATGAAGAGTATGCCTATCTTGGAGTTGGCGTGGATCTGTTGTCGATCTTTTTATCTAGGCCCAAAATCATCTCATTTTCAATCCTTTTTTACGTCTAATCTAGTAATCATATCATTCATCAATTGTGTTTCTCATAAATTTCAGGAGTACGAAGGTGAAAGGAATGAACGCGATGAACGCCATGGTTACGGTAAAGCCACACTCCCAAATGGTGACACATATGAAGGTCTTTATGAAAATGGAAAGAGAAATGGACAAGGAACTTACAGGTACAGATGTTGGGTAGTGCCGCCTGGGTACAGATGTTGGGTAGATTGGTACAGATGTTGGATAGATTGGTACAGATGTTGGGTAGATTGGTACAGATGTTGGGTAGCGCCACCTGGGTACACTTCTTTTCGGGTAGCGCTGTTGCTGTTCATTACAATTAATATTCTGTGTTTATTTCAGATTCAAAAATGGAGCTCGGTACATAGGGGAATATACAAAAAATAAGAAGCATGGCCAGGGCTTATTCATCTACCCAGATGGATCAAAATACGAGGGTAAGAATTCGAAGGATGATTTTTAAGCTGTCACAAAAGTCAGCTGTTTCTTCCTGAAAATGTTTCTGGTACCTAGTCTCAAAATAACATATTCAGTTGTACAGTACCTTTTCATTGTTCAGTGAAAGTAAGCAGTAGTATTCTTCTCTGAACAACACCATTCAATCATCTGGGCCAAGGTAGCTTGTCCGTCGAGTCATGAGAAATCAAAAACCTACTTTCTCCAAGAAGGATAAACTTAGTCTACTTGACAGTAGCTTCTCAACAACATCCACCAAATGCACAATCCAATGTTTGGGTCTTTTTTGGAGTTGCTGCATTGATAAAGTGATAGGTATCTCTTCTAGCTTATCATTTTATGCCTGACATTTGCAGGAAGCTGGGTGGATGACCAGAGGTGTGGCAGCGGTAAATACTACTACGTCAACGGTGACGTTTATGACGGAGAATGGCAGAACCACGTCCGAAACGGCCAGGGAATGTATTTCTACGCCGAGACGGGGACAAAGTACGTCGGAACGTGGAAGGAGGGCCGACGGGAAGGAGCTGGTGAACTCATCCACGCCAACCACAAATATGTCGGTTCCTTCAAGGAAGACAGGGTACGTGATTGGATTTGCAGTTTCAAAAGATTTGGTTTAAAAGTGCTTTTATTCCTGTTTATATCTCCTTTCAAACTTCAAATCGTTTGTCAGTTATTCCAATATTAATATAAGTAAATAAAATTTGATATAATACATAACATAAACATTTCACTTTCAGATGGAGGGCAAAGGCAAATACGTATTTGATATTGGTTGTCAGCAGCATGGAGAATATATCCCAGTTGAACAGGTAACAATTAAACAATCAATCTCAAAGATTCTGTTTTTTCGAGAGGACAAACCCATGTCCTGCTCTGAGCTGCATATTTGAAAATCATCAAATTAGTATGATCTTGACTTTTGATTAACTTAAAGTGTGTTTCATGACTTTGACTTTGGACACCGTGGTCCTTTTGAATTGACCAGTTAAAGAAGAAAAAAACAGCAGAAAACTTTTGCTTTGCTATCATGATATTGGAGCAACAAATGATTATATTTGTCGACAGTTACATGTACCGCAGTTGAATTTATGTCTTTCTCTAAAACTGGCCATGGACGAACTTGAGAGGAAAAGGAGGCAGGCTTTAAAACGGAAAGAAGCAAGGAAAAACAAACAGAAACAAAGCCAAACAAACCCTGTTGCTGTAAGAATTGGTTGCTAGGGTGATGCATGCTTCCCTAGCAACAATGCATGTTTCCTTAGCAACATAACACATACTTTTATTTTGGATGTTGTTGAAATTTTATGTTCGAGCCAAATTCTTTTGTCACATATTTTTTAGAATCAAACGATAACTTACAGTTTCACACGGCGTAAATTAAGTTCCTGGACACTATTTCAAAATGTTTAATACATGTATCACGCTTTTACCAAATACTTTAAATTGGCACCAGTTTTCATAACATACAGTTACAATCTTTGTCACTACTCGACCAGGTTTACAATAACTGGCTTCAGGTGAAGAGGTTCATCTCAAAATGAACCAGACGGCTCCAAAAGGTGAAAAGTAACTGAAAATACATTCAAAGATTTTGGGCATTTTTGACCTTAACTTTCATTGTTGGCCGGAGGGTCGAGGGGCCTGGCCAGTGCCAATCAGTACCTTCAACTGGCTTGAAATCCTTGAGGGAAGTGCAATGTGTGCACTCCTGGTTTAGGTTGGACTTGTTTGTGTAAGGTACTTGTAGCCGGATTGTGACCTCACCAAGATATTGTCAATTTATCAAAAACTTCTCGTTTCTTTTCAAGCCTCATGACGACAAGGCTGACGAAGAAGAACAAGCCACTGTCGTCATCCCAAAATGGAAGGCGGGAAAAGTATCCGAGATCACAGTCGATGAGCCAGAGCCAGAGGAGGTGGCCGCAGTTGGTTCACCGATACCCGAGGGTGAGGAGGGGCCTGCTGGGTCCCCTGCTGGTGAAGAGGCCCAGGAAGGTGAGCCACCTGCTGGGACGCCGCCGGCTGAGGGTGAACAAGGTGTGTGATCTCTTCTTACGTTCAAATTTGTAGATTCTTGAGTTAAACATTAACCCTCTAATGACAATGACAAAGACCCTTATCAGTAATGTTTTATCCTTTTGATGAGGCAAAAGTACATGTAGTTTGATAGATTTGAATTTCATCATTTCTAAAAATAATTTTACTTAACCTTTTAACGTTATTTGTAACACAACTTCACTATTTTTTAACCCAAAATACCAGGGTATGATTTGTGAGTGACCAAGTATCCAGATATTATCAATAATGTCATATCTAGGATTGACTTTGTCCCTCTTGTCACACCCTGGTACCACCTTGTCTTACTTCCATTTTGACCAATACCTGAAGACCTCAGTCAATAGGTGTAAGCAGTAAAAATTGTCTGCGTTTGCCAGAGTCTATTTCGTCCTCGAGGTCTTCTTCTTTCTCCCTTTAATTTCTCATCAAAACTCACAAAAATATAACCTGTTTTAATTCTAGATTAAAGCGTAGGTGAGTTGGTTAACAGATCCAAATGCTTTTAAAATGATTTTCAGCATGATGTCTCTACTGTCCTGTGTCGCCTGATAGTATACCTGTACAGTTACGCAGATAAACTTTACGGCATGTTTTGTTTTGCAATTTCCATGTATTACTGCTATACGTTACAATTGGCTCATGTCATTTTGTGGAACTACCTGTGCCAGGGTCTAATCTTTGCTACAGTCCTTGGAAACAGAGAACATAAAAATCCCTCTGCTTGCTCTTGGATACTGAAACTTAGAACCTTGCTTCCCTTCTGCTTTTGTCCTTGTGACCCCCTGCTGTCCAAAACTGCACCTTTCTTGATGTATTTGTACTGCACAAATCTTGGAAACTCCTGCCAAAACTTGGCCCAGTGCTGGCAGTGGTCCAGGGTTGGCAACTGCATGCTAATGGGTGATATGAATAAAGACTAGCAAATGCTTTTGTCTAAAACTCCATGTACATTTACACTACACCTTTCTGTACAAAATTGAAGTAAAAGCATTTGCTAGACTTTATTCATATCACCCTGTCTGTTACTTCTCTGTAAATGTTGTAAAGTTATCTTTGTACATACATACACTACATGTATCAGTTTATGATCGAGGGCTTCTTTGTGTTGCAAGTAATATTGTGGTAGATTTGTCTGTCTTGTCTCCATGATAGCTTGAGGTCATCGGACATTTCAGTTGGATGCATGCAGTTTATAGTCAAGTGTTTTGTAGTGTTCCGATGCATGCGGTTTATAGTAGAGTCTCTTATACTATTCTGTTTATGCATGACTTTTCATTAGCGGATATATTAGTTACTGAGTTTAGTGTAGATTTATACAGAATCCATTAGATTAGAATCGTTGATGATTGATTGATGATTGAGGTTGACTGGTGCAGACTGTAGAAGCATCCGTCCGATTAAAAACACTGATAAAGGCTGGGACTTTCCATCTGTCGTTTTCAATCTGAGTGATAATGCCAGAACTAGTTTGACTAGGCAGATGTTACACGAGCAGGAATGTAGATATTGATCAGGTATGAAGATCAGACAATATGAGTGACTAAGTAAAGTAGGACTGATGAGTTGGTCTACAGTCTCAGCGCAGATGATGGAAAATCTGACTTTGTTGTCATGGTGAAGTGCCGTATGGTGACGTCTGCTGCGATGTGCATCCACACTTCTCAACATGTTTCTGTTCTATACTATTAAATCAATCTGTTCGATTTCCAGCCGAAAAACCAACAACACCAGCTGAAGAACAAGCAGAGGGGGGAGAACCACCTTCACAAGAGCCAGCAGAGGGAGGTGAACAGGAACAGCCTGTAGCAGAGGTGGAGGAGACTCAAGGGGAGGCACCTGCCGAGGATGCCCCTGTGGAGGAGGGTGGCGAGGTGCCACCTGCAGGGGACGTGGACACAGGAGATCAGGAGGAGAGTTAGACATCAGTGCACAAAAACATTTTTAAAGACAATTTTTATCGATGGAAAAACCTTGCTTTTCTGGTTTTTCTTGGCAACAAGATCGCTGTGGTTGGTTTGCAGAAACTTTCTACTGTTCATGGAAAGAAGTCGCGTTTGTAAAACCAATATGGATTCAAAATAGTCAACTGGTTGTCAAACCTTAGTATTCTCAGAAGTGTGTAGTGTTGAGAAAGAGAATGGCATAGGCTGACATCGTAGCAACCTCTCACCTTCATCTTGTTGCCAAGTTTCAGTGGAATAAACAAGGTTTTTTTCATCGACTGACAAAATGGACTTCTATAAAAGGCACTTACGAAATGGATATCATACACCGCGGAACTTCTAATGGCATCTTGTGGCATTCTACTAACGACGGCTGAAGCTGTACCTCACTCGTATGTTAATTGCTCCCACGGCAAATTATCAGGGTTTTAGTATTTTTATAAGACATCATCGCATAATTCTGGAGTAAGTTATGTCCTGTCCTTCCACATGTACTTATTAAGGCCAGTTAGGTCTATCAGTCATCAATGTATTGTTATGTGATTGTTGTCGTTTTATTTGTACTATTTTTCAGTGTAGCAATAACTCAACCACATCCAATCACAAAGTTGTAATATTCAGTTATTGCAGTCATGATTTTGTGGTGAAAATTCAAAGTTTCAAAATACACCATCATTTTGAGATTGACAGATGGCTTGGTTACTCCTAGCCCTATCATGAACTCGTAAACAAACTTCTTGTTTATTTTAGTTGCAAAAATGAATAAATCCAACAACACTGATTTTGTGTGTCAATAGAAGTACCGCTCAGGACCTTCCTCATCAGTTTCCACTTTCTCTGCTCCAAGTATGTAAATAATTATCGAGATTATCTAATTTATTGAGTACAATTTGACTCCATGACTCCAGTTGACTGCATGTTTGTTGAATGTCCATTTTGTATATTATTCCACATAATAAAGTATTCGTTTAAAAACTATCTTTACTTGTGTTCTTGTTAAGGGGATGGTCTTTGTCGAGACACCCTGTCTCTCACCCCTTTCCCCACTTCTGATCTATCTGGAGGTGAATTATCAACACCATATACCCTTTGGTGGAGAAGCAAGTTGAGTAGAGTGCCTTGCTGAAGGACAAAGATGAATTGGTGATCCTTCCCATGAGTCAAACTCGCATTACAAGGCTGTTGGTCGGACCATGCCTCTGATCTTCCCACACAGGTATGTCTGGACTCTGAAATATTCTCATTACAGACTCAATAAGAAGAAAGATTCCTTGCATAATCCTTTTATTTCTCACCATCACAAGTGAGGAAGCAAATCACATACTTGTCTATTGATGACCACACAAAATATACTGCATGTTCAACTTGTTTTCATGTGGCAAAACACTTGAAGAGAAAACTTAAAAGTCGTAAAAGATTTACAATTTCAAATCTTTCCATTGAATCACAGGTAAAGAAAGGTGGTACAATTACAGTGTTCATGTGCAGTGATGCACACTGTGAGCTGTTTTCTACACTTGAGGGGCTTGAATTACACCTGGGTCTGGTTGGCCCGAATGCTGGCATTCACTCTAAAACTTTTTGTTATCTTTTCAGGGCCCAGTTGTGAAAAACAAGTGTTGTCACTGACGCTGGCGTTTTCTCACTCAGGTGACACCATTAGTCTTAACACCAGCATTGGTAACAAAACTTATTTTGCACAAATGGGCCCATGACCGTAATTGTACCACTCTACCTTATGTTATAGATTGTCTTTCAAGAGTCAACGACCCCATAAAAACGACACATATTCATAAATGCACTCTCTATCTGGCTGTACCATGACTTAGGCCCTTCACCTCCTCAATTATAATTAGGAGGGATTTTTCTCACCCTGTCCATAACTGCATGAATAACATCCTGGTGGCAAAAAGGAACTATTTTCACTAATTCGTTCATTATTCAGTGGTGAAGTGAATTGATTTTCAAGCCACCTTTTCAATTATAATATGGTGGTCAAAGTAACACTCAACTTGCCACCAATTTCAATTATAGGTTTTGGTGGCAAAATTGATTAATTTTGAAATCACCTCTTCAATAATGATAATAAAACTAATACAAACCAGCTTTTCAATTATAATGTGCCAGTAAACTTAAATGATTGTCACCTCTTTTGAAATTATAATTGAATGACAAAATGACTTATTTCCTTATCACTTCTGGTAGGATGATAATATCGTTATCACCTCAGTGACAAAAATTAATGACTCACCATGATTCTTAAATTAAAATTTTAAAATTTTTTAAATCAAGATCTGTTCTTGGAACACAAGTTACGCATTGAGCTTGATAATGTGAATGTGGAGAAATTTCATTGATTGGAAATCTCTCTTTCAACCAGTTCGTTGGATGACTCTTACACCAGGGAGTATGGTACGTCAAAACCCATGTGAATCCCAAATCGTGGATACAGAAGGTCGCGGTCAACAGGTCCCCTCATCATTTCCTGCTTGAGCACCACAGTGAGAGGTTCTCATAGTACATGTGTCAAGCATTGTGATGCTATGCACTAGAAGTTACTCAGATGAGTCATCACTTGAACCCAGGGTTTGCGAGATGGGGTTTAAGTGTAAGCAAGTGTGGAAGAAATGAAAATGTGCAGCCATTTTCAAACAGCATCCAGCCAAAACAACTCGGCATTACAATACACAGCACAACTATTCTCAGCAGTTAAAACCGCAAAAAACGGAATACAACCTGTACGTCAAGTTAGAAGAGGAATTGTTTATGAGCTGCTACCTGTCGGTAGAGCCTTCCCACAGCACGAGTTACAACGTTTTCACCATTGGATTCCTGAGGTTGTCAGGCTGACAGAGCAGATAGGCCTACCACTACCAGTCAGGCAGAGATGCTCGATGCACCGATCGTAGCCAGATAAAGCCATGCAGATAGGCCTACCACTACCAGTCAGGCAGAGATGCTCGATGCACCGATCGTAGCCAGATGAAGCCATACAGATAGGCCTACCACTACCAGTCAGGCAGAGATGCTCGATGCACAAATCGTAGCCAGATAAAGCCATACATATAGGCCTACCACTACCAGTCAGGCAGAGATGCTCGATGCACCGATCGTAGCCAGATAAAGCCATACATATAGGCCTACCACTACCAGTCAGGCAGAGATGCTCGATGCACCGATCGTAGCCAGATAAAGCCATACATATAGGCCTACCACTACCAGTCAGGCAGAGATGCTCGATGCACAAATCGTAGCCAGATAAAGCCATACAACAACATTAAAGGTGATTTCGCACGGCTAGCGATATAGACCACTCTTTTGATCTTCTCGGGCGCTAAAAATGAATCTTTGAGCCAGTCAATTTGGAGCTTTGAGTGATGACTGGCAATTGCCAGAGTAGAGACTGATGCAGGTAATAGCTTGTTTGGGCTACCATCGGTCCATCGAGGAACTTGGCAATTACCAGAGTAGAGACTGCTGCAGGTAATAGCTTGTTTGGGCTACGATCGGTCCATCGAGGAACTCTGCCTGAGAGATAACATCAACATCAAGCCCATCTTGTATTTCAGACTTGCCAAGGCAGAGGAGAATCAGGTTACAAACAATGTTGATATAACCCATTCACCTGGATCTGCTGGTAAGCAATGCATTAACCCTCTCAGTGCCAGCGCTGGCAGTGAACCAAATGTGGCATGTCAACACCATCTCAAAATCTGAAGTTTTGAAGCGTGGTACATGTACCAATCACCTGTCTGATCAAAACATCCAGAGATAAGGCCTAGCCATGATCGGAGTGGTACATGTACCAATCACCTGTCTGATCAAAACATCCAGAGATAAGGCCTAGCCATGATCGGAGTGGTACATGTACCAATCACCTGTCTGATCAAAACATCCAGAGATAAGGCCTAGCCATGATCGGAGTGGTACATGTACCAATCACCTGTCTGATCAAAACATCCAGAGATAAGGCCTAGCCATGATCGGAGTGTTAACTCCAGAATGAAAGCTTATGACTACTCCAGAACAAGTGTGGTACATGTACCAATCACCTGTCTGATCAAAACATCCAGAGATAAGGCCTAGCCATGATCGGAGTGGTACATGTACCAATCACCTGTCTGATCAAAACATCCAGAGATAAGGCCTAGCCATGATCGGAGTGTTAACTCCAGAATGAAAGCTTATGACTACTCCAGAACAAGTGTGGTACATGTACCAATCACCTGTCTGATCAAAACATCCAGAGATAAGGCCTAGCCATGATCGGAGTGGTACATGTACCAATCACCTGTCTGATCAAAACATCCAGAGATAAGGCCTAGCCATGATCGGAGTGTTAACTCCAGAATGAAATCTTATGGCTACTCCAGAATAAGTGCTAATTGTAACTCCACAATGAGTGCTGATTTAAATCAGGACACCTCTCAATTAAGGACACCCTTAGGACTGGCAAGTGCTGTCCTTTATTATAGAGAGGTGTCCTGATTAAAGTGGTCAAATTCAATGGGAATGACCAACTTGGGGCCAAATGCAGTGTCCTTAGTAGAGAAGTGTCCTTAGTAGAGAGGTGTCTGCTAAGGGAGGTTTTACTGTAATTCCTGTCCAAGTGCCAATTGCAACTTGACAACAAGTGCCAATTGCAACTTGACAACAAGTGCCAATAGCAACTCCAGAGTGTGTGCCAATAATAACTCATGAATCGTGTGTGTGCGCCTGACCATGCAGATACACTCAAGTAACTTACATACCGGCAATGATACTATCAAACGTGACATGTAAAACATTCATTTCAAACTCTATATTTCCAATTGTCCGAACATCTTTATATACTGCTCCTTTTTTTGTTTTTGTTTTTTTTCTGCATCATCCTCTGAACTGATTTCGGACTTTTTGCCAATGGTGACATTGTTGGTGTCTTGTTTTTCAACAGTAGTTGAAGCTGCTTCGCGCGTAACATCTGTTTCGGAGTGACCGCTGGTGATTTCAGGATACTGTTTTCCGGCCTTTTGTCTGGGACGAACGGTGGTACCGGACTGACGTTGAGACTGTCCTTGAAATCTGGAAAATAAATCATTTTTTTTAAAGAACAACAGTGATAGGATGAGCTTGATAAGGTATGTCAATCCCAATAACACCTCAGCTCTGTTGACCAAGGTGTCACAAGCATTCTCCTTTCCATCTATATTCTACTTGCGCCCATTTGGTAAAATTGCTCCGGAAAATAAAAAGGCCTCTTTTCCCGATAATCTCTTTCGAACGAACCTTGTTCCATGTTTCTTGCCATTATGAAGCTGACTCTCTTTGATTTCTTCTTCTTCTCCGAGGATGTGGCACTTTTTGGAGACTTTTTCTTCGGTGTCTGAAATGTAAACAACTCAACAATGAAAAGTCGGTTAAAGGTATAACACGACAAGGGTGACTGTGCTGACTGGTTCAAACTTTGGAAGGCCATCTTCGACTTCTTTTTCTCCCAGGAGGTGGCAGCACCGTTTAGCGTGACTCAACAATGAAAAGAAGGTGAAATCAGTAGGATTCACTCGTCTTTTTATTGTAGCAATTTGCAAAGATTTCTATATAAAAAATTCATTTTTATAATTTTTTAATTTTAATTAAAAAAAATTCATTATTTTTAATTTTTATAAAAAAAAATCATTATTTTTAATTTGCGATATTTGTTAAATTTGTTAAATTTGTTAAATTTGCGATATTCGTTAAATTTGCGATATTTGTTAAATATGCAATATTTTTTAAATTTGCAATATTTTTTAAATTTTCGATATGCGGGCACCATGCAGGATGTTTTGTTAATCTCAAGGCATCGTAGGTGTTGATATGTTGAAATAGGGGATTCCTATCCATTGCCTTGAGAAGACATTACATGGAAATACATCCACTTTACAACCAGGTCACTTCATGCTTGGAATACCTCCGACTAAAATAAACACCACGGAACCTCCCTTATCCGACACATCTCTATTACCTACACCCTCTCTATTAAGAACATCTGTGTCTGGTCCCAAATTGGTTGTCTTCACTGACATGACCTCTGTAATCCGGACACCTCTCTATTAAGGACAGCACTTGTCTGTCACAAGGGTGTCCTTAATAGAGAGGTTCTACTGTATAACACATGGTAAGCCAAGCATGTAGTCTTATTTTAAATCTTACAGAGAAGAGATTATTGTTCCCGTTTGTCCTTAGGGGGAGAGATTTTTTATGGTGGCTTTTCATCTTAAATTAAGTTTAATAATTTATTTCAATTTTTATGAAGAATTCCCATTTCTCACTTTAGTTGTCCTACAAACTCTGAATTTGGGAACTCCCTTAGGATTAAACACGCCCACAGCTGTTGCGCTTCTTAACCATTGCTTTTATGTAAGTTTGCTTAGCATTTAGGCGACAACCCATTCATGGTTAAGAGACATCCTTTATTCTGGGATTAACGCTATGTGGACAAATCACCTTGTAATTTGTGCCACCCTTGTCTTATAATTAATTGGTAAGCCATCTGTCCTAGCTTGTTGCTGTAATTATGTCATTAAGTTTTCTGTGTTGTTAGAAACCAATTTTCTTGGTGAATCTATATTTTATGTGTGGGCATTCAGGTCCTGGACTCCAGCCTGAGAAGAACACTACCGGTTTTGGACTTCCAAACTGTGAAACTGTGTGACCTATGATTGTGTAGATGTGTATATGGTGAAGGAACAATATAGTTTAGTAAGTTATTCATGTCTTCAAGTTTTATTTGAACTCTGACCAGCTAGTACCCCCACCCGAACCAGCAACATAATATATTCATTGATTTTCTATATGTCTCTCTACTTTGGCGATACGGGATATCGTAGACATTTTTTTGATCACCCTGTATTAGTTCAACCAGTACTTAATGGAGGCAGCATCAGCTAGTGATTGGACCTAATACTGATGCAGAGTGGGAATTCCCCGTAATGGATTCCCGGCATGGAGACTTCATGGCAATACTTATACTTTACATCCAGGCCAAGCAGTGGGTGTAACCTTAACCATCTGTTCAGATAAAGGCCCAAATTGATGGTATTGGGGAGCGTGAAAATGTGCTTTTATTGATTTCATACCAGTATCTTTGATAACAGTGTAGGATACCAGACAGTTTTTCAATCGGAGAGAAGACTTCAAGGGGAACATCCACCAAGTCAGTTCAGAAGATGAGATGGACAAGTTTTAAGGATTTTACTAATGAGAATGCTGTGAAAGTGGAAATTCCCCTCACAGATAAAAAAGGTTTCATGGAGTGAAAATTTCATGGCAATGTCTCTGCTTTATTCAGGCTTATCTCGGGCACAGGACCTTCCAGCATTCGATGCACTTCTACTGTTCACATAAAGAAGAAAGTCAGTGGTAAGCTCCCAGCATGAATATTTATGGAGATTTTTACTTTTAAGCACTTTCGTGTGATGTATACACCTTTCCAGAAATGGGGCGCTGAGTGTCCGAAATAGTGATGTCATAAGGGGAAACTAGGCCTTATGGTGGAGGGACAAAGGAGATAGTCATGGTTGACCAACACACTTGAATGCCTTTAATGACATACAAGGGGGAAAAAGTTAGTTCCAATGCAAGCCACCAATTTCGGGAAGCATGTATAAATGCAGGCTGCATGTATAACACAGAGAACACTTCACAAGAGGGAGGGTAGGGTGGCCCTGTAGAAACTATTGACAAGATTCTAGAGCAAGGTTGGGTGGCTGCTCCAAGGTAGGGTGGGACAAACTGACAAATGGCCTTGTGGAGAACACGCGTGATTATGAGGCGTTTTGTGTCATAATCTGAATTTTCCGACTTTACCATAGATGGCTCACTTTCCTGATCTTGTTTTGATGACAGATAATGGATGAACTTGGGGGAAGCACCCGTCCACCAAGGAAGCATGATGCATCGTCAGTACTGCCAGCCCAGCAAACTTCATGCAGGACTGAAGATCCAGATCAACCACCTTTGGCGGAGCCCTCCACTAGTGGTTGTACCCCACCAAAGAGGGGTACAAGGAAGCATGATGCATCGTCAGTACTGCCAGCCCAGCAAACTTCATGCAGGACTGAAGATCCACATCAACCACCTTTGGCGGAGCCCTCCACTAGTGGTTGTACCCCACCGAAGAGGTTGAAAGGTAATTAGAAACATAGTACTGGGTGACACAAAAAAAGTTGACATTCTATTGATATTGAATAACTCCAAAACATACATCAGATTTGGAGAAAATCTGCTAGTTTTGATACTAAATGGCCCGTAATATTGACAAACTAACCTTGACCTTGACCTGATGACCCTTCAAGGGCAATCAAGACCTCACAGCCTTTCTCCTTGGATTGTCATAACATTTATTCTATTTTTCAGTCACGGAGGACGCTGGCACCAGCGCAAGATATACTGCGAGGGTGGATGGACATGGCTGTGCTCCGCAGGGTCCGTCGGCTGAGGACGGAGCCGACAGCCGAGAAAAGGGATTCGACGATCGTAGATTGATGGACGCAATAGAAGGACATGCCTTGATCATCGCCATTGAGAAAGAACAAGCTGATGTTGTAGAACAGCTTTTAGAACAGGGTGCAAATGTTGAAACAAAGGGAAACAAAAACTGGTCTCTGCTTCATTTGGCATCACAAAGTGGACATGGTCGTATTGTGAGCCAACTGCTGACTAAAGGAGCTGATATTGAGGCCAAGACAAACCTTGGTCTTTCTCCTCTTACAATAGCCTCAAAACACGGACATGAGGTGGTGGTTGGTCTTTTGTTAGATCAGGGTGGAGATATTTCAGCAAAGGAAAAGCGAGATTGGTCTCCGATTCACTTTGCATCACAAAACGGACATGAGAACGTCATCAAACTTTTACTGGACGGAGGTGCAGATATTGAGACAAAGACAAATGAGCAACGCTCTCCACTTTTATTAGCATCGCGATATGGACACGAGACGATTGTTCAACTTCTATTAGATAGAGGTGCAGACATTGAGGCCTACTCGTACCGGGGGGACACACCTCTATCCATGGCAGCGCATCATGGGCATGAGAATGTCGTTAGACTTTTATTAGACAGAGGTGCAAAGATCGACACCCAACAAGTCCAGGGTTTCAGTCCTCTTGCAATGGCGGCTGTCAACGGACACGTAAACGTTGTCAAACTTCTACTAGATAGAGGTGCGCAGATCGAGTCTAAGAACGTTACAGAATGGACCCCAATTCATGGTGCCGCATACTTTGGAAAGTTAGATGTGATGCGTATATTACTTGAGCGGGGGGCCGACATCGAGAGTAAGAACGACCGGGGGCAATCTCCCTTAAACCACACGGCTACTTTAGGCAAAGTCGATGTTTTTGAATTCTTGATCCAAAATGGTGCAGACTGCCACAGCAACGACGTGGATGGGTTTTCACCGTTGGAAAATAGTATCATACACGGCCAGGTGGACCTCGTCAAATATTTACTGACAAGCATCACTGATGAAGACCAGGTCAGAAATCTGATGGGCAAATTGACATTTGCTGCAAAATATGGCAAAAAAGATGTTATCACCTTTATGGCGGGATTGTTCAAACGATTTCAATCGTTTCAGGAGGAACTTCTGTCTTCCATGGCAGCAGCTATTTCTCACGGACATTTTGAATGTGTCAGATTGCTTCACTCATTAGGGGCAACACCCCACTCCATAGGACGTGACAGACTCATGAACTGTCTCACAGAATGTGGATCAGTGGATATTCACCTGTATCTCTTGGTTGCAGGGGTGGACCTAGATGCGGTGGACACCAGCGGTTACAAGGCACATGACTATCTATATTGTAGTAGCAGAATTGATTGGGACATCTTCAAGAATGCTCTTTCACCTCGAGTACAAACTTCAGTGACTGCAAACAGAGAGAAGATCCCAACCACAAGTTTGGTTGACTTCCCTGGCCTCGGCTCCATTCGAAGTCTACCGCTTGATATACGAAGCAACTTGAAGCGAACAATTCTTGACAACGTGACGAGGATTACAGAAAAAACAAAGGAACGCTACTTGATGACAACGAAGGAAATAGGAAGTATGGCGGAATCAACGAAAGTGGGATTCCCTGATGAATTTGATATCATATTACAAGATACTGAGACTTTTGCCCCAGACGGACTTGTTGATGTTGGGCATGGTTACAAAAGGTACGACAGTGACAAATGTCACATGAATAGTAGTAAGACTTTCCACACCGATACCTGGGTGTACCTTAAACCTAAAGATGACACGCTGACCTCAATGCCGACAGGTGTAGCTGGTGATGGTGCTGCTTGCACTTGCATCAAAATGCGATACCAGGATGAAGAAAATAGACGGCAGGGCCTAATGGTGTCCGTCGACCTCGTCCCAGTACTTCATTTCGCTGACTGGCCGAGCAATGCGATTCAAAGCACCTGGATGATGAATTCAGAAGAGTTGAAAGCACATGGGTACCAGCTTGTAGCCAGGCCTCCACACAAGAATAGCTCGTTTGGTCAAAGCTTTCATGGAGCCGAACGCGAGCGACTGTATCGGATCACATTCTCCCTACTTGAGGTAAAGCACTTCAAGGGTCTTGAGGACAGGGTCAAGGATGCCTACATCTTGACGAAATGTCTCCGGAGCCCAGTGGTGTGTCAGGTGGTGGTCAGAGACGAAGGTGTGGTACACTTTGTCGGTGAATTTATCACCAGTTACTTCCTCAAGACCGTCTTCATGCACAATGTGGAGGACTTCCGCAACCATGAGCGACCACTTGTTGAGATGGCGTACATTCTGTACTCTCATCTGGAGTACTATCTGTCTCATGGGTTCATCCCGATGTTTTGGATGCCCAAGATCAACCTCCTCGAAGGGGTCGATATCAATGCAGTCAAATGTCACAAGGTGGCAGCACATATGAAGGCTCATGTTGGTGAACGCTATCGAGAGGAACTCCAAAGGGAACCCCCTGAAGATGTGAATGATAATGTAGTGATTCCATCAGACTTCCCAGTCATAGACTTGGCTGAAGCATCAGGAACAGACATTTTACCATTACCCTTGAGGAGCCTCATAGCCTAGTAGTTACAAGCTTGCTGGCTACCATGCCTCCATGGCCTCTAACCCAGGAATGTATGTCTGGATGAACTGGGTGACTTCCCAGGAACTAAAATTCCTGGCTCTTCAAAGTCCTTTGAATGAGACATAGAACAGAGATTCGTACCTGGTCCGAGAAAAACACCCACCAAGTGAGAAACATGAGTAGCTTGCATTGGGCTCTCCCTCTGGCCAAAGACAGAGTCATAAGGTCAATAAACCCAATTGGCACCTAACCATAGTGGCACGTTAAAACCCTCATTCAGACTATTCCGATTGATGCCCCAATGAGCTGTTATAGTACGGTAGTTGGAACGCCCTGTGTTTGGGTAATCTTGAGTTGATCAATAATATCAACACATGCTGTAAAGCTAAAAATGGACTTTTCAAATCTTAATAAGTTATGTAACAATCATGATTAAAATCAATTTAGAAAGGTACCTTCCCTTCTTTACCGTTATTGAGCCACAAAAGACTATGGTAATGAAACAGGAGAAGAACAAACATATTGAAGCAATAATCTGCCTACTCCTTTAAAACAATATTAAAGGAACACTCACCTCATTCTGCTTGGCCTTGGGCGTGACCTTGGGTGTCACCTTGGTTACAGCTTTCTTCACAAACACGGCAGGTGGAGTCTTGACCTTCTCAAACGCAGCAAACAAATTCTTCTCAATCTTCGCCGACGCTGGCTCCGGATTTTCTTCCGCAATATTCGTCAGTTGAGTTTTCCCTTTCTTACTACTAGATGGCCCCACTGGTGTCCCGGTCAATTTCTTCTTCTTTCCACTGTTGGTAGGCGTCAAGAAGTCAAATTCATGCACCGGGCTTGTTTTCTTCTGTTTCTTTTTCAGACTCGCAGATCTAGCAGGCGTATCCAGTCTTGTTTTCTCCCATTTCTTTGAGGACTTTGGAACAGGAGTCAATACGTCAGCCTTCACAGACGGACTGGACATTGCCGGACTTTTCGGACTCGAAGGAATAGGTGTTTTGCATTCAGAATCAAAGTTTACATGCTTTCGATTTTTGTTCATACCACTAGATGGCGTATCCGATACCAGTTCCTCACGACGCTTTTCCATCATCTTAGCATACGCACTCACTTGTGCAGAACTCTTTTTCGAACTTCCAGGTGTCACGACCTTGACCTTTGAACTCCCAGGGCTTGCGACCTTGACCTTCAAGGCAGCATCAGACTGTCCACCACTCAGCCTTTTCTTAATCTTTGAATACACAGGCTCATTTGCATCCGGAGCAGACGACTCGGCCGTCTTGGACATTTCAGACATCAGTGAACCCAAACTTCTCCGTTTTTTTGACTTAGCCTTCAAGGAAACTTTCTCTACTTCAGTATGATCACCAATGTCATTCCCAGTTTCATCTTGACCCACAAGATCACCATCATTTTTCTCTTTCTTACTCAGAATCAAAGTACCCAGCGCATCCCCGCAAGACTTACGTCGTTTTTTCTTCAACTTTCCAGCTTTCTCAGTACCACTCCTCTCCTCCGATAATTGCGCAACTTTTTGTTCAAATTGATTGAACTCCGCATTTAAAGCTTTCTTTTCTCCGACAGTAAACTGATGCGGAACAATCGCTTGATTCACCTCACCAGAATTCTCCTTATTTTTCTTCTTCTTCTTAACAGAATCTTTCCCACGTATCTCATCAGTTTTTGACATCACCCCTTCTCCTCCCTTCAAACTTTTACCGCCCACAACTTGTGTGGAATCCTCTCCTTCCTTAGATTTTCCCTCTTGACCGTCTGCTCCTCTCTTACCCTTTCTTTTCAATGTTGTATCCCCTTTGGATTCCAAACCTTTCTTTCCCTTGTTTTTCTTACTTTGCTTTGAATTTGAATCTTGTTTTTGCGACATATCATCAACATCGAGATCATTTCCCGTATTTTCCTTCAAATTTTCAAACTTAGGTTGATTCGACTTTCCTTTCTTTTTCTTTCTAGGCGGGGCAGCAACTTGTTCATCACTCTCATCACTGAATGCAGCATCCTCATCACTGTCATCACTGTCATCAGATTCTGCAATCAAAACAAATCAAAATATTTTTAACTTGATGAAACAGCTCTTAGAATCATATTTTGATGAGACGTGGTGCATTGGACCGCTGACTCCTGCTGCCTTCTGGTTTTTAAATAAGGTTGCTTACTATCAACCAAGACCACCAGCCAGGCATGAAATCTTGTGTCACTTTGGCAGAGTGACTCAAGTCTTTAGGCCGGCTGTCAAGAGGGGCCTCATTCAATCCCACAGTCGGGATGAGACTTTGACTGACATGCCACGCCCCACCCAGGTGTATAAATGGATACAAGTCAAAAATGCTCAGATTGTATTGCTGATTGAGCAGCTCCTCCGAGTTCTACTGAATGGTTTCAGGTTAGACCAGAGTTAAAGTGTGAATAACGTGCAAATTCGGTGGATGCCATTGTTGACATCAGACTATACACCCTCAATTTATACCACTCTCATCAACTCATACCTTGTCGCTTTCTCTTCCTCTTCTTCTCCCTGGGCTTCTCCATGGCCATCAGCTGAGCCACGGCCTTGTTGATGTCGTCCCTAGTGATGGAGTCATCAGAGTCATCCGCTATTCTGTCCCGCGGGAAAATACCCTCGGCCAAGTTACGGAATCTGAAAATTAGACAGAAGTCAATGATGTAGGTGTTTGTAAGATGAAGATAGACAGTATTTCAATTTTCTCCTGAACTGGGCTATAGTACATGCAGTTCAATATCCCCAGTTCATGAGTTCCTGATCATGTGATCGCTGGTAATGACAAAACAATGTTTCCATTTCATGATTTCCTGGTCATGTGACCGCTGGTAATGACAAAACAATGTTTCCATTTCACGATTTCCTGGTCATGTGACCACTGATCATGTGATCGCTGGTAATGACAAAACAATGTTTCTGTTTCATGATTTCCTGGTCATGTGACCACTGGTTATGTGATGGCTGGTAATGACAAAACAATGTTTCCATTTCATGATTTCCTGGTCATGTGACCACTGGTCATGTGATCGCTGGTAATGACAAAACAATGTTTCCATTTCATGATTTCCTGGTCATGTGACCGCTGGTCATGTGATGGCCTGACAAAACAATGACAACATGTCCCAGGTAATGTCTCACAGGATTAACCAATTTAATGGATTTATTTGAGAAACACAGAATGTGCTCTTACTTTTTCACAATGCCATACATATTGTCTCTATTTGCCTTCCTGCACACACCGGAGCTCGCCACTTCAAACAAACGATCGGCCATTTTGGAATAGTCGATATTCAGCCTCGGTGGTTCATCTTGGCGCTTCTCCGCCCTCGCTTCGGACAAGCCAACATCGGAGTCGATGATGATCTCCATGAAGAAACGATTCATTTGCTTTTTACTGAAAGAATGGAGCAGAATTTTCTACATTTTGGAAGACATGAAGTCCATATCCAAAGAGGCCTGCCTCACCCAGGTTGTGTGTGAGAAATTGTATCAGTTTACAGATAAGAGAAAGACATTCTCGAACGAGTGGAAGATTTTGAGAACAATTTTAAACATGTTAAAGCTCCAGTTAACTTCCGACCTCTTTTGAATGAGGTACAGGATTGTTTTTCCGCCTTCATTTGCTCATATCTCACTGGAATTAGATCAACTTGAATCCCAGACAATGTCTAAAGTCCTAAAAGAAAACTGGACCAATTTCAAATAGAGTCTACTCACTTTTTACCCTTGGCATAGAGTTGGATGAACGGTTCAAAGAAGGTCAACACTTGGTCGGAAGAGAGCTGGAGAATAAGAGCATTTCATGAAAATATAAATAAACTGTATCCACTTAAAAAGCGCCTGGTGATTCAAAACAGCAAATTCTCTGTCTTGGTGGTGAGTCTGTAACATTAGAAACTTTGGCATATGGAACATGGGAGCCTCTCCCTAAGTAGACTTTATCTTTCAGAGGAAAAATTTCGAAAATCACTTTTTGCCCCCAACACAATTCACTTTATGTAGCTTATACAGCATTAAATGTGCAGTAGAACCTCTCTATTATGGATACTCTTGGAACTGACAAATGTTGTCCTTAATAGAGAGGTGTCCTGAATGCAGAGGTCAAATTGTATTAGAAATGGCGCATTTGGAACTCAGTCAGTGTCCCTAATGGAGAGTCCGGACTACAGAGGTGTCCGGTTTCACTGTATATTGCCATACCTCATCTGAGGCTACTCGAGTCAGCTCCGTGTAGAAGACATCGATGAGATGTGTCCGCACACCGATGGGAGCATTTCCGTCGGCTGAGATCAAATCCTTCGATAGAAGCTCCAAAAGTCGCGTAACCAGATTCTTGCTCCATTTACTCTTCTTCAGTACCACCAATGTTTGCCGGAACATTCGTCTAATCAGCTGAAATTAAAAGTTCCTTTTAACCGGCACAGTAGAACCTCTCTAGTAAGGACATCCTCAGGACTGACAAGTGCTGTCCTTGATAGAGAGGTGTTCTGATTAGAGATCAAACTGAATCGAAACAACCAATTTGGGTTTTTGAAATTAATGTCCTTAACAGAGAGGTTGTCTTTGGTAGGGAGATGTTCGCTGAGGGAGATTCATCTGTACTTATGAAACCCAAAGACCCTGGGGGAAATCCTTAGAAATATCTGATAGTCAAATACTCTGAACTCGCACTTAACAAGTATAAGGGGTCATCCCAACTTCCGTATCGGAATTCTCTAGTGGTATCTTTGTCTTTAGTGCTCTCTAGAGTGGAAGCTGAAGGGCCTACTTGAGAATGGTCATTCTAACTTACCATCATAAACTTATCGATCCGTAATCTGTCGATCCCATACCACTCCCTACACTCGGTCTCGAAAAACGTCTCCAGGAACATGAATGCAGCATCTGGCGTCTTGAGGTTGTGGATAAGGGACGATATGAGCTCGGCCAGATCTTCCTGAACCAAGGGTTTGTCCGACATCCACATGCAGTAGTGGAGACCCTTCCAGATCTTGACCAAGTCGTCTCTGCTGAACCCATCTGAAAAGGATTGTAAAATTCTTTACAGAACACTACTTCTACTGTGAATGTCTACAGAAGTCTACGATGTCAATGAATATGTGAGGGAAGGACAGGGTATTTGGTGTCTTGACTTCAGGAAGTGAATAAGGCAAATAATCCATCTGGCTCTCAAAAGTATAGTGAGAGGGGTTACATGAAAAATTGAAAAGCACCGACATGTTCGAGTACAATGCTACAATGTAGACCCCTATACTCTACACACACAAATGTACATGCAACACGTGCAAAATGTACAGCGAGAAAGCTGGGACGTGGAATTTGGGGGTGAAAAAAAGTGTGATTTCTGAAGATTAGGAGTAATCCCGTACTTTTCTGTGATTGTGAACGGGCCTCTAGATATTTCCTCAACTTTTTCACGCCTCTATCGCGAACGGTCCTGTCGTTACAAGCGAGTTTTTGAGCTAGTTTTTGCTCAAAATCCATGCTTTCACTGGGCGCAGCCATGTTGATTTTCCTCGGATCCAGGACATTACAAATTTACAGTGTACATTCAGACATAACACAATGCACGCCAAAGATTTTCATTGACCTGGATACGAGGTCAAAACTATAATCGTACAAGTAGTGACATCTGGTGATAGAGAACGCAACCTGTCTTCTATAAATACAGCGTGTCTCAAAAAACAGCTAGTCAAATATTCTCACAACTCGATTTCCGTACCATAAATTCTCTGTTCCTACTCGAATCATGATGGTCACTTGTCTCCAGTAGAATATGTGGGTATCACCCATGGGCAAGTTTACATATTATACTTCCGTGGGGAGTTATGGTGGGCTAATGCTGACAGGCATATTAAGACAGTAGTCTACAGACACTCAAGCTGCTTGGAGAGGGATTAGGAGACAATCTGAGACATCATGGTATTTTCAGTTGATCAATGAAACGTCACGAACATTGCTGCTTCACCCATGTAGGGACAAGTCATCCTGGTCTCAACCGATGCTCCAAGGATTGGCCTCAATTGACATATTCACAGGATTCAGACAAGGTGTCCTGGTTCAGCCCTCAAAGGACAGGCATGTTGCTTCTCTAATGCAGAGAACTCATATTACTGTTACAGGTCCATACTTGAATAGTGACGTCACATCTTTTCCTTAAAGACACAACAATGAAGACACAAATTTTCTAGTTACATTATTTATTTCCTTGCTCATTTTTTGTATAATGTATTTATTTACAAAATGTCCTCATCACATCAAGGAGCATAACACCCCTGTACATTTCATGCCAGGCGCCCGACCGCCCCACTGCAGCCTGTCTGTTAAGGCGTGAATTGATTTGAAAGTTAGTTGACTGCAGTAAGGCGCGAGTCGGTACCTGGTTACGTACAGCTACGTACCACTCACTGAATCCTCTCACCATGTTATTATCTTTTCCTCAAAGCTACGAGAACTGAAAGGGTCATTGTCGCCATAAAATATTTGCTCCAGAGAAAAAAGATTACAGCAAAACTTTTTGGGGGCAGTCCCCGAGTATTCAGATATCGAGGAAACTTGGGGACAAGAGAGGTTCTCAGTTCAATTCCAGTTAATGTCCGTCAGTTTAATCTGCGGGTTCATCTTAAGGATCCACTCGACATTTTCTTGAAGCAGCGTCATCTTGTAATGGCGTGAAATATTCCGAAACGTCATCACGTTTTGTGCAAAGTTATTGATGGGTAGGGTCGTCGTAAAATCACCGGCACATTTACAGTAGCGGGCCATGTTCGCCTCCTTGATCTGGAAAGACAAGAGTATAGGGAGACTGACCATACCACAGGCAGACGAGATTACAAATGTATGTTAACTTTTGAAAACAGCAGACGTCACCACATGTACTCCTTCTTCTTGGTGTTTAACCCTGCTTTGTATTGGCCACCAGAAACACAGGCAGACGAGATTACAAATGTATGTTTACTTTTGAAAACAGCAGACGTCACCACATGTACTCCTTCTTCTTGGCGCTTAACCCTGCTTTGTATTGGCCACCAGAAACACAGGCAGCAGATGTGATATTGTAATAACACTCACCCCATGGCATTTCATACACTTGAGATCCTGCAGCAGATAAGCCATGGACTTCCTCTGCACTGCGTCGATTAGCTGTCGTTCAATGTCGTCCACATTGTACTCAGACTTGCACTGAATGCATGACCACACTGACCTGAAACACACAAGACTGTTCACGTGTTGTACTGAATGCATGACCACACTGACCTGAAACACACAAGACTGTTCACGTGTTGTACTGAATGCATGACCACACTGACCTGAAACACACAAGACTGTTCACGTGTTGTACTGAATGCATGACCACACTGACCTGAAACACACAAGACTGTTCACGTGTTGTACTGAATGCATGACCACACTGACCTGAAACACACAAGACTGGTCACGTGTTGTACTGAATGCATGACCACACTGACCTGAAACACACAAGACTGTTCACGTGTTGTACTGAATGCATGACCACACTGACCTGAAACACACAAGACTGTTCACGTGTTGCACTGAATGCATGACCACACTGACCTGAAACACACAAGACTGTTCACGTGTTGCACTGAATGCATGACCACACTGACCTGAAACACACAAGACTGTTCACGTGTTGTACTGAATGCATGACCACACTGACCTGAAACACACAAGACTGTTCACGTGTTGTACTGAATGCATGACCACACTGACCTGAAACACACAAGACTGTTCACGTGTTGCACTGAATGCATGACCACACTGACCTGAAACACACAAGACTGTTCACGTGTTGTACAACACAAAGGAAGCATTCATGGTAGAGTAGCTAGTGTTTATCCTAACACAAATGTCATACAACCTTATTGAGAGAGTACCTGGTACATGTCCCTGGCCGATTGGAATTAACCGAGATGGTTCATGGATTCTTCTTTATAACGTTACGAAAGCAGAATATAGAAAGGAGCATTAGAATGCCTGAGATTGGCCCTTGCCCTTTCTGGAGGGAAAAACACACGGGGATGAAAGATGTGGCCCCCTTATTCTTAGATCAGAGACAGAGGCAGTGATCTCACAGAACATATACTCACATGTTAGCCCCATCCTGCAGCAGATACGGATCACGGCACAGATCCAGATTGCGCACGTTGTTGCAGTGTTTACAGATCACCTCTGGCAGGATGTACGACAGACACGGGTCCTGGAACTCGGCCGTGTTTGAGAACTCACCAACTCCTATCAGACGGAGGAGATCTCGTTTCATTTTGTCCACCTGGATGGTGATGTTGAGATCTAACGATAACACCTGAAAATATACATATTTTCCAGGATTCTTTGCGACATCTTCATGGAATATTAGCAACAACCCCTCCACCTTGCAGAGGCTAACCACCTCTACGAGGGTTGACCACCTCTCTGAGGGTTGACCACCTCTCCCGAGTTAATCCAACCTCAGATTCAAGGCTACTTCTAAACTAGGCCCTTGAGAACCAAAGCATACATCACAAATGTTTTTAATTCTCGCGTATGAGTTGGTATGCATCCCAGCCCCGATTCTTCTGCCTCCCCCATTTTGGAACTTAATAGGTTGATCCTTTCCTCACCTTACAAACAGCTTTGATGAATTCAAGCGCTGGGTTGGTCAGGGGCAGATGTGATCCGGGGAGTTGGGGAAACTCGGCTGCCAGGTCGGCGCCACCTACACGACCGCCTGATAACTTCTTCTGAACCTTCTGAGTGATCCTGCAGAACAAGTTGGACTGAATTATTATCTTCAATACTCCTTTGCCGGTTGTCAACTCAGTTCCCGGCTTTTAGGAATTTTAGAATAATTTTTAGGAATTTCTCCATCTATTTTAGGAGATTTTTAGGAAGTTTTAATTCATTTTTTGGACTTATTCAAGATACATATGTACAGTACTGGTACTTATCTCCATGGAGATATTGATCAGGAAACAAAGACTCGCAAAAATGTCACAATCTTACGTAAACATCTGTTGCGTCATTTCATTCTTGATCAATTCTTGTGAGAACTCAACCGCTGCAGGCGTTGTTGAACTATCAGTTGGTTTCTGCGTCTGTGATTGGCTGTCCCCTCTTCGCCTGACGGGCGTATTCCCGGGCGTTAACCCACCGTGCTCGTCTTGCAGGTGGTTGTAGACAGATAGCACGTAACCGGCGATCACCATCTGGAATAGAATTTCAGGTCAGGATCTGTCAAACATCAAAGATCTATCTTACCGGCAAATCTAAAACCCCGTACACAGGGTTCAGCCTAAGAGCTGCAGCTAGAAAGGTCCTCATTTCAGTTTAGCTACATGTATGGGAATAAAGTCATGACCAGACAAGGGTTTGATCAGGACCCTTGGACTCTGGGTCTTTCTCAGATCTCACAGACGGCCAATAACGCACCGTGAAGTTCGTCTGACAAGCTCCCGCCTGCGGTAAATAATGCGCCAGATTCCAGTTCATCTCAATATCCGGCTCATCTGATTGGCCGACTTGGTCATCTGCCTGTTCGTTATCCGACTCATCGTCATCACTGCCACGTTTCTGTTTCTGAGAGGCACCATCCTCGTCTATCTCCTGTGAGAGGGAGTTTGGGAGTTTACCTTTGACCCCACCATGGTTAGCCTATAACGAGAAAGAAAAGAGAGGCCTCTCAATTACATCCTTGGGACACCCTGCTTTCAATAAATACCAAAATAATTTTGACTCCCCTAATTTGAGCGTACACACCGGTCAACTGTATGAGGCATTCTGTAAGGTTTGAGCAGACGACAGCTTGCAACAATGACTTACGTTATCCAGCCACATCAAGAACTCCCAACACTGTGAATACGTGATATCAATACTATGATACAGTTCTCGCGCACGGATGCTGTTTGTGATGTACTCGACGTAAGCAATCGCGTCCGAGATATTCCTCTTCTTTGTACACAGAATGAGCCGGTTGAAGTTTGCGTAGACGACAGTGGAGCCGAGACGTTGGAACTCTGCGATGAGCTGCATGAACAGCTTCTTCATCAGGTTGTGTAGAGTTTTACGGAGGGCAGGTTCATAGAGGAGAGAGCTTGGTGTGCGCAGCCAGCGGTAGAAATGGATGATCTGGTGGTCGGCGAAGGCGTTGTGGTAGGTCGTGACGTCACGGATCCAACCGTGGACCATGCTTTTGAGGATCCTGTAAAGAACGAGAGAACGATCGAAATATGGTGGAGGTATTTCACGCACCTGTGCCTACTCAACGAATCACTGAGTAGCGGATCCAAAATGGTGGCCTGAGTTGGCAGTCACAGAATGACATAGTTATGTTGACTTCGTCTATTCCACTTCTGACAAATGTCATACGTCTAAACTGGGCTGGCATGGATGAGCCTGTGTCTCTCTCCATATCACAACTGACCCCAGCCTCCCTCTCACCTGAATGCTACTGTGCAGAGTGCCGTCTCATCATAGCTTGTCAAAGATGTCGCTGCCCCCTGTCCTGACATCATCTCCTCGACGGACTGCTGTGGCATGATGTCAAAACTCATCGTAGAAGCACCTTCGAATTCGTTAACCTTGGCAGACTAGAAGAGGAATTTTGAACTAAGTGTTATAAATGTTGACAAAACATTTTGGTTTTTATCAATAGTTTTAAAATCCAGGTCATGCTTAGGGGAACTTGATAATGATAAACACTTTAGCACCAGAAGACCTGTCAGTGCACATTCAGTTTCCATCCCAACACCACCAAAATGTAGATCCCATATCAAGCTCCGTACAGCTATAGGATAACATACCTCAAGTAGTGTATTGATTGGCAGACTGGCCATATCAAGCTCCGTACAGCTATAGGATTACCTACCTCAAGTAGTGTATTGATTGGCAGACTGGCCATATCAAGCTCCGTACAGCTATAGGATTACCTACCTCAAGTAGTGTATTGATTGGCAGACTGGCCATATCAAGCTCCGTACAGCTATAGGATTACCTACCTCAAGTAGTGTATTGATTGGCAAACTGGCCATATCAAGCTCCACACAGATAGTCGGGTAGGCTCCAGACTTGTTCACCTCCACAATGTTGCTCTCTTCTGGCTCCGTCACGAGTCGGTTATCGTCTGCTTCCTTCCCGCCTAAATCTGGCCGATCGGTCGGCGAACACCACATGACGTGATTGTGCTTTTGAAGATGGCGCGCGAAGAATAAATCGCAGCCGAATAGCGTGGAATCTTTAGGAAGGTTTCCGACGGGGATGTGAAAGTAGCGAGATTGTTCAATCATGGCTTGTAGGGTGAGGTTGGCGTTGAGGTAGTGTTGGATCATGCGGCGTACTCCGTGACGTTGCCAGTCTAGCACGTTGTAGAGGCTAGAGCTGGAACAGACGGTAAGATCTTATGGAACCGGGTTCAGGCAGACGGCGTCCAGGAGGACCACATGGCCACCACTGACAGGAGGCTGGACCCAAGTTGAGAGAACGGCCCAGGTCAGGAGGAAGTGGAGATATGTTGTTGGTGACCTATGCTCACTTGGAGTAACAGGGTCTAAGTCAAGTGAGTAAGCGAGGGTTCATTCGGCATTAAAGGTACAGACCCAAAGACAATTTTATGTCATAAACTTGCTGTGGGCCAGAAGTTGTGAACAGGCCAGTCAATACTGGACCTGAGAATAATATGATTGAAAAAGGGTAGTTTTTAGTAAGAGAATTTGGCCCAAAAGGGTTGAGATGATCAAGTTGAAGTATCTCCCACAAACCTACCTATCGGTGACGTGGATCGGCACAAGTGGAAAGTCTGATAATCCCGGCATGCTCGTCGACAGGCGGGACACATCTGAAATAAAACACACTGGTATAATATTATCTGGAACTCTCTACGATGACGAAATACTTGACAAGTTCTTGACTGGCAAAGCTCTATGATATTACCATCACCTACCGTAGCATGATTGCACAGCGATGTAAGCAGCCCCCCTGCTCTCCTTACATTGGGAGAGTATTTTCTGGACCGCCCTGTAAGCACTCCTGTTGTCCTTCTCGACGTACACCTCGAATGTGTGGCCGGCAGGAGGCAGGAGATCCTCGTTACCGAGTTTGCTCAATCTGTGAAAAGAAATGATTCAATTATTGCAACTTTCATACAATTCTTGATCCAGTGAACTTGGGTGTATCTACCATGGACCCATCATAGATTCTTTGATGGAATGTCACTTACTGGGAGTACACAGACTCTAGTTCTCACCGCCTCATAAGAAGATGAAATCTCAACTTACTTGGCGCTGTGTTCAGCATTATACGCAGCAGTCAGGTTCGACATCTGGTTGGCCTTATCGACGACGACCACGGAGCCCTTCCTCTGATCCGGGAGACAGATACCGAACATAGTCTTGCCCGCACTGACATGGTGGTACAGGTAGATGTAGTTGATCGTATCGGGCTCGAGGTACGAGTATTGGGCGAGCGTCTTAAACTCCAGGTTGTCCATGTCGAAGGTGTCGGCATCCTGGAAGAGATGAGAGATTTACACGTAAAAAACACATGTCATTGTGAGCATTCAGTGTTCTGCTTCTGCTTGGTTAGCGGGGGTTGGAAGAATCCAAACTCAATGACGCTGCATTCTTGGTCAAGTAGTTTTGATAACTCATATCTGACCGGTGTATAGTGTTGTATGTTACATTCGCCTGCTCTCAACATCCCTGGCTGTTAAAAACATTAGTCACACGTTGACATGAGTGAAAGAAATAGACAACACGATGATTTCAATGACAGAATAAAACGATAACTTCATGCATGGCAGATACTTTTCCCAATTCAAATCAATCAATTTAGTTTCTCCCTAACTAAATATGTCAATCATTCTTACCCTTCCGACGGCCATCCTGGCGTGCTCCCGACTGACGGTACAGATACACCCCAGTCGCACCATACAACGGAAGATGAGAGGGACCTGTGTCTCGTAGACTCCCTCGATGTCAGGTGAGGAGAGGTCAGCGCTGATCTCACTGGAAGTTCATTCAATGTTTACAATAGGTTAAACTGAAGTGCAGTGGAAGAGAGGAGCGTCTGACTAGTGATCTTGGGGTCTTTGCTTGTCCCGGCATAGACACCAGATACAAGGTTTCAGTTTCAAAGGACAACACATGGTAGGGTGGCCATCAACTTAAGGTTGGGTGGGCACATAAAGGAACCCTTTACAAAATTCTAGACCAAGGAAGGGTGATAAGCTGCCAAAGTAGGGTGGGCTGCCCTGACAAATGGCCTTGTGGAGAAAGGGTCACTCACTTGATGTGTTCCTGATAGACATCCTCTGGTACCGTGTACTCGTACAGATGCATTGTGGGATGCGACCGCGGCAGACACTTGGATGTCTTACGCCACATCTCACCAGAGTCGCCCTCTTTTGGTGACTTCTGATTGACGTAGAATATCCTTGGCACGTTCAGATTCATGGAGTGTAGCTCTGAGCCAATCAGAGCCCAGAGACGATATTGACCAGGTTGATTCGTCTCGGCAAGCTACATGAAAAAGAAACAAAAATCTTAAAGGTGAAACATGATTTTGTCAAGTTTCAAGTCAATATTGCTCCAGTGGTCACAAGACGTTCCACCATCGGCCAATGACGCTATTTGACCTCTGTGACCTTGTGAGAGAGATATGTATTGTAATTGAACACTGAGCTATGAGAGATTCGATCATCTTAAGAATGTTTGCGGCAGCTCTCACCTGTATAATCTGCCACGGCATGTTAAACACCGTCTGAGCCGTCTTCCGCAGGAAATTCCCAAGACCAGTATTCGGACCGCTCCTGATTGCAGTGCCGCCCCCTATGTTATTGTTCTTTGAATCGTCGACTTTCCGCCTCTTAGCAGTGCCGCGTCGCTGTTGACGCTGGAGAGCCCACTTTTTCTTCTGATAGACGACCCATTCTTTTCTTTCTTCCTAAACATTAAATTTGACCGTTCAATGTAGATAATTTTCAGATGAAGGTTGTTTTCATACTTTTTATTCATAAATTTTGTTAGAAGGATTATCTTTTGGTTTTTCCAATAAAAATTTTTTTTCATAATTTATTTTGAAAATCAGTTATTTGCAAAAAATTCAAAAATTTTTTTGCAAAAATTCTAAGAATTTTGTTGGAAGGATTATCTTTTGGTTTTTCCAATGAAATTATTTTGGTAATTTTGCCCAAAAAAACGCCCACGAAAATCAGGCGTTTTACAGTAGATAGGTAGATAGATACCTTGGTCTTTCCCAACGGAGGTGGTGGGCCCAGGACCTCCCTCCAAGACATCGTCATATCAGCATCCGTGAAATCATCATCAGCCTTCGATCGTTTGCGCTTTGTACTTATTGATATAGGTGTCGCCACGCTCTGCCGAGACACACCGAAATCTTCCATGTCCGCAACCGACGGCCCAGCATCCTCCTGAGGCGGTCCGGGTGGTAAGATGGATTTCACCGAACGCACCGATGACGTGAACATCTCACTGATGCGTTTCTGTTTGAACACGTCATTTTTCTCCAGGAGTTTTTTGTGCAGCCAATCAGGATGGGCGACCCTGGGCACCGGGTTGGCAACTTGCTGCAGCGCTGCGGGTATCGTGATGATTTTTGCGATCGTGCCGCCGAGACGCTCAATGTAGTAATCCCAGTCCAGAACCTGGAAATAACCAATCAGAAGATTGAATTAGAGTCATGTACAATTTGTTTATCATAGCATCACCACTAAGGGCCAGCTAGCTTTGGCCTACGAGATGCTCTTCATTTCCAAACTCCTATCCCTAAAGCCAGGCAGATTGTACCCTATATTAAACTAGCTGATGGCTAACCAACCGGTTGCATCAGAAAGAGGATACCAGCCTCGAACTTTAAGATGTCCAAAAGTTACAAAACACAAACACCAAACTTACAGCGCGGATATCAAAATCACTCCTGCCGGGATCCTTCAACCACTTTCTCAAGTAGTGCTTCTTAACGCTCGGCTCTGCCTGGAAAATAGCCAGAGGAATGGCACGTTCTGTAACAGGGGCGCCATCTGGCTTCTTGGAGATAATGAATCGACAACTGAGACCAGCATCCTTCACCATCTGATCACCGAGGAATTCAGCCAAGCGTTTCGCGGTGCTGATGGACGTCGATTTCTGTTCGCCGTAGTCTTCCAGTTTTCGTGACATGCTGCGATTCTCGGCGATCAGTTCGAAGAGTTCTGAGTCGGGCATGTTGGCAGCCTGCCAGAGAAACAAAAGAACATCACCTTAGAATAATAAGTGCCAGGTGCAACAAGTACCAGTATGGTAACGATATTACAGGACGCCCAAACTTTCTTCAAACACAGGTAAAACCTTGGACCCTTTTATTTTAAACACTTACTGCCAAAACGACGGAAAACTTTTTTCTTCTGGTAATATTTTTTAAAAAGCAAAATTTTCATAATTTTTGGGGCGATGACCAAATTTTCTTTGTTTTTTCCAATGAAAAAAAAATTCCGAAAAAATTCCGAAAAATACAATTTTTTTCTGAAATCTTATTTCTCGCAAAAATTCACAAAAAATAAAATACCAGCGCAGATTTAGCGGTTAAGAGTTTGTTTATTTCATACCTTGCTATACAAGACATCGAGCCAGTAATCAGCCACCTTCGCCACGGCAGCGTACGTCTCCTCCAGTGTCGCCCCCTTCAGGAAAGCCTCAAAGACGGACGACTGGAAGATCTTGATGAGCTGGAGCTCACCTCGTCTTTTGACTTCAAATCCCTGAAAACATGTTATGATATCAATCTCTTTACTTTAAATCCCTGAAAACATGTTATGATATCAATCTCTTTACTTTAAATCCCTGAAAAAGATGCGACAATATAGGAGAGAGAAAACCCTAATACAAAACTGGGGTAACCCCCCGTCAAAAGTCCACCCGAGTTGCTAGGGACAGGCCCTTGTGGCGTTGCTAAATATCGAGACCAGTGCGGGCTTTATTGCAAGAATGGCCAGCCAAACCAACACACATGGACCCATAGCAGACATATTCAACCTTGGTTTCTGGGTCGTTTGAATGACCAGCTAAAGAGGCGCCGATCCAACAACTGAAGAAAGATCAACAAACCTTGAGCTCAGCCAACGAACCATCAAAATTGAAGACAGCGTATCTTTTCTTCAGCTTCTTTCCCTCTTCTTTAGATGCTGGCAGGATCATGGCCAGGTACGGCCCATCCACCTCAAAAAATATCGAGTTCTCACTGCGCATTGTGTATTTCAACTTGTCGGGGTCTTCTAGCTCGTGGTACTGATGGTTGGTGAAGGAATCCTAAAGGGAATGAAAATCCTGTTAGGGGATGTTGGTTTGGTTGCACAAAGCAGCAGGTTAGTGAGAGTCATCAAACGGGGGGAAACAAGCCGATAACATCACTCCACCAGACTTCTCAAACAGAACATGCAACTCTACAGAAATCGTTTCGGGTGAAATTTTGCAGTCCTGTAGACCAACCAACCTCGACAATGTGTATTACACTGAAGCTTACCTTCACCATCACATTGAGCATAGCACCTGGGTACGAGATTGTTGTTTTGGGTTTCTTTGGGTACGTGGACTTGATGACGTAGTTCTCTGGAAACGTAGCCGGCATGACGCACCAGATGCCATCGGTGTCTAACTCCAGGGGGCGACCTATCTGTTCAACGATCTCCCGAGCCTGGGTGATGATACTGGCTCCGGTGTAGCAGACGATACCTGCCATCTCCATGCAGTACCACCGCGCGCTGAAAATGGAATTTCACCATATTTTTACAACTATTTGCCCCAACTCGCAAAATATGTGTCTGAAACAATAATTTTTGGTCTGAATTTTGAAAATTCCAGGTTCTATAAAGAGCTGGGCACAGATCTTTCTGTTTCTGTTGTGAAATTTACACCCATTCAAGTGGAAAAGACATGAAAATCCTCAAAAAATGTGAAAACTTGAGAACAATTAGAAAGCTCCGACTGATTTCTGTTGAACCTTGGTAAGAATATGATATCCCCAAATCGCTTTGAACAGGGAAACATAGAGAAGCGCTAATAAAAACTCCATATTATTTGATTATTTATGGAAGACATACCCTTTCCTCATGACATATCCATAGAAGGAGTTGAGGATGCACTTGTGAGCGAGCTGGAGTGAGTCGTACAGGATGGCCATACCATTGGCCTTCTTGGTCTCCACGGCATCTTTCCTCTCTTCAGCCTCAGCCAGCTTCCGCTTCCAAACCTGAAATCAGATCGATCAATCAATCAATCAATCAATCAATCAATCAATCAATCAATCAATCAATCAATCAATCAGATCAATCAATCAATCAATCAATCAATCAATCAATCAGATCAATCAATCAATCAATCAATCAATCAATCAATCAATCAATCAATCAATCAGATCAATCAATCAATCAATCAATCAATCAATCAATCGAAATGATTGAGATGACAGATCAGAAATAATATGGTCAATTCTGCGGTATGGTTACCTCCAAAATATTGGAAGAGGCGCATATCATGATATTGTAATAAAACTCTCCAACTCTACCTTTGTGAGGCCTTTAAACTCATACCGTCGGTCCCTGAAGGCCCTCACGGTGTCAACATAGAATGAATTCTCCCGCTGACAGATGGTCGAGAACCTCTCCTCCACCTTTGTCGATTTCACCTTCCTGTAGGCCTTCTTGCAATATTCCGACAGACGTTTCTTCTCCAACGTCGCCTGTTCCTCTTTTGTCAACTGATGAAATGCGCGTGGTTGCCCGCCAGGGAACACGGATGGGAATTTCTCATTTTCCAATTGCTGCTGGATGCGGTGATATTCACTCCGCGACGCTGGCATCATATCACCGCGCCACATCCACTTCATCTTACGCTGGCACTCGGAGCCAGGTTTGTTAAAATCACATGCGGCGCACGACTCCTCATCAACTAAAGCAGACGGCTGCAGTCGATTGGTTAGAATGATATTCGGGTACATTGCACCGACGTCCAAATGATATATGATGGGGTTTTCAAGTCTGTTTGGACAGTCTCGTAACTTTGATAACTTCTCTATGATATCTGTGCAAACTTCATCAAAGTTTGTGACCGTGTCGAATGGAATCTTTTCCTCATTCTCGATCGCATGTCTCATCGTTCTTTCCACTTTGTCGATCAGATTTTGAAAAGCTTCCGGTACCTGGCGCGAGAAAATGCATTATGTTTATTTTTGGCCAATGGGGGGGGGGGGGGGTCAATGTTTGATAAGCCAGTAGGACAATGGGAATTGAGGCCTAGGTGCGAGTGGGCTGCTTTGTATGAAGACAATAAACTGATGTATTAGGCTAGGTCTGAATTCTTTCAACTGCAAGACAATTTCAGACTCTTTTCACAACAATGTGAGATGTTTGCTCAAAGCACTTTGTCATCCTTGAGTTTTCAATCGTGAGCACCTACAGAGTTTTCACCTAAAACTAACAGGAAAGAACTAAGTACCTCGGAAGGGATTTGAACCCAGGATCTCTAGGTCTAGAGTCCGGTACTCCAGTAACTACGTCACCAGTTAAACGAGGCTTACCATTCTAAACCTGCAGGGAATATCGGCCCTGAACACCCCCGACTCGATCGCCTCCACATGACCTCCGATGTACGTCTCGTTATCGAGAATGTGTCCATCATCCGTCATCTTATTGAAGACCTGCTCCTGTTTATTGGGGAAGATGATGTTGGCGTGGAACGCTTGCACCATGAGGAGAGCCTCACAGAGGGTACCAGAACCCTTACGCAGAACCTGCAAAGAATAGAGTGACATTTTCGATTTGAGTATCATATTATATCAGGAGGTTGATCTGCTTTCAGTAGACTCAATGACCTGTGTGTGCTGCAATGCCCCACACTCACTGCAGTGTCATCAAGTCTGCATGTGACATGGACAATTTATTATCTAAAGTTCCCGAGATTGGAGTTGATTTCGGACTATAAAACCAATGATTTTATTTTGGTTACTCAACAAAATGAGCAAAACCACTATTTAATGAAGTGATGGCTGCCAGCTATGCAAATAGTCCTACCTCATCCGGCTCCATTGGAATAATGGTCCCCAGGGCGAAGATGAATGGATGGACATACTTCAGGTACAAGTAATAGGTGGCGACAGCATCTGAGACAGAATATGTGGCCATCACTTGCGGTTCCTCGGCAGCCATCCGACACATCTGTTCAGGGTCCAACTCGACCGGGTCATAGCGCAGCTTGGCTTTGGCGACGGCCTTCAAGTTCTGACTACCAACAGGGAGATAACTATCACGCTTCACCCATCTGAAAGAAGTCATTATGAGAGCTAATTGGTACATCACTTGATAATGGACTGATCCTTGACCACTGAAAATGATGACAATCAGGGATCAGTAGGCCTACAACTCAACATGTCTTGACTGAACTGACCTAAAAGCATCCATATGTATACATGGTCTTGACTGAACTCACCTAAAAGCATCCATATGTATACATGGTCTTGACTGAACTCACCTAAAAGCATCCATATGTATACAGGGTCTTGACTAAACTCACCTAAAAGCATCCATATGTATACATGGTCTTGACTGAACTCACCTAAAAGCATCCATATGTTTACAGGGTCTTGACTAAACTCACCTAAAAGCATCCATATGTATACATGGTCTTGACTGAACTCACCTAAAAGCATCCATATGTATACATGGTCTTGACTGAACTCACCTAAAAGCATCCATATGTATACATGGTCTTGACTGAACTCACCTAAAAGCATCCATATGTATACATGGTCTTGACTGAACTCACCTAAAAGCATCCATATGTATACAGGGTCTTGACTAAACTCACCTAAAAGCATCCATATGTATACATGGTCTTGACTGAACTCACCTAAAAGCATCCATATGTATACAGGGTCTTGACTGAACTCACCTAAAAGCATCCATATGTATACATGGTCTCGACTGAACTCACCTAAAAGCATCCATATGTATACAGGGTCTTGACTGAACTCACCTAAAAGCATCCATATGTATACATGGTCTTGACTGAACTCACCTAAAAGCATCCATATGTATACATGGTCTCGACTGAACTCACCTAAAAGCATCCATATGTATACAGGGTCTTGACTGAACTCACCTAAAAGCATCCATATGTATACATGGTCTTGACTGAACTCACCTAAAAGCATCCATATGTATACAGGGTCTTGACTGAACTCACCTAAAAGCATCCATATGTATACATGGTCTCGACTGAACTCACCTAAAAGCATCCATATGTATACAGGGTCTTGACTGAACTCACCTAAAAGCATCCATATGTATACATGGTCTTGACTGAACTCACCTAAAAGCATCCATATGTATACATGGTCTCGACTGAACTCACCTAAAAGCATCCATATGTATACAGGGTCTTGACTGAACTCACCTAAAAGCATCCATATGTATACATGGTCTCGACTGAACTCACCTAAAAGCATCCATATGTATACATGGTCTCGACTGAACTCACCTAAAAGCATCCATATGTATACATGGTCTCGACTGAACTCACCTAAAAGCATCCATATGTATACATGGTCTCGACTGAACTCACCTAAAAGCATCCATATGTATACATGGTCTCGACTGAACTCACCTAAAAGCATCCATATGTATACATGGTCTCGACTGAACTCACCTAAAAGCATCCATATGTATACAGGGTCTTGACTTGTATTCTCCCATACTGTCCTTTTGAAAACCAATCTCTTTGAAGATATCAATCTGATGAAAGGCAGCTCTATTCTCAACGAACGGCCTACAGTAAAGTTGAAAAGAGAATGAGTTATGTTCAAATAAACAACAGAATACAACATGTAGATTGCTAAAACTGACAGATGGAATTCGTCGACATGCAGTATATTTCGGTGACAAATCGAAACTCTCCAGATTCCAGCTTACCAATCAAACATGTCACCGTTGTACGTCACGAATATATTCGGTTTGGTTTCCAGGATGTGTTCAATGAATCTCTGGATCGTAGAGATCTCATCTGGTTCATTGTAAACAATGAATGGACCTTCAAACTCCGGCCGAGGTGTGTATTCAAAGTCTTCAACATCGTGTGAAATGATTTCTCTGGAATGAAGCAGAAAATTGTTTCGAAAAATCTACAGATTCAAGCAACTCAAAGGATTTGAAGAACTGTTTGCTGACCAGAGGTATGATAGTAAGAGCGTTAGTTTGTGATGCTTGATGGGCACCAATTGGCACCGAGAGCGTCAGACAGCGCTGGTCATACCTTTGCGTACAGCGATGCTCTAGGAGTGAACAATAGCCGACATAAAGATGCACACTGTGTTCTTCGTCAGGGTTGGTGAAACGGAGTATGGGTCTGTGTAGCAGGGTTCAAAACTAGGGTGAAGGTCGTTTGTTGAAGTGAGTAATGATACTGATTTACAGGCCTAGTTTGACCAATACGCACAACTGGTAATAGTGCTCTCTCACTCACCTATTACAGATGAGGTAGCCTTGTCCGTCAATCATGTATGATATCATCATGATCTGGTCGAAGGCAGCGTCCGGGAATTTCAGCGGTGATTTGGTTGTCTCGATGTCGTACGCAAGTACAACAGGGTCCTGACGGGAAAATGATGAAAACAATATTGAGGTGAGAGCTGAGCGTCAACTTGAGGATATCATAAGCTCCATAAATAGAAAGTGAAACTTCTTCCGGGTTTCCTCGGCACTTAGAGGTACTCTCCTCCAGAGGGAGGTGCTATCCTCAACGGAGTATTCCTCCTCCAAGGCAGGATGAGCGGTTTTGTGCCACTACAGTTAGGTACTAATTGGGTTTGTTGGCCTAGTGACGCCGTCCTCTGCTGGTGTGTACTTTAAGGTTTATAAAACGTTTTTAACACCACTCACCGGTTGTTCCACTAAGTCTTCCCTGTGGCGTATCTCAGGCGTGTGACCATGACCTTTACACGCATACCAGTGGCCGACGTTAATCTTCAGATCAATGGACACACGGACATGATACGGGACGTCGTGTTCACGGATGTCGATTATGTTCTCCATCTGGTCGGAGATTTTCTTCGAGGAGGATTGAACGGTTTCTTCTCCGGCAAGATGTCTGAAAGGCAATATTAGAAGATGAGGGAAACTGCATCTTTTGGGATTTCAGTTTAAAATGTAAATGCATTTGTATCATTGACAATTTGCATTATGAAAATGGTTAAAAAGCTTGATATCTTACGCAGTAAGCATGGTCGTGTAAAAGTCAGAGTTTTTCTCTCGTTCTTTATTCTTCCGAACAGCGGGGTTGATTTCTTTCTTCACTTTCATGAGGTCGTCGACATTTAGGAAGGAGAGCTTGAGGTAGGTCCTCTTCAAGCCAACTAAATGGTTATGCTGGAATAGATATTAACAATTCACACAAGATTCAGGTTAAGAATAATGAACTGCAAGCAGAGTTTTAACTAGGACATTATCAGCCCTGTATATTGGACGATTAGTAAGATAAAGTAGGAGGAAACTGGAGACCCCAAAAGAAGCTTACACTGTCTAAGCGAATCGGCCTCACTTTGATTGGTTTCACCGTACTTCTGTCAACCCAATTTGTTTTTTCTGGCATAAAACAGGACTAATGACCCCTGAATGTGTGACTACGCCCCCTTGTGGATCCGTTGTGCTACTACGCCACAGAAATGGTCAATGCCACTTTCGTGAAACTCACAAGATCAAGATCCTCTTTCGCAACAAGTTCCACCTTCTCCAACTTGCTGGCGTATTTCTTCTGTAAGAACGATGCAACTTCACGTTCGCAGTCCTTCTTAGCGGCAACGTAGAAGTATGGGCGATACGGCATCGATATTTTAAACCTGGCGCCGTCATCTTCTAAGAAATAGTAATCGACAGCACTGATCAACCGTTTGTCTTCGTCCAGGATGTCCGTCTAAAAGTCATAAAAGTTGTTCGTTAAAACTTATTGATGGACTCTTTTTCTGATAAGAATAACACAGCAGTGATAAAGATGATTGTAATGGCTCTTTAGTACAACAATAGTCATTGCGCTCAGCAGCTGGGCCTTAGCAATATCACTCGCAGCCAATGAAAATGCACAAAACTGTTTGCCTCCGCTGTGTCAGTCAAATGTCATGACATCCCACAGCTGCGATCAGTCCTTACTCACCGGATGCATGTTAATGAGCCATCCTACTTTCTCTTGAGGCTCCTTGTATCTTTCAAAACCAAACTTGCCATCAATTTCATCATTAACGAGGGTCCTCTGATACTTCTTTTCACTCGCATCTTCACGACTGTCAAAGAAAATAAACAACAATCTTCATTGTCCTTGGCATTGCTGGTGTCACGGATGTCACAAGGCTACAGACTGCTCATTGGGTGTAGAGCCAGTACATTTTGTGTCAGAGACAGAGTGAGGGGCCCATGAGGCTTTTACGGTATGTAAACAACAACAACAACCACAACTAAAAGCACACAAAATAAATATTTTTTCACCCAAAATATGTTTACTGAGAGATAAATAAAGACATTAACCTTGATTCTCCTCCTTGCCATTCTGTATCTTTGTCAGATCTATATTTTCCACTGTTCTGTAACACCATCCTGATTTATTTGAAGCAGAAAAATGAGATTTTGTCAGTGAAAAACTGTAATATTTTCTACACGTCCACCATCTTTTTCATCTTTGGCGCGAAATATGGGTCATACTAAAGAGCGTCCACCAGCGTCCACCAGGTTTAAAAGCATATTTAAAGTCATCAAAATAACATCTAATGGTCATTAACGAAATAAGCAGAACATTTTTCAAATTTTCTGATCGTTTCATGACATTTGTGTGCTAGATTAGCGAGTTGTTGTCTAAAATGTACCAGCGTCCACGACCTTGTCAGCGGCCATGTTGGATTTGACCTGGAGGAGAAGGGCTTCCCAATACAACAGGATCTAGGAGCCAAATATCATGAAATTTTCAGGAAATATGTTTCATGGTGTACTTATTACGTTTATGGCTACTAAATTTTAATTTGATTATTATACCTGACTTTTGATGACTAAACCTTGCGGACGCTGGTGGGCGCTGGTTGAAGCTGTTTAGGATGACCGCGAAATTTTTACTGCGGAGAAAATAAATCACGACTGCAAGGCAAAAAGAAAAACTTTATATAATCACATACGATAGTTGATGAAATGATGAGGAATTATGTCTCGAATATTGGACAAATTTGTTTTGGTCAATTTTCAAAAAATATTTTTTATATATTGACGAATCAGCTCGAGCGATTCCGACCACTACGTCACAGTCAAATAGACAGCATGGCGTCCAACCTGATTTGCCGGATTCATCCCCTTGTTTTATTCAGTATTGTAGACTCATTCGAGCGCCGAAATGAAGATGCTAAGCGAGTCATCGGGACTTTGTTAGGTACTCTTCGGAAAATACCAGAAATACGAATCGATTCTCCTGTAGTTCTTCGAGAATTCATGTGTGAAAACCGGCATGTTTTCCATATGTCAGTAATCTCATAATGTGTACAAAATGTACAGTGACCGTGTACATATTCTAGACTACTGTCGTGCATATTCTACAATGTACACCTACACAGTCGTGTACATCATCGACAAAGTTCATTTGGATGCTGACCAGTCATGAGTTTCAAAGGGTCCATCCAAATGACGTTTTGTAATACTCCAATCCAAGGATTGAAGGAAGGGTTTGTTAACAAAATTATCTGTTTTAGACTTGATGATGATATTGATGTAAAACGGCAAAAAATCACAAAATGTTGAGAACATTTGTTCACATGATCTGATGTGCCATGAGCCAAGTGACCAAATATTCTCAACTTTTTGTGATCATTTTTCTCCTTATTCAGAGTCTAAAACAGGTAAATTTGAACTGTTGCTAGGCATATGGTTAAAACATGAGTTATTGTCTGGTGTCTTTTACCATGAAGATCTATTGTTAAGACGGTTTGTTGGTCCAACCCTAGGTGGTACCGGCATATCTGTCAAGGGGCCTATGAACAAAAATGAGGTAGCATCTGACATATGAATGTTTTCTGTCTTCTTCAGGTGTCCTCGATAAAGGTTCTGTCGAGGTGACCAACTGTTTCACGGTGCCGCATAATGAATCTGAGGATGAAGTCGCCATTGATATCGAGTTTGCCCGCAACATGTTTGAACTTCATAAGAAGGTTAACCCATCGGAGGTCATTGTGGGATGGTGAGTATAAAATGTCGAGAAACTGGAATATTTGGATGCAGTTTCCGTCAAATTTTAGTATACGGGGCTTTCAAACTACTAAACAAAGCCTGTTCGGGCATCAAATTGAACCTGGAGGTGCCAGAAATCCACCAGGCTGTCTTGGGGGGGGGGGATGTCAGTGTGGCCCAATAGAGTAGGAGGTAGGGTGGTGAGCTGTCACGGTAGGCCGCCCTGACAAATGGCCTGGTGGAGAACACTTGAATTCCATCTTCTCCTATTTCAGGTACTCAACAAGTTGTGAAGTAACAGAGCACTCTGTTCTCATCCACGAGTACTACTCGCGAGAAACCAAGAACCCTGTCCTGATGACGTTAGACACGTCGTTGAAAGGTGCCAAGATGGGGATGAAGACTTACGTCAGCACAAAGATGGGTGTCCCTGGTAAAACAGTCGGAACAATGTTTACACCAATTCCTTTAGAAATCACGACGTATGAGCCAGAGAAGGTTGGGTGTAAGTACACGGCATGTACCTTGATCAACAGCAGGAATCGCTATATGCTTGTGGTTGGATAATCAAAACCATGTAGGAAGATGATATTTAATGATGTGCAATTTGATGATGGCAACTGCTAACTACTGTGTCTTGGCAGCGGAAAGTTTGGGAATAATGCCTTTCATAACTCTGTTGGCTTTTAATATTCAAACTTGATAGAAAGAAGTCAAGGCTGAAGTGTGGTTGTGATGATTTCTTGATAAATGCTCTGATATGTTGTTTTCTTTGTCCAGTGGAGTGGCTCCAGCACGGTAAACACAACCCTAAGAGGATCACCAACTTGTCCACAGATCTTCAGCAAGTGGCTGGTGCATGTGCTAAACTTCAACAAAAGTTGGACCTCGTCTTGAAATATGTTGATGACGTGCTGGTAGGTGTAAAGTGTTAGACTATTAAGAGTACTGCAATTATAGAATCATTCTGGAGACAAACATGGATTAAAGTGTTCCCATCCTGACCTCCAAGTTGTGTCCTGAAATTCAACAAGACCGATATGGTCTGTGTAACTGTAGTCATTGTCTCACTGTGTACTAACTTTTCATTGCTTCAACATTACAGAGTGGTAAAGTGCAGGCAGACAGCAATGTGGGTCGTGAGCTCATGGAAATGATCAACAGCGTCCCGCAGATTAACAGAGAAGATTTCGAAGAGATGTTGAACTCGAACCTGAAGGTTAGTAAGCCTACCTCCAGTGTTTTCCACAAGGCCATCTGTCAGGGCATCCCACCCTACCTTGGCAGCTTACCATCTTACCTTGGTCTAGAATCTTGTAAAGGGTTTCTATGGGGTCACCCTACCTTACATTGCTGGCCACCCTTCCAAGTGTCGACCCCTTGCAGATATTCATGTATAGCTCACAAACTTTTGTTGAGTCATGAAAGAATGCCCGCATGAACCTCAACTGATCCTTGCATTTTGTGTTCACTTTAGCCGCTTCCCTCGTCTAATTCATTTCCTTCCTTACTATTTCAGGACTTACTGATGGTAGTGTATCTTTCCAACCTGACCCGAACCCAACTAGCAATAAATGAGAAACTAAGCCTTGGAAGTTAATGAGAAGCAGGACCTCGTTTTCATCAGAATTTCTTGTTAAGAGAAGTTTTTGGACATTTTCTATTCAACGTGTAAATTCTATATAAAGCCATTGCTGTCTTGACTTGATGAGAAATAATAAATGGAAAATATATCGAACACATTATTTTCTGAGTATTTTGGAGAAACATGGACAGTTTTGAAGGCAACTTGTTGAACTTCTATCAACAGGACAGCCTGCTGGTCAATGGTAGGTGTTGTTGGGGGCTTGGGGTAAAGTCACACCAGTTTTCCCTGGTTGAGACTAAAACAACATGTTGTTGGTCTAATGCCATATCTGGTTGTGACTATTGTCCTCCCTGATGGAGACTGAAGCTCTGTCCGTTTGATGACCAAAACTGGTTGTGACTATCGTCTTCCATCGTTCAGGCGGAGACATCAAGTCGATGTGATGTCCCAACTGGTTGTGACCATTGTCTTCCCTCGTTCAGAGGGACACATCAAGTCTGTGTGATGTCCTAGACTGGTTGTGACCATTGTCTTCCATCGTTCAGAGGGACACATCAAGTCGGTGTGATAGTCCTAGACTGGTTGTGACCATTGTCTTCCATTCCAATTTCTTAGCTTAGATGGCGGTACCTGACAGTGACGAATGATGTGCCGTGTTTCTAATATTATACTATTGGTGGGTGTGCCATATGCTGCAGGGTGTGCCATGTTTCTACTCGATGTGCCTTGTCAATGCAGTGTGATATGTAGCTACAGAGTGTACTATGTCTCTGTTCGATGTGCCATCTCTGCTGGGCGTGATATGTCTCTACTGGATGTGTCATGTCTATCCAGGGTGTGATATGGCGCTGCAGGGTTGCACTATGTCTCGTTCAGATGTACTTCCTGTCGACATGGTGTATCGTCTCTGCTGGATGTGCCTTGTCTCTAGCGGATGTGCTCTTTCTCTTCTCGATGAGCCATCCCCAGACACCAGTGCACCATGTTTCTGTACAAGGTGTGCATCTACAGGGTGTTACATGTCTCCTCCTGATGTGCCTTCTCGCCACGCAGGTTGTTCCATATCTACGCCAAGTCTCTAGATGGTGTCATGCCTCTTCTCGGCGTGTTCGGCCTGATTTGGATGTGACCTCTCTCCCTATGAGTATAGTCGCGATACGGTGATGTTGGTGATGCAGTCACATCGGCTCTCACATCGTGTGGGCAAGACGGCAGTGCAGCCAGGTCCCATTCGGCTTGTGGTTCTGACTGTCTCGCATGATCTCTTACCGTGTCGGCAAGACGGTGGAGCTGCAATGACCGATGGATTTAGTCTGGTTGTGACTATCTCAATATGCACACTGTGCCGGCAATACGGCGAAGCTGCCAAGGCCGACTCAGTCTTGTTATGACTTTCTCTTGTCTCCTACCTTCTTTGAAAGACGGAGAAGCTATTCCTCCCTCGCTCCCCTGCCGTGGACCAGCAGTACTACATGAAACGTATACAAGACGTCCCGATGGGAACAATGCAGCAAGAAACTGACGGGTATATAAACAACTTGATAGGTATAGTATAACTAAGATAAACCGCATGATTAAACCAGGTTCATATTTGCTTTGACTCAATGAATGACGGATCTGCGGGAGCTGGTTCAGGGGTTCCAGCTGTAAATCGTCCCCCGCCCTAAAAACGGGCGATATTTTTCATTTTACGCAAATGCCTAGTTCCAATTTCTTAGTATAGATGGCGGTACCTGACAGTTACGAAGACTTGTAAAGATATGACACATATGGATTTACCGTGGCTCTATGTTGTTTATCTGCTGGGGAGAACCATGTTCTTCAGAAATGGCTTTTGCCAATGAGACAGTAGACCGGCCTGGCCCTTCCCTCTAATGGATGTTCCTTTTCGCTACTTGGTGCGCCTTGTCCCCAATTGTATCAGGTTCTACGTGGTGCCCCATGTCTCTTCTGGATGTGCCCTCCCCCTTCATAGCGCACCATGGCAGTGTTGCTACATAGTGTACCAAGTCCATAACCCTTTACTAGGCGTACTCTGTCTGAAAATTTTGCAAAATTTTGCTTGCTTTCAAAGTCCATTTTTAGGCTACTTTTACCGAATGACAACTTGTAATTTTGATGAATATCTAAAGCGTTGATGATAAACTTCACAAAAAAGTGAGAGCCAAATAACGAGGTCTGTAAAGTCTTTGGTCTGTAGAATAGATCCTGCCACCATACCTGACGAGATTGCAGATTGGTGGTTTGTCTTCAGGGCAGGCAATTCTAAGATTTGTCTCTGGCTCAGGTAGAGACGAAGGCAATGAGACTTCTACTAGAAAACCAGCTGATGGATGTCTCCAGGGCAGTCAGACACAGGTCTCTAGGTCACTCAGAGCTTGACTGATGTTTTCAGGGCCGAAAGAGGTGGAGGCTTCCAGGGCCCATCCAATGGATTCTCCAGCCAAGTCAGTGACCAAGTTGGAACTGTACATCTCCATGCAGGGTTGGACTCTTTGTCAATTTCTGAATCAGAGGAGGTTGCCAGTACGGAGGTCAAGTGTTAGCATCTTATGGTGGTTTTTCCTCAAATGGGCCTAGAAATACGTCGCGGGACGTTGTTACCATTGTGTAAACACGAGTACCACGTGACACATAGCCCCAAGACTCTCATAACATCTGGACAAATATCGTTTCTCACGAAGTTATTTTCTTACAAAGGTGATAAATGATTCACAAATACCATAACTGGCGGACATTTCTCGCTCCTGTGAAAAACAAACATATTCGGATGGGCCTACTTCCCCTGAGGCCCCGAGGGAGCATTTCTTCGACATTCTCCAACCAATTTAAGTTAGAACAAATAGTTTACTAATGTCCATAAGAATATCATGAGTAATCTATTACGGATGGTTATTTGATGAGTTTTGTAAATATTGTTAATTTTATGATGGAACTTAGTCTAAATTCAGTTTGGAGGCATACCCGCCAAAAAAAACTGCTGGGCCAAGCCTATTTTTCTCGTGGCCGCAACTGAAGTAGGAAAGCTCTCACTCGCTGAATTAGGTCAATTAAAACACCTTCGATCGGACTAGAGGTTGAGTCCACTGCGACACCGCGACTTAAGCAAATTTCGTCTCATTTTCGTCAAATAATCAAATAAACCTTACGAACCTTGTTAACTTTCTTATCACCACAAAACGAATTCAATTTCTGATGCGACATTCTTTTAAGTGAATTTCTCCCCAATTTACTCAATCTAAAAAGCGATTGAAAAGCGATGGGACTGTGGCCTCCTGCATCTTCACTACAGGTTTTCCGGCTGAAGAATGTCATCCCACAGAGTGAAATAGTGACGGCCGACGAATATTACCCCTGCCAGCTGGTTATCGAATGGTGTCTCCGCCAGCTTGTTGTCGAGTCATGAAGGCTTCGATGCTCGACTCCAGGCAAAACATGCTTGTAATGAAGGGTTAGCTAATCGAGCTAATATGCTGATGTCTGACAATGTTATGAGAGGTGCGTGGGAACCTAAAAGACATTAGCAAGCAAAATAAGGCAATTCCTTTTGTCTATCTCTATTTTCACCCCGTATTTCTCTCGTAATAACATTGTTGTTGGCTATGATTGCCCTTGGGTATAAGAGGTTCTGAAATCATGCGCGTTGTTTTATTGTCATGATCATCACGCAATCTTCAACTGCGCATGTGCAAATGATATCATGGTAGTCGAGAATTCTCCTCCGTTGGCGCCCTATTATAAACGCATAAAGTGATAATGTGATTTCTCACTGGTTTTCTCTGCACAAAAGATGCAAGTATGGTGACTTCGCATCGTTTCCTGAACGTCGCAATGTACACTGCGAAGGCCTAATTCCACAAAGGAAATTTCCCGCTTGCATGCTGTCGCCGTCGCGGCAAACTACTTACGGTCTCAGCGGTCATTCAGTTGTTCGATTTCCCCGCTAGGCGGTGGTTTGTTTGAAGCTTAAACATAAAAAGATCCCTATCACATCAGCCGACATTTTGACGGCCAAATAACAATAGGGGCTGAGCTCGAGCCCAGCGAGTATCACCCGCCAGCGCGGAATTGGCGAAAAGAAGTACATGTTTCACGAGAAGACGTCGCACCAGTGGGTAATGTTGATGACCAAACTACTTCGGGGGGGGGGGGGGGGCGAGTGTAGCGACCTTGTGGGAAAATGACCTTGATGGAACTGGGAACAAGGGGCAAAGATTCCTAAATATGATATTGAATTCAAAAGCCAAGAGCTTGCTCCGGCAGCACAAATCATCGACCTGCGTCTCTTTGAAGAGAGTAACTTACTAGCCGTCAAGGGAAGTATAAGATGGCGGCAGCCACTGACCACGTGACCACGTGACCACGTGATAACAAATGGATTAGCTGTTTGTGAGTGGATTATCGTTGGCTTACTGTCTCGGCCGTTGTATCACAGTTGACGTTCAGTCGTTCTGTATCGGTGAGATGCAGTCTTCTGTAAACTGTAGACGTTGTCGTATATGGGGCCGTTTTTACTGGGGGCGGAGCAGCGGTGTGAGATCTTACCGATATTTGTGAAAGTAACATCCATGTCTAGAAAGGGTTAATTTAATAACTTACTTATGGTACTTCCAGTTGACGTAGCCTTGATTCATAAAGTTTAACTTTAGGATATTATGCTACAACCCATTTTAATTACGCATTCATGTTCAAGGAAAAAACACCGCGGGCGCAGCTCAGCGACACTGATTGAACACGGGGATGCATTTTGAAGAGATGTGACACAGTTAGAGAACAAGAATATTACAGGTTCGTAAGTCGAACATATTAGACAGCTTTCGCAAACCTCATAACTCCGATCAATAACAGTTGATGGTCGAAGTACGAAAACAAGTCCTTAGTTTGCGACGTGTGTCGTCGGTAAAATCATTACAAACAATGTCAGGTCATTCGTAGCTCTCCGGAATGATTGCCAAACCTGCCCATGTTAAAGGAAGACTCTTAGTAGGAGCCAAGTGGGACAGATAGTCAGTTCACAAAGCGAAGACTATGATGAAGGGCTGCAAGGCAAGCCACCTATAATTCCTATGGATTAATTTCATGACATAAGTCTTTTTGCTATGCTGCTCTTCATGTGTGTCCTATCGGCTCTACACTGCGTGTCACACTATTATGCATTGCCTATATTTTGCGAATTCCTGCAATTGATTGGGATTATATTTTAACAATGCATACCATATGATTCATTGACCATATACATTCATTATTCATGCCATAAAATGCTCCTTGGATAATAACCACAATAGAAATTGAGGAAAGATTGTATAATGGATGTGCCCCCACTATTATGCAAGTAAGGGCTCAGGGACATTTGGCAGTGTATACTGGCCATTTACTAAGTCTAGGCCTCACTATGGGTAGGAAAAGGGACCTAGACAGTACAGAGAAGGCGAAAATTGTCAAGTGTTTGGCGGAAGGATGCTCTTCACTCGAAATTTCCAAGATTATTCATCGTGACCATAGGGCAGTGAAAAAGTTCGTGAATGACAGCCAACATGTCCGAACAAGAGTCAATAAACCATCCAGGAGGGTGTTGTCTGGTGGTGACTTGGCAGCTGTGAAGAGAGAAATGTCCAGAAAGCCAATTAGTACAAGCACTCAAATATTTCAAGCGGCTAGACTGCCACATGTTTCAAGGTCAACAAGGTGTCGTGCCCTCAGGATCTTCGGAAAAGTGGTGAAAGTGAAAACGAGGCGCCCTCTGAACAAGAGACACAAGGAAAAACGCATTGAGTGGTGTAAAAAGTACCTGAAACAGGATTTTAGCAAGGTGATCTGGTCCGACGAGATGCGCGCAACCCTTGATGGACCTGATAGCTGGGCCAGAGGCTGGCTGATGGAAGGTGAAGCTGCCCCGGTGAGGTTCAAACGCCAGCAAGGAGGAGGAGGCATCATGATATGGGCTGCTCTTCAAAAGGATCGCTTGATTGGACCCTTCAAGGTCGATGATGGTGTGAAGATGAATTCGCAGAATTATTGTGAATTTCTCAATCGGCATTTTCTTCCATGTATCAAGCGACAACCTGCTGCAACCAGAAAAAAGCTGATGTTCATGCAAGATAATGCACCGTCACACGCGTCCAAGTACTCGGTGGGCTGGCTAGCTGCTCAGGGGTTCAAAGACGGCACTTTGATGGACTGGCCTGCGTCCTCACCAGACCTCAATCCGATAGAAAACTTCTGGTCGCCACTGAAAAGAAGGTTATATGCAAATGGCAGGCAATATTCATCGAAAGAGACTCTCTGGAAGGATCTTCAAGAAGCAGCGAAGAGCTTTTCGTCAGCTGAGATAGAAAAAGTCACTTCTGGAATGGATGATAGGCTGATCTCTGTAATTAGTAAGAAAGGTGGTTATATCAATCAATAGGATCAGACAAAATGACGGATGTACTGCATCTAGCTCTTTCTCTTGCTCTTGTAGTTGGTTTCTGTCAGGTAATTGCCATTGAAACACCTTTAATAAGATTATTTGATATCATTACCTTACCATGCATAATAGTGTGGCACACCCAAATTTCAATGTTTCCTCAATTTCTACACAGGAAATTTTGAGAGGAGCATTTTATGGCATGGATAGTGAATGTATATGGTCAGTGAATCATATGGTATGCAAATGTAAAAATATAATCCTAATCAATTGCAGGAACTCGCAAAATATAGGCAATGCATAATAGTGCGAGGACATATAGTCTGCCAACCCAAAGAAGTCCCAGATCTCGTTCCTGCGTTCCCCAGGTCGTTCTACCTATCAGGCCCCCTTTAAAGAACTACGTGTATATACAATGTATATCAAAGATATAATTTTCCATGGTTTGTAGGGAATTAATGGACGACTGTCATCAATTAAACAGTAAACCAAACACGAAACACAAAACGAAACGAAAGATGTCACATGGCGCCATCGCGGCATATGATTGGTTAATCACCGATGAGCGGCTAAAAGCTGCTATCCAGATGTTCTTGGCGACGCACGCTTGTTGCTGGTTGAACCGCGTGTGACTCTGTTGCTCTGCGCTAACGGACCGTGGAACTAGTGACACTTGTCATAAATCACATCATAATGGCTTTTTTATTGATGTAGAAATAAAACGTCGTCTTGGCATGAAATAATTTACATTTTCATAACATGGAATAGTTTTCGAGGCCAAGGAAGTTACTTTTATATTGACGCAAAGACAGACAACTTGCAATTAAAAGTGATCGACGGGCGCTGTGTCAATTTCAGTGTATCTTTATTATATAACGGATCAGCAAGTCATAAGCAAAAGTAACAGAATACGAATCCATCTCGCAATCAACTCCCAAACTTATATTGCGTTTGGTCCTGGAGGATATTTTTACTGTCGATTCTGGATTCCTAATTTTTTATGGATGGCTAGGATTTGTGCGGTTCTGTGCTGATGGAATGGTGATTATCTTGCTTTACGTCGACTAGGATTATCTCGTTAGACTAATAAACGGATTAACGGATAATAATGGAAATGTACAGCAGTGATGGTAAGCTTTTTACAATACTTTTTTAGAGTGCTTTTAAAGAGTAGATGATTTGATACAGATTATCCGCGTCTTTCTGTTCCACTGCCTTGAGCCGGTTTGGGAGGGGCGGTATATGGTCGACTGTCCCGCATCCATCCGGTTCTCCGCCAATATGGACGGAACCTCTCCTATATGGATGGTGTCCAAACGTACATGTCGTTTTGTGCCATCGTAACCGGCTTCGACCTTCTCCATGGAGTTTGCGCTCAGAGGCGTGGAATCTATTCCTGGCGTGCGGCTGGATTTAGAGTCAAAGAATGTTAAATATCTATAGCACGGAATCTTGAAATCTCGGCTCTGACTTCCTGGCACCGTCCTAACTCTAGTTGAAGTGCCTCACGATCTCCGTGCGTCAAAGAACATTGCACTACTTCTCACAGAAGAAGAAATAAGTGTTTCTAATGAATTAAACTACGGTAAATACTCCCGTGTATCGGATTTAATGATGGATGAGACTCGTGTAGTATACGTGATTCCTTAAGAATCAGCCGGCGGCATCTGAAGAATGCGGCATCTTTTCCGAGTCGGTCTTGTCGGAGAGAGCATACCTGCGGGATTAGCTCATGTCGCCTGTGGCGAGGTTACTTTGAGCGGTTTCTGTAAAGTGTGCGAGGAAACATTCTATCAATGGACTCAAAACGGGTTTGGTGTCCAGCCAATGATCTTGCGACTGACACTATGCGCTATACTCTCCGATCTGGCTCAATGCAACCGTTTTATACTCTTTTAACTTCCAATAGATAATCTTATTCCACTGAAATCAGACTTCAATATCAGCCTGACAGCGTCTCAGTCGCTTTTCACTTTGAAATGAAAGTTTGCTTCGTTTTGTAAATCTATATATATTGAACACCTTTGAATAAGGTTTCTCTAAGTTTTACACCTGTCGGCCTATCTTATGAAATATCACTCTTTATGACGTTATGTGAATTCAAATAAATTATCTGATGTCCATTAAAAAAATTGGTCCACTGAGTTCATTATAACTCGTCTTCATACTTCATAAGTTTCGATAATCAACACTGCATTCTTGCTATCTGTAAAGATGTGATTTTTAAACGCCTATGGGCGGATGACTCTAAAGCAGATATTCGTAACCTCTTGACACACTATCGATGTATAGATATTCCGAATTCGGCGATTAATAAAAACATATATAACCAATGACAGCATAATAATAGTTGTGTATAAAGGTGAGCTTTTTGTGTCTTCCCACTTTCGACCTACTCTGATCTATTTTTGATGATAACATTATTATCTGATTCCATTAAAAACATTGGTCCACTGAGTTCATTATAACCGCGTCTTCATACTTCATAACTTTCGATATTCAACACTGCACTCTTGCTATAAGTAAAGATGTGATTTTTAAAGGCCTATGGGCGGATGACTCTAAAGCAGACATTCGTAACCTCTTGACACACTATCGAATACTGGGATTAAAAAATACATGTATAACCAATGACAGCATAATAATAGTGGTGTACAAAGGTTACCTTTTTGTGTCTTCTCACTTGCGAGCTACTCTGATCTATTTTTGATGATAACAGTATACCATTATACCATATCATACGGACGCACTCAACAGGACTTCACGGGCGTCTCTCCCCTCCAGAGACGACCCAAAGAACAATCTATAGGGCACACCAGCGTCTTGGTTCCGTGAAAGCAGCAGCAAAACGTCTCTTATGCATTATTCCCTTTGAGTTTCTCGCATTTTAACCACAAAGAAATACTGTCTCTCTTTTATTCATGTTCAAAATGCAATTCCCTGAGTTCAGAAAATTGCAGCGAGCAAACTCATATTGTGCAGTATACAGTATACAGTATCTCAGGTAGTCATCTTCAACATGCAATATTTTTGTAAGTTATCAGAACCTTCGACCTTACCGTGAAGTAGGCCTCATTTGACTCATTTGCAATATTATGCAATGACTAAATTATCAGAAAAAAAACCAAAAGGCATGCAACGTACTGTGAAGTACAAGCATTTCACGTGAGCTGGGCAGAAACTCCTATTATGGGCCAGCATCGTTGATTCTGGAATCAATTTAGATAGTTAGAGTAATGGGAATTCTTTCTGGTCAAGGAAATTGTTGCGACATGTCATGGTTTAAATCATTTTCTGTTCAACGAGAAAGACAACTCAGTCAATACTCGAAAGTAAATCACAAACGCCTCGTGGTATCAAAACCATCTACCTTCGACAGAACAAGTATCGAGTTTTGGAACACACCCATTTCTGCGTAGAATTCATGATTTTGAATCTCAACCCATACTTCACAGGTATTTCGTTCACGAAACTTTTCTTTCAAACACTACAAGCATAAGGTTACTCTCCCAATGACAGATACCTTTAACTCTAAAATACAAAGTAGATCTTAAGATTTGAAATCCTTTCAAGTTCTTATCTGAAGAGCACCAGTTAGTTATCGCATGGTGAGGTTTGAAATCGGAATCGTTTTGTACTTCGTATCGGTATGTGATGAAAAGTACAGGAAACTTTAAGATTTGTAAAAGATATTTTGCTGAAAATCACGTTCTTTGGCAAGTTAGATTTCAAGGCATAAACACGCAAAGGATTTTTAAAAATATTTGATTGAAGAAAACATTGAATCGAAACTCCATATACTTGCTGTTCTAAATCTGTGCCAAACTGAGTGGGGTTATAATTGTACCATCTTACCTTGCCTTATATCTGAAATAAACGGAACGTTATACAAATCACGTATTGTTCTCATGATATGGCGTCTCTGTACCCAACGCCGTTAATCCCATTTCTTGCCAGCTCACATTTATAGAACTAAAGCAGTATAATGTATTCGTCGTGGTCTTGTTCTCGATGACAGTGTTTACTTCTATAGGTAAACAATATAATGGTTGCAGAAGGTCACATAGACAATGGAAGCGGTAAAATAACAACAAAAACACCAGACGAAAACAAGCAATTTGCATCAGTTTCAGCGGTCGATTTTTTACTTGTTCTATGAGAGAAACAGGCTCAACATCCAAATGTCGTCAGAAAAGAACAACATTTTCCTCGTTAAATCTTGTATCGTCCAATATTCTGTAAAGCTGAAATATGTTCGTTTCCTTTATTACCAATGAGAAATTTTTCAAATGAGATGCTACCAAAAACCCACTGAAAATTACCCCCCCCACGTTAATACTAGCACGACTTGACGTCACACATGAGGATGTCTATGGCGATGGCGATGATGGTTGTCCAACATGCACTCAACGTCGGTAGCCCATTCATCTACTCAACTTATTTCGAACCCCCCGCACCCCTCAGCTCGTATCAGACTGATCTATGAGACGATGACCAGTTCATGAATTTGAAACATCAAGGAAACCTTTCCCTCCACGGCGATATTTTCAATTTTATGGAGACAAATACACTCAGCTAAGCATATTCATTATCAACAACGCTTCATGCACTGCACGGAACTTTGTAACTTGTACTTGTTAGTTCGAAATAATCATATATTCTCTGCATCCCTAAAACCTGCATCCTCGAATTTCAAATCACCCACATCAGCCACTCATTACCATGGCAAATGGCGATACGACATAAAAGCGAAGATGATGAATATTAAACACCCCCATACACCTTTCGATATATACTTGTCAACTTCGAAAAACTTGTTTTGAAATGCTTGGCTGTGAGATTATGAACCGTCATCCGCAATTTGCATATTTTCTTTACACAGCACTCACTTTACACTAGACGGCGTCTAAACTCGGTTGTCAGCCCAGGGACGCAAGCATAAATCATCTAAAGGTGTGACGATCTCGCTTAGACAACAGGTGCTCGCACCCAATACCGGATCTGCTCGATTGACCTCTTAATATTTCACCAGACACAGTTCCTACCTTCACCGAACCCACCATTCTAATCTGCTCAATTCCAATGAAAAATATCGAAAAACGATTGAAATCTCCGTCCATGTAAATAAATGATGAAGATGTTCAAGTTTTCTCTCGGATCGATCCTTGTATCTTTGTTTAGCTATCCTAAGATCACACCGCGCTATGACTACTTCTGACAAGGACATGATGTTCTTGAAGTATGTTGAGTCAAGAAATAAACAAATATCGTTTTCAACCTTCATAGTTGGGTTAGCTTATTAGGGTTAGGATTAAGGTCATCAGTTCAAAATCCTGAAAAATTTTCAAAGTAAAAAAGTGAAAAAAATATTTGGACTCAGAAATTTTTTCGTTCAAAATTCGGAAAAATTTTCAGGGCCAACATTTTTTGGGGGCTGATGATGTTTCTTCATTTTGAGCAGAAAAAAAACAAGTGAAAAAATATTTGGACTTATAGTTTTTTTCATCCTTCAGAGTTGAATTTTTTCATAAGTTCAAAATTCTGAAAAATTTTCAAAGACAAATTTTTGTGGGCTTTTTTGCATCGGCAAATCTGTTTGAAGAAGTTTATCACAGAATCAAACCAAAGCAAAGTCCCTGACAATTATAGCTGCATTGAGGCCACCAGTTTCGACTATACACCCAAGGCTCCTACCACTATTCCACCGTATGTATTTGGCAGTGATCCCAACTCATGGGGCTGTATGAACAATAACGTTTATTTTCCGCTAGAAACAAGTTCGTACCAAAATTACTGAACATACTTATGGTCTACTAGTTAAATATGACCAAAGTATCAAACTCATCATCTCCCAGAATATCTGTTGACAAAACAGATTTGGTGTTTACACCCATAGCTTTTAATTGCAAGATCACTTCAACTATTCTCCAATTAAATCATAACGGTCTGCATCATTCTTTAGTAAAAACCGAAGTAATGAAGGAAATTGTCAGTGTAGCCGAAGGGAACATGGCGATAAAAGTTATTAATGTAACAACTATTTTTTTACCAACCAAATTATTACATTTTCTTACAACTTTGGTGTTGATGAAACTATTTAGATCCTGCCAATATTGTTCCCTGCGTTTAATTAAATGCTGGAGGGAAATAATTAAGTTGCCTCTCGGTGACAAAGTTGCCGATAACTTGATAAGATTCTGTGCAATAACGTGCGGTTGCTGTCTCGTTAAAGCAAGATTATCTCAAAATATTTATAAGTATGAAATATGAAAAAGGATTTGAGTCCTGAAATCACTTGCTTGAGTTGCCAACTCGCGATCAGTTCTCAAACCTTCTTCAATACTTGTTGTCAGATTCTGGCGCCACGATATCCCTCCCTTTCTTCTCAACTAAATATCCCGCCGTTATGGCTTCAACATTTCCATTGTTGACATTTCCAAAAGTATGACAGAAGAAAGAAAAACATGCCTCGCACGCGATCTTATAATACTTGATTAACGAAATCCATTTTTGATAAAAACATGAAACCACAGCGTGATCTAAATCGATCTCAGTTTCAGATGTTATAATTAACTGACGTTTGTTCCATTGATCCCGCACGTTCGTTTTTCTGTGTTACTTTGGTGGACGTCTGCTTTGATAGTTTTTCTTGATTGTTTACCCATGTGAGTACCAAGGATGGTCGGAGTGACTCTACATTCGTTGACAATACACAGCTATTGTATGGGGTCTTGCATTCCTAGGACGTCCATTCCTTTTACACCGGTCAGTTCCTCTCGGTACTTTTAAATGGCCCAAGCGGGGTTTGATATGCCGTTTGTATCCAGCCGCACCAACAACGGACTAACGACTATTTCGGCTCGCTTAGGTGCTATTAATGAATAAGGGAGTAGTTGCTGAGACGCGCGGAGCAAACTATCACTTGCTACACTACACGCGCCACAAAGGACAAAGGAAAAGGAAGCGCCATCACAATGACTTTGTCAAACAAACCCCAGAAGACATCGATCAAAATGGCGCTAACGAATCGAGAGCTCTCCGCCATTTTGAAGTAGAGGTGGGAATGTATCTCTTTCTGTGTGGAGCAATTCTCATGGGATGGCTATAGTCTCATCGCTCCTGACGAGAGCAGATTGACACTCTACTTCTAGAAACTAAATAACATCCATTAGACTCAGTTCGACTGTACAATATCTCGCTCTAGTTACAGTGGAAGGTGTCTTAGATTCATCAGCCGAGGCTATTGTTGTCTCGTCGGCTAATGTACTCACGGAGGACGCGCATGTCATCGAAAAGATGGGACCAATTGTTTGTTGTCCATTTAGTTAATCTGTTGATCAGACACTCGATGACTGCGCTGGAGGCTGGACAGTAATGGCTTGGGTAATATTCAGTAGATTAATGCATTTATACAAGAACATTGTAACTTCTTTAACAGTCAGACTCTTCATGAAGATAAACAAAAGGCGAACGACAAAATAAGAACAATGACTAACGCAGAATACTAAATGATGGTGATCATCATCATAATCTCTAACATGTCTAAAGCGCCACAAAAAGCGATACATTCTATCATCTGATAACATGTTTATAAACCCTGGTCTTATTTCCTCGGCGATGTTTCTGCAATAGCTGTCTCTTCTCCAAAATGATTTCGAACATTACTCATATCAAATGCTCGTGGACCGAGACCGGTCATAGTGCTAACTGAAGTGATCATTTCCCTGGACACAGCACGCATCAAGTTCAATTATAATTGGATTATTTAGCAACTGTGAGGGGATGTGTGGAATATGATCTTCATCCTCCTCCTCTAGCCATGCCAATTGTGTTCGGCGATGAGTACTGCGGTGTTTTCAATCGTATCTGAATCTCCTCTCGTGCAGAGTATCTCTTCATTTCAATGTCCAAATCGAGCCTTTCTGCTCATCCAGTCGTCTGCCCGACTGTACCAGTTCATTACTGCCAATAGCTACCTAATCACTCCCTCTGGGAAAATATCCTCTTGTCCCAATCTTGTTAACCGAGTCGAGTCCTAGTAACTGTAGTACTGCTCTAACTAAGTGAAATCATTAGCAAGTCCACAGGACACGGAACGGCCAGCTGGTTTCACTTGGGACTTGAGAAGATCAGGTGATGAGTTGGGCTATCTAACCTTTCTGGTACATTCACGGTTATTTTGACAGTCATGACAGTGTAGTCTGACCAAGCTTAGTCTAAGTCATAAGTCTAATAGACTTCAAGTTACTAGCAATTAAAGCCAGCGTTTGCAAGAAAACTTGTTTTGATATACCAGGCCCTGACAAAATCTCAGTAGAACTTGAAAAACAAGTTGTGGACGCTTTGATGGTAAACGTACCCAGAGCGTTTACCTGACTCCCCGACGCAACTTGAAGCACTGTTCGATTGAAGAGAACAAGAAATCTTAGCCGGCCTTTATCCTGTGTTCTCGGACTGGACGAGCAGATCAAAGATGAGAGTCGATTAGAGCTGCCATGGAGAAATCTGATGTGCTACTGCAGAAAGCGAATCCACTGATCGGGGTTGAAGAGTGTTACCTGGGCGTGACATCGATAATCCCATCTCACGTTTCACCTGAAGTAACTTGAGGGGAACTGGACATTCTGTCATCATAGGCCGAGAGAAGAAGAAGAAGAAGAAGAGATATCGACGGAAGCTTGCCCAGGCGATCTGTACCCTTCGATCTCTACCAGAGATACCAGTGAGTGGTCCCCCATAATGGTCGATTAAGCAAGCCATATACCACGCCAATCGACATAAACCAGGAGATCAGTTGTCCTCGCGTTTTTCCATTAGAAAGGAACATCGATGGTTATTACAGCGGCAAATGATCAGCCGCCTCTTTTTTTCACCAATCATACTGTCATGGTGAAGACATGACCAAATGAGCCGCCCTGGATATGATTTTTGTTGGATATCTGTCATGTTCATTGGTTAATAGGAATCCTGTTTGTTAAAGGCAGTGCAGAATCGCATTTGGCAAAGGCTATAAAAAAGAGTTAGTGATGGAGTGATTCTTCTGCTTTCCAGGGAACAGATCATCTAGGGCAAGCTCCCGACGATCTCTAACCTTGGTACAGATCAACTAGTGCAAGCTCCCGACGATCTCTAACCTGGGTACAGATCAACTAGTGCAAGCTCCCGACGATCTCTAACCTGGGTACAGATCAACTAGTGCAAGCTCCTGACTATCTCTAACCTGGGTACAGATCAACTAGTGCAAGCTCCTGACTATCTCTAACCTGGGTACAGATCAACTAGTGCAAGCTCCTGACTATCTCTAACCTGGGTACAGATCAACTAGTGCAAGCTCCTGACTATCTCTAACCTTGGTACAGATCAACTAGTGCAAGCTCCTGACGATCTCTAACCTGGGTACAGATCAACTAGTGCAAGCTCCTGACGATCTCTAACCTGGGTACAGATCAACTAGTGCAAGCTCCTGACGATCTCTAACCTTGGTACAGATCAACTAGTGCAAGCTCCCGACGATCTCTAACCTGGGTACAGATCAACTAGTGCAAGCTCCTGACTATCTGGAAGGAATGTTCATGTATATATGCAATTGATCAACTGATAACGAAATTTGTCCCTGAACACAGAATGCTTGCAAGTCATTCACACTGATGATACAGAAAGACTCTCTGCGATTGCATCGAAATTCTTTCATCGATTGATATTTCCCTAATCTATAGATCAAAAGCATTCCTCATGCGATAAAACACAATAGATTTAATTAAATTCCTTAGAGATGGGATGTTGTAATAATCATTTTGGTTCCCCATCGTTCAGCAAGGGATGTTCATGTGTAGATGCCAGTTGAAGCAATGATATTGGAACCGAAAAGATTTTAACCAAAGAAACAAAAATTTAAGACCATAACTTCTCCTTGATGAAATGGTCAATATGTTATAGTGGTGAGGAACGCAAAATACTTCGATGTCTTGCAAAGTCGAACATGTCAAAAGTCCGACCAACAGTTGCTTAATGTTCCCAGGGACAAGTGTAAGAGGCCTGTCTAGCTGTCCGGTCAGAAGGGACCAATCACTTTTTGCCCAGTGACCTTTCAGTGTCATCATCTGCTGTGACCATGTCCGACAGAACAAAACAAAAAACAAAAGAAAAGACACTGAAATTCGCTTACCCGCTTGTGTTGTTGGTGTCTTCTGACATGTCTGATGATACGTTTGTTTCCGGGTCCAATTGCGCAAGAGGCTCATTCAAATTACCACATACCCACTGGAACCGAGCTTTCTCGCGCCGGCAGCCTCAGCGGTAAACACAGTGTGGGAGTCGTGCCTGATTGTAGCTCAGCATCAACATCTAACGGGCTTCGATAACACTGACGTAGTGTGTCTTCTGGATTTCCCAGATTCTTGGAGTTTGCCCGGGATGATCCAGCGACCGATTGATCCCCAGAATTGAAAATACAGTGGAACCCCGGTAACGCGACCACCCCGGTAACGCGACCACCCCGGTAACGAAGTCCAATTTTTTTCCCACTATTTTTGGCTCAAAATGAAGAAACATCATCAGCCCCCCAAATTTTTCAGAATTTTGAACTGATGAAAAAATTTCAACTAAAACTTTAATTAAAAATTGTCAACTGCTTTCGCCAGATTTGAGGAGGAGAGGCCGAAGAGGAGAGAACTTTATCGAGAGTGTAACAGCTCGACCCATTGTCTTTCTGACTCTGGCATCTTACCAACCAATCAGTGTACGTCTACTCCAAGTATACCCTTGATGCCATAAATCTTAAAGTGAAAGCCTTAGCCGCGATCCCTCATGAGGAGACGCGAAATTTAACGAGTGTGCAAATCTTAAACCAATTCAGGGCGAATTCTCAAGTTTACGATGTATCTTCTAAAATGTGTAAAACAAATATATTATTTGCGCTTTGCGCTTGGGGAAATATCCGCGTCGTTTTAAGTGAATGCATTTTCTAAAATTTCATTAGTGGTTCCACTCCCTCCGATCAGCCCTCTATGGGAATGGTTACTGCAACTGGTTGAGAGAAAAGTTGCTAAAAGACTTAAGTGATTTATATTGTACTGAAATCATTCGGGACATGTCCGCGTCTGTTATAATCGACTGCATCTTTTGAAATTTAGATAGTGGTTTCAATAAGCCGTCGATGGCCATGGTTACTACCATTGGTTGAGAGAGAACCGTGGATAAGAAGACTCAAGTGATGTATTGAAAGCAATATTCGATTGTGGACATCATCATAGTTGGCTGAGTTCTTGACTTTGACTTTCCCCGTGGCATATGTGGGCCGCACCATCAGCGTATTCGGCCACGGCTTGGTCGGAGCCTACAGAGAAAAAGGGGGCTAATGGTTGGTGTCAATTTCTCCTAAATTTACAAGTGTCGAGTGTATCTCATAATGATTGTGTCTAGACAGATAATCACTGTCCACTAAGAAAAAAAAACGATACTAATACTAATAATCGCAGTATAATACTTGCTATAAAAAAACATATTTATTTGGCGTTAAGTACATGAGCTAGAAACAAAAACAGCTTTCGCTTATTAACCAAATTCTCAAGTGTCGATCGAGTGAGCATTCTGAATGTGCCGGGTTAGCGTCGAACCTGTTAACGAAAGGGGTTGAATATCGCTAGGGAGTCGTACTAACAGGGACTCACACCATTTAGACAACGCGGCTGATGGATGGGTGTGGAGTTACCAATTGTACGTGGGATAAGCTGAAGTACTCGGGTGTCTCACTGGATCGTGATGAGTGGTTGTGAACTGAATAATCAACAGCTTTACATTGGACGTGTTTAAGTTGTCATTTATCATAAAGCTTAAACATAGACGAGGCCGGAAAAAAACCTGGTTAACCCATCATGATGACCATCATCACGCAGCAGGCGGTCACAAGCTTCCTCCAGCAACCCGTTTTCAATTTGACTAGGCCTGGGTGAGCAGTCTTTCTCCATCGCCTAGCAGTGAGTAAGTGTAAAAACTCTACTAAAGTAGTTTGAATCGACAAAATACACCACTGTGTCACTTAAGTTCACAGGTCAAGAGGGGTAGAGGTTTACTCAGAAAGCTTTGTAATTGATAACTTGGAAGAATCTGTCTGAAAAACCATAAAAATCACGCGACAGACAGTTTGAGGAGTTGAGATGAATGTATCAAATAATTTGATGCGAGCCGATGTTCTCGGGCAAGCGTCCCTATTGAATCATTGAAGATGTATGGCTGTGGCTAGACGAATTAACAACTTTAGATGGAACGTTTTTGAGTTGTTGGTTATCTTGAAAATAGACGTGGTGCTGGAAGAAATAGTGATGGATAATGGAGGTTTATCCACTCATCACAACCGAAGCTATTTGACTCGAGAGGGAAGTGTGTACGATACGCACGTTAGTTACCGCTTCTAAGAGCACTTCTAAATAAACCTTAAACATCAATGCCAAAACAATAAAACACAGAGTACAATACTGCAGTGAGTTGAGTATGAGTCTCATAGATATGTGATACTGCTTTCGTAAAACACTCTGCCGCGAAATATGGCTGTCCAGCTCAGCATCAAAATCCGCCTGGGCATATACATGACCAAGTATATGACTAATAGACGCCGTAATGGCCTGTATCGTATCTCCTCTATATCTTCTATTATCTATCATCATCACTGGAATAATACCACCATTATCTCTGGCTCACACGACCTGCCAGATAGTCCTGAGCTCTCCATCCCCCTCAAATTTCTCCTCACGTTCAATTACAATATGGGCTCCGTGTCTCTGCGTAAGGAACGAGCATCGTTAATGAAAACAACGACCACAATCTGCTCATCAAAATATCATGAATCAAATCGACGGCTGTATCATGACGCTTTATTCAGTTTCAGTGCAGACATTGTGTGGATTTCTATAAACAAAATCTATTGGGACGGGCGTTTAATCCCGCAGTTAATGGTTTTGACCTCGACCTTGTTCATAAGTATCGTCTGCCATGTTTTGGATCATCGTTGACGATGACCAATCACTGTCTAATTGGAGTTTTATCCCGTCCATGGTTGGGGGCTGATGAAAAAGGTTGATCCTGTGCATCTCATCAAAGCATAACAGCACGTCAGAAGCACTTTTTCATCATACAATTCCAGCTTATGATTTGAAAATCTAAAATTGAAATGTAACTCATCAAAATATGATGCATCAAATAGATGACATCTGATTGTGATGAAGAGCTTTGAACCCACACAGGCACTGCAACTTTCTAGTGCAGCACCTGAGTGCATGTATAGGGCATATCTTCCATTCAGTCGATCGGGGGACGGGGTTAAATCCAATTTTCAACACCAATTACGACGTAATTGGAATTTCATATCATTATCATGTTTAGATGACAAAAAGTCGACTCAGACAAAACCACTGAAACCCCGCTGAGGCTCGTATGGCGCAGGCCTGTCTCAAAAGAAAAGCACAAATATCCCAATTATCACAGCACTTTGATATGATGTTTGAGGATATGCCAGACAAACTGGTCTCTTGGACCAAAAAACAAAAACAAGTGAGAAAAGTTTTTCTGATTCAATAACTTCAACATCTGCGCAACCAAATCGTTAGCTGTCTTGTCAACATATTCTCATTTGAACTCCACACCTAGCTTCTCAGCTCATTTCTTTTATAAATAAAGTATGTTACCCTCTGTTCAATATTATACTTGACACCACAAGAAACTGTATATCCTGAAGATTCTTCTGCTGAATAGAGAAGATCGAATGGAATAGCGGGGTGTCCTCCGAAACAGGCCAAGCTGGCATGAAAAAAACCCATCAAACCGCACACTTTTTTCCTGTTCATGTTTTTCCAGCGCATGACCTCAAAGATATTCAATAATTCATACTTTCATGTCAATCCAACTTCCTGCCGATTCATTTCAAATCTCAGCAGTTGGTTATTAAGTATTCAAAACCTGCAATGCACTTCTTCAGTCGTTTGAGATAGAAATCATGATATTTGACAATAATAATTGAAATTCGGCTTCAACAAATTGAAAAGGCTTGTAGATTGGTTATCAATAGCTGTATACACAGCTATTGAATAAGTCTGGGGAAATTGTAACTTCAGAAAACAAGATGAGCATTGATAGATATGTGAATCCTGGTTGAGGCATGTCAAGAAGAAAATAACATTTCTTGAGGAGAGGTTTTAATATTGCCCTCCGCTGCATCAGATCACTCCAAGTCGACATTACTTTACCGAGCTAAGAAAGTTACCGGAAACTGGTTCGAGGAAGGCTTGCAGTTAAAGTAACACGCTGGTTCATGCACAAGTGTTGACCCGAACTTTCTAAAAGAGAAGGCACACTTTGCATGACTCGTACACAAAATGACCAATACTTTTTGACGATATCATGTCCGGCATGTCTGAGAAAGACGAGGCTTCGCATAAAACGTTCACCTTTTCTAGCAAATGACTCCCACTCCCTTCCCCAGTACGTGAAAGTGAAACCTGGTATATTTGTCCAAGTAGTCAGTGTTGACATACACTGTGTCCGCAACCAATAATGCGAGACCCATCTCTAGGAGATTGCAAACACCAATTTGGTCCTGACAAGGCTAATAATCCGTCTCGCATTCTCGTCCAAGGATGGACCATAATAGTTATAATCACATTGCTCTGAAGACCAAGGTAAACCTGTGGTATTTGACACCTGCATGGATGGCCAGGGTGTACTGGTTATCACAACTAAAACGTTAATCACAGATTAGAAGAACTTCACATTGATATAACAGTCCTACTGAGTCACATCATATAAAGAGTAAGCTGCTGCTGTGCAGTCGTTTGCGGTTTTAAACACGCCAGTGTGTATCTCATGGCCTTAGAAATAATTTTCAAGCAAATAAGATCGTTTCCGTTAGGAAAAAGATTCCGGCAGTCTGGGAAGCACAAGTTGATACAGTTCTACTGAACGGCGGCTCTTGTTTGTCTTTACCTAAGACCTAACACTTCCGTATCTTCAGAACTATTTGTTTTTGGCTTTCTTTGAAAGGCAGCACCAAAGGAACTTCGTTGAGTTGTCAGTGGCATAGAACTTAAATGGTTAAATTCCATCACCCAGACCATAATAGATTTATCACTCCAATACTTCATGTTTGTATTGGATGTAAATTGGAGTATTTTCCTCTAGAATCTGTTAGCCACAAGGACACTGTCTTAATGGGCTTGATTCTTCAATCAGGGCCCTTGAACTCAGATGAATGGGGTTTAAATTAGGCCCTCGTCTATAATAAGGATTTTAATATAGAGATAGCTCGACAAGACGCCAGCTTCCGCCCCCATTCACGATTTACGTTGGAGATTTGTGGCTGGGTTGGGGTAATTCATTCAACCATGTCAATAGCTGCATTTCCCCACGTCGGTACAAAGACTATTCGGCGAGTCATAAAGACCTTTTTCCCATCGAAACTACTTCTCCATCTGAATCTAATATCCATGAATGATGCCTGCAGTTATTTTCTCAAACGTACGTTACTTGGCTTCATAGATGGTACCATCTGTTATCCTCAACATCATAGTACTATTAATGATGCATGATACAATAAATATTTTTCAGAATTGCCTCACTACTATCATAGATAAACTAAACGGCAGATATACTTTCCAGAGCCAAATAATGTTTTAACCCTTACATTCCATCAAAGGTTCTAACTCTTGTCAGCTAGCCTGTTACTGCATCCGAATCTTTCAGCAGGAGTAACATTTCATAATCACTGCAGCCAAACTGAAAGGAAGCAGTATAGCGGAATAACCAGTGGGGAAAGTTTTGGGTCGGTTGGATACGAGATTCCATTCATTCAACCGAACCAAAAGCAAAACCATTCTATCGAATATCTTAATGTACGTTTATTTCGTCATCGAATATTGAGGTGGGACACTTTCTCCAGGAGCGCTCTTTCCTGTTACACGGATTCGTTTCACGATAGGCTTATGATTCTCAGTCACGATTACGTCACGTGGCAAGTCTCTCTGCTGAAGAAACCCGACCTGTCACCAATAATAACAACCACAATTGTCTAAATTTAAAAAGTCAAAATCATACCAATTATCTAAACATTATTTTTCAGATATCATTATTTTCAACTTTTATTACATTAGGAACGTCTTTTGTCCTCGTTTATTTATTCCCGGCAGTAATTACGGTGTATGATATTCGCTGTTTGATGATACAGAGATAACTGATATCATGATTGCTACATCTCCGAAAAGTAGTTCGGAAATAAAATTTTAAAGCTGGCCAAAGACTTCTTCCCGTAATCGAATATTTCATTATGCTTGTGGTTAAAGTCCTTTTTTCAATCCTAATCGCCTGACACCCCAACTTGTTTTACAGTCATTGGCCTGTTGGATAGTTCGAAATAGATGTAGCTGTTTTGTGAGGCGCGTTTTAATTTCTTTGGTCGTCACCTCATGTTGAGTGCTTTGTTCTAAAAAAGAGCTCTTACGAACACTACTCTCCGGGAAATAATGAGAACATCAGCGGCAACAGCCATCCCTGTCAAACACAGGGTACAGCCATCCCTGTCAAACACAGGGTACACCCACTGCAAGAAGGTAATTACTGTAGTCCAGACAATTCAGTAAAAGCTATCATTACATCATGCCTCATTAACAACCATATGAAAAGGCGGATCAAGTGAGAAGGTCTCAATCCGTAGAATTTGGCGATTCCTTTTAAATGCGATCGATCGAGTGCCACCGCCACCAACAGCCATCTCCGAGAACAAGTTAGAACAAACACTACCTCTTCAGCACATTTAATTGCAGATACATATACATAAATTGTAGATTAAATGTGAATGCCAGTAGAATCAATCTCCTTGTCAAATTCGAAAGAATGCAGCCGCTCTTAGAAATTAATAGATATCTATGAATAATACTATCGTTTGGCTGTACATTTCATCGAAACAGTTTAATCAACCATTGTCTAGATAAAACATGGTTTTGTAGAGCAACTAGAGCGACTTCCGCTCGTTGAGATGCTTAATGGCTTCTCTCTTGTTTTGATTTGAAGATGCTGATGATTGGAGCTGATATCAGTGTAATCATCTCAAAGTGCGACGATCTCTTTAAACGGTCTCCAGTAATCATTATGATAAACATGCACTGGAGCAGGAGATGTTGAAGGATTTCTTCAATGAAGATCTCACCTTGTAGAGCAGTGATGTCGTCAATGACCAAAACGTTAATTTTGTTAATTTGCCCTCGCCAGTTTAGGCCCTTATCTACCCCGATGAGAGCTGTCTCGGTGCGAGCGGGCTTTTTAAAGACAATAGGCCGTGTTTATGGCTCGGTGCGAGCGGACTTTTTAAAGACAATAGGCCGTGTGTTTTGGGCTCGGTGCGAGCGGGCTTTTTAAAGACAATAGGCCGTGTTTAGGGCTCGGTGCGAGCGGGCTTTTTAAAGACAATAGGCTGTGTGTTTTGGGCTCGGTGCGAGCGGGCTTTTTAAAGACAATAGGCCGTGTGTTTTGGGCTCGGTGCGAGCGGGCTTTTTAAAGACAATAGGCCGTGTTTATGGCTCGGTGCGAGCGGACTTTTTAAAGACAATAGGCCGTGTGTTTTGGGCTCGGTGCGAGCGGGCTTTTTAAAGACAATAGGCCGTGTTTAGGGCTCGGTGCGAGCGGGCTTTTTAAAGACAATAGGCTGTGTGTTTTGGGCTCGGTGCGAGCGGGCTTTTTAAAGACAATAGGCCGTGTTTAGGGCTCGGCTCGGTTCGGCTAAAATGATATCACCCTGGTATGTAATGACCGCATTTGATTGGAAGAACTTGACATTGAGAAGGCGAACAGGCCAGAAGTTCTTCTTGTACTTGCCTTTAGAACTACATTCAATATTTAAAGTTTTATGTCTCAATCAGACCAGAGTTGTATGGCTACACCAGAATCTCGGTAGGAACGTAAATACACGCGACCCGTTTATCGACAACTGCGTGTCATTACATGAAGCACCGCGTGCTCCCATTACAACTGATAGCGACGTAACGGAAAGAAATTGAGAGCCAGTAATTTACAGTAATTTGATATAAAAACCATGAATTATTCACTGATGCAAAACATCGTTACAAATATTGATGCAGTAAATCTTACGATAATGAGACATCTTGATGATGTACAGGGACAATTATACAAGATAATGAACACAGTACATCGACTCGTTAGATATACACGTTTTCACGTCTAATCATATCACCATTTTCAATTTTTCAATTTTTGTTTCTATGGCCAAAACACTTTGAGTTTATTTCTAACTCAAGTCAAAAACTGAAATGCATTCGCCGAGTTAACGTGCTTTTCGCAACACATTTGAACTAAGACCCCTCTTATTTGCATCTATGCCATAAAAAATCAAGCGATTGCTTACCTATAGTTTCATGATTGGTAGAAAATGATATATGGGCACCGATCAATCGGGATAATCGATAAATGAGACACCGCCACATAGCCTGCTAAATTTCAGTGCCGATTCCAGCTCTTCACAAATCAATGTAGCACCCTACTGTACTCACGAGCCCACAAATCAATGTAGCACCCTACTGTAATCACGAGCCCGCTAACAAAAAGGTGATAAAAGAATCCAAAATGCGAACATGATGTTGTAAATGCACCGGGGAGCTAAATTGAAAGGCCAATTGAATTAAGGTAGACAGAAGGAGATTGAGTTAAGAGAAGCTGTGGGAGTTGACATGTTGCGCTATTAAACAAGCAGGGTCCCATGATTACGGCTGGCGCATGATGAAACTAACAACTCATTCCTGCAGAGGAATTTAATCAATTTGTTCTTGTATTAAGAAGACTTCTTACCAGAACATCGCCAATTTGCTTAGACGTGTTGATCTGAAGCTGGATCCGCCTAATATCGTTAGGTAATGTTGGAGATGAGGCGGGGAGAATGCTGGGGAGGACAAAGGGAGACGGGCCATGAGACTGGCAATAACACGACGTATTATGCCCTTACGTCGCAGTTAAAAGAATTCAGGCCTAGCCCAAGACACTGCCTATTTTCTTCAAACGAAGCCCTCTCGCATCTAGGCCTAAATTCGTACTGTTCTTCTGTCAAGCACCGGCCTATCTTTCAAGAGATAACACAACCCCCCCCCCCCACAAGGACAAGTCGATTCTCTAACATTCATATTTGAGTGTGGGCTGTGTATACAGTCATGTATATCATTGTTATTGAAGGCCCAACTCAGCAAAAAGGGGTCTAAGAGACTGTCCTATATATTGACCAAAAACATTTACAATAACTCCAGCAACATTAGATCGATAGCCTAAGTATTGTACCAATGATAAGCTCTCGTCAACCATTATAACCAAATAACATTCAACAAAAAGTGAGTTGGCAGAGATATCGAGGTTTTTATATCTACAAGAAGAAACCAGTAAGCGATAGCCTTGATAATTCATCAGAAAAATTAATCCTTCAAGAATTTAAGGTAGTCTTTTAGACATAAGCATATCTTGTAGCATTTTTCTAACTAAAAACACCCTACAAAAAACGATATGCTGCGCTTGGCAAGCAGTTTCTGGCTTAAAGATGTTCAAGCAAAAAAAATATATACTGGGTTCGAAAAACCCGATGCAAACGCGATATTCATAATCAAAACTTCCTAAAAACATGCTGAATTTTTAATGAAATTCGTTTTCACACTGTCTAAACCAGGACAGGCAGTTCATCTGATGCAACTCTAAAGAAAATTGCCTAAAGAAAAGTTCAGCTTCAACGGAAAATAGGAATGCGTGCTGGAATAAATTCCAAGTTATTTCTTTATTTTCTATACATCTCTTTACATCCGAGAACGCGGAGGCAAATAAAGAATATGAATTTCTAAACATTAATAATCCCCCTCTCGCATTTGCCATAGCAACCGATCTTGAAATCTTCGTTAGTTGAAAAAAATCAACCTTGCACCGACAAGTCTGATGGACTATTAGACACGCAGGGTTGGTGTGGCTAATTAGGAAAGTGTTCCAATGATAGAAATATCCAATAAGAGCCACAGCTGATTATGTAAAGACAGAGATGGCATGGCTCTGCATGGCGCTGCCTGGCGCTTCCTGGCGCTGCCTGGCGCTGCCTGGCTCTGCCTGGCGCTGCCTGGCGCTGCCTGGCGCTGCATGGCGCTCTCTGGCGCTGCCTGGCGCTGCCTGGCGCTGCCTGGCGATGCCTGGCGCTGCCTGGCGCTGCCTCGCGCTGCCCCGCACTGCCTGGCGCTGCCTGGCGCTGCCTGGCGCTGCCTGGCGCTGCAATGCGCTGCATGGCGCTGCCTGGCGCTGCCTGGCGCTGCCTGGCGCTGCCTGGCGCTGCCTGGCGCTGCCTGGCGCTGCCTGGCGCTGCCTGGCGCTGCCTGGCGCTGCATGGCGCTGGATGGCGCTGCCCCGCACTGCCTGGCGCTGCCTGGCGCTGCCTGGCGCTGCCTGGCGCTGCCTGGCGCTGCCTGGCGCTGCCTGGCGCTGCCTGGCGCTGCCTGGCGCTGCCTGGCGCTGCCTGGCGCTGCCTGGCGCTGCCTGGCGCTGCCTGGCGCTGCCTGGCGCTGCATGGCGCTGCATGGCGCTGCCTGGCGCTGCCTGGCGCTGCAAGGCAAGATAACGATAGGGTGATACACAGTGGGTCGTCTGCTCACAGGCACCTCTCTCAAAAGAACACCACCTTCACAGGAAGAGGCCCCAATGGACCATTCTGTTCTCTAAGGTTCATCAGCGAAAAGGCACTTGAGCGTTTGCCAATTTTATCAACATGCAGTGTCCTTTCGTCTGGCAACTAGAAACACCAACGGATGGAGATCTAAAAAGCGTAACGAGCGTTACTGCCACAAACCACGACCCGGCATGCAATCTCAAGTGCTAACATTTTTACAGAATCAATTATTTCAATTCCAAATTAGTGCCAGAGACCATTCGGGCACATAAGTCGGATTAGACGAATTACGGATGCAGTCCCGAAATTCGAATTTCTTTTTCTCCATGATTTTGGTAGCTGCCATATTTTACGCGCGGATACCAGAGCTGAGTGAACACATCCGCATCATATCGCTGGAGAATACCGGGTGCCCAGCTTCGTTCCAAGTCATTGCGCTTCCGCCAATTCATGTTGGATCGTTGCTACCTTTTCAATTGACCGGAGCGATCGACCACCCAAATATCACGAATTCTCGCAGGGAGGGGAGTGGGTTTACCAGACTGAGTTCCGATTGAAAAATAAATTGATTTCTGCAGTGTATCTTAATGACACATCATACCGATGCCAAACATCCATTTCGTCCATTAGCTGGTAAGAAAGTAAATTATCCATCAAAAATAGAGGCATCGTTTTGTGTTAATCTGCCATTACCGTTCTACTGGAGGTTCACAGGGGGTAAAAACAGTTGTAGCGATGCATTTGGTCACCGAGCTGTAGTTTTTCTAAATCAACCTGTAATGTCTCCAGGAGACCTTAAGGTCGAACATTGCCAAAAATTCAGTTTTTTTATGAAAGTGTCGACAACCTGTAAGGTTTCCCAGGTGACGTAAAAAACTCACGATTGCTGATGTTAAGTGTTACTGGCATTGTGACTGACATTCAATCAATTGGGATGGAGTCATAATACTAAACCTCTGGTCAGAAAAAGACCATAAGAAAAAACTAACAGGCTACAGATCAATTGAGACACGAGCCCTGTCTGAACAAAGACAATGGCCTTCATACCAACAACTTACGATCATGTCATTGACTATAAGCATTCAGCCATCCTGTGTATATGTCAATTACTAATCTCTTCATTGTGTCACACAACACTAGTATATTGTATATTCAGATGACTATGAATTATTTAGACACTTGACAATGCATGGTTTGACAGAGTGGAGACTGTCCAAAACGTCGTGAATAGTAATGATAAGCTCCACTGAGAGGTGGAGGCATTACATCGTGTTGCGCAATCATCAAAGCTCTAGATGACTTTGAAGTCCTCTACTGAGACCTGCTCAGTGAAATCACAGGACTGGGCCATTCGTTAAGACTGTCTTTACCACGAAGATTCAAACCGTAATACAGTTCGACTTTCTTTGTCTGCCTTGCATGACATGGAATCTGATTGAAAATTAGGAAAGATACCTGCATACATGTACAGTAAATTATGAGCTTGAACTGACTACGAGGTAACGGGCTTTGAGGGAATGCATGTTGGTTGATTCGCCTCGTGTTGTGCCGTGTCTGTCATTAAATAGACTTTAGGTAGGCGGTCAGATTAAGAAGGAAGAATATGCCAGTGAATTTGTAATGCTTAGGACACCGGATGAAATCACCTGATATTACTGAGGACATATCGCCCTGGGCAAAAGTGTAGGATGATAGAGCCATTTCCTTCTGATGCCTCCAACCCCGAGACACCAGGAGCATTTGCGTAATCATCTCCTATACAAAATGTCTTTCTTCCCGTTATAAACGTGAAATGCGATAAGAAACAAAGAAGATATTCAGCGCTTCCCAGTGTTACTATTTCATACTGTTTGTCCCATGGTCATCATGATGGTATACACGCATGTATGGTCAATGCACAACCATTTTTTGTAAGATAGAACGAGTTCACTTCTTTGTGAAAGGAAAAACCAGCAACTTTTCCCGTTACAGTGATGTAAGCTGCTATCCACATTTCAAAGTGTTCCCACTTTTCCAAAAGGGACATTCAGCTCCCACTCCTGATGTGGAGGCGTGGTGTTTTTGCCAGCACGGAGTCTGACACATAACCGATGACGGAGAGGCCTGGTATGCTAAATCTGTCCAGCCGATAGGAAAAACTTATCACAGGCCCAACAGTATCAACTCACTCAAAAGCTCTAGTGAACACTAGGAGGATTCTTAGCTAGCGTTCTTTCCGCTTACCTACCTAACGCAACGCAATACCATTGTGTTCGCTTCGTAAGGGGACACCGATCCGAGCACCCAGCACCTTTGAGAAATCGAGTAGAGGGGAAGGTGTGAAAAATGACAATTTGCCTTCCTTATCTACTGATATTAAGTCAAGCCCAGTTTGAAGTGCATTACCACTTAAATTTGGTCTTAGATTTCAAGGAAGCGATATTCAACATTTGTATGTTCCGCGATGTCATGAGAATAACGTAAATTTCGTTCACGCAGTGCTGTCTACACATAGTGTAGATGTACAAAACACGCACCTTCCCATGTCCTCTTTGAGCACCATAGGGGGAGGTTCTCGCAGTACATTATGCAATGCATTACCATGTTATGCACTATCAAGCCACCTAAATCAGTCATCGTGAACCGAGCGGGTCAGTTTTCTCCTCTTAAGTTAAACTGATCCGTGGATAAGTTTTTGATAACAAACCATCAGACCAAGGTCACACAAATCCCTGGCCGACTGGATCATATTGAAAACCGATATCCTTATCTATCACACAAATCTCCACCATCTCCAGAAAAAATCCACCTGATAATTGATAATATGTTACCGCGAGGAGAGATTGTTCATCGCAGCCAGAGTCATTCCGGATACGAGTTGTCATTATGTCACAAAGATAATGAAACCTTATCAATTTCCAATCTCTCTCCCCGTTGTTCCACGTCGCCAGTTCCCCTTAGTGAGGTCACATGACGACTCTGGAGGAGTTTTGCACCCACACAAACACACAAGGTTTTGAGCTTCTAAAAGACCTCAGAGATATTTACATGAAAACCTTGGGGCAGCATACACGTTAGGTAGTGTCAGGAGCATACACGTTAGGTAGTGTCAGGAGCATACACGTTAGGTAGGGTCAGGAGCATACACGTTAGGTAGGGTCAGGAGCATACACGTTAGGTAGTGTTAGGAGCATACACGTTAGGTAGTGTCAGGAGCATACACGTTAGGTAGGGTCAGGAGCATACACGTTAGGTAGTGTTAGGAGCATACACGTTAGGTAGTGTCAGGAGCATACACGTTAGGTAGTGTCAGGAGCATACACGTTAGGTAGTGTCAGGAGCATACACGTTAGGTAGTGTCAGGAGCATACACGTTAGGTAGTGTCAGGAGCATACACGTTAGGTAGTGTCAGGAGCATACACGTTAGGTAGGGTCAGGAGCATACACGTTAGGTAGTGTTAGGAGCATACACGTTAGGTAGTGTCAGGAGCATACACGTTAGGTAGTGTCAGGAGCATACACGTTAGGTAGTGTCAGGAGCATACACGTTAGGTAGTGTCAGGAGCATACACGTTAGGTAGTGTTAGGGTTTGCCTGGCTAGAACCCCTTAAATGTTCATGCAAGGTGTTTAGGGGACCTTTGGGCGACTTTACAAAAAGCTGTCTGATCAGTTGGGCTTTTTAAGCCTTAATCCAATAGGTATCTGTCAACGCGCTCACTTTAGATGTGTGTTTGTCGACTGCTGGACTAAAATACTGTGACAGACTCGTTTGATATTGATATACTGTACGTAAGTTCTTTACTGTGCCAGAGACAAGACTGTAGCTAGCTTTGAACTGAGTTTAAAGTTACTTTCAATTTCCGCACCCAGCATGACTCATCCAGGTCAATCAGACCGTGTCTCCGCGAGGTCGGCGAGGGTCGTAAATCATTGATTATCAACCAACTGGCAATGTGTCGCAATATATTTAAGATAAGATGATATATGTATTGCATTTTTTGTCATACAATGGTTAAAGGTTAATTTATGACTGTGATATATAAGGTATACCTTTTTAAAATATATATATATATAAGGTATACCTAAACCGCTACTTTACACTCGCTTTTTGTGTACCAGCGATGGCTAACGGCTCTACCTGGTGAATTAACAGCCAAATGAAAAGATGGTTTGGAGTAACAATCCCTGAGCTCGAATCGAAATATAGACACAACGTGTTTGCGGAATCAGTGCCAAACTTTGAAGCGCAGAATATCAAAAAGAAACTTTGGTCCTTTCTTACATGCCAAGTGTTCTCTTCATGGCCACACTTGAATATGATCGAGTCAAAAATTCCATCCCACATATCGATGGTTCGTTCATGAAATTTGCAAAGACACCACGCTTAGTAGAGGAAAATGTATCGATATTCAAAACCACGATTAGAATTTCCGACATACCGTCCCGTTTCCGTTATTCAAGGCCCGGGGCTGAATCCATCGCGATGCAGCCCCAACACGCTGTGTGGACATTGCGCGACCCGCTGGCTTCCTTTATTGGACATTTATTTGCTTACTTCACTGGTAGTTCCATCATCGACTCGTTACCAACTTGGAAAATAGAAAATACAAAAATAGGTAGGACGTGATCACAATACATCACTTGGTCCGTAGAAACGGTTAACCGCCGCCATGATTATGGTAGAGGTCGACTTTCGGAAGGAATGCAATGCAGCATATATCACTTAATGAACCAAAGACTACGTTGGGAAGGAGTAATGTGTCTGAACGCTCACGTGAATGATCAAGTTATCAAAGGAGAGGAGCCAGACAATAAGCTGCTGATAAGGAAGATGACAGCTCCGAACCTGAAGTTGACAATATCATCAACCACAATAGATTTCACCGATTTTTTGGATGTTTTTTGAGACAAATCAGTACAATTTTACCTTCTTGTCGCTCGTCATCAACACCAAGGCATAATATGAGCAAGCTCGTCTGTGACCGAGACAACAATGGTTAACATCTACCCCGACAACAAATAGAGAAATACCGTTAAACGCCACGACAATGTAACGATTACGGCTATCGAGCGCGGTTTCCGTGCCTTCCTTCTCAAATATCACAAACACACAAAATCCATCAGACAAAACACCGGTCAGAGACCCCACTTTAGACAAACCCGCTATCATGTCACGTGGCTTCTTTCATGTTCTTTGGTCGTCACGTGCTTGAGTCCGACCCTAATTTCATTGGTTGACCAATGGTCAGCGGTGTTTGATCATGGATGCGTGCCACAAGATAAGAGGCAGGATTGATTGCCTTGACCATCTGCAACTTGACGCTGTAACGTAGCGTGGGGGGACAGCAGCTGTCGCCGCTACACGGGCATGACGTGGTTGAATGGGATGGTGTTCGTCGGTCTTTGGAGGACATTGCGACGTCAGGGAATAGAAAGCGTGTACGACGTAAAGGCTAATATGATTATACATCTACTCACCATTCACTTAAGTTAAGACTAGCATGATGGCAAGTAGCTACACACGAGACGGGGGTCAGGAAAGTCCATATGACGCAAAAAGAACAATTGAAGGATTGACAAAGAGATCGAGCACTTTCCCGAATCCATCTGCTCCGTATCAGTGAAGCATAGCACGACATACAGCTGTTGTGCCACTAGCCGTATGATAGTGTTGCTTACAGTAATGTGCTAGTCAACACCCTCGATCGTATGGTGTAGTGCGGGGTTTTCAGCGCTCTCAAAGGAATATTGTAACATTCTAGTAACTCATACCTTCTCTTGGTAGGCCGCGTAACAAAAAGCAACGTTACCAGCAGAACTCATGAACCTGCATAGCTCGATGGTACAGTAGCTGCCGCGCTGCACGCACATGATAGGATGGACAAGAAGGTCATCACTCTGTAACCATGGCCCAGCAGCAGGAACAGCTATCACCAACTGTCCAAGGAGAATTAGACTCAAGAATGATTGTGCTTGCCAAGAGTTCAAGCGAGCCCGTCGACTTCGTACCTGCATCACAAAAAGGTCCTTGGGTAGTGACTAAAGGCTTTCGTATTGGGATAGCAAGGTGTTTCGCGGTCGACGAAGACAGGTGATATCAAGATTATGGAAGTATCGAAAACCAGGTGTAGCATTGAACATGGCACCAATAAACAACCAGGCTCTTCCTGCTATCGAATGGTACCTAGACTTGCAAACAAGAAACGTCATACTAGCACAGGGCAAAACAGGATCAGCGGGCACACTTTCTCAACCATTATCGAGTGATTCTGAAATGGAAACTCTCTGCCTCATGATCTTTCTTTTGATGGCTTAAGTTTCAAAGGGGATGTCTTTTTTTAAAAGTCGGAAAAAAGTGTGTATCAACTTACCTTTGGGTTTAGAGACAAATACTCAATGATCTTTTATTGGCTGGATGCCACTTCAAAGTCGCATGGTTTCTTTTGAAACTCAGAAAAAACTGGTGTCGGTTTACCTTGTACATGATCATTAGTCACGACTAGGAGACAAGCTGGCTGGCGAGGCAGAAAAAACACATCCGACCAAAGTGTCATCGAGAAAAAACTCTGTGCGGCGACCGGAATCCTAACAGTAAAGAGATGGGCAACCTGCATGACTCTACTTTATTATGTATAAAGGACCGCAGAATGCAGACTTGCCTGACCCAATCTGTCGAGCAAAATAGAACTATTCCCTCTTCATATGCACATGATATAGTTCAATATGAGCAACGATTCCGGTGTAAAAGTTTGAAATGCTATAGGATAGAATGTCCAGGGATTGAAGAATTATATCATGCGCTTCAACCTCCGAGCTCATGGTCATGGATATAGCAATCCGTCAGAATACGATAGGACCGGACATATTTTCCACGGGGACATTTTCCACTCTGTGCACCGGCCATTAAAGATAGACTTGTTCCATGCCATTTGTACCTGCTGAGTAGAGTGTCAAATTGCAAGGTGCGTGTTGCGAGTTTCAAATTCCACGGCCAATTTAAGTTCAATTTACACGTAGCGTGTCCTCCGACAGCAGCCAATAAAGATAGGGAATACTGTTAGATTTCTGCTGTTAGTCATCTGAGTAATAGCCATTACTGCGGTTGAACAAATTGTAGAAAGGAAGTAGAACGAAAGCCTGCAGTCATGTTAACTGAAGTCAGAAACCAAAACCATCGAGAAGCATCATGTGTCAGGTGATGAAAGGCCAGACATAAAGGAAGCCGGAGATCATGGTTCCCCTCATTTGTATCCCTTGTGCATCTTTCCCTAGACGGGAGCTTGGCAACTGGGGTTGCTTTGCTTCTCACCCGAAGAGATGAACGTTCGAACCTGAGGGGAATCATGCAACAGTTCGAAAGTGCGGTAACATGTCGAGAAATGTGTTTATATTGACACCGTTAAGATGCTGTGGCTTTATCTTTGTGCGTGATTGCGGGTTACTTGTTAGAAGTTTGGGGTGTCTGAGATTTTCAAATAAGCTTCGCGTTTTCCTGATTAATTTAATTGAAATGTTAACTGTTGACTAGCAATGAGGTTCTAGATAACGTGGCAAACAAGTGCATCATTCCATTATGTCTTTTTAACGGGCACACTGGGCTCATCTTGTTCAATATGACACCTCCCATTCGTACTTGAGAACTCGCAACTGACAAGGAAAAAGCGCTAATTGAACCATTGCGTGTTCGCCCATCAGAAGGAGAGTAATTACCTGTCACAGACTTATCCATCATCGCCAGGACTTGTAAGAATATAACGAAAATTAATTAGATTTATCAAAATTAGCTTAATTAATCCCAAGAAGTGATGCAGTGCGGGGCTAGGAAAGTCGTCGGTTGTAATTTCGACCAACTTTTTCTTTATAAGATATGACAAATCAGTCTCTCAATCAACAAACCAATGCAAATTGGTGCTTTGTGATGTTAGCAAAAGTATTGGCAGATCTCTGCACCAAGGAAAGGGAAATCATGTTACCATTCCAAGCAAAATATCACAACTTTAAAAAGCATGCATTTTCAAGGCATGTTCGCATAATGCAATGACTGCAACTATAATGATGACGTCTCTATGTATCCGACCTCTCGGGTGGACAAAGCCGGCAGAAAGATTTTCACAAAGTAATGTAATAGCTGTGACATTAGTTATTAGTGCGAGTAACTCGATACCTTAGGACTCTAGCAAACATGTGATGCATCTTTTGGGCAGTGATACTGTTTTCCCGACTGGCTGCACAAAGCTTTGGTTTACTGGAGATGATGTCAGGCCGGAGAAGGTGCACTGTTTCAAATGGCTCCCTCCAGTTTGACAACATCTCATCCCAGATGGTCAGATTTCGCCGATAAAGTGGCGTTTCATATTTCGCAAATTTTCCCTTAGCAGTTGAAATGTTATCATGCGCGTTATCGTTTGTTCATGAAACCATTTGATTCAAACATTAGAGTTTAAGTGTAAGAGTTCCAGCAAACTGATATACAAGTAATTGCTCCCGTGTGACATGTAGGGTAGGCCAAAAGGACATGACACTGCTTTAGAGCAACGAGAGATATGCTAAATATGTGGCCATTCTATTCGAAAAAACAACCTGGGATTCAAAAGATCCACGCACAGAGTGACGGTTACATGTACAGTGGAACCCCGGTAACACAACCACACATGGGACCGAGGTTAAATGGTCGCGTTACCGCGGTGGTCGCGTTAGTGAAGTTGAAAATCCGGGGACAAAATGTATGATTAGGTTTTCTCCCCAAAGTTGTTGAACTTATTCACAAGTTCAAAATTCTGAAAAATTTTCAAAGCCAAAATTTGTTTGGGGCTGATAATGTTTCTTCATTTTGAGCAGAAAAAAAACAAGTGAAAAAAATGATTGGACGGGGTTCCATTTGCTTGTTCAGTAATTACCACCAGCAAGTATAGATTTATTGCCATCGGTTATCCTGTTCTTATTTAGGACATGATGTCGGTTATCCTGTTCTTATTTAGGATATGATGTCGGTTGTCCTGTTCTTATTTAGGATATGATGTCGGTTATCCTGTTCTTATTTAGGACATGATGTCGGTTATCCTGTTCTTATTTAGGAGATGATGTCGGTTATCCTGTTCTTATTTAGGAGATGATGTCGGTTATCCTGTTCTTATTTAGGAGATGATGTCGGTTATCCTGTTCTTATTTAGGAGATGATGTCGGTTATCCTGTTCTTATTTAGGATATGATGTCGGTTATCCTGTTCTTATTTAGGACATGATGCCAAAACGCTGTTGGTCTTTCAAGTTTATTGACACACCCTGCACACGGTCCTCGAGTACCTCCAAGCATTCCCTGCGCATGCGCACCTATACACATTCCTTGTCATGCTCTACTCTACCAATATTGTATTATATTCAATTTACATTTCTTTGGCTTCTGAAACCTTGTAATAGTCAAATTAAGAATTTTTCAACGGCAAGGAGCGGTTTACGTATTTTCCTTTGGGTTCGCTTGAAATGATAAAAAAAACATGTGCATGAGATGAGGAGCGCTCGTGGCGATCTCATGTCAATATAAACAAGTTGGTTGGAAAAAACTTACCCGCCCAACCCTTATCCTAGTAGTAATGTTGTGTGACAGACGCCAACCTACAGTGGGAAACTGCTTAATCGTCTGATACATTAGGAACGCCCTGTGCCAACACAATAGTTAACTGTCTCTAGATGCGCTGTAAACATCTAGCTAGTTTCATGCTAGTTTCATTCAAGTGTTACCAGAACAATCGAGCTCTCTCAGCTGTAAACATCTAGCTAGTTTCATGCTAGTTTCATTCAAGTGTTACCAGAACAATCGAGCTCTCTCAGAGTCAGCCTGCGACCACAGATCTCCGTGATAATTAGGTTCTAATATGAATCCCTTGACGCTACCCGCCCGCTCATTGTTGTTATCAGAACCTAATTATCGGCACAGAATCCCCTGCTACAGCCTCGCTCCTCTGCTGCACGCTAACACCCAAATACAAAACTGACGACTGATAATCCATGTCAATGACTAAAAATAATCTAGCTTATTTTGGCGAAACAAAAGTGATGTTATCCAACAGGCAAAGCTATCTTCAACTTCAATGTACAGGGCTGTAAAAGTCCCGACACCTTTTTACCTACCTTCAGGAAATGCTGAATGTTACGATAAAGACGATGGAGAAACACATTTGTTTGTATGAATGCCCCAAAGGAATACTTATGATATTTCTTCAAAACTGGTCGGTCTCGACTGTTAGATTAAAATGGTCAATACCGTGGGAAATGTAGATGAAATGAACAGGGAACGTGCTAACAGTACAAGATACAACGCAGCCCGTAGCCCTGCTAGTTGAGAAGTACTCTGTGGTGTGTATGAGAAGAACCCATAGTGCATGAGCTTTACATCAAGTGTGTCGTGTTCTTCCCTATTCTATGTGTGTAACGTCTTCATGCATCGGAAGCATTAATACTGAATGTTCGGTTAGCACGGATCTGATATTCAGAGACGTTTGCTATCATTTCAACTTTAGTCTTTCAACATGTCACCTCTTGGCGAAGAATGGTGTAACCTTTTTTCGTACAATACCTTTATATTGGGTCTTACGGTTTTTGATGACAGCCAACAGATCTGATGTCGAAATGCTGAAAAAACAGTTCAATCTCTTCTTTGAAATTATTTTGAGAAGTATTTTCTTTTAGGCGTAGGTCTTATTAGTATAAGATTACCACAGTCAGATCGGATTTCAAAAGAACAACACGTTGTCAACATGTCTTCAATTTATCCATTATCAAAAAAGAATAATAACACGACATTGAATATATCATTACTGGTAACTTTCTTTTTAAGATATAAGGTCTTATTGGTATAAGGTTACTGCAAGAACATCTGATTTCAAAAGATGTCAGAATACCCTGTAAACATATCCTCATATAACTGTTGCTATACTCTCAAAAAAACTTCATCGACATTGAGATATCTAAAAAGGATTCTTTGATAATGTCATGGCTCTTTTTTCAAAGTATGGAATGGTTTCACCCATACCACGCCTGATGCAGAGAGAATGTTAGATATTGAAGACACATATTGAAACACCTTGGCTCTTTTTTCGATGCATTGCTTTCAAACAAGGATATGTGCCGCAGACAGAACGTGAGACATTGCTAACACAATTCCAAATAATCTATTGACGTGATTTTTGAAATAATGAAAGCCACGTTTCCAGTGAAATATTTGATTCCAAAGAATACGTGAATTTGGATATGTTCTCCATCAATATCTTTAAAAGATGATCTCCGTTATTGTGTAAGTCACCGTGGCTAAGTGCGGTAGTGGAACATCCATTTGTTTGCTCGGATTTCACGCTCTTGCCTTTTGAATATTGGAAATATCATGTTGAATTCGTGTCTCGCATTCGTGAAACGATTGATGCACCAGATTCCGATGAAGAGTAACAACTACGGACGATAAAACATACTGCAACCTTAACCCTCCAGTTACCAATCTTGCTACAGCACATTTCAGACAAGAGGGGACCAGATCGCTCTTCCCATTCAGCCTGACAGCGTACTACACTCTCAAACAGTGCTATTGCTGATATACTAAACTCACAGGAAGGAGTTCAGACGGTTTAAAAAGTATACTTTAAAAGCTCCCAGCCTGGCAGAGTCTGACATTCAAGCCACCTTTTCCATAAACACATCAATGCCTTTCACAATGACAATACATTTTCTAATATCAAGCTAATTCAGAACTTGGAATCTGATCCTCGTCACCATCTCACGGGGAAGCTCAAGGAAGATCGTAAACAAAAGTGCTAGTGTTTTTTGGGGTAGTGAATTTTCAAAATAGATTTCAAGTTTCATTAAGAACACTGATATGTATACTACACTACTTTCCCTCTGGAGCAGTCCTCTTAATGACGATGGGACGTCTATAACGCTGAAACCATTGCGGTTTAATCTCGCCCAAAGCGCTTCTCACATTATCAGCCTAGCTTTTGGTCTGTCCAGTATGATATGTCTGATCTGGCCATCTCTGCTAGCTTAAAGGTACCTATTTACCGTCACGTTAACTCCTAGATGGAGGGAAGTAAGAAGGATAGGTGATTGTTGAAGGACACAAAGACAAAACTGGGTTGGTTTCTCCAAGAGTCGAACACACGACCTCCAATAATCTCCTTCTCGATAATAAAGCTCACGCAAGTCTTTCCTTCTTCATGCTACACAACCAAATGTATACATTAGTTTCAAAAGTAGTCACTAATCATTCAAATGTGAAATCTCACGGCGACCAGATCTATTTCTTTAATGGACCAAGATCCTGTAGCACCAGACATCGGGCCACCCTCAGCAACAATATATTTTGTGTTAATACTATAAAACTAATTGGAACTTGATCGGGGACTGGGGAGCTCTGTAACAAGGAGCTCGAGGGAGGAAGGGATCATTAGCGATATGAACATTTTCAAATTGACTTCGTGAGGCATCAAAGGCGAATATGACTGGCTTACTCGAGTCATGACATTTCAATTGAATTGATTATGTCTTAAGCATTTCATGTTTAAAGTATTTCTTGAGGCAAAACATACTTGCAGTTTGTATGAGATATTCCAGGTCTTGAAATGGTTTATCATTTCGCATTCGATGCTTTTAAAATGATGTACTTATTCTTGGTCATGGTGAGATGGAAACAAGCCATAAAAAGGATGTTGTGCCTTCGTCTCAAGTCAGCCCTTAGAGACAAAGTCACAACCAAAATGCCAAGCCAATATAAAGAGTACTTCAACAAGCATTGTTGCTCGGATCAAATCAAAGTTGGTAGAAACAAACTGTAAATGACAGATAAAAGATAAACTTCAAAGAGAACACACCGTCCTTCGCTACAGTTGTTGTAGCACTGCAGGAAAAAATAGGAAGATACACACGGCGTAAGATCGTACATCGTAGAGACATTGAGCAGACGCAATGACAGGGGTTATCTGCTTGCCTCTGACTCTCTGCATTAAAGGTCGAACACCAGCGACTCTTTGTCAAGTTCCCCTCCTCTCACCCTTTATATCCACCCACGGCACTTGCCGAACAAAAGTTATCTGTGATGTGCGCGTATCTCACAGAGTAGACAGTTTTCCGGGCGCGCCCTGAACGAGTTTAAATGTGGTTGAAGTGGCTCCTTCGCGGCAGATTGTAATGACAGGCCTGTCATACCAGCTGTAGCCCCAGGCCCAACCAAACAGGAGCCTTTACTCGTATTTCAGGTTCTAGTAATCTAGATACGGCGAGAACAAGTAATGATGTTGAGGTGAAGCGTTCTGACACCAGGCCTAGAAAAATGAAACCTGTTCATGTAGACTGACGCATAATTCTATTACTTCCTTATTCTTTCACTCTAGATCTAGAAGACTCGTGCATAAATATTTTAAGGTTCCATCATAAAAAGCCACATCACCAGTTCCCTCTTTCGCAAATCCTGTATGCACTTTAACCTCTAAGCTATCGACGGTTATGGCCTCTTTTGAACCACGTACAATTATCCGTCAGAATACAATAGGACCGGATACTTTTTCCAGGGGATTTTTTCCACTTCTACACCAGAATGAAGAGAAACCGCTATCAAAACTCGGTCCAATGTGCAAATCGTAAGATCCACTGCTATTTTCGCCTTCATTCTTCGACGGGTTCCAACATTGAGCGTATTGCCGATATCGCCACAGGTCACAGACTAGAGTTCAAACGTTTAACATGTTCAATGGTCCCCGTACCTCTCCAAAGGATTCAGAAACCATTTCTTCTCCGTCATGTCGCGGTGGTTGCAGGGAAAATAGGGACTGGTGAATGTGATCAGCCTGCGGCAAACCGACGATTCAAAGGTTCATGATATTGAAGTGTTTCAAGAGTTATATCTGCCTTGGATGCCTTGGGTTACAATTATGCCAAGTGATAAGAGGCATTACAAGTATTTTATCATTCACCGGAACAGAGGGAGGCAGTGCTGTTGATCGGTCCCCAAGTATTTCTCTAATCATAACTGCTGCATGAGCCAGCATTCCTGTGTTAGGCACAAACATTGGACAACGTTTGAGATTTTCCCGTGTACACGTCACAAGTTTCCGACTGACTTTTTTTCAAGGATAACGCCTTTGAAACTCGGACAATCTACAGAAAATGTAATTTAATACGGCACAATATCGCTCATGGGATGAACATAATTGGTTTTTTTCTGCTCAAAATGAAGAAACATCATCTGTCACAAAACAATCTTTGCTTTGAAAATTTTTCATAATTTTTCACTTATGAAAAAATTCAAGTTTGAAAAAAATTTTAAGTCAAAATATTTTTTTCACTTTTTTTTTTCTGATCAAAATGAAGAAACATCATCAGTCCCAAAACTTTGTTTGCTTTGAAAAGTTTTCATAATTTTTAACTTGTGAAAAAATTCAACTCTGAAGGATGAAGCCTGGCCACAACTTGATATTATGCAGAAGGTCGCCCGAGGCCATCCTACATGTTCAATAGGGACTGATTAGACGACGGATGGACGAAACCATGTTGTTCGACTGTACATCAAAGCCTGGTTTATATATGGGCGAGAATTAATAAATTAGTCTTAGATCCGTAAAACTAACCTCTAGTCCTGAACCGGAGCTCATTGTGCTGTGACTCTCTTTAAACCTTTGAATGTGTCTCATGCCAACGAAGGTTGCCCTGAAGACTTTAACATGCTAGGGCGCTAAATTAATAGAGTGATTAAACGAGAGTAAATAAAATGAATTAAGTTAATTGGATCTCGGGGACCTGACACGTCTTGCTATTAAACAGCCATGCCCCGTGATTACACTCGGCGCATGATCAAACTATCAAGTCGTTCTTAGTGATATTGATTAGGTTACATCAGATAATCATATATACCATTATGGTTTTTGTCTTTTCCGGTTCGGCCTATCAACCCTGACGAAATCTGTTTCATGGGGGTCGATGTTAGGAAGATTTCCCGTGATAACCCGTTGTTCAAACAGCAGAACGATGGAACTTTAGGCCTAGGCACGATATTGGACTTAGTTTAAAGATAATAGACTATGTATTGGGCTAGCCTTGAGTTCTTTTAACTGCCAGGTAAGGGGCACAAATAACGTAATGGAACGATTTTCCCGATCATTATTCTGGTTTTCTAGCTAATGACACTATAACATGTCTTCATCAGTACTAACAAAAAACCGACAAAAAGAATGTTTCCACTTGTTTCCTTTTATTGCTATGGAACCGTTGTGAGCTAAACTTGCTTGAAAAACATTGGCAACATTCGCTGCCCGGGCCGACTACGAATATACCTCTAGCGTCCGATAAAAAACAAATTATAAATCTTAACATCAAGTTGGGCAAACTTTAGACTAATCATTTATGCTATAAACAACCATTTCATTTGATTCCCCACAGTCCTAGTTTCTGCATCAATCAAGATTTACCGTCTCTCCATTTATATTGTCTAAATGGTTTCAACGTCTTAAGGGACATCGTACTAATGGTGATTTTGACTTTCTCAGATCGGACTACTGACTTGGATTATGAATTATAGATGAACTTGGCGTATGCCGGAACTAGTATATTATACTTAGTATCAAAACCGGGATAATTTGATGGGGTTTATGTGAAATTTACATCTGTGCACTTGAGCAGTTTTATAAATTGATGGACATTTATGGGAAACTTACAAAATATATAGGATCGACTGATTCCAGATGACGAAGTAAGCATACTTTCGCATCGGGCCGGTTTTTGGTGGTCCTAGGAGATGTGATATCATCGGGCCGGTTTTTGGTGGTCCTAGGAGATGTGATATCATCGGCCCGTTTTTGGTGGTCCTAGGAGATGTGATATCATCGGCCCGTTTTTGGTGATCCTAGGAGATGTGATATCATCGGGCCGGTTTTTGGTGGTCCTAGGAGATGTGATATCATCGGGCCGGTTTTTGGTGGTCCTAGGAGATGTGATATCATCGGCCCGTTTTTGGTGGTCCTAGGAGATGTGATATCATCGGCCCGTTTTTGGTGGTCCTAGGAGATGTGATATCATCGGGCCGGTTTTTGGTGGTCCGAGGAGATGTGATATCATCGGCCCGTTTTTGGTGGTCCTAGGAGATGTGATATCATCGGCCCGTTTTTGGTGGTCCTAGGAGATGTGATATCATCGGCTCGTTTTTGGTGGTCCTAGGAGATGTGATATCATCGGGCCGGTTTTTGGTGGTCCTTGGAGATGTGATATCATCGGGCCGGTTTTTGGTGGTCCTTGGAGATGTGATGTCATCGGGCCGGTTTTTGGTGGTCCTAGGAGATGTGATATCATCGGGCCGGTTTTTGGTGGTCCTAGGAGATGTGATATCATCGGCCCGTTTTTGGTGGTCCTAGGAGATGTGATATCATCGGCCCGTTTTTGGTGATCCTAGGAGATGTGATATCATCGGGCCGGTTTTTGGTGGTCCTAGGAGATGTGATATCATCGGGCCGGTTTTTGGTGGTCCTAGGAGATGTGATATCATCGGCCCGTTTTTGGTGGTCCTAGGAGATGTGATATCATCGGCCCGTTTTTGGTGGTCCTAGGAGATGTGATATCATCGGGCCGGTTTTTGGTGGTCCGAGGAGATGTGATATCATCGGCCCGTTTTTGGTGGTCCTAGGAGATGTGATATCATCGGCCCGTTTTTGGTGGTCCTAGGAGATGTGATATCATCGGCTCGTTTTTGGTGGTCCTAGGAGATGTGATATCATCGGGCCGGTTTTTGGTGGTCCTTGGAGATGTGATGTCATCGGGCCGGTTTTTGGTGGTCCTAGGAGATGTGATGTCATCGGGCCGGTTTTTGGTGGTCCTAGGAGATGTGATATCATTTCACAGACTGATTTCGCTCGAGAAAAAGAGGCCAAATCGAGCTGATCACGAAACCAGGCCATACCTATGCAAAGATGGACACGAAGGAGCAATACATCAGATAAAAAGCAATAAAAATGAATTGGTTTAATTCACATCAAAACCTATTTATTTTATTGATGTACGTGTAGTCCCAAGTGAAATACGAACATTAGTAAAGAAATTTACTCTTCGTCCAGAGGAATAACACTGAAGAGAAAAAAAGCTTCATCGTCTCATAAATAAAATACTTTTATTGTCATAAGGTAACTTAAGATCAGACTGTTTAAGCCTCGTTTCCGTGACAAGACGGATTGTCTTGAGACAATCTCATCCAGAAATCAGAATATGTCAGTATGTTTGTGACTCCTGCTAACTGTGTTCAGGTGTGGGGAGAGTCATCTTGACCTCAATGTATTGACATTGCTCTGTGTGTTTGTGACTCCTGCTAGCTGTGTTCAGGTGTGGGGAGAAACATCTTGACCTCAATGTATTGACATTGCTCTGTATGTTTGTGACTCCTGCTAACTGTGTTCAGGTGTGGGGAGAGTCATCTTGACCTCAATGTATTGACATTGCTCTGTGTGTTTGTGACTCCTGCTAACTGTGTTCAGGTGTGGGGAGAGTCATCTTGACCTCAATGTATTGACATGGCTCTGTATGTTTGTGACTCCTGCTAACTGTGTTCAGGTGTGGGGAGAGTCATCTTGACCTCAATGTATTGACATGGCTCTGTGTGTTTGTGACTCCTGCTAGCTGTGTTCAGGTGTGGGGAGAGTCATCTTGACCTCAATGTATTGACATTGCTCTGCTTCAAGCCGGCAGAGAGGGACAAAGATACTTCTGTCTGGCTGATGTTGTTTTGATTATCTAGAGGTTTTTGAACAGACTGCGTGGACCTTGTCCTAACCCGATCAAGTTCAAAGGCAGGTAACTGTTAATTACCAGTTACTCACATCAATTTTCATCGCCAGGAGGAACCCTGAAGAACAAACCAACTCATATCACTCCCCAAGGAGGGTCGCCGCGAATAGCTGCGTTCCGAAACACTGATCCGGTTACCGGTTATCGGTGGCCACTGGGAACGGGGCAAAGGATGGCTATAACGCATTCCATGCTCATGGACTATTTATTCTCAGATATGGTCATATCAACTGCACCTATACCAGTGATCTTATTAAGTAGAATGGCAAATACTAGAACTCGTGCAGACAGAGTGGACATCGAGATGGCTTGGTGATGACAAGGTTTAACTGAAGTTAGCCTGGACAGGCCTTTTTCGACATGCACAGATGGCACTAAAGATCCGAATAGAGTGGCTGATGTAAGTGGAAGCAAGTATAGATTAATCCATACTTGGTTGTAGTTAGTTAGCAAGGACAGCACGTCGACACATTTCGGGTGGGGACTTGATCGGTCATCTTCTTCAACTAGAACAAAATACATGTAGTACTGAACAAAGTTTCATGACCCATTTTATCAAATCGTCTCCTGCCTTCTATCTGTAGCTGGGAAGTAACAAGTTGTTTTCCCACCAGTCATTAAACTGAGAGAGGGTGTGTACACAATGCTATGGTCACTTTCTTCCCTATTGATCATCTTATATCAGAGATGAACGTTCACCCCAGTTGCCGGGCTTGAATTGATGACCTCAAGACACTCTGACAAGCAGATTTAACTTTCATAGAAAAATCGAAGTTACGGCAAGTCATGGTTTGGCAGAAAGAGTTAGCTTCTCTATGAAGGTTGACAGGGCCTTGACTGTGTCTATGAATAGGTAGTTTTAATTACGCTGATGATATTGATAGATCCATCCGAGCGAGCCATGCGCTGATCTGTTTCGACGGCGGTACTCTTGTAGCGTCTGCCCCTTCGGGATGGAACATGATCGCAGTAGTTCATCACCGCCTGATAACATCTAGTGTATCGGCAATGCCGAGCGTGAATCATTCTCATAAATCACACAGTTGCTCCATAACGTGATCGGGAGGTGGATAACGGAGGAATATTCGTCGCCCGGAGTTTTTCTACAAAGAACCAAGTTGGACGCGAAGCAGAAACAAAGTCAGTTTTTGTACAGCTTTTAGAATGCCGCAGCGGTCGACCTCTACTTGTTCAGAATCATCATCTATGTGGTCTACCAACATTACATACGGAGGAGCAGTAGCTTAGATGACACTGTGAACAAACTCTGTAACTCTTGTTGAAATAAGTGAGAATAAGGTATGGCATGGCGAAACTGCTAATGAGCACACGTGACGACTGGACGTCGATATCGTTTGCATAATCACTTGAGAAATAAAAGTCTGTACATTTTGCTTTGCCTCTGTCGAGGTACAGTGGTGAAACTCTTCCTCACAGGTTTCGAGAGCTTGTTCAAGTACAATACTTTGATTCCCCTTTTTATTACATTTAGTAGCAGCATACCCTTTTGGAAACGTCTTAAATCCGTACACTTCCGGTAGCTCTTCACCATTCCAGAATCAAACGGCCGATAATGTGTATTCTCACCACTAATCCCTTTGACATGCATATCACTATCATCGGTTGACGTTCTCGCGATAAACTGAATTCCGTGACAAGCGGACTAAATATGAAGTGTCACAGTTTCTCAATCTCATTAACAGTTGATGAGGTACTTGTATGGGATATATTATAATCGTTAAATTGCGCGCCTTGGTACTGCAGAGGCGCGATGGCGGGGAGTCTAGCTTTGTTAGAATGCACGCCTGGGTACTGAAGAGGCGTGAACGCGGTGAGACCCGACTTGTTTGGGTGCTCGCCTGGGAACTGCAGAGGCACGAGCGCAGGGAGCCCAGCCTTGTTGGGATGCACGCCTGGGTACTGCAGAGGCTTGAGCGCGGGGTGTCCAGCCTTGTTGGGATGCACGCCTGGGTACTGCAGAGGCTTGAGCGCGGGGTGTCCAGCCTTGTTGGGATGCACGCCTGGGTACTGAAGAGGCGTGAACGCGGTGAGACCCGACTTGTTGGGTTGCCCGCCTGGGAACTGCAGAGGCTTGAGCGCGGGGTATCCGGCCTTGTTGGGATGCACGCGTGGGTACTGCAGGGGACGCGAGGGCGGGAGACCAGCCTGGGATGCGCGCCTGGGTACTGTCCCACCTTCGCATGGGTACTGCGTGAGGGCGGGGAGTCCAGCCTTGCTTAAATGCACGCCTTGGTACTGCCAGGAAGGCGTGAGTGCGGGGACTCTAGCTCTGTTAGAATTCATGCCTTGCTACAGCAGAGGTGCAAGGAAGGGGGGGGGGGCCTGTTATGCTTAGAGACAGGTATTTCTGAAAGTGGAGTTTTCTTTATAAGACTAATGTTCTACTTTCTTTTGCTTCCAGGTGCTACGCAATGCTGTCGTCTGGTGAAAATAAATCCGACATGCGGATTGGTCGTCAAAACGTTTTTCCTGATTCTAATGTCTTCACATCATGGTAGGTAGATGCAGGTGCATGACCCCAAGGAATTAAACCAGGACCAAGACCCCCTGCACCACTATGACTTGTTGTAACCAAACCATATGGTGGAACGACGATTACCCAGAAAAAGTAATATCTGTTGCAGACGCGAGACTGAAATACAACTGTCAATATTGTGTGGAAGGTTTAAAATGGTCATGGTTTTATCATTTCGCCCACCCTGGCAGATCAGCACTCCATATTCCACGCATGGTGAATATCATCCTGGATTATGGATGTCACTTCAAATCCCGATACAAAACTCAACCTCCATAGTCCCGTATCAACACTATAAACAGGGGATCAGATTGAAGTCAGAGTTGTCGACGGATGATGACTTAATCCCCATGGTTGGTCGAATGACATACAGGATCAAAACGTCATCTTTGTCAGCACACTTATGTAAATACAATACGAGTTATCATCACTTACATTGCTTTCACATGAAAAAATGCTCACTGGGCTCCGGAAGAGTATGTATAGAGTTTCTTTCGGGATAAGATTTCAGTCAGAGTTATTAAGAGATGAAGGCTTAATGCCTCAACCTCTCTAAAATTAATGAAAATAACTATATCATAGTACATTGTACTTTGGTAGTTATTATTGCACCGACTTTGAAATTGGTTATTTTAACTACTAGACTGCCCTGGTAGATATACTCAAAGTTTCGATTGCATCTCTGTCTCTGTAGAATATATATGTGAGTTCTCAGTTTTCAAGAAAAAACTGTAGTGGAAACTTCGGCTTTGTGCCTTTATCCGAGAATTCCGACACATCACATAACATCACCCGAAACTCGATTCCTCTTTTGAACTTTTTCTGCTGTATTTGCCAGGGTTTGAAATTTGAAATATTTGGGTGGCTTTTAGTAAACGATTGGATAGCGTCGGGTTCACGTTGAACTGAAAGTCTATCAGATATCTTTGAAAGCCTCATTTTGATATGATATAGGAAATGACATTTCAAATTGGTTTCTATGGAAATACCTAAAGTCAATTGCAACCACACTGCCACTGAAGAACAAATAAAACATGCTTACATGTAACTCACTCAGAGACAACATGTTTCTATCTGTTGGTAATACATTTATATAGTCTATATCCAACCTTTCAAGATTTACGTGTACATTGATGCTTGTGCTCCTGTAAAGAGCTCCATTCGTGGTCCAATGATGAAGTCATTAATAAACATTCTAACCCCTCTATCTCCTACACTCACCACTGGAAAAAACTTAAGAATTGGGTTTCTATGGTCAGGTAGGCGTACTCTATCCCTCAACACTTCCAAATCATTTGTAGCTAGCATGCCAAATAAAAGTCGCTCAGCTCCCGGACTATATCCTTACCGGATTAAAGTTCAGCACTCCAGTTATTCGAAAGTTTCAAACTTGGTCACGAGGTTTGGAGGTCTATAGCCAGGACCGCCATTTTGATATCGAAGCCAATTTGGTGACTTGAGTGTGACGAGCAACTTATCATTTTTCTTTTGTCTTTTCAGTTCACGCCACTTTGACGAGTGCGGTGCTTACCATCCTCCCAAACTCGACGGTATTGAACAACACCGAGGTCCACTTCGACTGCGACTACGAACCAACTGACGAAACCATCAAAGCGTTAGTCTATTTAGAGAATAATGCTCAAATTTATGCGTATGAAAAGAGCACTTCAAAGAATGAGTCACTTGGAGTATTCATGGGTAGGGCTCAACTATTCTTACTCAGCCCTGGGAAGTTTCGGATGACTGTAGATCAGGTCAGCACGAAAGACCAGCTAGCTGTGCAGTGCCAGGTGTATGGACAGTCCATCACGAATAGTAAGCTTTCAGCGGAAGTGAACTTACACGTAAATGGTAGGTAAAAGGTTAATAATGTATCTAGTCAAGTTAATCTGCAAGTTGATCTTTTTCATAAACAGTTTAAAATGACATTCAATATGCGTTTCGACTGTCTATCTTAACCACTAGAAATGAAAAGATGTTTGTATCTCATTGATCTCGTCACTTAACGCGTACTGGCCGCGGGAACTCGTTCATACTGGGAGGGCTCTATGGGTAATGACTATGCCCTACTTACTTGATCAACCACTATGACAGGCCCGCCGCTGCTCGACTGATCTCCGGCGATGGGGACCGATCCATACACTGCCCGGGCTTTATGATATGAGGGGAAGGGCTACCTCCATACCGTACCTGTATTCAACGACGATGACTTGGAGGCACATCAACGCCCGACTATATCTCCGACGCTGAGGACTCGCACAATGATCGCTGATTTAAAACTACTCATGCGCCCATTTATCATGTTTATCGTTGATTACTGGCGACAAACGTAGATGTGCAGCAGGCAAATGTGGACCAGGCCTGCACTTGCTCGCCTGTAGCAAAATAAATCATTGGTCTTCAGGCGATATTACGATGCTTGCGACAGAGAACGCTCATCATGATCGCACACGACAAAAATCGGTGGTCATGGCAACTACCTTTGACAAGGATCGGTGATTTTACTCGCTGATCAGATGATGAGTGATCTTTGTATCGCTCATCGCAGCGAGCGATCCTTTTTGTCGCCCATCTGTCGCCTGTTTCCGAGGCCCTCAAACCTCAAGTTAGTCTCAGTCGCAAGCATGTCCAGTGGGGCCGCTTTTCCACAAATGATCAAGAAGACGACAGGACTTTCTTCAATCAATATAAGGAGGATTTGTAAGTTGATACTATTCTAATTAATTGCAGCCATCCCGCAGATGCTATCCTTCACAGCCTCGCCGGTGATGCCAACTGTCGAGAATAGCACCGTCAACCTCACCTGCGAGGCAAACCTCGGAAGGCCGGATGGTACGATCAAGTGGAAAAAGGACGTGGGAGGTATGGGCATTTCGAAGAATTCATATAAAAGTTATTTATATCCAAGTGAATATTAGGACCAAACCGATCTGGATCAATCCGGATTGGTCTAGATTAGTCTGCCGTGTAAACGGCGGATGACTGTGATCTGGTCTGGTACGATGTACGCACTAACGTCATTCCGAGACTTACGTCAGTACACATTTTTTTCCACTTTTTTTTCTGCTCAAAATGAACCAAAATCATCAGTCCCAAAACTTTTTTGACTCTGAAAATGTTTCCAAATTTTGAACGTATGAAAGAAAGCATTAGGGTTCGACAAGTTTTTTAAGTACAATTTTTTTCCACTTTTTTTTCCTGCTCAAAATGAACCAAAATCATCAGTCGCAAAACCTTTTTGACTCTGAAAATTTTTCAAAATTTTGAACGTATGAAAGCATCAGGGTAAGAAAAATGTTCTAAGTAAGACACTCGCGGTGTCTACGTCAGTATCAGATTAGTTTTGATGTGAGGGAAGGTTGATCATGGATGCCATTCTCTCGTTACTGATATTTTGACAGTCCAAGGAGAGGATTATCATCATTACTCATTTTTCAATGATGCACACAAGTGTACACTCGCTTTCTATTTACAAACCCTCCGCACTACTCGGTAGTTCAAGTACGTCAATCTACAAGCTTTTTATCATGATATCAATCTAGCTCCACTTGATTCGTCATCTTTTCGCGTATTACTCCATCCTTTGAAATGTCGGATATCAGACCAATGATCCTTTATAATGTGATCCTTGATTCATGAAGTGGTCTTTATCTAAATTGTCATGTTAGAGTCGCAGACAGACAACCAAATAAGGACAAGACGAACGATTTTCTGGCGTAATTGTCCAACTGATTCGCTTCACAGCAACAGCACTGTTCGTTAAAAAAATGAAATTGAATTTGAAAGTTTCCAATTGCTTAAATAGGTAACAAATATAAATGTCAGTATTGGACAAAGTACCTCAGATCTGTCCAAATATCAGTCACGTGACAAGCGAACATGCAGACACAATGTTTAGTTTACAGAGTAAACATTCATGAAATTTGTTTTTCCTACATGAAGCCACATATCAATCAATGCAGATCATTGCCAATTCAGATGAACAGTATCATCGGTCGATGTCATTCGGAATAATTTTCTCATTTTGTCGCGGGCTTCTGAAGCCTTTACGAATGTCCCCCGGGGGAGGTGAATTATCATCCTTCCGGAAGATGCTATAAACTGAATTCAAACTTGAGTGAACTTAAAGTCTGGTCTCTGGTATCTTTTAATAGCTGGTTGATTTCTCGGAGCAATGTTACTTGCTTCTCCCGTGAGAGTTTATTTGTCATTCTCTAAAGAGGTATCTTCCCTTGGTATATTCCTAACTTATGAAATATATTCACAAGGAAGCCTGGTTGCAAAAAACACCTAACGCATTTAAAAGGATTTCTATACCACATGTTCTGTAAACGACAGATCATCGATGCCCAAGTCGGCATGACTTCCAAACCTCTAAATAAAAATCATAAAGTTACCCAACCTTGGCTCGTTGGTCTAGAGGTGTGATTCTCGCTTCGGGTGCGAGAGGCCCCGGGTTCGATTCCCGGACGAACCCTAATTGTTCGAGGTACACTTCTCCACATCATTTTTCTCAATTTCATTTTAGACCTTTAAGGATTATGACGACAGCTTTGCCCCCTGGCTGACGCTCCTAGCAAATTGGGGCTAGCGTATTTTCATTATAATGATTGGTATGTTTAAATCTACGGCCCAAAAATATACTTCCGACACAAGACCAGTGGTATTGGGTAATTACACTGGGACTTCTTTAATTTCAGAGGGAAAATATAGGGCAAGTGCAAGTGGGCAAGGTCACCCACTATCTCCAAGGCTCGCCATTGGTTATGATTACTGCGTGATACTGGCACCGTTTGCTGACTATAGCGTCCTTTTGCCACGGAGCAAATACTAGCTGTCCTCTCATTGGGAGATTGGGTCACCCTGAGTGTTACGATGATACGTTCGGTGAAGTTTACATGTCAAACGAATTATTCAAACGACATTTTTAATTCTGCCTCTGGTTTTACAGGCAATGTCACAGACCTCACAGGCACACAAGTCAGTGAGACTGACAATGGAGATAACACGAAAACGAGATCTGAGAAATACCAGATCACGAATGCGAAACCGGAAGAAAATGGCTCCATCTACACTTGTGAGGTCAACAACACAGCAATCACGGCTGGGCCAGTTCCGTCGGCCGATATCAACTTGATTGTACAATGTAAGTAAAAATTGAAAATGCCAGTGCAAAAGGGACAAGGCATTTACCAAAGCGAGTCTTATGGAAAGTTCATTATAGGACAGCTGAGTTCGATGCTTCAACCGTCAGTGTATTCTTACAAGAATGATAGAAGGCAGCTTATAATACATGTACAGTAGAAGTTCTATTAGCGGACACCTCTCTATTAAGGACAGCACTTGTCAGTCCCGAGAGTGTCCTTATTTAGAGAGGTTCTACTGTTTTGTAAAGTTACTGACTCAGTTTATGCAAAAATGATCACCATCTTGCACTAACATTTTCAATAGGTACATGTTCAAATAACACATAAGTCCCCTTCAATAGAAAATTTACCAAAGTTCGAAAACGCTTGCTCAAAAAGTCACATCACCACTCGAAAAATAATAACATGATATGTCAAGTCACATGGTGAATACTGCAAACACGGAGATATCACTAGGATTAGATGAGAGATTGCACAGGTAAACTGAATATCAGCAAGTATAGGATTTAATCCACAATACTTGACAACAAGAATATGCATCCCCTACGTGTTTCCATCTCATTTGTTTCGATGACGGATTATAGTTCATTGTTATGATATAGACTTGTATAGACCCCGGTATAGACCTATGACCTTAAAATTGTAAAATAGAATCTCAGGTTGCGCAGACTCTTTTTTCAGTTGCCGATAGAAGTTCTCATCACATCGACACGCCGATGGTAGCTTCTTAATAGGTGTCAGCAGTAGTTACAACCATAATCCATGTGTTTGCTGTTAGGAGAGCATATCTTCTATCATGTCACTCTGACTGTTGATGAACAACTAGAGACAACACAAAAACAACATACAACTTTTATTAATTTCATTATTTTTGCTATAATGTTATCTTTTAGATACCACCCGAAATCTAAGCATCTCGCACTCAGGAGACACCGTAGTGACACCCTTGGACATCACGTGCTCAGCGAGGGGTAACCCCACCCCAGAGATGTCTTGGGTCAAGGTCTCAGGAGAGGACCTCAAGCACACAGCTGGCGTCCTACACGTCCCTGCATCCACGTACAACGGCACGTACGTGTACGAATGCTTTGCCAATAACAGTGTGTCAGGAGTTCCTACGGTTCTTCAAGAGACGAAGGAATTTTCAGGTAAGTCAACTCTGATCATTTCTGTGGGCGGTCCTCCCTCAAACCCTTAAGAAATCGTGAATGGGAGGCTTTGGTACCAAAACGATGTACATAATGATTACCATTATTAACAGTATTAATGGTCCACAATCGAAATGTGTGAAGGCATTGTTTTTTGGCTATTTTGGAAATATCTGAGGAGTCTGAAGCCTTCTGTCCTAAAGCTCCTTGCAACATGCCACTGGCTATCATCCTCCACTGATGGACGGATGTAATAGCATATAATAGGTCGTTTTCTGCCCATCAATGTTAATCAAGACTTGTTAGTGTCATCAAGAAGACTCGGAGACTTTGAGATATTGGTCATAAGTGTAGCATAGAGTAACGGGCGGACAGTAATCACTTGATGACATATCAAAACAAGTCAAAACGAAGTTGGAGATGTATTGAACTGTTTGAGGGATTTCTTTCATTCTGTGGAACCTTACACGGGTTAATTGGTAGGACAGGTGTTATAAATGACTATAATTATGAAATGTTAACCACTCCAGTTTATTGTGTAACTTGTGAAACTTGCTTCTTGTTGGTGTGTTTGCAATAATAAAATCACTTCTGAGGTCAAATTCACGCTGTCCACTTTGTTCCTACAATCGTATTGGTTTTAATGACAATTTCCATTTCCTTTGTACGAGAGTTAAGTATTGGGTCGGCTGTTGTCTGTTCGGACTTCCTTATCCAACTCACGTCAGGAACAAGTGAGATGAACGTGAATACATGTAAAATTTGTTTTTAGCATCGCCAACACCGAAAACCTGGTAGGAAAGTGATGGCCTTAATGGCATAGAACTTTCCTACTACAGTACCTGACTTCATGAACCTATTAACCCACCCTCTATGAAATACACCAAAGCATACCACAATTATCAGGAACAAAAACATTCTTTTGAGACCTGCAAGGCAAGCTGATTATAACTGTCCAACTACATTTGCCCTGAAAGCCAAAAGCAATAAAACATAAAGGTGGTCATGAGAACCTCAGCAGACGGAACCTATCGGGAAAGACAACATGTTGGGAACCAGTGACCATAGCCTCAGTGTTCCTGAAGGGGACGACCAAGTTGACACACTGATCATATTTTTGCTCCGTGTCCAACAAGGCTTTTCCATTTACTCGATATTCCCTGAAGATCTTTTACCGCTCGCTGGCTTCAGCATCCCGTGTTTTCTTGACATCGGGTTCAAGGTCACATGGTGACTTTAAACATGCAAGGAAGTTGTACCATGTTCTTTTGTAGTTCTGAATTCATGTTAACTCAACCTTGGGTGGTCACGATATCGTCAATCACTGACTCAATTCAAAAGTACTATGCTTATCACGGACTATCCTACCCTCCATTTGTATGTGCTGATCAAATTACATTTGCTTAGATAATATACTTATACAAATTTCCAAACATCCTCCATACCATGTAGACTTCGTAACAAACATTTCTTTTATAGATATTTCATCGGAATTTTTTGCCTGTGTCATGCAGACGATGCCATTTATATCCTTGTATTTTTTTCTACATGTATGAAAAGGAAATAACTCGATTCTTAAAAAAACAACCAATTCATTTGTCTTGTACTTTTCAGTTTTCGGATACTGTCACATCACCACGGAAACGCAAAAGGTTTACGTCACGGAAAACTCCACTACAAGCATCATGTGTAGAATAAACGGGACTGAACGACCAACCTGGTCGAAAGAGGGCGCTACCAAGACCTTTGACTGCGAATCTCGAGATCCCAAGTACAGCATAGCCTGCGTCAAGCAAAAATATTATAATTTGACTTTTACAGCAGATTGGTCGTATAGAGGAAGCTATAGCTGTGAATGCTTCTTGGAGAAGAAAATAGTAGAAGTCGTAGTCAATGGTAGGTTCCTGAATGGACAGACATTTGGTTGATTGTACCAAGCCTATACCATGTTCAACGAGACTGGGATGATTGCCTGTTTTTCGCCCAGTAGTGTCATATGCTTTGTGTGCAAGACACTAACCTGTCCCAAGAATGTTAAGACTTGTAAACGCTTCATTAACTCTTTCGCGGTACTATAAGACCAGCAGTGTCATCTGCTACAGGTGCAAGACACGAAAAGACGAACTGTCACGACCAATATGCAGCACACACATTTTGTTGGGAACGCAGTTCTCTCGTGGTACTAGTGTTCTTCTGAATCGTACCTTACGATTTCCTTAACAGTTGCTCCAGTAAAATAGCAAGCTAAGAGCAAAACGTATGTTTTCACCAAGTGGATATAACTCTTCTAGAAGGAACACAAGGTATAACCTTCTCAGACAGAGTTTAATTCATTTAGGTAGTACGCTTGAAATCTCCCGGACTTTAGGTAGTACGCTTGAAATCTCCCGGACTTTAGGTAGTACGCTTGAAATCTCCCGGACTTTAGGTAGTACGCTTGAAATCTCTCGGACTTTAGGTAGTACGCTTGAAATCTCCCGGACTTTAGGTAGTACGCTTGAAATCTCCCGGACTTTCAGTGTTCCGTTCTCTTTCAGTATCTCCACGCAGCATCAACACCTCGTGTAAGATTCACGCAGGCAAAGATACAGAGAAGAATTGTATAGACACACAAATCGGTGACAACGATGAATTGACCATTACAACTGAGGTCAGCTGTGCTCATCCGGTGCCTTCTATCACATGGAAGAATGGTCAAGTATGTATCATTACTGTGGATTGACAGGACTCCATGTTTAAAGTGTTTTTCATATCTGGCCAAAGGTGCTAATCACATTTACCAAAGGATAGTGGTGTAGATTATCCTTATGGTAGGCCTGACCAATGCTCTTTCACGGTGTCAACTGAAGCTCGTCGACTATGGCACTGGCTGCCCGGGGCTGTGTAACATTACTAATTGTGATCACACTATTATAGTTTCGTGGCAAGAGATCAGCCAAGTACCTTTGGCCAGATCTACCTGAAAAAAACACTTCACCTGAAAAAGACCTTTGCAGTCTCCTGTCAAATCATACCCACAATGGATTAAAACATAGTCCATTGAAGTAATTTGAACATCTCTTCAGAGGAGTACCGCCACAGTGGCTAAAAACGTCAATACCACCATGTAAAGGCTTTGGCCACTCCATGGAGGGATTTTGATTGTATCTCAATTTTTTTCCGGCAATTGAAAAAGACAAACACATTATTCGGCCTTCGCGGGGCAGGTTGAGAAATTCAATACTGAAACGACATCGACCCCATACTTGTTTCCTTTCAGGACGCTATCAATATTAGCACCTTTAACCCCGTGACCTTACAGACGGCATGCAGTCACGGCGCCTTCAAAGGCCAGACCAGCGTATCTCAAGTCTTCCACGCCAAATGGATTGAGTTGGGTCGTGCAATGGTACTGACCCTGAACGTCACCAATGATGCTATTTCTACCAAAATACAACTTAAAATATCTGGTAAGTAGGATGGAAAATCGCACCAAGTTCTGCCAAGAGATTTTTGCTTTGCCTTACGATGTCATATTCATTGCAGTTCTCATACCAACAAGGATGACGCAGTAGGCCTACTTCGTGCAAAACACATGAAATCAGTACCCTCAAACAGTAAGATAAGGGCGTTCCTTTATATACTTTCAGGCGGTCTCAAAGTTGTGGACACTACTATCCTGGACCCGGGTGAACCGGACACGTCCAAGGAATCGTGGTTTCATGGCCTAAAGTTAACTATTAAGTGGTGCTTATTACTTCTCCAAGGTAGAAGAGGTTTAACCTTTATTGGTGTAGTGGTTTACGTGTCTTCCCGTCAGTATATAGGAGAACAATCCCAACTTAGATGATTTTCGTATCCACTCGTATACCCATAAAAAGTTATAGCTAATTTTTCTTTATTGTTTGTCTTAACATATTTTACTGCAATTGTTATTGCTACGATATCTTTCAAGCTAAGATGCGGTCATCAATTTAAGAACCGCAGGTGCTGGATCCTTCCAGAGTGTATAAACTAATGTATACTGTGGATATGCTATAGGGCGCGTGAGCAAAATGCCTATTTGTCATGGGGCCGAGATGGACCCTGTGTGCAATCAGATCCCCCTTAATTTGGCACTTGATCTTTGATGGGACCCCTAGGAGAGTATTTTTTAAATAAGGTAGACATTTCAGATGTGGTCCAATTAGGGTGAATTCAAGATGGCCGCCGTTTCATTGAATCCAGTATAACTCCCTAAATGATATTTGAAGCAGAAACACCCAAACAAGCTAGAGAGCGTTTACATATGATATCATACAGCCAGAGTTTCACTTGGTCACAACTTTGAAAATGAAGACACCTCAAAAATGCATGCAACCTACTTCATGTCGCTGTGACTAACACTTCCTTTCATTTCTCTGTTTTTGTTTCCATTTTGTGTCCATTTTATAAGAATGTTTGTTTCTCATATTGAGTTTCCTTGCAGTTGACGACCTACAATCCCACCAGACCGAACACGACTAGAATACCGACGCATAGTATCAATTAAACACTGTTACTGATGAGTTGAGGCAAAACTAAGAGCGTGCCTTCGCATCTATCGCCAATTCTAATTGACTATTCTCCAGTTCGGTAGACCTTTCAGCAAGAGCATTATACGTGTCCTAAATATGCGGACTTCAGTTGGATTTAGGACGCGCGAGGTGTCGAATTCACCGCATTTCCCTTTCGAGTCATGCTTATGTTTTTCTTTCAGAAAAAACCTTGACAACCGCAATGATCGGTATGATAGCTGGTATTGCCGTCGGTGTGATAGTGGTCGTTGGGATCATAATTACAGTGGTCATCGTCAAAACCAAGGGCAAATGTGTAGCGGCGACCTCATCGAAGGTAAAACAACTTAAATGAGTAATAGGCATGCGCATGGCGGTCAGATGAGATATGCTACTTTGATGCATCGCATGTGTCCCTTACTCTACCCTTTGCTTGACAGTGAATAATTAGCTTTTGTTTGCATGTTGCCATGTACTGAATTGAGTGCTGCTTTTTAACGTGTCCATGGTACATGTTTTGTCATGTCGACCTGGATGTTTTATCAAATTGTTTGCTTGTGTTTTTTTTTATAGTGACTGCAGATTAAACATTTTGACTATTTCATAGGCTAAAGCATCAATGTTCAAAACTCTGCTAGGTCAGGGTAAATCTCGATAAAACATTAATATTTTATACACCGATAATGTTATCTACTCAAAGTTCTTGCGTCTTCGAAATGTAATGTGTTTGGTCCTTGAAAACAGGAACGAATAGTGTACCTGAATAGCAGAAAAAAGTCAAGTTTGGATTATCATCAGTTACAAAATCAACAAAATGATGTATTCAGCAACCAAGGTGATGTCAATTACTTTCGTTAATCGAATTCAGATTACTTTCAAGTTCAATCAAGGTCACGTTAAAGTACACACTGATTTCAACTCTTCTGGAGTTCTTTTTGCGAAAGAACAAAACTTTCATGATTTACCATTTGCCATTTTAGGTTTTGCCATGTTCAAGAGTTCATACTCATTAAAGTTATTCTAATGGATTAACTGAGGGTAACATTCCTAATTTACTCCACTCACAACTCACTTTCAAATCAACTTAACACTAAAACTGCTCCTCTTTAGCTAGACTCACAAAATAAGTCCATAAACCAAGCTATCGCTTTCGTAGATTCTACTTTTCCTGATAGACCGCATTCACTCGGTCACATTTTAACAGTAGTAAACAAACTTCAAGCATGCTGTGTTACTGGGGCCAAGGTTGCATGTATCCTGTATGTCACGTGTGCATGGCTAATTTTCATCTACTCTCCTCGTATATGAAATAATACGTTATTCGTTTTTCAATCTTGACAAGTTCTGCGAAATACAGTAAATATATAACTTGAAGATTTCTGCAGGGTCTAACATTCACTGAAAATTTGCAACGAAAATCACTGATTGGACATGGTAGGATCAGAGTCTTTCAAATAAATTTATTTGAAAAACACTGGTAGGATGAACGATGGTGACATAATCTGACAATTAACTGACTATTCGTAGATGTGTAAATAATGATTCTAATACAAATGTTGATGTACTTGTGATGCACGTGTTGTCAAAAGTTAACAGTGTCCTGGTAGGCTTTATAGACACGTCTAGAATATGCTTAATATATTTTGATAGATATTTTGATGACAAAAAGTAAAAACGAAAGCCTAAGATAAATCGAATCATGTTCATATGTTTAGTAAACAAACATTCCATTTTATCCTTACTGTAAAGGAACTGACCATACTTCATCATCATACAGGAATGTATATTTTCTGTTATGAGATGATTAAGGCACGATTGTTGCACCGATGTGTGCACCGGTTTTAGCAAAATGTATTAGGGTCCTTATGAATTTATCGTATTAGATATGATAGATGATATGGATTAGATTAGATATCGGAATAACAATGCATATGACCAGAACGTAGTTTTAATACATTTTATTACATTCAAGATACCAATGGCCAATTTTCTTGTGACATCATCCCATGAACTGTTGATGAACAACTTTCGGATACTGATCGATGACAAATTTATTAACTGACTTTTTTTAATGACTCTTTTGTTGGCAATAGTTTATGAATATTGAATGACTCTAAGACATTTATTTTGCATCGTTGTTCTCTCAGGACAAAAACGGAGTAAGAAGTACTCTCATTACAGAAAATAAGGTAAAACATTGTGTTGTAACCAGTCGCCAGTCACCAGTGAAACAACTCTCTCCACTGAAGTTGAATATGATATCTGTTGAGTTTGTCCTGATCTTTTTTGTGAGTCTGTCTTATTTCGATCATTGATGCTACATACTTAGGCTTTTTTTGCACCGAACCCTCCTTAGTGCCCAAGTGGACATGTATTTGAAAAACACGAAATGGATACAGCGAGCACGCTTGTTGATTTCATTGTTTATTTCGTGAAAATTCCCCAAAATAAAAATCGATATGGCGGGAGTATCGTCTAAGTGGTGATGATGAAGGATGCATTAACAATGACCTGTAAGGAGATCAGCTTGGCTGTGAGGCCATGACTATATCGACCAATGTGTATTACTTCACGCGAGACCAACCTCGTCGCAGGAATACAACATCTACCTCTGTATAGTGAGGTTAACTTAAGTGTCCTGTTGCAGGACAGCCAGAGTATAGTTTTGGTGTACTAATGATGCATTAACCCTTTCAGCGGCTCAGCTTGCATGCAGTTTATGATTTTTTATTTTTATGAAAGTACACCAAGGAGGGTTAAACTAACGTTACTGGTGATATGTGTTTTGTATCTTTAGTGTTAAGGTGTTACTTTGATTTGGATGTTTAGTGTTAAGGTGTTACTTCGATTTGTATGTTTAGTGTTAAGGTGTTACTTTGATTTGTATGTTTAGTGTTAAGGTGTTACTTTGATTTGGATGTTTAGTGTTAAGGTGTTACTTTGATTTGGATGTTTAGTGTTAAGGTGTTACTTTGTTTTGCATGATGTGTATTATTTTCTCTCTGCTACGCTTTTCCAGGTGGAAGCATGAAGAAGAGACACAAATGGTAAATGTTATCGACTGAGTTTATTTACTTAGAAAATGAGGTCTTTGGTTGAAACTTCTTGCAGAGCAGAAGTTTTACAGCTTCCTCGCGGTAATACGGCAATGTACAGCCGTAGACAATGAAATTAATACAGTAGTTCAGCACGCAGACTAGGGTAAGAAACTTTATGATGAGGTAGATGAAGAGAGCGTCCTCTGGTGGGAGGTTGTTCTGCTCATCGGCAAGATATGTGAAAGAAGTGTTCAATGGCATTACGAGGATTATAAAGAGTGTTGAGACCAAGAGCAGAGACACGAGCAACTTTCCTTCATGTGTTGTTCTCTGAGTCTGCCGCCCGAGGCCTCTCGCAGCACGAGATTTGAATATTGCAATTAGAATGAGGAGATTTGTGAGAGATATTAAGGCACATGGTGCATAACTATACAACACTGTGTCTAAATGCCACAGGACGTCCGCAAGTGTTGGTTCAACATTGTAATAACATAACACTGGGGTTCCAGGGAATGTGTCTAACAAAAAATGGCGACCACCTATTACAGCTGCAGTAAGCCATGTCGAGCAAATAACTTTCAGTCGAAATCTTGATGATATTTTTGCTCGGTTGAAAGGGAACCAGACCACGTATGCGCGCTCGATAGAAAAGGTTACAATTGTCCATGCCGAGACGCACATACAGCATTGCAACATGAAATGCTGCAATCTGCATGTGAGACCACTCTGCGTCATCAAATTGAATGATATTTTGCCATCAGTGAGATATTTCAGTCCAAACGCGATCCATTCTGTCAAGCCCAGAAGTAGAATCACCCCATTGTCCGAGACAGCGAGGCAACTGAGGTATTGGACGCAAGCATCTTCCCGATTCCTGAGTCTGAAAAATATCACAAGTGATAGCGTGTTGCCGAATAATCCAATGAGGATTACTCCCGGCATGATGTAACTCTGTGTGAAGTCTAAGATCCACTGCATGAGAGCCAGTGGCAGAGTGAGTGGAAATGGTCCACCAGTGAAGTCTGCCATGGACCACGATGCCAGCCGTGTAGTCACGTGTTGCACCATTGTAATACACACGCGACGGACCAGGTGGATTTGTCCACACACGGTCCTATTACAAGTAATGTCCGTGGGCCACAGGACAACACATTATGGCCGCAATTGGTCCTGCTCACAATGGGGAGGTGGGGATTACCACATCGATCCTTCGTGCCGATTATGAAACCAAAGTCATTGTTCAGACAGAGGGCTTAAGATCTCTACCTAAAACCTCTGCCAAATGCTCTTTGATGACCTTTGTAAGCACGGGCGAAGAATGCCCTCGAAATGTAACTGGAGAACCGTCGGTTGAGTTGCTGCCTTAAGCCGCGACAAACCGTAGGTTACACCACGATCATTTAAAGGCACAGTACATCCCCTGAATCTTTGTTAACATTTACATCTACCGGCCATAAAATGCGTTCCTCTGTCAGCCGGCGAACTGACCGCTGGTTGCCTTCATGCAGTGTTGAACAGATCCGGCGAATTGACCGCTGGTTGCCTTCATGCAGTGTTGAACAGATCCTGCTTCCGTTCTCAACCGGCGAACTGACCGCTGGTTGCCTTCATGCAGTGTTGAACAGATCCTGCTTCCGTTCTCAACCGGCGAACTGACCGCTGGTTGCCTTCATGCAGTGTTGAACAGATCCTGCTTCGGTTTCAACCGGCGAACTGACCGCTGGTTGCCTTCATGCAGTGTTGAACAGATCCGGCGAATTGACCGCTGGTTGCCTTCATGCAGTGTTGAACAGATCCTGCTTCCGTTCTCAACCGGCGAACTGACCGCTGGTTGCCTTCATGCAGTGTTGAACAGATCCTGCTTCCGTTCTCAACCGGCGAACTGACCGCTGGTTGCCTTCATGCAGTGTTGATCAGATCCTGCTTCCGTTCTCAACCGGCGAACTGACCGCTGGTTGCCTTCATGCAGTGTTGATCAGATCCTGCTTCCGTTCTCAACCGGCGAACTGACCGCTGGTTGCCTTCATGCAGTGTTGATCAGATCCTGCTTCCGTTCTCAACCGGCGAACTGACCGCTGGTTGCCTTCATGCAGTGTTGAACAGATCTTGCTTCCGTTCTCAACCGGCGAACTGACCGCTGGTTGCCTTCATGCAGTGTTGAACAGATCTTGCTTCCGTTCTCAACCGGCGAACTGACCGCTGGTTGCCTTCATGCAGTGTTGAACAGATCCTGCTTCCGTTCTCAACCGGCGAACTGACCGCTGGTTGCCTTCATGCAGTGTTGAACAGATCTTGCTTCCGTTCTCAACCGGCGAACTGACCGCTGGTTGCCTTCATGCAGTGTTGAACAGATCTTGCTTCCGTTCTCAACCGGCGAACTGACCGCTGGTTGCCTTCATGCAGTGTTGAACAGATCCTGCTTCCGTTCTCAAACGAAGACTACCAGCTGGAGACAGTCATGTCTGTCAGCAAAAGCGTAGGCAATGAACAAAATAATTCCGTCTCAAAAATGGCCGATCTGCATGACTGTATTGCTTCTCATTGCGTTTCAAGTTGTTATCAATCATGCCCATAGACAGAAATAACACGTCCTCCTCAAACATGCTAAATTAAACTCTTCCATACGTTAACATACTCGTTTTGTATCCATGAAGGTATAATAAGAATTATAATTTTAGCTCAAACGTGTCCTTGCCGATATCAGCAGTCATACACTGCTGGCGTTAGCCAAGCGGCCTTGTCACGTGAGGCTTTGACTTGTTTGTCGCATCATGGATGACTTACATGTATCATAGTTGGTAGTTCAAACCATAGTTGGTAGTTCAAACCATAGTTGGTAGTTCAAAAAAACGTTTTGAAATGTTAACCTGACTAAGCATAGAGTATATGACACATACTGAAAAACAGTTTTCCTGGACCAGATTAACAAACAGGGATTCTGGAACAATCCAGCGAGTCTTAACGATTCAGCTGTAGCATTTCAGTGAACATATCACACCTACCATGCTCTTCACACTGCATGCTGGCATTCATAATTCTGTTCAAGACTTCGTTTTCACTGCATGGTTTCTCAAGTAATGTTCTCTCCTCTCTCTTCAAGGGATCCAGCACCTTCGAAACCTTTAAGTCCGATCATAAAGTCGCCAACAATAAGAACATGGTAGATATAATCAGGAAGCCTTATCCAGAACCTGTCTTCGAAAAAAACCCACCATCACCAGACGAGGAGTCGGAAAAGTATGAAATGAGCCCGTTAACTCATCCGGAATGATGCCTTCAAAAATGATATCTGTATCTTTGCGTTTGGTTCATATGTTCTCCTTTAATCAGGTCTTGGTTATTAAAGGTGACATGCATGAATAAAAACCCTAACGGCCAAGTTAGAAAACACGAACACCCGACCACCAAACGACCAACTGCACTTGAAACATGATAGACACCCAGTGACTGGTCTCACTTGACTGTACAAACAATGAGTTCATTGACGAGACAGGTCACAGAGACGCTCTCCTGTATAGCAAAAATGAAAAATGTTCCTCGAACGGGTTCGAATACGGAACCCTCGCCACTTGATCCTTACCGTCTTACCGACTATGCCATGAAGACGCTGTTGTAGATGAACATATTTTTCAGTTTTTTGTATTTCACGTACAAGCTTGACAGAATGGCGTCTTTTGTGCCATCTGTACCATTCTCAGTTTTAAAGTGACCTTTAAAATTGTACCCTTTTACAATATTGGCAAAGTGAATTCATAAGATACATAATCAGGAGATGAACATGACACCCTGTGATGATTATAAGAGCACGCAGCTATTTTTCGAGTTTTAAAGATGCAAAACAATTTCCCGCTTTGCTAGTATTAAAACCATCCGTGTATTGAAGAACTGTCTGATGAGGTGGCATTCGATTTCAAACAATGGTCGCAATGGCCACTTATAGTACTGATGCTCGTACTGGGCCACATCCAGTGCTCTGTTGGTGGAGACGGTAGCGCCACTGCGGCCTCTTGGTAGTCTATCATATCTGAGAGCGATTGAAACATGGCTGAACGGCGGTTCAAAACATGGCGGACGGGCGTTAGTGTTTTCTCACTAGGCCGTTAGGGTTTTATGTGTGCATGTCAGCTTTCAGTTTGGTCATGGTCACTTGGTCTTATCGTGAGCAAGTTGCCTCAGGTGTAGAGCTGTACTACAGGGGCCAGGCATGTATATACGTACACGTATATGTAAAAAACTCACGAACAATAACGAAGTCGGGGAATATAAGAATGGAATGAAATTTGCCACATGCCTCATTAAAATGAAACACGAAAACCGAGTTTGTTTGGGTTTCTGTGGTAGTTGGGATGTTATATCCACTGGAATATCACGGAAACCACCACACACCGTATTCATGAAGTCTTTGACCGTGACCTTGATGACAATGACCTTGATGTTTCTATTCAAAGATGACTTCGGGTAAAAACTGAAACGATGTTAACATTGCTTTTGTATAGTTATAAATTTATGCTTGAAGTTATTACGATTATACTACTCTAGTTTCTACATTGTCTGGTCACTCCAGAGAAAATTCAGGTACCTCCCAGATATGAATTATTTGGTCAGTCAATAACTACAAGTCTCAATTGATTGGACTGAAAAAGTTGTTCATTTCAAACGAGGAAGTGCTAGTTAAACTGATCAATTCCATCAACATAGCGGCCTATTACCACAGGTTAGATCGTCATTTTCACCTTAACCTTTTTGTGTTCAAAGGGTGTACGTTTTTCGGTAGGGTAATTGCCACACTTTCACTGCTTCAACAAAGCTCCACATGGCTACAGAACCATTACCAAGATGTCTGCGAGGCTACCATGTTGAGGAGAAGGTACTTGGATATAGGTCTCCGTTAGAGGGGAGAGTTGCTACAATAGAAGTACGCGGATCACTACCGAATCCCAGTCCACACAATACGAAAATGCAAATAAAAGTGGTAGCTGTCATTCGGGTCACCTGGTCCGTGGTGGGAGATGCCTGCCTCTTCTCTCGAGTGACCAGACAATGGAGGAAAGAGAGTGGTATATGAATATTACATAACATTTTCTATAATGGATTGTAAATACATGTATCCGAGGTAACATAACGGTTATAATAAACAAGATGCATGTATTAATTGTTTTATTTATTGCGATGTTTCTAAAACAAATGTGAATTCTGCACGTAGGAAATAAATGTTTGGAACTTTTATGGTTGAAGTTAGGAACGGCGTTTGTTTCACCACTATTAAGGGAAAATCCTAGTAAATAGTAATAATATCTAGGAAATTGGGCCCATAACTTTCTACTACATGCACATAGTATGATGGACAGCCGGATACATTTTGTATGTCCTATCGTTTTGTAAGCCACCAACAGGCGGGTCGTTTTAGCTTTACAAAGTAGCTATTCTTACGGAACCGTAACAATAGAATTTCAGCGATTTTAGGGATTAAACTGGGGATTAGGGGACAAAGATTAGTGTTAAGAAAGGGTTAGGGTTAGTGTTAGGAGTATGGGTCAAGGTCAAGCTTAGGTTTGGGGTAGGAGTAAGGCTCAAAAGTGAAAATGACCGCCGTAAGAATAGCGAGTTGTTCGCATGTAAAATGCATCAGAGACTGCTGTAAAACAGCCAAGCCTTGCTTTAAGTGCTCTTGATAGTTTTTATATATGAAGCATTGTATTTGTATGTTAAAGGACTGGTGATATTCAATATTGTTACACTTCATTTTGATTAGGGAATTGGTAGCTCACTGGAGGTATTAGTAGTCTCCCCCAAGACCGCGAGGACGGAGCAAATATGTAGGCGAATACCGAGGCGGCTTCCGCGGTTTTGGGCGAAATTACAGCACCACCAGGTAATTGAGTATCATCAGCTGAGAGTTGCTAAGGGTGATAGGCTGGTTGCTATGGTCGCATGAGAGATTGGTGTATGCTATGTGGGTTGCTATGATCGCATGCTTGTAGCGATGGCCACTCACGGGATGCCATAGATGACAGTCGGGGATGGCAGGTGGGAAACGGATTGCCCCCACCTGGTTTGCTATGGCCGTACGCGGGGTTGCTATGGCCGCACGCGGGGTTGCTATGGCCGCAGGCGGGGTTGCTATCACGCGGTTTGTTATGGCCTCAGTCACGCGGGGTTGCTATGGCCGCAGGCGGGGTTGCTATCACGCGGTTTGCTATGGCCTCAGTCACGCGGGGTTGCTATGGCCGCACGCGGGGTTGCTATCACGCGGTTTGTCATGGCCTCAGTCACGCGGGGTTGCTATGGCCGCAGGCGGGGTTGCTATCACGCGGTTTGCTATGGCCTCAGTCACGCGGGGTTGCTATGGCCGCACGCGGGGTTGCTATCACGCGGTTTGTCATGGCCTCAGTCACGCGGGGTTGCTATGGCCGCACGCGGGGTTGCTATCACGCGGTTTGTCATGGCCTCAGTCACGCGGGGTTGCTATGGCCGCAGGCGGGGTTGCTATCACGCGGTTTGTTATGGCCTCAGTCACGCGGGGTTGCTATGGCCGCAGGCGGGGTTGCTATCACGCGGTTTGCTATGGCCTCAGTCACGCGCGGTTGCTATGGCCGCACGCGGGGTTGCTATCACGCGGTTTGTTATGGCCTCAGTCACGCGGGGTTGCTATGGCCGCACGCGGGGTTGCTATGGCCGCACGCGGGGTTGCTATCACGCGGTTTGCTATGGCCTCAGTCACGCGGGGTTGCTATGGCCGCAGGCGGGGTTGCTATCACGCGGTTTGCTATGGCCACAGTCACGCGGGGTTGCTATGGCCGCACGCGGGGTTGCTATCACGCGGTTTGCTATGGCCTCAGTCACTCGGGGTTGCTATGGCCGCACGCGGGGTTGCTATCACGCGGTTTGTTATGGCCTCAGTCACTCGGGGTTGCTATGGCCGCACGCGGGGTTGCTATCACGCGGTTTGCTATGGCCTCAGTCACTCGGGGTTGCTATGGCCGCAAGCGGGGTTGCCATGGGTGAGAGGCGGTCAAAAAGACGGCCATTTACACACAGCTATTACCCTATTGAGAGCTCTGGGAACTAAATGAAAATAATTCATATTTGTATACAGCAAGAACAACTCTGAACAATGTTACATGTTAGTGTTATCAGCAGGTATGCTGGTGTGTTGAAATATGTGCTAGTATTGGTGTATTATGCAACATGTTACGCAGAAGGTTGATGCTAAGTGTAACAACGCCGTCCTACGTGCATTTCATGTCAATAAATGATAGATATTGAAACACGTTTGTAGTTTGCCTTTTTCCATGTAGTTGATATTTCAATGTTTTTGTTCCCACAGCCTCCGCCATAAACGGGTTTGAGAAAACGGTTTTTGGACCGTCAGCATTCTCCAAGATGCGGTTCACATGGACCTATCAGGTGACCTTCCTTAGAACACTTGAATTGTATTTCCTACTCGGAGACTTAGGGATGGAATGAAGATAATGACATGAATTAATATGATCCACCCATTATCATTAGAACATGATGGAATCCTATCGAACCTGGGGTGGTCCAGCCCCGAGAAAATGATACTGACATTGAATTATCTTGGTCTAACTGCATGGCATTGCTGGTTGCACTTTCTCTCTCATAAAACTTGATATTCGCCAGTTGTCTTTGCTGATAGGTTTCATGAATTATCAAGTCATCTCTCTCGACGTATGTAGGCCTGAACGAGAACCATGTCAATGGCAAAACGAGGTTAGATGGGCTAAAGATGCTTATCTACTAGATTGGTCAGTCCTGAAGAAGGTAATGCCGCAAGCTCGACTCATTAAAATCGAAATTGATCGAAAAAAATGATGTCATGTTCCTCATTCCAATTACGTGTAATCCTGATTGGTCAGTGGTCGTGCGTTATGCATTTTCTCGGTCACAATCAGTGGTCGGACTGCGCACCCAAACTCAGCGCGGCTGGTATCTCCATAGTCCTCGTGATGTCCGGCATCAACGGATCCAAACAACATCCTTGGATTGTTGGAAATCGCCTGAAAGCTTGTTGTGCGAACGAAAGTACTGGCCTGAATCAGTGTGGCCCAGACGTGCAGGGTGTATCAAGAGCAGTTTTCGGAATGATTTGATTCTCTCTGCAGTTTTGATGCTTGAGAACACCCAGTATGTGCAAGGTACAAGACACACCCCTTTCCAACCATTAAAACGGGTGAAATGGTTCACATAGCAAAAGATATACAGCGATGAAACGATGGGTATGTTGTTTGGGCGTATCTCAACAGATTAACCGGTATATCTGAGTGCAGAGATCCAACCGTGGAAACCCGTCTGCTGACATATGATAACTGGCCTACCTCGAACTCGCGAAGACCGAAGGAACTGGCCGAAGCTGTTTTTTTCTATACCGGTGATTTTCACTAATTCATGACAAATGACTGTCACCTGTGGCCTGTGGCCAAAACTAAGGTCATAAACTGACACTTCATGTGGCATATTGTAGATGCGCAGTAAATCAATATTTGACATGAAATGTCCCGGATGTTGTCATTGCCATTTCCTGAGGAAAGATGCTTATGATGTCTTCTTGGTTTGTTGTTGAAATATGCCCAGGAAGAAGAGTTGTACTTTCACTATAGACCACGTCCTGGCTTCTGGTCCTAATCATGCATCATATTACCGACTGTGGCCGATTCAGCGCCCCCTGTGGGACCTAATGGTACTAGGCTACGTGGCTGTGCGATATATTTTTCTGCTACTGGTTGTCAACCTAACGGTTCTTCGATGATTGGCAAACACATAGTTGTTTCATAATAAGCTGTCAGTGTGCCTCACATCGTAAATCTGGAGAAAAGAATAGTTCCAGTGGGTTTGCCAGAAGACTACAGTACGCCCGGTATTGGGGAATTGTCCATAGTAATTACTTAGGAAATACCGGCGACCAATTCTGAGCCAAATAAAACTAACATTCTCTTCTTTACCACCAAGGACTTTTCACTGGATTTAAACTGAGTTCTTCTATTATAAAGCCTCTCAATCGCTACATCACTGTGGACGCAGTAGACCATCTTGACCCTCAAGCCTAGGATGAATGACCTTGACTGGTGTCGTCTGCAACAGCGGTAAGTATACCCGAGAGCTACGTTAGCAAAAATCCGGGGAAAACCCGCCCAATGCATACGCAGCCACACGTGTACAAAATTCGAGCAAAGTCATCTCGCGCCGAAAACTTACGGGTTTTCTCCGTGCTATAGGCGCGCGCGCGTATATGTTAGTGTTAGACAAGTGTCCATTGATGTATGGGTCGTTGTCATTCTTCTCAGTGTAGGTTTGTCTTTCTGGTGACAAATAGCATCTTCGGTAAGTGTCATTTCTATTTTCACCTTTGACGGTGTTATTATCTTTGACTCCGAGTGCAAAATATCTAAATAATGCAGCTCCACTCATCTGCCGGGTTCTTTCTTCAGAAATGGAGTGAAATCTTGATTTGAAAAAAAGCAATTTATCTTGGGAAATGTTTACTTTGTACCCTAATCCCTCTGTCTCGTCTTGAGTGCAAAGATGAATACTCCCTTGCGCCCCAAATATGATCAGTGCATGCAAAGTTCGATGGGGACATAAAGTTGCGTAATAGTTGCGTAATAGTACGAACGCGAGCCGGGACGGGAGAAGTTATTTTACTCATTATTGGTTCCGCGGCTGAATGGGATTGGTCGGGGTCAGTTATTGATTGGTTTATGCTTCGTTGTATTTGAGACACGTGTGAATAAATGTCTGAAGATTAGTATATGTTACTGTGAGTTTTGTTTGTAACTCTTGTGGACTGGAAACATTCTGATAATCTTGTAAAATGGAGATGTCGTGACGAGCTATTCATCTTTCAAAGGAGAACTTATTTTCAGTGGAGAACCTTTTGTTTGTTACTCTTGTGGACTGGAGACATTCTGATAATCTTGTGAAATGGAGATGTCGTGACGAACTGTTCATCTTTCAAAGGAGAACTTATTTTCAGTGGAGAACCTTTTGTTTGTAACTCTTGTGGACTGGAAACATTCTGATAATCTTGTGAAATGGAGATGTCGTGACGAACTGTTCATCATTCAAAGGAGAACTTATTTTCAGTGGAGAACCTTTTGTTTGTTACTCTTGTGGACTGGAGACATTCTGATAATCTTGTGAAATGGAGATGTCGTGACGAACTGTTCATCATTCAAAGGAGAACTTATTTTCAGTAGAGAACCGTTTGTTTCTAACTCTTGTGGACTGGAGACATTCTGATAATCTTGTGAAATGGAGATGTCGTGACGAACTGTTCATCTTTCAAAGGAGAACTTATTTTCAACTTGCGTATAAAACTTACTCTTGCGGAAGAGAGAACAGACAGGGTTTTTTGTCAACTGAATTCAAACCTGTGGGATGAATAACGAATTTTAAAGGAGGACTTTGACGAACCTCGTGGCATGGACAAGAGTCAAGGCAAGAATAAGTGAGTAGTTTCATTCTTCTTTTCGGGACATTTCATCAGTTCTCGTCATTGAAATCGCACGTCCGTCTTTTGTATTTCAGACCGTGGAATGTCCCTTGTGTATTTTTAAATCGACCCTCTCTCACACCAGGCTCCTCGCATGTGCGGATCGAGAGTGTCCTTAACATGTTATTCTATTGTTTGGCTCCAGAATGGACGGGAAAACATGGCAGTTCCATCTTTTTTCCCGCCGTACTTGAATAATTTGTATCAATATCAGAGTCCTATAACATGATTAAGTTTAAACAGATGGCTGATTTTGAGTTAGAAAATGATCATAATTTGCTCTTTGTGCCAAATGTGGCGCTGGGAACCTTGGTGTGACCGGGCCTACATCCATCCCCTTCACGTAGGCTTATCAAAGGGAAGGCATTATTTACACCTGCACTCCGCGTTGTGATGTGCCATCTTCTCATCTTGACCCTTTTATATTGTATTGTATTGTAAATATAAATGTATTGCATTCTTGATATTTGACATTGGGCGTCGTGGAGCGTCTCCCTCGTGATCGAGAGGTCGATGGTTCGAATCCCGACCCAAGTCACTGTTAAGTTCTCCTGCTAAAGGGATGACTAGCATGACTGGTCGAGTTCAATGAGTACTTTGTAGTTGCTCTTTGAATCCCCAGGAACTTTTCTGGGAGACTGGGATAATCCCGAAAAGTTTATTTTTGTTTTTGTTTTTTATCCTATCATTATTGTTCTTATCAAATTATGTATGTTACTTTGTACTTTGAATTGTATAAAATGATATTGACTATGGGGATGGAAATGCCTTCCCTTTTCATAAAAACGTGCGCAATCATAACAGTTTGACCGCAGTACCAAATTCCCGAAAGGGGGGGGGGAGTAGGCCGTTTTCTCTGCACATCCCAGCACACCAGGGGCGGATTCAGAGCATGGATTACTCGGGGACTGTTTTGCATTTGGCTTATACGCCATCAAGTCAGAATACACGACAGTTGGTTGCACATTGGAAAACGACCGAAAGGCCCTTCTGAATACGGCCTGAAACATGATAGACCTCCAATGCTTCGATGCGCTTGATTTCACAAAGCAGCAAGCCGTGGGACGATGCGGACATTCGCAGAGAATTCTGGAAGGAAAAAAAAAGTCCTCTCATCGGGACTCGAACTTGAGACCTCTCGTTTTATTTGTCAACACTCTTATCCTCGAGGCCACTGGGCTGCTTGAAATGCCTGTCCTTTTATACGCCTTTATAGAACGTGCAAACATTGTGTGTATTCTTTGTTCAACATCTTTGAGCGGCTTCCAGTGGGCAACTGAAGGAAGAAAGTCATTTTTTTCTTTGCTGTGCGTGATTATGTATGCGGAGTCTACGTTTTCTCTTAGCAATGTTCACCTTTGTCTTGGTAACTTCTTCTGTTACATGTACTTGAGAAAATTTCTGGTTCATCTCACAAAAATAAAGCATAATCGCCATTCATATAAGATATATTTACTGGCAGCAGTTCTCAAGAAAGCCCCCCTAGCTCAGACGGTTAGAGCGGTCGTATTCTTAGCCCGAAATCCCGGGTTCGAATCCCTGGAGAAGATTTTGATTTTTTTCTCTTCCATAATTCTCCGAGACTGTCCGCATCGTCCTGTGGCTTGCTGGTTTGTGAAATCAAGCGCATCGAAGCATTGGAGGTCTATCATGTTTCAGGACGAATTCAGAAGGACCTTTCGATCGTTTGAATTTCTTACTATTGCCGCATGGGACGCTCTGCTTTTGTGCATGCAGTTCAGCTTTAATTCGGGAAGATTGTTCGCCCCCTGTAGCAGAGTCATCAGTCGTGTGAGAGTGATCGGTGACCACGGATTTTAATTGACACCAAAGAAGAATTCGATTCATTAAAATAGATCTTTTCCGCCTCTGGACCCGCACATCTGTTTTTCAAGGCTGAGTAAAATATTTCATTTTGAAAATCATACATGTTCCTCCCAAGTTCAGGGTGGGTGGGGAAATATTTAGCGCAGCCTTGCTCACTGTTGTATTATAATGTGAATGATGTGATTGTGTTTTTGAGTGGAAGATCTCAAATGAGGAGCCATGCCTTAGGAGGCTGCTTGCAGAAACCAGTGGTAGACACATTGGCATATAACGGTACACAAGCCAAGTCAACTGCGTAACGGTCATAAGTATACAGGGTGATTCTAAAATTATGGACCAGAGACAGTGCTGCCGATGAAATCTTTTAAAACACATAACAATTTAATTCGGGGGGGGGGGGGTGGGGTCGGGGGGGGGGGGGGGGCGGTAATAATAAAAGTATTGCGATTGAAAGAAATTGATGGATAAAATGTTTTCGATAGTGTTGTGAGTTTGCAAATAGTCTCTGCCTCATCCACACATCTGGGAGCTTCCACTAGTATTACTTTTCTACGTTTCACCATAGAGGGTTTGTATAAAACATTGGTGTAGACTATGACACCAAGGATTTGTACAGACCCTTTATGGTGAAATGGGTCACGTGGCGCTGGTTGCATGGCGGCTGGTGATGAAGGAAGGAAGGAAGGATGTCACGACATATGGAATCATTGCTAAATATCTGATGAATCGGATGGGTTCAATCGCACAAGTAAAACACCATTTCCACATCTCTTGATCTGTACAAAGCTAAACATTCCAGTTTTATCATAGGCACAGACAATAAACGAATCAAATCACGAGTGACTGGTCTCGATTCACCGATTACAGCTGTTTTGAAATGATCAGATATTTAGCAGTGTATAGTGTAAGTATTAAACCAGCGCCTTGTGATCAGCAGAATCTAGTTCTGGGCTGTCATTTCGTGAATCTGACATCACAGAATTAGGTTCTGCTTCTTTTAAAGGAGGAGTAGCGAGGGATTATGCCGGGCTGTCAATAAAGTAGTAACACCGTTCTTGTATAGGGGGCAGTTTTGCGATGTGTCAGAAATGGTAAGGTCTATGTTTGCTTTTGCAATGTGTATCTGTAGCAGCCTCTATTGAGAAACTTAGATTCGTATTGGCCCGGCATTAGCTCCAGCTACCTCTCCTTTAATTTCAGGTAGGCAAGGACTCCACCTTCCCAAGGAAAAGACCACAGGTGCTGGAACCAGCAGCAACCACACGAGGGAAGAGGCGGACCAGGATTACTTTCAACCTTGGTCATAGCCTCTATGTCACGTGAGGAACGAGTCTTATCAGGAATGAACCTGTGACTCGCCTCTATGTCACGTGAGGAACGAGTCTTATCAGGAATGAACCTGTGACTCGCCTCTATATCACGTGAGGAATGAGTCTTATCAGGAATGAACCTGTGACTCACCTCATATCACGTGAGGAATGAGTCTTATCAGGAATGAACCTGTGACTCACCTCTATATCACGTGAGGATTGCCGAGTCTTATCAGGAATGAACCTGTGACTCGCCTCTATATCACTTAAGGACTGAGTCTTATCAGGAATGAACCTGTGACTCGCCTCTATATCACTTAAGGACTGAGTCTTATCAGGAGTGAACCTGTGACTCGCCTCTATATCACTTAAGGACTGAGTCTGATCAGGAGTAAACCCAACTCACTGACTATGTGGGTTGGGAGCAGGTACATCCAACATTTTTTATTACCGTTTCAGGCTACAATTATCAAGGATTTCCTGTGATTAATGTACATAAGGGTTGGTGTATTTCACCATGATCTACTAGATGTTCTTTATGATTCAAAGTAACTATGCGCACATCCTTTTTCCTGGGGAATTAGGGTCATATACTGATGACGAGGTCTCCTCAGAATCTTCTGGAGAGCCACCTTTTGATAAACATATGAAGTGTTCCCTTGGGTTCTCATATCACATGCTTTTGGGAGGAGCAAAGTGTGGTAAAAGATCCCGAGGGAGTCCTTCTCTATTGTCTTATGTAGAGAGCTGCGACTCATCGTCGAGTTCGTTCGGAGCAATTGTGACGAATTCGTCATGTGGTTCGTGATGTGGTTTGCTTAACATCGCCATGAAATTATTTCAAGTCAACAACTAGTATTTTAACTAAGAATTCTCCAATACTATCATGCGAGTACCATAATTCTAGGTCCGTACAATGGTAGTGTACACCAGGTAGTGCGTGGCTAAGCTAGCCATGACATTATCAACTACATGTATTTTAACTGATGAGCCAACATTACAATCATGTTTGTACCATACGACTACTATATCAACAACTTGGTTTTTTATCCTGTTATCAATACTACTTATGTTAATTACTTTGTCTCTTAATTTTTGAACGTCCTTCCACGCCTACTTAAGTCCGAGAAACTGTAAGTGTCATAAATTACACTATAACTGGCCAACAAATTAATCCACTGTAGGTAAGGTGTGTCTCTCACAACTCGACACCATCCAGGATGTTGTGCCCTCACAACTCGATGTCCAGACAGTGGGGATGGGTGTCCGGAAGATATATATCACTTGGTATCACAAACATCCTCTAAATTACTGTTCCCGGATGTACCCCAAATGTGAGATTGGAGAACACATAAGTCCGAACGGGATAAAAACCCACAACCCAGAGGTTGATACGACCTGAACCCTACTGATCAGTGAGCTGAAGAGAAGTTCACTACAAGCTCTGGCTTGTAATAGTGTGCCATTTTCACCATCCACATTATTTGCTCCAATATCTTCAGAGAGTACTGCTGCAGTGACATGATAACTGGCGCTCTCGCAAAATGTGAATGTACTACTATGCTTCATCCTCATATAAATGTTATGATAGGTTCAGCACGACTCATTAAAACTTTAGGTAAACCATTGCCGCCCATGCGATAATCAAGAGGTAAGATCCTTGAATCTGGACTCCACTGTTGCTTCTTAATTCGAAGAGGCAGTTGGCACCCTGGCATGTTGGTGTGTCTGGAAGAAAAACAGTTCAAATCATAAAATGTTGTGATCTGGAAAGATAAATGCAGAGAAGAATAGTTGATATCAATGTCTTCTCTTCCGTTGATCTCAAACGTAGTGTGCCACGGAGTTGGGAAACCCATCACTTTCGTTTTTCGCAGACCACAAACATAGAATGTGCATGAGGTCGAGATTTCTAAAAGAATGGAGATTTGAATTACTTTTGCGGGACATATAAAATTATTTCATTAGCCATCATAACTTTCACCGTCTCATTCTGGATAAGGGATGACCAAACTTCATCGAGGTATGGAGTCAGCCTGTAGATTTTGACCTCGCGACTCACTTGATGTTTGTAAGGCTGACCCCAGAAGACAGCCAGAACTCGATCACCAGGGGCGCTCATCCTGTAAGAGGGGCATTGACTTACAAAATAGTGTAATGGTGGTCGCCTTTTTTCCATAGATGTTTTCTGCCATGCATGTGTAGTTGCCATAGTCGCCAGACTGCACATTGTTGATCCTCATGCTGGTCATGTAGTTGCCTTTAGTGGTCATGATCCCGGTGGGGAAGTCAAACTTCTGAACCTCGTGTTTGTTGTCATCTAAGATGCGCTTGGTGCCTTCTTGCCACCAAGACAGCTCGGGCTTGGGGTCGGCTGGAACAAGAGGAGATATAGCATGTAATTGCCGACACTGGTTATGATGCCAGTTGTAGGAACTTCATCTTTGTTGTCATAGGATGACCTGGGTGTCATCTTTCCACCCTGACATGCCGGGTTTAGGCTTCGCTGAAACAGAATGAGATATCTTGTTCTATATCAAGTAGCAGCTGATCACAGGCGAGGAATTGTCGTAGCAACCCCAGTGCACATGATGAGGCGGCTGTGCATTCCCCTTCTCCTGGTTGTGACGCTTACCAACTAACCGCAGACTATCACGACCCTGCCGCAGCGAGAATGCTCTCATATAACCTTATGTCTACCAACCTTTTACGATACAGGACAACTCCACCTGGTAATTTTTATCAGGTGCCTGTCCAACAGCTTTCCTGAAGGGGTTAATTTGGGGTCGGTGGAAAACACGGACCGGGATATCTAACCAGCTGGGCGGTCGTACATTATTATCTGCCTTGCATCGGTAGAGTCCCGTCTGTTTTTCCGTGATGTTGTCGAGTCTCAGCGTGTCACCCTGAAATTTAAAAGAATATTGTACAGGAACGATGGCCGGCTGTGGTTGATCTTGCTTGAAGGGGAGGGCAGCTGCGCCTAGATGCAGTTATGCTCTCATCTAATAGATGTCCGGAAAACGAATATCCGAAACCTCTGTATTGTCCAAGAGTGACATTTGAAATACGTTCCCTCAAATTCTTATCTCTCAGTTCAATCTGATCCTTTCCATTGCTCTTTAATACGGTGGGCGTAGCCTCTGTGATACGAAATGGCGGCCACCGACGATGCTCTTCACCCCTTGTGGGATTTTAGAGAACCAACATGTTAATTTAGAAAGTAAGAATCAGAGGCGATGGGTTTCTTTTTGACCTAGCTACAGTGACTAGACTCCCATATTTGTCTGACTCCGATCGAGTGGAGGCTTCGTCGTCGTTCAAGTGTTATGCGTTCGTCAAAGTTGGACATTGCGCCCTCTATCAAGCGGTCCGAAGATTATACCTCTCGCCGCCAGATTGATCAACTGTGATTGGCTATTGTAGGTCTGTTCGAAATTCGAAGCTTATTGGACGAGCTTAACCTACGTGAACCTTGGTCTTTCCACGTAGGTGGTTTATTTGCAGGTCTTGTAGATTCACCTGAGGTCTGAGAATTAAGCGGCCTAACCAGCTCAGTCTTCTCCTTTTAGTAGGTTGAAGCCATGTTTCTAGAGAGCTATGTCTTCTTGCTGTCTATCTATTCAATATCTCCTGTAGTCATCTGATTCCAAGCAGCTTTCTTAGCTGGGAGTGTTGGAAGGCATCAAGTTCTTTTCGTTTGTCAGCTGTCTTTTAGTTCGAGTTCGCCTTACCATATCATCTGTGGTCATCAGCGTCCCAGCAGTTTTCTTTGTAGGGTTCGTTGGAAGGAATCAATTGCTTTTTCTTTTATCAGTTAGACCCACGGCTCAGTTTAGGCCGATATGTCTTCTGATTGTTCTCCTGTGGTCATCTGATTCCCACCAATGGCAATGTACTTCATCAATACTTACATGTAATGTCAGTCCACCGCCAGGCAGCGCCACTCCGTTCGGTCGTGACCAGGAAATTGATGGAACCGGATTCCCGGTGGCCTTACAGTGGAGTATGGCGTCACGTCCTTCGATTGCGTCAATCTGCATTGTTGAGACGGATTTGTCGAGTAGTGGTGGGGCTACGAAAAGAAGGGTATGAGAATTAGCTAATGAAGAAATCTCATGACGACCTTAATTAGCTTTTCAATGCACTTCGATAGATTTTTTTGCTGTTGCGCCAAAAGAAACAGATATGCATATGTTCTTGGCCTACGGTTCCTCGTAACAGATCCGTGAACTAATACAATCATTGGAAACATAACTTTATCATTGAGCATTACAATGAATGGCGCTATACAATGCACACAGCACTTATCACTATACTCAATACAATCTTGCTCGTTCACAAAGCTTCGCACTGTACAAGAGCATGTAGTCGTTTCGTTACAGGCCCTGCGTTAGGTTTGCCGAGATTGCGTTCGCTGCAATTGGTGACATCTGGCTTTCTCAAAGGCTAACTTGGCGGGCTACGACATGGTCTGTCAATGCCTTTGTTCTCCCTTTAAATAGGCAAAATGAAATTCCATTTACATTGCACGACAAGGAGTCCATCTTGGAAAGGAAATCTGTTGTGGTCGACCCCATCGATCAACAGTAAGCACCGATACTCGCCGGCGTCGTCACTCGTCAGAGCCCTGATCACCAGGGTAAAAGTCCAACCCTTTTGCTCAGCCCTGCTCAGTAAGATCTCATATTTCATCTTCCCGTTGTCTAACTGCCGGTTTCGTTTTACTATCTTCTCATCGATAGAGTACATGACGGGTGACTCAACGCCGTTGACCTTTTCGAGTTTTTGCCAAACGAGCTGAAAAAAGATGAGATGTCCAACTTCAGTAAATCATCCGAAAGTGTTGCGTGGAGCATTCGACACGGGACATTGCAGTATACATGCTTCCCAAAATTGGTGGCTTGCATTGGAACTGACTTTTTCCCCTTGTCCGTCATTAAAGGCATTTAAGGTGTTGGTCAACCATGACTATCTCCATTGTCCCTCCACCACAAGGCCTAGTTTCTCCTTATGACATCACTATTTCGGACACTCAGCGACCCATTTCTCGAAAGGTGTATACGTCCAAGGGTTCTGACCTGGAAATGATTCAAGGGGTCGAACCAAGGAATGATCCAAGGGGTCGAACGTGGAACTTCGGTTTTTGGCAGTATCTCATTGGGAAATATGTGGGCTAATATCGTCATATAAGTGTTAATTCCTTAGTCATAATGGTCTAGGTTTTGAAAAAGACCATAAGAAGGGGTTATGATCTCTCTGACCTAGCTGGCAGTTGTGGTGTGAAATGCTGAGTTCCATGATTCCTTGATAATGAGCAGTCTAACAAAGTATTTCAGTAATCATTGAAAGACTCGGTCTAGACCAATTCTTTCTCTCCTCTTATGGGGTGACATATAATACACAGTACACCAAGAGCCTTGACCTCATTACACCAAGAGCCTTGACCCCATTGAATTGTGAGCATTTTAGCTCGCATGTGGGGAGATTAAACGATACTGAGGCGTGGCGTCAGTCGTCCGTTAGCGGAGCACGTTTCATTATGGCTGAAACTTGGCATGATGGTAGCTTTGGGCTTTATGCCCATTTACGTTTGTTTGCGATTTTGACCTACTTTCCGTTCTCCAGTTAACCATCTTGTGAATCAGTACCCATACGCTAAGTTTCAGCCTGATCCAACTTGAAATGTGTCCGAATACGAACGAAGCACACATCCATTCGATGTTTCAAAATGGCGGGAATGACCAGGTACCAAACATCATGGTTGCCTACCTGAGCCCGAGACCTGCTCAGCAAGGTACAGTTCAGCATGCCGGTAGAACCCGCTGGTTTTGACTCAGTGTCGATCTTGCTAGCGATCTTGGAGGCATCACCTGAAAATAAGGTGGGAACGATTCTCTTATAACGTTATTGAATTGTTCAGAGATGACCTACAATCCACAGTCTGAGGCTGCACCGATTCGCTCCAAGAGGGGGTTGGCCGTGGCTCGGAGATTTTCAGATACAAATACTAGGTTGTTTCTAGATTTTAATGCCGCTTAACATAGTACCGCCAAAAAGGATTGCTTTAAAGAACTCACTAATATTCAATATCGAGTGTCTTTTGTCCTGGAGCTTTTTAATGACAATGGAAAGATGGTGCATTTGTCAAAATGGCCAAAAATCGGTGATTTTTGGACGATTTCTCAACCATTCATCCGAGGACTAAGAGTGTATACTAGAACTCAGACACTTAACCTACTAGCAAATATGCTACGCGTCTGTTAATTTTAAACAGCTCTTTAAAATTATAAAACCTGGACGTTTCCAATGATTTATCAAGGGAACACTAAGACATAAACATAAAACATAAGACATAAACACCAAAAAGGAATTCTGATACATTGTGCTAATATTGTATAAATGTTAGCACAGAGGTCAGCTTTCTATGTCAGCTGTCCCGGCCTTAACCGCGTTAAAATGATCTATGAACAAGCAAACACTGAAAAAGGTGATAAATTTTTTGCAATCCCATAAATTTTATTCGCTTTGGTTTAAATGTGCAAGATTTATAACGAGATCCATTGAGGTTATGTTCGCTTCGGTGAAAAGTTTGATTTTTTGGTACTTTTAGGGTGATTGCGTACAATTCAACCAATGTCTTCGCTTAGTATTCTTTATTAAGTCAAACATACAAAAACATAAAGAGCAAAACTGTCATGGCGTAGGCACGAAGCATTTGTTACCCTGCTTACAAAACAAAAAATAGTCCAAGAATATTCAGAAATGGTACGCACTTTAACAAGAATGCAAGTTAAGGAAAAACAACCAGAATTGAAATATGTAGTTTAAAGAATGAGTCACGGTTCGGAGACAGCATGATTGACGATGTCCTGACGCTGGTGAAGTGTTTTTCAGATAGATCTGGCGAAAGGTACTTGGCTGACCTCTTGTCACCATTATGTGATAGTGTGATCACAACCAGTAATGTTATACGCAGCCCTGGGCAGCCGGTGTCATAGTTGACAGGCTTTAGTTGACACCGTGAATGAGTAATACTCTTTACCATTGGTTAGGCCTACCCTAAGGTTAATCTTGTGTTGTGCAACAGGTTATCATGTGTAAAATGTGATCTGGTCACATTCCTGAGTTCAACTAACCTTTGAACGATATGAAAAACACTTTAGTGTAATTTAAATTTACTAAAAGGGGATAGTTCTTAGTTAAAGCTGAACTGCATGCACAAAACCAGAGCGTCCCATGCGGCAATAGTAAGAAATTCAAACGACCGAAAGGCCCTTCTGAATACGGCCTGAAACATGATAGACTCCAATGCTTCGATGCGCTTGATTTCACAAACCAGCAAGCCACAGGACGATGCGGACAGTCTCGGAGAATTATGGAAGAGAAAAAAAACAAAAACTTCTGCAGGGATTCGAACCCGGGAACTCGGGCTCAGAAAACGAATGCTCTAACCGTCTGAGCTAGGGAAGCTTTCTTGTGATCTGCTGCCAGCAAATATATCTTATATGAATGGCGATTATGCTTTATTTTTGAGAGATGAACCAGAAATTTTCTCTAGCACATGTAATGAGGAAGATACCAAGACAAAGGTGAACATTGCTAAGAGAAAACGTAGACTCCGCCTATATACATAATCACGCACAGCAAAGAAAAAATGCCTTTCTTCCTGCAGTTGCCCACTGGAAGCCGCTCAAAGATGTTGAACAAAGATTACACACAATGTTTGCACATTCTATAAAGGAAAATAAAACGACAGGTATTTCAGGCAGCCTAGTGGCCTTGAGGATAAGAGTGTTGGCAAATAAAACCCGAGGTCTCGAGTTCGAGTCCGATGAGAGAACCATTTAATTTTTTTCCTTCCAGAATTCTCTGCGAATGTCCGCATCGTCCTGTGGCTTGCTGGTTTGTGAAATCAAGTGCATCGAAGCATTGGAGGTCTATCATGTTTCAGGCCGTATTCAGAAGGACCTTTCCGTCGTTTGAATTTCTTACTATTGCCGCATGGGGTGCTCTGGTTTTGTGCATGCAGTTCAGCTTTAAGCTGGTACTGGTGATTGAGAAAGTGGGCCTCGGTGTACAAATGGCCAATTCAGAACATGACGTTCAGACCATCGGACAACTTGGTGTCACCAGCCCCTTGTCAATCAGTATTCTGCATGGTGTCGAGCGAACAAGTGTATTATACGTCTAGCTTAAATTGAGCTCAAGAACCGCTCTTAGATCATCCTGAATCTCATGGTCTTACACATGTACTTCATATAAACACATCCTTGGTGGTCAAGATGGTCCAGATGCTCTCAGCTCGGTTAACTGATGAATCGAGTTACTAATTTTGGAACTTTTTACATACCTTGCTGGAGATTTCCAAAAATCATCGCTCCAAAGAGAATGTAACATGCATACTTAATCCTATTAATCATATCGATTTCAATTCGGTTCGAAGAGAGTAGGCCTTTACTAATCACAGATATAATCGTCACTTTTTGTATCAGTTTTCAGCGTAAATCGCATTAATTGCTTAAAGGAAAAACACCAAATGCGATGTATGTCCTGCTAAGGCGAGCGTTTTCAAACCACTTTAACAACTTAAAAGGTTTTTTCTAAGCAGATGATGATGGACACAGACATTCAAGACACAATTTCACCCAACAGAGTGTGCATGATCCTTTTTTCCTAAGAAAGAATTAATAGGTCTTTTTTGATCTCGCCAGAATTTTTTTCGCTCCTCGTGGAATTCCTTTTGAAAAATTTTTTTTCTCTCTTGAACACTTTGCGGGGTCAAATTGTTTAGTCCAACCCTGTCATACCTGTATCGATAGTGAGTTTAACCGATTGAAAAACTCATTCTTCATCATATATGGAACGAGTAATTCATTGACACTTTGCCATAAAAGTTGAATGTGGAAAACAGGATATTCCGGTGCACTTAATTTGAAAGTTTATCACTGACTGATCTTTAATCCAATTGTAACGAAACCATCCAAAATCAAAACGTCTTCTGCGAGTTCAAGTGTGACGACTTCTTTGCGTGGTGCACCCGGAGTGCGTGACCGTGAGCACTGTGCGGCTATGGCCTGCGCGTAAATGGACCGTCGGTTCTCAAATGTGGAATCCCTTTCGGGGTCAAATTTGAATAATCGGTGATTTATGCATCATTTCTTTATCCAAGCGAGTCTTCGTCAGCTTAATTTATTATGTATCATTTCAATTTGAATGTCATGACAAATGCAATTAATAAATGCGCTGCACATCCGTTTGTGAATAAGCTTTCTCTAACATGTGAACCTGGCATCACATCATGTCCAGTCCTGACTATGCCTTTTTCCAACTGTTCCCACAGCGACTTTATTTGAATTGTTGAGGACATTATGCAGGGTTGCAACATGGTCGTGCGATTAAAGGGAACCTGTCGCGAAATGATTACAAAAATTTGGCGTTTTTAACGGCCCAGTAAAAGCCAAACGCGGGATTAGGTTCTCCTTCAGGAATGAGCAGGTTCGATCGAGGACCTCGGGAAGTGGGAGCACTGCTCAACATCATTTTACCCCATGATTAGCCTCACTCACTTAACATTTTCAACATGCGTCGTACCAAATAATCTACTACGATTATGGCTTGTGTCAAACATTCCATAGAACCGGAACTCGTAACATAACATTTCGTTCATAGAAATGGTAACATTCCTTTGTCTGCCTTAGAATATGTTCGCTTTAACTGGCGATAACAAATAAGAGAATATGCAATGTTATATCGTTACGACATCAGATTAAAATTTTTATCGTTTTGATTACGTTTGAAATTGGGGGCTTTTTAAGATAAAATGCATGGACTGACCTATATTCATGGCATGTAAACTTGCGCAACTTGGCAGTACCATTTTGAGTTGGGTACCTACCTCGGCATGGTTGTTCAAAACAGTTGCTTTCCCACTAATGATGGCGTTAACTTAAAGCTGACATGCACACATAAAACCCTAAAGGCCTAGTTAGAAAACACTAACGCCCGTCCGCGATGTTTCAAACGCCCTCAGATATGTTAGAGTACCGACAGGCCGCAGTGGCGCTACCGTATTCACAAACAGAGCTCTGGATGTGAAGCACAGATATGAGTTCATATAATTTTACTCTAAGTGGCCATTGCGACTTCCATCGGCTATCGTTCGAAATCGAATGCCACCTCATCAGACAGTTCCTCAATATACGCATGGTTTTAATACTAGCAAAGCGGGAAATTGTTTTGCATCTTTAAAACTAGAAAAATAGCTGCATGCTCCTATAATCATCACAGGGTGTCATGTTCATCTCCTGATTATGTATCTTATGAATTCACTTTGCCAATATTGTAAAAGGGCAATTTTTAAAGGCCACTTTGAAACTGAAAATGGTACAGATGGCACAATAGCCGCCATTCCGTCAATCTTATACCTGAAATTATGTTCATTCCCAACAACGGCTTCATGGCATAGTGGATAAGACGGTAAGGATCAGGTGGCGAGGGTGCCGAGTTCGAACCCGATCGAGGTATTTTTTTCTTCTGTACACGAGAAAGTCTCTGTGACCCGTCTGGTCATTGAACTTGTTGTTTGTGCTGGTCAAGTGAGACCAGTCGCACTTGACTAGCTAGCTGGAACTCATGAACTGAAGACGTGTTTTTGTAGCCAATTCTTGGTTCCAGAGTCTTCAAAGGAAACTCTTCCAAAACGAAGGCTACAGACTTGCAACTTAGAATGCGTGACCCCCTTGGTCAGTTGACTTTCGTCGGAATGACCGAATGTAAACAACAATGTTAACTTTCTATATGCTAATTTGGTTGACCATATTTCATGAGTTGATTATTAGCGTCATAAACGAAATATGATTTGCATATCACCTATTGCGTCACCGTTATATTTGACTAGGGATAGAAACGGGAAAGAATGCCGTAATGCCGTGATGCCATGCATATCATGACCATTGCCCCTGTGACTTGAGGTGGCCGCATTTCATCCAGATTATGAAACCATTGCTCAAGTTCTAGGTGGATAAGTATTATTTTAAAAACACAACGAAGGATTGCTTACGAAAAGTTATTAGTTATCGCCTGATTTATCACCTTGCCATCTCGACAACTGATGCCTATAGCCATGGTGTGAACCTCGTCACCGCAACTTGTTCTCTGTCCTTTAGGTTAGTATCAGAGAGTCTGTCTACTCCCTTGGCATCAGGCGTCTTCAGTTTAGCGACGCCGGCACCTACCAGTGCATGCTCATGATGCCCGGCATCGAGGTCGACACATACCCAAAACAGAACGGAATACTCACCGTACAGTGTACGTAGAGACATGAGTTGTGTATGGTCCTTTCTCATATTGCCCACTGATCTATTGAAACCGTGTCAGATGTTGCTTCTTGAGTGCAAACCCGTGCAATCTTGGCTTGAGGCACCATCGGTTATGCTCAGGGGGGACTTCCCAAGCTGACAATTAAGGCCCTGCCCGGGATGGTAGATGTGCTACTCCGTGGTAACAGGAGCAAAAGTGTACGCTCGTAATCTAAGGTTGAGGTCTATGGTACGCAGATTTAGCTTCCCTAACAACCGACGAAGTACGAAGTACGATGGTCTGTGGTGTCAAAACCTGTGCGAGTTCATCTACGCGACACTCGTAGCGCGAGGAATCATTTCAGGGAACTCTTCAAACCGTCATCGATAAGTACCTTTACACACTTCGTCGTTCGCAGCTCTTCGTAAAGATTGCGAAACCAGCCAAACATTTTCTTCCAACGCCGGTTTCACTGTGGTCCAAGAGTTCTGTCTCGTCGGTACGAGGCGAACACTGCTGACATCTACCATAGTGTGAACAAAGTTATTTTTGGTCTTCATGCGTCTGAGTTTTTGGTTTCCAACATTTCCTTCAGTGGCGCCCTGGATTGACTACGCCAACACCGTCACCTTCAACCAAGCAATCGAGGGCGGGGAAGCAAAGCTTACCTGCGCCGCACACGGTGAACCTAAACCTTTCATCTCATGGTCGAGGGCTAATGGAAAGGCCATGCCGTCTGGTCAACTGACATTCTTTGTAAGTAACAGGAACTCACAAGTCCCCTTCGCTAACTTAGGCCTAGCCATTGCTGATCGAGTGATGTTGCAAGGTTTACCTCCACCCACGGTGGACCTATGGTCGACGGCTCACGGAAAAGCTATGTCTTCTGGTCAACTCACGGTCTTCGTAAGTAATCAGAACGCCCCTGCCCCTTCGCTAATCTCCTGTGGAACGTGAAGAAACTTCACGCTCTACTGGCACACCAGTTTGGTCCGTGTCCGACTCTCAGTGTCTCCCTGTGGAGACCTTTATAACTAGTGACAGTTGTTATCAAGGGTTTTGAAATAGACCAAGGTCAGTGTATAATGGCCATATTTTTATATCTTTATTTGTTTCAATCGCCTTCTAGGGCAACGAACTGAACATCAAGAATGTTGACACAACATACAACGGCATCTACCGATGCAAGGCTGACAATAGCGTGAGGCCTCCTGCCTCTACTGACATCACTTTACAGGTCCGAACCCAACCGGTGGCCAGACCCTTCAGGCCAGCCTACGGACAAGCCCCAGACAGGAACTTCCAAGTTGAGATGGCCTGTATAATATCTGGTAATGTCTTTAGCCGTGAAGCTCTAGAGCGCTCAGCTTATGACAACCCAAATCTGACAACTACTGGCCACCTTTTTAAGATTCGAGCAGTGCTCCAGCTGGTATTGTCGCCTCAGCACGTGTCTCGGCTGTCGTTCCTCTCAAACAGTCGAGAGACCGGTTTTTTTCCATGATTGAGCTAAGTAACGTAAATAGTCATTACACTGCATGTGTATTGACACCCCCTACCCCTACCCCCAGTACGTATACATGTTGCTCTAATCCGGGCCTCTAATATTCCAGGTGACCCTGAGCCAGAGTTATTCTGGTACCGTAAAGAGGGCGACACTCTCACAGCCATCACTGATGACCACAAACACGAGATACATAAAATAGGAGGCCACCCTGGATACAATATGTAAGTCAAGGGCTGTAGAATGTCTATACCATTCTCCAAACCGGACATGATATCCGAGCATATTCTCTCTGCCGGTATTGGCCTCCTTTGCACTTTGTTCAAGTCTGCACAATCTCGAGATTTAAGCCTTCTCCGCAGATCCAAGCCAATAATTCCGCCATTCTGTTGAATCAAATCTAAATCACACGCCATTCCTTTGAACGAGTAGTCCTCTATCATCTACCCTCAGCCTGATTCTGCATCTACCTCATTGTAGTAAGCTACCGGCTCTGGGTTACCCGTGTATCCATCCGGCAGGTCCTCTGAGACATCTGTATGTTTCCTGGTGGTTGGCCTGGCTGTGACTAGTTCCTGAAATGACACAAGGTTGCAAAGCCACTACGAATACCAAAACAAAAGTAGGTCAATTTCATCCCAAGAAGTACGCGCTGCTCACCGCCTCTTTACATTGACGAAGATACAGAAGAAAATGTATTGTGATGTTGGACTACATTCCATAGAAGGATGAGACTGAGACCGTCGGGCGATGACAGAATAAGTTTAACTGTATAACGACAGCAACACCAGCTGTCTGATGTCCCCCATTTTCGAGTTCGGGTTGATAGGCACGATCTTTGTTAACGACACTACTATTCAAGGGTAAAGAGTGCGTCGATTTGAATCGAGCACTGGCTGACTTCAATATCGCTTTGAAGTTAAAGAGCGAAGGAGGCGTACTAATAGACTTGGTTCATGAGCTGAAGGCATACACCAGGGGAATACTATACTCACGTCCTGTGTTCGTGCCGGTCTCCCCTCGGGCCAATTGGAAGATTCCTGACTGCTAGCTGCATCCCCCGTGCGGTCTGCCCTCACCAGTCGAGGGAGGTAGATCTTCCTTCCTGCCCTTTTAGATTTCCTCTTCCTTTCCGCTTCTCGGCGCTGGTTCTTTCTATCTTCACAAACCAAGATGGCACCAATGGTCATTATGATTAATCCTACCAGAAGTAGTCCAATACCGACGATCCCAAGTACACTGTTAGGAAAGAGAAGGAAATTCTAAGTAGGTGTCATTGATGTCTAATCAGGATAGGATGATGACTGACAACAAGAATCGATGTGCTGATCTGGACGGCTGCGCCGGGTGGACGGGCCTGGCCGGAAAGGCTGGTAGCAGTGAAGAAAATAATGAGCCGAGCAGAGACCTGAGCGTCAACTAGGACATCTGCCTCATCATTTCTATCAACAATATTGGGCGATTTGTATTAGAGCAGGAGGAAACCAGACACTCCTGGCGGCGTCCAATGCAGAACTTTGATGGAAGTCTAAATTTCTCCATCCTCATGACATGTCCAGCAAGTTCCATCATTCGTTTCACTTGGGTGACAGTGTTGCATGTTGGTCCCTCTGGCAGCCTCCTCGTTTGTGATGTTCCGTTGTCAGCGAATGCTCAGGATGCGACCCAGACAGTTGTCTATATACTTACTCCCATAGGTGGCTCTCCGCAATGCTGATGATTAGAATGCTAATTTTCTAGAGCAAATCTTACCTGATATTTAGAGAATCACCGACACGTGCGATGCCAAAACCGGTCATCACAGCACCGCCGAATATGAAGAAGAAACAGATCGTGAAGAGAAATACGGCGCATACACAGTGGAACCCGCAGCCCCAGACGACAACCAGTCGCGTGGCCGTCTGTGGTTTACCTCCTTCTGACATGACACCTCCTGTTTGCTATCTGCAAGAAAACAGCGAACATAAGAGGTCGTGATTTGAGATGGACGAGGCTTTGTGTCCATATCTCCATGTATATGCCTTATAAACTGACTAACTAGTACATTGAACGTCCTTTTCTTCCCTAAACCACTAGGACACCGTGCAGAACGAACACTTGTCGGGTAAGATTCCCACGGGTACTACACCAAATACTATATATAGGGACGTAATTGAAGGTTAGAAAGTTAATCGAAAGTGTTATCTTGTTTGGTATAAGGGACTCGGCATCAAAACGGGAACACCCAATCCATTCCACATTTCCACCTACCATTGGTTTAAAGCCTTGTCATCGACGACTTCCATCAGTTTAATAGCAATTGGTGAAGCTATCTTGCAGTTCGTCCTCTCAGAATAATTGGAAAAAGACACTGGCTGTTCCTCGACGCAGTCAAATCATCGATTGGCTTGAAGACATGCTTCGTTAGAGGGCCTATTTTAAGGTGTACAGATAGTCTGTGTACGCATGTACATATAGCTATTGAAGTAATAACTACGTAGGCATCTTTGACATTGCATGAAGCGTGTAATTGCCTTAAATGAGCATAACATCGTTACCATACCATTTCGCAACTTTCCACTTCCATGTGTGACGTTTCACTCTAAGCCGCACAAAGCGGATCGGACACGGATGATTTCAGTGTATGAGTGGGTACTGTGGTCGCCCATAGAAGTCGCTAGGGTCGTTGTCGCTGTCACCAAAGGGGGTCGGTGTTATAGTCACAGCAGGACACTCTTTCCGTGCGAGGCATATAGATGGTTACACACAGTTTCATATGTGATGTACACCAGTTTATGCACACGCTACAAAAATAGTGCACATAGCATCCCAAAAAACCAGTCCGACAGTAACGTAGACAGTTGGCGCTTTTTCCGAGCAAACAGCTCCCAATGCCACATTGGGCCTTCAAAAATAAAGCGCTGGTCGGTGCAGTTGCAAGTATATCCAAATTTATCACTGGTAGCCAACGATTTACTTAGCATCATTTTTTTAGGAAGGACAGTGGTCAGTGGTCAACGCTTCAGATCCTGCAGCTCCAATCGGGAGACTTTGGTGACTACATGTGTGTGGGGAGGAACCAGTTTGGTAACGGCAGCGCCGTCATCACACTGTACTGTAAGTAGCCGCTAGGTGGCACTGGAGGTGGTGGTTTGGATTCTAGGCTCAAGACTCGCGAGGTTCCTTGTTCGAACAGTTACATCGGTATACGATAATCGAGAAAATTCGATTCAACATTGCACGTCACTTGCAGAATTGAAATCATTTTCTTTTCACTTTAAGTCGGAGTATAACCTCTTCAAATGGTCCTAACCTCCCTATTATGTCTAATCATCATTGAGAATGTCAGCCGGCCATTTCAACTAAATCATGATTTCACCTGGGTCATTCCAGTTCAAAAACTCCCATGTTGCTTCGCTATCATTGAGAATGTCAGCCGGCCATTTCAACTAAATGTGCGATTACGATTCGAAAACCCTCGGAGCATCTAGTCTTGTTGTTTCTATGACAACGCTACTAACAACAATGATGGCGGCTGCATTTATCACAGGGAAAAACTCAAGATGAGACAGATGTTTCAATGGGGAAGCGGGGAAGCGAGGTTCGAATCGAGTTAACGCTCTGTTTATTTGAGGTGCAGGAAACTTCAACTACCAATTGCCCAGATGGTTAATATATGGGAAGTCTGTGTTTGTGCATATGTATTCTTTTTGATGTGATGGATTCTACAACGGTGGTGTGAAATACAACAATTTTGTGATAAAGGCACTTATAATCCCACTACAGTGGAACCACGGTCGGCGACCACCCTGGTATTGCGAGCACCCCGCTATGACGACCAAGAATCGCCGGTCCCGAATGGTTTCCTCTCTAATTACCATTACAAGGCCCCCAGTTACATGACCACCCCGGTACCCGGACCACGATCACTGGATTGGGCGGTCCCAATGACCAAATTCAAGTTGAGCTGGAGAGATGTGCCGCAAAAATACAAAATGAACGAAACGGGTTTCAGAATAGTACGTACATTTAATGCCTATTAAATTTATAAAAACACACAAAGCTATACCTGTACATTATTCATCATACACTCTTGTGTTATGAATGTGCTTTTACGTGATGGCACATATGGAATCTTTCAAACAGAAAAAGAAAACTTTACCTCATTTTGGTCTTTACGACAAATCAGACATTAAAAGTTCAATGACATCGGGTCAGGTCAAGTCTTGGGGTTCGGAAAGTGTTAGGTGTTGGTGTTGGTATAGGAGGCCTACCCCAACTCCCAACACGAAGCTCGGGTTGGACACCGGGTCAGGTCAATGAGTCTTGGGGTTCGGAAAGTGTTAGGTGTTGGTGTTGGTATAGGAGGCCTACCCCAACTCCCAACCCGGAGCTCGGGTTGGACACTGGGTCAGGTCAAGTCTTAGGGTTCGGAAAGTGTTAGGTGTTGGTGTTGGTGTAGGAGGCCTACCCCAACTCCCAACACGTAGCTCGGGTTGGACACTGGGTCAGGTCAAGTCTTGGGGTTCGGAAAGTGTTAGGTGTTGGTGTTGGTGTAGGAGGCCTACCCCAACTCCCAACACGGAGCTCGGGTTGGACACCGGGGTAACACTTCGGCAACACCAGGGTGACACCTGACCAATCCTCACATTTTGGCCCATTGTCTAATCAAAATTGAGCTAGGCTACATTTTGGATGGAATTTGAAACGAAATATTCTGTCGAGTTTTCGTCCGTTAAATATCTCAAAAGAATAACAATAAGAATAATAATAGCCTATGATATGGTGCTACTGGAATGTTGAAGTTTAACAACACAAGATGGAGGGACGACGCGACGTGATTGGTCGACATACTAATTAGGTATGAAAACAGAAAATGCATACAACGTTTTTCTGGTTATTTTAACATCTTCTGAACGGAGTTGCACTTTTCAGGACGGTATTACTTAAAGTTTGATGGACACTGGACATGTAACTTCGGTACTTAATGAATACAAATATACATATGGTCTCAATGAAAATACTACATGTAAGTTCTAGAGTAAACTGCTTTACCTAGCCTTGTAAATATAATCAATAAAGCTATTTACATTTTCTTCGAAATATATTTGACATACCCATCATACTCTGTTCTCCACTATTACCTCAAGCAGGAAGCTGGTACTACGATCAGGTATTGACCAATCAGAAGACATGTCTCATCCTTCTTCGGCTGAGACAGCAAGGGTCATGCAGCTTACAGCGCGTCTAATTGGCCAATACCTGAGCAGAAGAAAGTGGTGAATTTGGGAGTATCTATGTCGTCACCTAGTCTTTAAAGCAAGTCTACTGATTTATATTACTGGTGTAACGTTCTCGATGTTCCCCATACCAAGTGTTTACATACAATACAATAAACAGCTGGAGTGAGCAACGGGGCAATACAGAGAAACACGAAATTTTTTTTTTCTGACTTTCCCAAATCACTGGGCAAACACTCAGAGATGAAAAACACCCAAAACATCACAGCGCCTGTGTAGTTGTACTGTTTTTACAAAAGGCAAAGCATTGAATTCAATATGAAAATCACGACGTCGTGGAAATATATCAAAAATTATGTTCTCGTGATCACAAATCCTTGCCACGCATTCGAGATGAGTCTGAAGACAAAATCATATGTTCTTGCCGTCTGTGTTTTATTATCTGTTGTTTTTCGCTGTCAAAAACGCCGTTACCATGCTTACGAGGAGCAACACCAGGGAGACAGAAATGCTGGCGGCCCCGAGTCCACCTGACTGGTATTGACAGAGGGGGCCCTGGCAGGTTGGCGTTGCTGAAAAAAAATGATGATAACGATCAGATTGAAGGAATCCTCAACCTGTCCCGACGTCGTGGGCCATGTCCAAAGTTCGGCCAAATCCCAAATCGTGCTAAAGGGCAATTTTTCATAACAAAATATGCATTAAATTTCGTATTTTCTGGGTTGACATTGACCAAGTGTCGGGAAAATGAAATTGTGCCTTAGAGATCATTTGAAAAAAAACTAAGACTTGAAACTGAACATCTCACTGCATTCAAATAATCAGCGTTTTGGTCATCTCGATGTGAGATACATGTATATGTAGTCAATTGAAAATCTGCAAACTCTGTTTCCATACGGCACCATTCCTTCATTCTTAACAGGGTTCCGGGCCATCAGGCCAACTCAACTCATTCTTGTTATGTCAGTGTATTTGACCAGGGAGTTGAAACTGATCCTTGTTACAACCCTAGGTTGGACGCATGCCCACTCTGACAATGGGCACTTCTTTCATCAGCATCAGTGTATTGGTTCCTGCTCTGATTTTGGATTCATCAAAACTTACCGTATAGAGTCATGACCGCTGATCCGTTCCCAAACTCGTTCTTGCCCATGCACATATAAGTCCCGTAATCATCAGACTGAACTTGCAGAATGCGCAATGTCAGCCATTGGTCCGTCTCGCGCCTGAATTAAGAAACATAAATGACCGATCTCCCAATGAGAGGACAGCTAGCATTTGCTCCGAAGCAAAAGTATGCTTCGTAAACGGTGCTATTATCACTGAGCAACCGTTGCTAATGGCGAGACTTGGAGTTTGAGAAATGACGTCGAAAAGAGCACTTAGAGTTCTGCGAACTCGCTGTGCCGTAAACGTGGAGTACACACTGAGAGTGAGCCCTTTTCGGTTTATATAAAATAGAGACAGCTAGCTAGGCCTAGATGAGTAGGCTTTTCAAACTCATTCAATCACTGACTCACAAGCGCCTGTGATCCGATCGATACCTTCGCGGAATATGTCTTCCACTTTGCTCTGGGAACAACAGGAGCATCTCATTGTAATAGACATGTTGCTTGCCCAATATGAGTAACCGAAATACACTCTCCAAGCAGATCGAAGACTCTCCAAGCAGATCGAAGACTTTTCTCTCTGCCAACACAGTCGTCCATTACACCTTATGGTCACCGGCGCGTGAAGATACCAAAGTCAAGCAATCACTTAACAATCGACCAGGCAGGCCGCACAAATCAACAGAAAAGACTGACAAGTATGATATCATTCAGGTTGTCTATATGAGTTTATTCGCGGCCGACTGATCGCCATGACTTTGGTATCTTCACATTCTTGTGATCTCCCCCCATGGGGCTGCGCAGGCGTCTCACTAACCTGTTGTGTCCTGGATACATGGGAATCTTGTTAACCTCGTGTTTAGGGCCGTCAGTCAGAGCCCTCATCGACATGCTCTTCTTATCTTTGATGTGGAACCAAAACAAGTCTGGCGTCGGCTCACCTGTTGCCGATCATAAAAGTGATTTGATTACGTTTTAAAGCGCCGCGTCAATTATGATCACTGCTTTGCAAGACAAAATAATCGCTCGTCTGTGGCTGAAATCGTTTGGTTTGATATTCGTTTGAAGGAATATCGATATGTACTTTCTGAGTGTGTTTCTCCTATTGGAGAATCATGGTCTCTCTATATAGTTGTCTATTGTATAGAGACTCTGAAATATGATGAACAAGCACAGATATTACACCGGTAGGAGTCAAAGGTATGTCACGTGACCATCTCAATCTCTCACAACATCAAGTGACGTCAGACCTCTGTGACGTTGATTGATACTCTACCTGATATGATACACGCGAGCTCAACCTCCAAGTTCAAGTCACGTGCTTGGCCGTACGCAGGCCGGAAAGGAGTCGCAACCGGTTTGGTCCGGACGAGAAGCGTGACGTCAATGGTTGCGGGGGGTCGGACATTGTTGTCAGCTTTACACCTATACACGCCGCCATCAACTGTAGTGACATTCTTGAGAATGAGTTCGGTGCCCTTTATTGAATGAATAAGACGAATAGATTATCATTCTATGAAGTTGGATGTTAGGATATATATATTTCCATTCTTCATGATTGTAAAATATGTTACATCTATCTTCAATCATTAAAATATAGCATAATGTCACTCTGAGGGTACGAAATCGCTGATTCTGATCTACCTTCAGTGTGTAGCCAATTCATTCTTCCGCTGGTTAATGTTGGCAGTAAGGCCTTTTCTGTGTTTGCCTCCAAGTTCTGGAATGACTTGGACATTGAAACTAAGAGCTCAGACAGCGAGGCAGTCGAAGACGAGTTATCATGTTATACAGTGGAACCCTGGTCGGCGACCACCCCGGTAACGGGACCACACCGCTATGACGACCAAGAATCGCCGGTCCCAAATGGTTTCCACTCTATTCACCATTAAAAGGCTCCCGGTAACACGACCATCCCGGTACCCAGACCACAGCCACTGGATTGGGAAGTCCCAATGACCAAATTCACCCCTCTTACCCGACCAAAAGGGCCTAATTGCCGTAGAAAGACGAATGCTGCCATTATTTCAGTTAAGATGTTGTATTGATTGTGGCAAATTTCTCATGCTGCAGATGGAAAAAAAATTTCAGTCAAAATATTTTTTTCACTTGTTTTTTTCCGCTCAAAATAAAGAAACATCATCAGTCCAAAAGAATGTTGGGCTTTGAAAATTTTTTCAGAATTTTTGAACTAATGAAAAAATTCAACTCTGAAGGATGAATAAATTTCTGAGTCCAAATATTTTTTTTCACTTATTTTTTTGCTGCTCAAAATGAAGAAACATCATCAGTCCCCAAACATTTTGGCTTTGAATTTTTTTTACAATTTTGGCGGGAAAACTTAATCATTCATTTTGTCCCCGGATTTTTTTTTCCTTGTATCTGGTGTCTATTCCAGAGCAAGTAAAAGACCCCATCCAAGTGGACTGTAGCTTGTGGTGGACTACCCCTCCTCAACTTGTGGTGTCTATGCCACGAAGCCGAAGTCGGAGTCACTAGGCCAATAAACCCAATTGACGCTAAACCGTAGTGGCACGCATTACCGCTCATCCCGCCTTGGAGGGGAAATACTCCCAGGAGAATGACCCCTCCAGAGGCAGAGCGAACGCGAAGAAGAAGAAGAAGAAGTCCCCGGATTTTCAACTTCACTTACGCGACCACCCCGGTAACGCGACCATTCAACCTCGGTTCCATGAGTGGTCGTGATACCGGGGTTCCACTGTATGTCCAATGTCATCAGTATCTCTGTTGGAACGAGAGCTATACAAGACTTATTCATTGTCATATTGTTATAGAATTTGTTATTTGGAGCAGTCGAAGCATTTTATCTCTTTTTGTTATAGCGTTACAGTCGTTTGTGTTGATAATCTCAGGCATGTGTTCTTCATTAGTCGACTTCTACACAAGTTCGTGGTCGTGGCGATAGCCTATAGCGTGCAACAAACATGGCTAAAGCGCGGCTGAAATCACTATCTGCGCCAACTTACATAAATGGTCTGCATGCCATTCGGCAGAGACCTGCCGTTGGCCCTAGACCATGATATAATCGGTGGTGGCTCACCACTGGCGTCGCAAGTGAGTTTGGCGTCCGTTCCTTCGCCAGTTTGCTGGAAAGGTGTTGTATCGCTGTCGCTAATGCTAGGTGGCACTGGAGAAGAAGAGGGATTGATATGGACTGGGGATGGATGCAAACCTGGGGTGGGGTGGGGTGGGGTGGTGTGGGACTTGTTTTTTGGCCCAGGGTTGAGGCCTGGTTTGGGGTACAAGGGTCGCCCTGAAGAATAAGGGGAATCGAAGTGCATTTCAAGAACGGCTGGCACTCCAAGCAAAAAAGAAAAGTTTCGAAAAAAAACAGGAAGATAGGGCAGTGTTTTGCTTCAAACTACATGTGAAGAACGTTGAACGTCGTCAGATTTTGGTAAATTGGTAATTTGTTTTTAGATACCTCAGATGTGAAGGTTGTTCGAATCCGCTATACGGGGCGCAGTCACTCGTGTAACCTTTCAGGACCTCATTGGCGAGAAACTGGCTTGTTTCACGTAACGACGTAGTTGGTGTTGTCGTCGCGTTGGCCGCTCAGGCGGTGAAAAGGTACATGCCTAACTGCGCCACCCACAAGGAATCATGTTCACTACCGCATTAGAGTGCCGTCTTCTCGTGAAATGAACTGATATATACGGATTGGGCCGGGTAGGCTAGGACACGGGGGCTTGACGTTACTTACAAATACAGTTTGCATGCCATTTGACATGGACTTCCCGTTAGCCCGCGACCATGATATTGTCGGTGGTGGAACACCGCTGGCGTCACATGTGAGGAGTGCGTCGGTACCCTCGTGCGCTAGTTTCATTGGTGTGGTGTCACTGTCGCTAATAGCAGGAGGGACTGAAGAAAGACTTACATAAGCGCCACACAAACTGGCCATTTTTGTCGCTTCGACCTACGATCATAATCGCTGCTTTGTGCGACAAAATATCACTCGTCTGCGGTAAAATCGGTAGTTGCTTGGGTTGGTAGTGTTAGCCGGCCACTACGATCACCGTCGCACGCAAGCAGTGACCACCGCAAACGACCGAGCCGTTTAAGATATCGCAGGTTGCAGCGACAAACATACGCTCGTTGCGGGGCGCTTTGAATACAATCTGTTTTGTCACATCTTTATGAAAAGTTTACCGGAAAATGCTTTTGATATTTTGCGTAGAGTATCCACCTTTCGCATGGAGAGGGCAAAATAATTAAACCTCTTTTAAAGGGACAACTTGGACAGGAGATATGTTGGTTTTTCATGAAAATGGCTTCCAGTAGGGCCGTGGACAAACATTCGGCACTTGCGCGAACTTTGCGCAGCACCGTGGTGCAGAATATAACCATGATGATCGTTGAAAAGTTTTTTTGAAATAAATAAATTATTTATTTTGGTCGGGGTGTTTCGTCTGGGCGGGTGGGACGATCAACAACCTTTTTATGGGGCCTTATAGCGAGGGGCCTTATACATGTAGAGAGATAGACTTACGCTGCACCACCAACACTCCAACCGCTTTAGGCGTATCCTTGGCAGAATTCCCGGGGAGATATATTTCACACGTATACTCCCCGCTATCATCCGAAGTTAGCCGTCGATTCACTAAAGTGTAAATCTGCGTCTGTGCCGTCAAGTACGTCACGATGATCTCAAATTTCTTCTGGCCCAAAGGCCCGAGCGGGTTCTTCCTCACAATCTGTTGGTTGCGTGATATTGGCTTGGCGGATGGCATCTTCTTGGACCAGAGGACTGAACCTTGTGCCGCAGCGAGGCCTGAGACGGTGCAGTTGAGCAGGCCAGTCGCGCCGGCTGTCTTTGTCTCCTGGTCTATCGCTTTGGAAATTTGTGCGTTTGATTGAGCATTGGCTGAAAGAGAAACTAGAATCAGTCACTTTTATTCCCCATTAAAAAAGTAACATACTAACATTTGTTCCTTAGGGCTGATATAGGAGATATGGACCGTAAGAGGCCGTTCCTTTAATCCCATTCTCCAAAGTAGACATGATATTCACTACAACCTAATCACTGCACCGGAGTTTGATTTAGTCCGTACTCAGTTTTCGGCCGTTTTAGTCCTCCGGCCTCGTTGTTGTGGACGTAAAACTGAACGAACTGGAAACTCTTTCGTTTCATCAACCGGTGTTTACTGCTCTGAGGCCTACCCCACTTAAAAATCGTTTAGTGACTCCAATAAGGTTAATGAAAAGTATCTTATCCCGGTGTAACAGTCTAAATGTCACCCTAGAAAAGTGTCCTTTTAAAAAAGTGTCCTTTCCTATTATATGGTGACGGATTAAGCTATGGTTCAAAGAGACCCAGGACCTTTAATGCTTTGGAGGTCAAAAGCGCATAATGGAATCCTTTGTCTCCGGGACACTCAATCGTAAGATATTCAAGCATGCTACAAGGCATTCTGATTGTGACTTTGTCCTCAAAAGACTGACTTTGTGACGACTGGAAATGACACATACACCACGACCTCATTTGTACACCACAGTCGTTGTTATACAGGCCCGAGACATTTTCGAGTCGGGTGTGGATGGAGCTGTCCTTTTGAAGTACTTGGCCAATAACTGTAAATTCGGTCAATGGCCTCGCATTTTGCGCTATATTTTGAAATCTCTGTCGGATATATTGAGATGTTGTTTACAATCCGCTTCTTGATGCATTCTTCTCGAAATTATGAAAACATGTTTTCATTGTCAACTAGGTCACGGGCAATGGTGTGCCGCACCCGTTAGTTCTAGTACATTCATGTACTTTTTATGTATTCGGGGTGTATAGCATAAAAACAAGTATTTTGGTACTTTCTGCTTAAAATCAGCAGTATCATACGATCCCCCAAAAATCCCTCCAAATGGCGTTTCTTCATGAGAATGAAATTTGGTGCGATAGTGTCTTTGGAAGTGGAAATCGGGAAACTACCCAAACCTCGAAATCTAGTCTCGGCCAGAGAAGTGGTTGATTTCAGGCCCAGACTAGCAGGCCAGTGCTCAGCTGACCAGAGGTTTTTTAGTCGATCAGTACCTCCCTTTTCCTACGCGATATTCGGGATATCAACTAAAGACAAGTGGTCAAGATAATCAACGATCATAAATAATTTTAATTATACAAATGAAATAGGTTAGACAATAAAGTATAATTTGCATTCTTTATAGAATTTTTTCATTGATTTTACGTCAGTCGTAAAAGTCAGTCGTAAAATTAAACGTTTACGATAAAAAAATGCACTGGCCATGCGCATGTGGGCGCATGCACCCTCTGTAGATAGCACAATCCAACTGAGACCGAAGTTTGACAATTTATTCTCGAGATGACATGGGACATCCCCCTCCAGGGCACTAGGGACATTTCAACCCTCCAATCAGTCACTGAAAATGGTCGTGTTCTTCATGCAGACCTTTGTCTTAATTTGCATACAGAAAAAAGGTAGTACATCGCAGGAAGCACATTTGCAAGTTTTCAATGCGAAAATTGCATGAGCATGCGCATGCCGTGTCTGTGTGATTTAAAAGTTCTTACACAAAATACCTCTCAGATAACCAAAGGCTTGTGGTCTTTAAACTCGATCCTGATATGGATTTAAATCTTCAAAGTGACCTTTGATAATTAGCATCGACGGTAATCAAAAGGTCGATATACATTTGAGTTTTGACCTGGTTGTCCCCTGTGCCCGGTTTTTTTTATCAATTGAGTGGTGTCAGGTCATAGACCAATTAAAAGTACATTCTAACGAAAATAAAGGGAGAATAAAGTACATCTTCTTCCTTTTCATTTCTTCGTCTACTTCTCAATATCACTGATAGATGGACAGACCTGTGACGAATGCTCTAGCTAATTGTCGTAATTCGTCCTTTTCACCCACAATACGGGTTCCAGGCGGCAGGAATGCCTCCGTCCCTTATTATATGCTCATCAAGATAGCGCAAGAGCTCAATGCGACATGAAACAACCAGATGCCAGGCGTATTATTGTAGCCAGTGTTCTTGAGATAAAATCTATCACGGGGACACTCTGATGAAGACAACATCGGCCAAAAATCCCTAGCATACTGGCACTGCTATACATGCTTCCCGAAATTGGTGGCTTGCATTGGAACTAACTTTTTCCCCCTTGTCCGTCATTAAAGGCATTCAAGTGTGTTAGTCAACCATGACTATCTCCATTGTCCCTCCACCATAAGGCCCAGTTTACCCTTATGACATCACTATTTCGGACACTCAGCGCCCCATTTCTGGAAAGGTGTATAAAACATGGTGTTTCTGCTTCTGCCTCTGTCAAGTACTCGGCAGGCCGTCTCTATTGACCTATTTGGCCAAGGTGGTGGTGTGAGCTGCGCGGCTTTCAATAGCTGGCTTTTGGCAGGCAAGCTTTGAAGGTCAGGACTGACGAACAGTCCAGGATGGATGACTTTAAAGGCGGGTCGCTTGGAAACTGATCTTTCATAAGTTCATTTACATACTCTCATCTTGAAATATATGACAATATGTACGATCCAGTCCTTAATAGTGCGAGAGGAGAACGATTGCCTGTACATGTACTGCTCTGTGTTGGTTTGGCTTTGTCTCAGCCTTTCTCTTAGAATCTTGCCACGGTATTGTATTGGATGTCATGATGTACAAGGGCATAGATGAATCAGCCCAGAACGTGCATATGACACTGCTGACCATATGACACTGCTGACCATATGACACTGCTGACCATATGAAACTGCATTAATACTTAGCTAGTCATTAGTACGGATTGCAAAACCTTCCTATTATTCAAGTGTTGGTATATGTGCATATTGATTGATCGAATACTTTAGAAGAATACAACAGCTGGTCAAAGGCGTGTTATTTAACAACATCAATATGTGTCCATGGTTACGTGTAGGGTGGGAGAAACATGTGTGGCGAAAAATAATTGCTATCGTAACAACCAGGGTATGAGCCCCTAGAATTACCTATATCAGGTAGATAGACAGGTCTCGTTTTGGGACCAGAACAAGACGAACAGACATATCCTGGACCAATTTTCTGCCTCAATTATAAAATAACCCTAACTGTAGATTCTAAATACCCTGCTGCATCTCAATTGTATCAAGTGGGTAGCCCTAAATGGCGCACTAATCCACCCCTCTATTTTCAATATATCAACGGCCGCCATTTTAAGTCGAAGCAGTTTGATAATATTGCAGGTAAACTAGGTCAAGCATACACCGTTCTAAGATAAGCTTACCTTGTGAAACATAGAGGGTTAAAACCCCCAAGAATACACAAATATACAAATTCATCATTTTGGGGTGATTTTAGTCCAAATTACATTATTCCTTCGTGACGGAAATCGAGGTTTTGTAGCCTGTTGTTTACTAGATTTACCGGACTCAAGATGAGCTTGTTTAGAATAATGGGTGTCGCCGGAGCGAGTGACAACAATTCGATGGAACCAATGACTCACGTGATTTAAATAAACTGACATGAACATAAACCTCGAGACGCAGATAAAAATTTAAAAATACAGCTTGCAGTGCTTCGATTTTCATTATCTAATCGCGAAGTATGATGACATTTGACATATCAATATTCGGGAGTTGAGCCTAACTGTCGGATTTGCGGTGGGGGTGAAAAGGAATAGCTTCAGGTGATCGAGCGCTTTCTATTCAATGGTAATGCGCCTTCATTTCAATATCAATGAATATCACTGCGTTGTGCGCATTTTCAAAACATTCCTCAGTGAATTCATGATCATTGGCCGTGACCGAAATTATAATAAGTTCTGTTTTGGCGGATGTTCCAGTCATAGTGAGTGTGCTGTGCCAGACCACTGTCACGGCAATGCACGAGTTCTCGTCGGCTTGAGATTGCAAAATTCCATTCGGCAGCCTTCGTGTATCCTATAATGTATGTCCGGAAGTGGTCGGGATCGATCATGCTGTCTGCAGGCATGGTGATGCCAATTCTTGGGTATTCATCAGGGCCTCCTCCCCCTTCAAAATGAGTAAATATGTATCGAGTGAAATTGGCCTGATACGTCAGGATGGTAGTGAGTCAGAGTGATTTGCTAAATTCAAGAATACAGTTTTGCTGTCTCGCAAAGTTCTTGGGAACCCACAAACATTCAGCTGTTTTAAAATAGGCACAATCTAATGGAAAGTATATCCCACTCGGTTTGGTCATATTTCGTGCAGAGTATCATTTAGAAACACAACTACTGCGTCTATTTATGGAGCATGTACAAATAAAAACGGTACATGTATGATTTGAGAATACGTCACGAGTGGGGCGTGGGTAGAGGTTTTGACCAATCATCATCCAGGTCAGGCGCTGGGTCAAGCACAGATTCGCCATCAGAAGGCCGGGCTAAGATCACTCATATTGGCGAATTTCTATGTTGACGTTGATTCCATCAAAAGTGTTCATTTCTCCTCAGAATATCCGCCATATTGTTACTAACGTTGCCATGGTGATTGCATACAGTTTCGTAGCAACCACAGATCCAGCAGAATTTCTGTCAGACGTTTCAAAACCGCATGCTGGCCCCTGACACGTTGGGGTATCTGAAAAATGAAGTGGACAATTTTGAGCATTCTCCACGCAGATTAGAAGTACCTTGGTATAATCTCTCTGCCAATACAGAATATCATTATATCATAAGTTCCCGGATGCGTCACAGGCGATGACGATATCAGTATCAATAGATCATAGCAATCAATCAACCACCTTTAAACATTCTGAAAAAACTCACATCAACCATGGCCGTAAAAGAGTAATACATGTACATGTCCATGTACAAGGATTTGAAGTTTTTAGGTTGTGTCCATCAGTTATTCTGGTCTGATCGATCGCCATGATTCCGGTATCTTCAAGCACCTGTTATCTACTCCAAGAATCGGGGAGTCGCGGATCCAAAAGGCCGCCCATGTTTGTATGAAAATCGACACACAACGCGGTGAATACGTTTTCTCTACGATATTTTCTTGTTAAGCACTCGCTAGGTGGCCAGGTTTTGTGGGTGTGGTTGCAGAATCACGGGCCGAGAGTGCAAGAGGGTGGCGGTGCGACTTTTCAGAATGGAACCACTTCTTTGAAACTTTCATTGCATACTTACGGAAGAGTGTCACTATGTCACTGCCCCTCCCGTAAATGTTCTCGCCCGCGCATGTGTAGTTGCCGTAATCATCCTGCTGAAGCTGCATAATCCTCAAGGTCATCCAGAGGTCACCCTCTTTCCTGAATTATCGCAAGAAAAAACATATCAATTATTGTTTACTTGTTGACACTGATGTCACTATGGTTACTATAGGTGATCTTAAAGGGGAACTATAGGCAGGAGTAAGGTGGTCGAATCGGTGGTGTTTGTGTAACGGAATTGCACAGTTAGGGGACGGACGTATCTGAATCAGTAAACATGCACTCCCTGTGCAATCGTGAATCCTATATAGCTGGCTTCACACAATTGATTTCTTTGCTATGTGTAATCGCTATGTAATCTCTATGTTATCTCTATGTAAACCCAGCCTTACCTATTATGTCCAGGATAAACTGCAATCTTGTTGACTTCATGTTTAAAATCATCGTTTATTCGCTTCAAGGTCTCGCCGTTATTTTTGAACCACATTATGTCAGGGGTTGGATCACCTAAACACAGAAGAACAAGATACATGTTGGTGTAAATGGGCGGGAGAGGTCACGCCAAAAGTAGGACTTAAAGGTCGATGGGGGTTGCCAAACTGATTCGGCTAAAACTAGTCATGTTTTGTTCTGACATTCCTCTCCAGATGTCAGCACTGCTTCGGTTCTTGTAATCTACCAAAGCATGTCTTTTCGCCCCTGAAAAAATGGTACAACGAAGATTCCGCCTTGAAAGGCGTTTTCCGCTGGAGCAGAGCGTAGTAATAATGGGCACGTTTAACCAGGTCATCCTTTAAAAGACAGTTGCAGTGACTTCAAATGCCACAATGGCGCCCAGGGCCAGGTTGTTCAAACCAAATTGGTCAGTAACGTTGGCGTTATCTTAGCTCAGCGTTATCTCCTTCAGTTAAGCCTTCAGATTCAACGTCAAGTTAGGTTAACGCCAGCGTTAGTGATAACATTTATTTCGAACAACCGGGTCCAGGGCCTGATTTTACAATAGAACTATTTTCACCAATCATCGCAAGAATTCTGACGTCGCTAGTTTTTGTTGGAGAAAAAGATGGTCGCTCCAAAGTTGCTGACTGTTAAAAACCAATTAGCGACTGCGGGCCACCTAGAACAGAGGTTGTATATGTCCCTACCTGATATAATGCAAGCCAACTCAACCTCATAATTCCTATCCGCGGCTTGTCCATATGACTTCCTGAATGCCTTTGCCACAGGTTTTGTGTTGACTTGGAGGGTGATATCTATGGTGGCCGGGGGCCGCACGTTGTTATCCGCCTTGCATCGGTAGACCCCACCTTTCGTTGTGTCCACCATAGGGATAATCAATTCCGTGCCCTGGAGAAAAAATAACCATTACGATATTGTGCCCCTCTCCTCACAGTTGAAAGAATTCAGGTCTGGCCTAAAAGGGAAGAATATTTTTTCCAAGGGGGGTCGTTTCAGACTGCTACAATAGTAATACACTGGCCCTACCTCTACGCCTTCCCTAACACTTCTAATCCTCCGCTTAATCCCTAAAATTACTTAGTACATCTTTATTGTTACAGTTTCGTAAGAATAACCACTTTGTTTCAGAAGAGACCAATCGTAACTAGCCCATTCCAATAGGCTCCGGGGTGGGCTTGTTAATCTAGTTTGTAACTTACAAAGACGGTTTGAAAACCGCCCGGTAGGAGGCCCCCGTTGGCCTTGGACCATGACAGTACTGGCTTGGGGACTCCTGATGCGTCACACGTCAGCCTGGCGGTGTCACCCTCGACCACGCGCACGAACGTGCTCGTGTCGGAGTCACTCAGTCTCGGTGGTACTGGAAGAGAAATAAAACTATTAAGGACTTTGAACACGCTGGAAAAATGCTGTTGATGAAAGCAGACAGACAGTGTCGACCATTTTGGTCAACCTAGCTGTATTCGACTCCGAGTTCTCGAACTAAGAACGATACTATGTTCTTCGACGAATCCAGAGAGGTTCTTCTGTATCTATACTTTGACATTCACCTCAAGAGCATTGACCTCAAGAGCATTGACCTCAAGAGCATTGACCTCAAGAGCATTGACCTCAAGAGCATTGACCTCAACAGCATTGACCTCAAGAGCATTGACCTCAAGAGCATTGACCTCAAGAGCATTGACCTCAAGAGCATTGACCTCAACAGCATTGACCTCAAGAGCATTGACCTCAAGAGCATTGACCTCAAGAGCATTGACCTCAAGATTTATGTACAATAAATCCCTTAAAATACATTCAACATTCAACAAGAGACCTGAGTGACCATTCCCTTGAATGGTATTCGTAATGTATTCGTAATGTATGCCTGGGTTTGGACAATTTTACAATGGAATTTATTTCCACTTTATAAAATGTTTAAGTGTGCCAAAAGTGGCTTTAACATGGTTAAACAAGTGTGAACTAACCACCAATGGGTCAAAGAGTGAATAGATAGATCTTCTAGGTGAAAAGTTAGGACGGTTTTCCTCTGAGAAATGGGCCTGCTTGAACTCAAAATTTTAATTTAAGACTCCGGAATTTAAACTACAGTAAGTTTGAAAGGAACAAATACCAACAGCCGTCAAAACACGCTACCCAAAATAGTCCGTGTTCAACAACCATGTGAGTGACTCTTTTAGCAAGAAAGTTTAATATATATGACGATAAAGACGAGCTGTGAACATTTGGAATTTGAAAAAATGAGCTCAGGGTATAACACTTTACTTAGTGAAAGTTCGTTTGATCTTAGAGAGAGGAAAAAATTATATTTTGTTTGGAGGCATCGAATCGATTAGAGCTATGTTGGGGTGGGAGTAATGTTGCGTAAATTGATGCGAATTTTCTACCTCTGCCAAAGAGTTCTTGAAGACCAAGACGGTCGCAATTTGCTGCAGAACACAAACAGCTACTGTAGCGCCCCTGTGGCAGACGGAGGTCAGGATGAGAGTAGTCGTAGTCGTCGTTAAAATGTATACTTACTCTGGACCACTAACTGTCCAGTAGCTCTGGGGAAATTATTAACATTGGCCAAGCCGAGCATGTAGACTTTACATTCATACAGCCCACTGTCACTGGCCTGGACTCTCCTGATATGGAGAGTGAATACTTCCAGAGTTGCCGAGAGGTAGGTCACCGTGACCTTGAACTTTTCCGAGCCGAGAGCGTCCAATGGATTCTTTCTTGTGATGACGTTATTTCTTGAGATGAGGGTTGCCTGTCCGCTGTCTCCTACCTTTGACCACAACACCTATATGCAGCAAGATTTGAGGAGAATTGTTTCAGATGATTTTACAGCTTATTTTATAGATTTTGCATGAAAGGATGCAGGTTTGATCATGAAATCTAGACGCTCTGATCAAGATGTGATTTCAGGCCAATCCAGGCGACTGACAACGACTGATAAATCGCTAGTTCATTGTGATTAGGCCAAGGTTGGTTGGGGTTTCTTTATACCCCAGGGTCAAACACATCAAAAGCTTAATGCAAACCTCAACTGTGACCAGTATCTAAAGAAGCGCGTTTTGTGTCGAGAAGAAAATGCCTTAAAAACCGAATGGTGGTGTCGTTTCAGATGAGTACTCACGGCACCGTTGGAAATCTGTCTCTCTGTGACCGAGCAGTTGAGCTCCCCCTCCTGGCCTGCCGAGACGGTCGCAGTGTCAATGTCCTTGGTGATCTGCGCTGCGGAGGCTGCCAAGGAGAGAGAGAGAGAATTAGGGAAACGCGGCGTTATTAAATGAAAAATATGTTTTGAACAACAGACTCAGAATGTACAGCATTCAGGGCCAAAATGAGACTCGACAAGGTCATTTCTTGAATTATCATCAAAGTCATTCAAAATATCATGTGAAATGGAATATGTAAATAAGTTCAAGGAGACACTTAAATAAGTTTTTCTATTGTTAGTTTTATGTCATGGTTAACTCCAGCTGCCTGTGAAAATGTGATAACTAAAGTAGCCGAAATGTAGTCCTAAAAATCATCGATGGGATATGTTTTTTTGAGACACCCTGTCATACCAATCGGACCCCCCCGCGCACCATCTTCTAGTTATATAAACATTTCGAGCATAAATTGCGACACTGATTCAAAGAGATGTCGCCATCTTGCCGGTGACATCTATTTTGATGTACTCACATCGAACCAACATCACCCTAAACTAAACTTACCTATTTCCAAGGCAACCAAAAGAAATAATCCAATAAAAATTAAAGTATCCTTAGCCATGTTTATTGTTTTCCTTTTGTTGAAGTTGCCTGGTTTTCCTCCGCAAAACCTTTGTCCGCTGAATGGGGCCTGACCAGTTGGGCAGTAAGGGTCTCCACCGGCTCTGGTCGGTTTCGCTTAACAATAGTGGCATTAAAATGTGGCCCTATTCATTTATTGTATTGATTAAAGTTCTACAGCTATGTGGTTATTAGGGGGTTTCGCAAACCCATTGGAATGTCAACGCGAACGTCAATACCATTATGGAACGTCCTGCTGACGATATCATACAATGGGATAGATGATCGCGATGAGGTTTCGGGGGCTGAAAGGAAGCTTGGCGCAAACTCTTCGTTTTGTCAAAGGACACCTAGTGAAAAAAATATTTAGACTCAGAAGTTTTTTCATCCTTCACGGCGAACATTCACCAAATTCTATGTTCTGTTACGTGAAGTAATTCTCCATGCTTTACTGTTCAGTTACGCATAAACGTATAACATTTGTAAGGTAAGGTGATACAAGGAAGTTTGAATAGTACTCCAATGGATGGTAGAAATATATAGCCCTGGTCCAGCTATGGTATGTGTATGCGCTCATGTGTACTGCCAGCGCTTTTCTGTAGAGAATATAATTTAGTACAATATAATTCTGTAGAGAATATAATTGTATCAGGGCTTTAGTTGCGCCACTTTCCCTTATTTAGCTGCGAGTGTATTGATATCAGAGCGAGTCTCAAGTGAAGCAAGCTGCGTCACTATTATAAATAATAATGTGACATGTTTTTTTTTCAATGCAACTTGCCAATAGCCATCAAGCAGATCAATTCATAGAAATGTTTGCGACAAGTTAGCGCGACAAATATGTGAATTATTGAGCACTTACATTTAGTACAATATAGTTTTCATGCAACGTTGACTAAAATTATGTATGTCGTCTTGCGTAATGACGGAGCATTATATGTTCTAGTAAGCGACCACCGCAACCTACTGTAGGAAGTGGTTTAATAATGCATGGGGACAATAAATGGACAGAAACATACCGAACAGTACTGGAAAAAATATGCATGATATCAGGCGAAAGTGGGGTCAATGGTTTCCTCGTGAATATAAGCGGATCGTGACGTCATACTTCTAGGATGTTTGAAGCATTAAGACCATTTTGAAGGTTTATCATCCTCTTCATCCAACGCATTAAGCAAGCTCTATTGGTCCTATCGGAATAATTGCTTCTAATTATTGTGGTTTACTGAAATAATGAATTAAAGTCGCCTTCAATAGAAGGACGTCCTCAATTTAAAATGTTTCATTACAGAATTCCCCAGTTAGTTCGACTTCACATTCAATCAAGGCATTACAGTTTGATATAAGGACCCTGTGTGGAACCAGGGGGTTTATACTAAATACAGCGGTCTCATTTCACCACATTTCAGCAGTTTCTGAAACATATCACATGCGAGAAAATTGCCCAAGACTTTTGTATCAGATATTCCGAGAACGTGGCTTTCAATTGAAACAAAATCTCCACATTCATTAATTTGTGTCCTATCAAAGTGTTTTGCAAAACGTTCTGGCCAAAGGTACTTATTTGGACTCAGGAGTGTGACCAGATCACATTTACCTAAAGATGCTGGTGCTGCACAATACTAGATTAACCTTACAGAAGCCCTAGCCAATGCTCTTTCACGGTGTCAACTGAAGCTGGCACCTGCTGCCCGGGCTGTGTAACATTACTATTTGTGATCACACCATTTCTGTTTAGTGACAAGAGGTCAGCCTTTGGCCATATCTATCTGAAAGGTCTTTAAACGGGTGAACATTCTCGCTATATCCCGCCAATAGCCAGTCATCGAGTGGTCTATGGCTTCTTTGGACGAGACATCTCATAAGTGCATGCACATAATCAGCTTATTGGCGATGAGACCATCGCGAAGTCATCAAATGCAACATATTAGAGGTTGATCACGCTCTGCCATGGCCTTAAATGTCAGGGATGTTTTGGGTTTAGGGAATTGATGCCAAATTGGAGGTATTTCTCGGCTTGACTCGCCAAAAGGGGGGTGCTAAAGTGTAGGCCGAAATCGAGGCGAGTTTTTGCGTGAAATGGCAGCGCCACCTGGGGGATGATGGTGAGACAACCAATACATCTGATTTGGTATCAATAATTATTTTAAGACAAAATCAGAAAAAAAGTATATGAGAAGACAATACTTTGTTGAGCTTTCGGTACTATCGCGTCTTCTTTCATTGTCTGCCTAAGAAAACATCACAAAGCATTTGAAATAAAACAAGGAAAAGGTTCTCGCAGTGATTGTGGGCAGAATTGGAGTTTATAATTTTGAAATAAATGGCAATCGCAAGTGACTAAAGATCTTTTATGGAATAATGCTTACTGGGAGTGTGATGAGCCCTCCAACCTGAAACAGAAAGTAAATGACTTGCTTCGGTCGTGACCATTTTTAGGGAATAAGAGTCATGTTAAACAGCATTGACTATCAAAACATTACCGATAATCAAATTTCAAAGTTATTTAAACGCCGGGATGAAAGAACCTCTTGGGAATGTATTATGACAACTGGATAATATGCTTCTAAATCATCGTACAACGTTTAAAAGCATCGAATCATTAACAGTCCAAAGCCTTCTGAAGTTGATGGCCTGACTGTTCGCCAACAGAATGGATGATGATTTCATTATAAAAATTAGGACGGCCGTTCAAAATATAGCCAAATAGCTGAATGTGTATTGCAATGAGCTGATGGCATCTCGTGGGATGGTATATAGTTGCTTCCTATCCTAATAGTAGTCGATCATGTGCAATGAGAGTGGTAATTTGATATGTATATGAAAGCCCAAGGCCAGTAGCTGGAACAAGCTTTTTTCATAAGGCTGCACTCACTGAAGCACAATGAGCTGGAGGGGCTCATGCAAGTGAGTTCCAATTTTCACAACGCCAAATCAAGTTCTGGTTCTATCTCACTAAAAATTAAATTCAAGCAGTTTAAAACTGCTCTTCCCAAAAAACGCATTTCGGATTCTCTGGACAAAGTTCTGTGTGACCTCTATCTATCCAATCAACGAGATGTATCTAATCAGCATGATCCTTCTCACCGCGAGCTGTTGTACTCGGACACTAGGCGAGGAACAAACCATCGGACTCCGGTTAATGCTGAGCTATTCTGGGGACTGTGGCCTAAGTGGAACTGAGAGAAGCAGTGGTGAAGAACTCTATCGCCTTAAAGTTGATCGTGCGAATTCTTTAGGAAACGATGGAATGTGCAAGATTTCCTTTAGGTATGAAGGGATTAGTAGTAGACAATGCCTTCCTAGGCCGACCTATTTTGAAATCACAGCTAATACCACTGGGATGTCAGTGCCGTTTCACCTGATTGTTAAAGAAACCACCTCGACTGCAGACATTTGTGTTAAGAATAGTATGTCTTCTGTCTCCGACAACGCGAACACTCTGCTTGATATAAAGGGTTCCTCTCCCCAAGAGAATAGGACCATCAAAACAGTAGGGTCCGAACCAATCATTGAACTCTATTCTCGCGAGAAGTTTCCTTACATCATTGAAGTCGTCCAGAAACCTTACCAGATTCCAGAAGGCGACGAGGAATGCATTTGTCCGGAAGGCTTTCTCCTGTCAGGATGCATATGCTATGGGATGTTTGATGCTAACACTTTGAATGTGACGTCATCCCAAGAAGCACAGGACGCATGCGCGTCATTCATCCCCGGCGGCCATCTTCTGAGTCTGACTTCGTTGCAAGAAATGGAGACGATAGCTTACTTCCTGCGGTCGGTATGGTGGGACTTTACCGTCAGGCATGATTGGATATACACAGACGTGATAAAAGAAAACCAGGTAGGCATTTTGTATCTTGTGCTGAAATTGCAATTGGCGGGACCGTTGTCATACGATGCAACTGGCCAAAGATGTCCTCATCTACTGGGTGTTGTTGTGGAGAATCACCTTACTTGTCCGCTGCGGTCTAGTCAAAATACTTGTTCATCGACAGAACCATCCACGTATTTAACTGCTAACTACACTTAACAGTACCGTATCGGCCATGGGTTTGCTGGCCTGAAGTTGCCTCTCGCATGATGCAGATACTCCCGGATTAACCAAGCTCTGTTCGTTAGCAGGGGCCAGATTCTCAATCGGGGTTAGCAGTAGCGTCCTATTGCTACTATTGGAAAAGAAATTTACTGAATTTACTTTGAGGTAATGCTGGCGTTCGTCTCCTACGCCGATTAGGCATCTGGTCCCTGCCTTTCACACGTACGTGTATCTCCTGATGCATCCTCATTAAAGAAAACTGTTTCACTATTTTCTTTACAGATGTTTTCGTTGATGAGGGGCAACCCCGGAAAAGGGTATGAAACACATTTCTCTGCTCGGAATTCACCTCCTCATCGAACAAGTCGAAAAGACGGCCTGGCTAATGAGGGGGCACCATCTTTAGGAAACACAACAAATTGCGGGGTGATACGGATTGACAGGCTTCGTCTGCTGCAGAATAGCACGTTGTTTCTTGTTCCTTGTGGACTTTGGAGTGACGGTGACTCTGACTCAAAGTCTGGTTCGACAAGTGTCGGGTTCGGATGCGAAGCTTCAGCAAGAAGAATTAGAGGCCTTCAAGCTCAGTACAAAGATGACGAAGTGCACACGTGTCCTACAGGATATTACAGCTGTAGAGGTCAACCAGAATGCGGGATTCAGCATGACAGGTCCGAGCAAGTCTCTGTCGAGGATAAAGAAACATTCTGTGGAGAGGAAGCTTGCCCACACGGATGGTTTTGTTCCAGGCATGTGGCCTCGTACATCGGGAATAAGTCCGCTATTGTTGACCTGTCGGTTCTTCCGAACAAATTCAAGGCGATAGATGTCGACCTATCAACGGGGAAAGTAAACCTGCATGAGAACTCACTTCGGGGAAATCCGAATGTAATATGGTTACAATTTAAAAGACAACCTGGTCGTAAAGACTACGTAGGCCTGTACATATCTTTTCTTTCTAACCTAACTAACTTACGATACATAGACATATCGAGGTACTGTTTGTATTCATCCGAGGTGAGAATCTTAGAGCAATTCAAGCACATGCATCACCTGGGCTTGTCCTGCGCGTGCATCAGTGACAACTCCCCACTGGGGTATTATCCTAATCTCACGTATCTCGACTTGTCACTGAATACATTCATTGATATCAGAGTAGCACAACGGCATCGTCAACTTCGTCATCTGAATCTCTCCGAAGTTTATTTTGGTACAGATTTTCAACCGCTCACACATTTGCAGCACCTACAAGAGCTTGACATCACAGGCTGCACTTCAAAGGTTGACTTGACATTCATTACTTCTTTAACCAACTTACGTCTCCTGGTCATAAGCAGACTGGACATCTATGACATTCAACCACTAGAGCATCTGAAACATCTGGAATATCTCGACATCTCCCGCAACTTTATAATCAGACTGGCCCCACTCTCTGGACTTTTTAATCTCCATGTTCTCCTTGCCTCCACAAACCTTATCATTGACGCATCTCCTTTAGCAAACCTTTCTAATCTACGTCGGGTTGACCTGTCCAACACTCTCGTCAGTACCACCGGGCCAGCCGACCAGGCAGAGTATTCTCTCGATCTGTCAGGCAAAGTCATGAATGATCCATCAGGACTTTTCTTGGAGCATCCGCACATCCGTGATCTTATCCATGTAAATGTGAGATCGATTGATTTGAACCTATCGATGAACGGGGTAAGTTTTTGGAGAGAGTCGCCAGTGTATTTTTATGAAAAGATCCGCCGTCTTGATCTTTCACACAACCCGTTCAACTTTGCGGGGACGAAAAGGTATAAGGATACAATGGAATACTTTTTATGTCGACTAGCGAATCTGGAATCGCTTGACATATCGCACAATGCTCTCGACAGCCTATTATCAATGACTTGTCTTGAAAAACTGACTCACTTAGATCTATCGGGCAATATGCTCACTGATAGAAATCTGGCAAAGGTTGGTGAACTTGTGAATTTGACCTTTTTGAACCTAGCCAAAAATAAATACGTCACTGACCTGTACCCCCTGGAATCTTTAACCAACCTGCGTTATCTTGATATCTCCATCAACTTCATTCGCGATTTGGCCCCCTTGTCACAGATGGAAAATCTCGCAGAGCTGAATGTTTCAAATAACATGATAAACGACACCTCTGCTCTTCAGAATCTGACCAAGTTACTCAAACTTGATACGTCGAATAACCAGTATATCGAGGAGATGCAACCTGTCGATGTGTCAGGGAGGAATCTAACGTGGTCTGATATCCGCGAGAACAAGGTCCCTGAGCTCACTGAAGAAAGACTCTCCAGACACCCTGTCTATCTCAACCTCTCAGGCAATTCGCTTCGCACCCTCAATACTATCTTAAACATGCCAAACATACATGGATTAGATATCTCACGTCAGCGCCAACAATTCTTTGGCCGTATCGTGAATTCATTAAAGTGGATTGATTCCCTGAAACTGCCAAACCTTAAGGTTCTCAATGCTTCTGATAACGAAATTTCTAATTTGAATGTATTTACGTCTTCGGAATACAGAGACACACGCCTGCATCGTTTAGTCTTAGCGAACTGTAAAATCGTAGACATCTCCCCACTTGCGAATCTAAGTCGTCTGCGACACCTTGACTTAAGGGGGAATAGAATCAAGGAATCGACGCCAATAACCAACATGAACAGTTTAGAATATCTCAACTTAGCCAGAAATCTTATCGACAACATTCCACAGCTTATAAAGTTGTCTGATCTTCGCTTCTTGGACCTTTCACTCAATAGATTGACCTCCCTTCCCGCTTACTGTCTTCAGGGTTTGGTGTCACTGGAGTTTCTCTACCTGTCTGGGAACCCACTGGGCAAAGTATCTTCTCTCGCCTTCAGAGCGGATCGTTTATGGTGGCTCTCAACTTCTGACCACGATGATCTGACACCTCAGGGGATCGCTAAACACCGTCACGGCCCCTACAGACTGCGACACCTCGACCTATCAAACTCTAGTTTACATGAAATTGACGACGATTCTTTTGATAACTTAGAAAATCTACGATCACTTGATATTCGATCCAACTATTTAGAGGTCACTTCGATCTCTGCTGTGTTCTCCTCACTCGATCTTAACATCCTCCAAACAGACACTTTTTCAATCTGCTGCGCGGCTAAAGACCACGTCCGAAACTGCACCCCACTCCCAGACGAGTTTTCGTCCTGCTCAGACCTGATGGCCCGGGAGGAACTCAAGACCGCAATCTGGCTCCTAGGATTTTTAAGCATCTTCAGTAATGTCCTTGTCATTGTATTTCGTTCGAAAACCATAAAATCAAACACGGTTCAAAAGATCCTTATCATCAACTTGAGCGTTTCTGATTTTCTTATGGGAGTATACTTGATTATCATTGGTTCAGCTGATGTTCACTTCAAAGATGTCTACTATCTGCACGAAGCTGAATGGCGGCAGAGTCCAATGTGCGCATGCGCTGGAGTCTTCAGCCTCGTGTCAAGTGAGATGTCTGTGTTTACCTTGGTGTTTATAACTTGTGACCGTGTCTTGGCCATCGTTTTCCCCTTCAGCGGTTTAAGGACCACCAGCAAAAGGTTGATAATCACCTTATCTATCGCGTGGAGTCTGGTTGTTGGTCTGGCGTCACTTCCTCTGCTGTTAGGGGGCGTGTTTGATACTTTCTATGGTAGAAATGGTGTTTGTCTTCCCTTTGGAATCTCCCAGGGCATCTCGCTGTGGGAACACGACATGCTAAACCTCACAGTTCTCACTATAAATCTCATCGGCTTCATCATTATCCTCTTTGGCTATCTGGCAATCTATCGTACAATTCGTAAATCATCGCACCGAATGAAAGGTTTTCAGCAAGACAGTGGCGTAAACAAGGAGGTGAAGTTCCTTAAGAAGATGTCGCTGATCGTCATGACAGACTTCCTTTGCTGGGTCCCCATCATAGTATTGAAATTCCTAGAGTTTCGTGGATTAAAGATACCACCGGAGGTGTCCGCATGGACTGCAGTCTTCGTTCTTCCGCTCAACTCCGCCATTAACCCTTTCCTATACACCAGTGAAATTATCGGCTTAATGTCAAGGCGATTTCGTAGCTCACAATCTGATGCGAGCACTAAAAGCAGTCGAGTTGCAGTGAAGTGAATATCTTTCACTCCGCCAGAATCTTTTTCTTTCATACTTGATGGATCTGTTGTAAGTTAGCTGAAGTCGTTTCGCTTCGACAATTGGTGCATCTGATTCATAGCAAAGCCACTAGAGGGCGTAATGCGAAAACACAGTGCAACAGCTCGTTAAACAACTGCCCCAGCTCGATGAATTTTTCTGGCAGGTACCGCTTGTGAGGGGCATATGATAAATCATAAATCATATGCATTTTGACCTTGACCTTTCAAGGCCACAGAGGTTGAAGTTCTTGTCATATTTAGTATAAACAATTAAGCTACTTCTGATCCCAAAAGCATGTAACAAAACGTTGGCAGCAAAATAAAATTTGTCTTTTTAAAACTTATGTTATAAAATTTAAATGTGTTAAATTTCAGTAGGCCTATCGTGTATGGTTGATGTGAGACGTTGTTAATGTTAAAGTGTGCTGTGGTGTAAAACCTTAATAGACCTTAAGTGTATTATAGATGTGACACGTTGTTTAAGTGTGCCTATTGTGTAAAGTCATTATAGACCTTTAGTGTATAATATATGTGACATGTCGAAGAGTGCTAATGTGTCAAATCATTTCAGACCTTAGGCGTATAACAGATGTGACACAGTATGTAAGTGTAGACATGTAATTATATTATGCAGTGCACATACATCCTTGCATAAAAGCATAAAAGCTTGTATTTATTAGCCTATTACACAGCAGGCTTTGTTATTTTGTAATAAGAGTTTAGATGGAAGGGGATCTTCGATCGACGCATGGCTGCAACTGTCGACAGGATGTGGTGGACAGTGTGAAAATGATGGTCACTACGTTTATCTGCAATTGTCGGTTCTGCCTATCGACCCCTATGAAAGCTGTTTCGTGGGGGTCGATGTCATCAAGATGTGTGTTGATAACCCTTTGATAAGAGAGTAGAACAGTAGGAAATTAGGTGCAAGTGGGCTTTGCAGACACTGCAGAGGCCTGATTTTATTTAACTGCGAGGTACGGAGGGAAAACTTACGCAACTCACGTGGCGATCACCTCTGCTACACGACTGGATGGAACTTGCTTGATGAATTAAATTGATGACAACTGTCGAGCCACCCTAGCCCCCTAGCCCCCTCGTCCCCTACCCAATGCACCAGGCCCTATTCCCATCCAGCTAGAAGCAGATCAGATATATCAGCGACATCATCTCACAAACATGATTCGATCCAAGGCCATGTCTGTCGTGTCTGTCGTGTCTGTCATGTGATACTAATGGCCACAGTCACTCACCCATCACAGGAGCAATGATATCCCTAATCCTGTACTAAACTGATCATCTTATCAATTAGTACATGTCGGCAAAACTCTGGATCACTCGCTGCTATATTTACCTTCAGATTAATAACCAATCAGAACTGTATTAGAGATTAGGTGCGGACTCGTCTTGTGAGCGCATCAAATATCTCCTGGTACCACGTCTGATGCGTTTGTGAAGAGCGGGACGTCTTTTCAAGAAATAAAAGAGTACATGTCCTCTTTTATGTTGGTATGTTCGACACTAGCCTTTGGTAACAAAAATATTTCATTTGGTGATAAGAGATCTTGCGCAAAGCTATCTCTGCGCATGCGTCATTCAGACTTTTTGTCCCAATTTATCAAATGGCCAAAACCTATTTGCTGTTTTTTTTCGTGACAGCAATCTGTTAAGTTCTCGGCTTCCGCAGCAGAATGACTTCTATTGGTTGGTCTCTCAATATGTCTATTCTTAAATGGAAACTAATATAAAAGAACGCTACACCAACCACCAAAACATGACTGTGTCCGCTGAGATAAATTTTCGCTAATTGTTTTCAAGCCCATTACACGGTCTATCTTCTTTTATCAAAGCCCGCGCGCACCTAGGCCTAAATTCACATTATTTTACTGGTTATCAAAGTATTATCAAAGCAGTCTGAATGACATCGACCCCCCCCCACGTTACTGCTTTCGTGGGGGTCGATAAACCTTTACTGGCAATGGCAAATAAACGTCACAGCTCTCTCTGTCTTTCCTGCATGGTCTGAGTCCAACCACCACTTATGAGATAAATTCGATTCCATTGACAGTTTCAGTCCCCACGCATCACATCAATGCAAAGGAAATGATGTCAGTCGACCACACTTCCAAATCCACGCGGTCTGTTATGAGAATTGTATCAAATCGATTTTGGATGAGAGCACGATAAGCGACTTCATAGTGCTCCTCTTCTCCGCTCTTCAAACAAAGATTAATTTGCTCTTTCACAAATGGCATGAGAATCATCTGAAACATATGTGCACGTCGAGGAGGATGACGCTATGAAAACAAATCCTCTCTCATGCCAACGAACAATTTGGAGATGATCCCTTCGAGGCTAGCAGGAAACTGAAAGGATTTGGTGAAAATGTTCCCTTTGTGAAATGATTATTAATACGGTAATAAAACAGCAGCAACCGCTTCTTATTGCGGCAAATAGATAACCAGCAACAAGACAGATAGGCTGGGTGGCTGGCGTGGAATATCCCGAGTTGGCTAGTAGGACATTCGTCAAGATTAAATCACAACTTATCATTAATTGTAATCACCAACTGATCCTGATTTGTCGCTGGAACATGAGTGCAGAATGTGGCCGAGGTGACCTCATTCTTCGTCGAGACACTCGACAAGATTCGTAACCCTTGCGAGCGATGAAGTAAGAAATTCGAAGGTCTGTGGTGCCATCAAGTCTTGCGCTAAGTCATTTATGCGACAATCAAAAATCGTCTTAGATACTTTCATGTTGTAGCACTCGAAATCAGGGAACTCTTCAATAACTGTTGATCGAATTCTATTCACCAACCAAAATAACTAGATATCATTACTTCATTTATAGTCGAATAAGACTGGTTGTAGTCTATCTCACGAAACATGGCACTGTATGCAAAAGAAAGCTAAAACTGCTGGGAAAGGTTGTCAATATTTCACTTTAAACAGCCCGTTCTTGGTTACATCTAAATGTAATTATACTTCGGACTTTGATATATCAACGTGGTTCAACTGCTGTATTTTCCGTGTGAAATCATCAAAAATCCAATTGTCACTTTTTCGTGGAACGCAGTATAGTCCATGTCACTTCAGAAGCAAACCTGATACGGAACATCGAATGACTTGATTGACGGAAAGGAACAAATGACGTTGATTGGATTCGAAGATTGTCACGTGATTTCTATGGATTCGCCATCTGTACCGCGATGGGATTGAAAATCACGTTATCTGTATCTGTCATTGTCATGGCATATTATGTATATATGAAAGAGGGAAAACGATGGTTATATTAATGCAGGTGTTAGCATCTGTAGCATAAACAGCGTCTTTGGTTGTCGCCTCGTGGGTCCAGTGGGACTAATTCATTGTTACCTGGTGATATATCTCAGAAACCAACCGGTAACCTGTATTACGTAGTCATAAATCACTGATACGTCGCCGCCGTTGATACACTGGTAGAAAAATATCTGGCAAAACTGTCAGGTTGAACATGACATCTTCGTTCTTGTAACATACATTTCTGCATTGCTTGTGTCGGCGTTAATTATCGCAAAGATGTTCAGTGCACTGTAGGTACCGGTACTTCCTGAGGACTTCAGGAGTCACTGTTCGCTTCTCTCTCCCTGCATACAATCACGTAATGCGCAGAGCTGGGGAGGCGAACCATAAACCCCAATTTCCTCAGGATGTACCGGTAGGATTCTGGTGCAGTTGTTTCAATGCAGGTATGGACCATTCAGTGTTTTGCACTTTGGGCTGCGACTTGTTGTTGTTGTTGTTGTTGTTCAGCAAGAAGAGCAATGACTCCAGCAAGTACACTGGCCCTCTTCCCTCCAGCATTTCAAGCAGCGTGCGTAGTCCCGCTTTGGATAAGGCACTGACCCATCCGAGCTGGGTCGCTCTCTGTCGCTTCTCACCGCGCAGAAGAACTAGTCCGCCATCATCCCTACTGGTGCCCTTCTAATGTAGTCTTTTCATGGACCATGTCTGTTCGCTCTCTTCCTCCTAGAAGAACAAGTCCGCCATCATCCCTACTGATGCCCTTCTCATGTAGTCTTTCCATGGACCATGTCTGTTCGCTCTCTTCCTCCTAGAAGAACTAGTCCGCCATCATCCCTACTGGCGCCCTTCTCATGTAGTCTTTCCATGGACCATGTCTGTGCCCCTCTTCCTCCTAGAAGAACAAGTCCGCCATCATCCCTACTGGTGCCCTTCTCATGTAGTCTTTCCATGTACCATGTCTGTTCGCTCTCTTCCTCCTAGAAGAACAAGTCCGCCATCATCCCTACTGGCGCCCTTCTCATGTAGTCTTTCCATGGACCATGTCTGTGCCCCTCTTCCTCCTAGAAGAACAAGTCCGCCATCATCCCTACTGGTGCCCTTCTCATGTAGTCTTTCCATGGACCATGTCTGTTCGCTCTCTTCCTCCTAGAAGAACAAGTCCGCCATCATCCATACTGGCGCCCTTCTCATGTAGTCTTTCCATGGACCATGTCTGTTCGCTCTCTTCCTCCTAGATGAACAAGTCCGCCATCATCCCTACTGGTGCCCTTCTCATGTAGCCTTTCCATGGACCATGTCTGTTCGCTCTCTTCCTCCTAGATGAACAAGTCCGCCATCATCCCTACAGATGCCCCTCTCTTGTGGTCTTTCCATGGACCATGTCTGTTCGCTCTCTTCCTCCTAGAAGAACAAGACCGCCATCATCCCTACAGATGCCCCTCTCTTGTAGCCTTTCCATGGACCATGTCTGTGCCCCTCTTCCTCCTAGAAGAACTAGTCCGCCATCACCCCTACTGATGCCCTTCTCATGTAGTCTTTCCATGGACCATGTCTGTTCGCTCTCTTCCTCTTTTCCCCTTTCAAATTACCACGAAGTCAAAGCATTAACGAATACGCAAATGGCAAAGTTGAACTGTTGATTCCATCGGCAAATAGGGTGGGTCAAAGGGGCAGCAGTGTCCAATCAATTCGGTTGCATTTATTCCAAGACCACTCCATCAATCAATCTGTAAATGAATGTATCTGTTTGAAGTGCTATGTATTAGATACCTTGCTCTACTTAGCAGAACTCCCGTAGACATTGAAGCAATGAAGGGAAGTCACGGCGGCACCCATCATAAAGGAAACATGGGGTATATATCGAGATTTTCGTAAACGTGGCTCGAACCTTGCTATCAATCTAACATGTTGTGTGAAGATACTGTACAGCTCGACTGGGTTTATTGTTTGTCCACTTATGTCGAGGTAAAGGGAATTGATGTAGAGGCAGCGCTTGAAGATTGGCCACATTGGGTCACAGTAGATTGTACCTTTCCTGATAAATCACCAGACATGCCGGCAATATATCAAAAGACCACAAGGTTCTGAACAACCCACTCACGCAGATATCAATAATTCACAACTGTGCAATCGGCTTCCGATATTTTTGCATCATCTAGTTGCCTTTCACTGCCACAGGCAGGTTGGCAAACTCACGAAGAGCAACGAACAAGGACATGAAAGTTTGTTATGCAATTTAGCGGCGATTTTTTGAAAATATTCCCGATTTTTCGATCCTAATTTGATATATAAGAGATGATTCGCGAATGTAACGTAAATGAATGAGCACATGAGTTGATTCTACCACAGTCCTTAATACTTCATCGTTCGAACAGATTGCGAAACCTTTCTTATAACATAGTCACCGGCTGCCTAGCCTACTGGAAAACCTCGTGCATGTTGGAAGACCGCCGTGGCCATGGGACTCATTTGATTGACTAATAATCATTACGGTTCATGTATTAAGCTGATATCGCCGAATTCCTTTGGCATTCACTCAAGTTCGTAGCTTTGTCCTGCATCATTTGGTCCAGTCTTTGCGAATAATGAGTCGGTGATTGCTAAACCTTCTGGAAGACTTACGTATGTTAGAAAGCCGACGAGGGATTGATACGACAGAATTGTCTGGCTTATATGGCCTTATTGATGTTTATATTGAGCTCGTATCAACGGTGATTGAATTATCATGGTGGTCACCTAGGTCTGCACGTTTTCTGCATCATTTGTCCAACTCATTGCACGATAGTCGGCGATACCCGCATGTCAGATCGGGTCACTGTCTCATCGAATGGCGGTGGATCAAGTCTGAAATCTTTGCTTTCTCATGGCCAAGTTGTTGCAGATACACATTGGTAGTAGCTGAATCCTCATCATGGAAAGTCTACAATATTCTCACCTTTACTTACTTATGACAGTTGTTTCAAATCTCCAAACACTTGAATTCCCGGCAGTTTTTATCGTATCACCAATAGAAGTCGTCTCGAGCCGTCCAAGTGGTATTTTTTGTTGGGAAGCGCGTTGATCTCGGGGCAGAGATGACTCTCTACCTCGACCCGGGGGTTACCCTCGAGAAATGTGGTGCCGATTCACCAGGCTGACTCTCCGCTCGTGGCATTTCACGATCAATAAAAGATGTAGACAGATATGTAAATAATGACGATTGCTCTTCCGACGGTTGTCATGCGTGATCGTAGTCAGATGAACTAGATATCATCCATCTCTTAGGATGAGTGCCATTCAGAACCATTCTCCACGCAGATCGAAGGAGATCTCTCTGCCAACACAGACATTCAAAACCTGCAGATCAGGCGTGCATAAAACCTGTACATAAAAGAGTAATGTGTGCAGAGGTTTCGTTTAGGTTGAGAGTACCAGTGGAGGAATCGGCTCGGTCAGGGCTGCCTGTGTTCTGCAGCCTGTTACTTAGGGCCTGTTACCCCCTGGTTCAGCCGGGCGCCTCCACAAGCGTCCTATTATAGTTAGAAAGCTCTTCAAAAGTTCTTCAGAACGGAAAGCTATTTGGTCCACAAGAAATAGGCGAACTCTGCTGACGAACACCTCGTTGCACTTCCAGCTGGAGTGAAGAGGCCTGTCATCAGCTGCCTCCCCTTGACTATTTCCTGCTTTTCCGGGTTATTCCGATCCGACATCAAACGTCTGCTGACTATTGATGTAACTTCCCTCCAGCAAAAACAGATATAAGGACGTGGACTTCTGTTCCTAGCCAGCTGCGATGTGCATGTCGCCGGGCCACTATAGGGACACAGATAATTGCTCAATGATAAATTGGTTAGCATTTCGCCCGGCGCAGCTCCGACTATATTCAGCCAATGGTAAATTGATTAGCATTCCGTCCGGACCTACTCCTTGTGATGAAAGTGTCAACAAATAACGGCTTAAAAGCAAGAAGTGTCTCCCTCGCGATAATCGACGAAGTCGAAATCAAATTATTTAGATATCATCGTCAATTATCATGGAACGTGGTTCCTAATGATTCCAGCGCGTAACGAGACGGAAAGCGAATGAAAAGAAAGAGAAACGAGAACGAGGTTCCAAGGCAGACGATATCCAGAATGCATTGCATTATTCTGGTTGGCATATTTTCTACGGAATTCGTGGCAGTCGTCTCATTCCTCTCGGCGCAGCGAGACAAGCTGGTCACAAATAGAGCTCAGACGGAACGGATTCGGTATTGGAATTTCAGTCTCTACCGGCGGCGCGTGGTATGTTTTTCCGATTATTCAATTTCGTTTCGTTTCACAGGGTCAGTAGCTATACATCTGTGATAGACTGAATCTATTTCTTATACCAATTATGTTTCGTATCTACAGGGGTAGGTTTTCCAATTTTATCAATTTAGTATTCGCCTCCCATAGGGCGTAATTGGTATATTGTCCATCGTAGGACGACGTGCTGTGGTTGATGATTGCGGTTTTTCGATTAGGACTGGAGCCGTCAATCTTTGCTGGTTGCTAACGATTCCCCTATTTCATTCAACATTCAAGTGACAAGGTGGTTTTTGTTCAATTCAGCTTCACCAGCTAATGGTCATCCTATTTTCAATTTTCGGACCGATTACATTTACCTTAAAACGCCAGTTAGAAAGTCCGTATATGTTGCACTTCAATTTTCACAATATGTTTCACAGCCATCGTTGGCACAGTCTTTTATATAGTTTTGCACAATCACTCGGGTATATTTTGATTTTCCGTAAGGTAGTATCATTGTCGGCCGACCTCGTCACGAAATATTCTCTTCCTAAACATCGAGGGTAGGTTTTTGAATAAATCAAGTTCAAATATCTAATGGAATTACCACACAATTGGACAAACTAACTGCAAGGACGATGTGGAGGAAATAATGTGTAGCAAAAGACCGACAGTTGTCACACGACAAGAAAAATCACTATCGAGAAACATATCGGCATGAGGAAGTTGATAGGCTGAGTGGAAGTTGAGTGCCGCGTCTCATTCTAAAGCTATAAAAATGCCATCGCTCGCGCTAAGCCTTTGATTGCAAATGGAAGGGTTTTACTGGTATCACGATATCAAATCAGACTGTGATTGCTGTCACGGTATACGGTGCTAGCGATGTGAGACGCTCATTGGGAGGCAGTACTTACTAAATCAGACGCTACTGGAGTGAGTATTCACGGAGGACGCGACTTCGATCGGAGATTGAAGCAGTTCCTTGCTGAATGCGTATCTTCCGCCGATAAGTAAGTGCTCAGTTTTGCCTATCATGGTTATTATCCACCATAATGCGCCATTCGTACAAATAAGGAGGGATTGTACAAACAGCACATTATGCTGATCGTGATTTTTCATTGTCTCTTCTGTCTCGCGTTTCTGTGTTCTTTCAGAACACGTCTTGTTTCTTCTTTTGATTTCATCAGGCTGGGCAATAGGGTATCTTCATGGCTACTCCCGCCGCTACGTAGCATTGACTGTCGCCAGGGTATTGCATTGTTGTAAGAGAGAAATCACCCTAATGAAAATCATCGCCTCCTATTGGGAGGTAGGAGCCGCTGTGGACCAGTTGCGGTGCAGAAGTCCCTGGTTCGAATCCCACAGTCTGCGTGAGGCTTCAGGCATGTTTCCTTGTCAAACTTGCCTTACTCCACCCAGGTGTATAAATGGGTACCGATCAAAAATGCTCAGATTGTAGCGCATGAGTTGTATCGTCGAGTTCTTAAACTAACGCAGTCAGAGTGGGTGCGGATACCGTAACTCGCTTCGATCTCTTACTAAAATCAGTTCATTACTAGATATACTTTCCACATCAATGTAGCCGCATAAGTGTTGAATTTTCCCTGCCGTAGGATATGTGGTTACTATCCATTATAGATGAAATTGGTGCAGCATGAGACTTGTGGTGTGTTGGAAGGTGTAGGTGATATTGAACGCGTCAGAGAGCGAGTGCGTCTCTCCTCGCTTCGGAGGATTGACCGTTTACTGCTGACGAAGAAATAATATCAGTATTCGTGGTTATGTCGTGATTCCTTGGTTCCGTGATTCCGTGATTCCGTAAGTCGACCATTTCTCCTCTTTGTAAAGTTGTATTTATATCGTTCTGGCCTGAGGTACTCTCTTTAACTTAGGAATGTGACCAGATCACTGGTGTTACACAACTCTAGATGAGACCTAACCAATACTCTTTCACGATGTCAAATAAAGAGGTGAGCCAAGTACCTTTGGCCAGATCTATCTGAAAAACACTTCATGAATTGCGTCTTTTGTTTTGAGGAAATCAGGAGAGCTTGTGTTGATTTGATGTTGCTTCCATTCTGAATATGAGACTCGTACCTTTCCTATTCAGCATCCACTGCCCGTTTCTTGGCTCCCATTGGTCCATTAAGCGGGTAGTCAGTAAGCTGTCGGTTGTGATTGATCGGTCGTTATGAAAAACCTCCCTCTAGACTTATTATGGGGACACACAGAAAAGTGTATCAATTCTATCTTTCACAAACAATGAGAGAATCACTCACAATCAAAAACATCCAAAAATATTACAACGGGTTAAGCTAAGCTGAAGTTTTTTTAACACCACTTATGAATAATTTCCAATTTCCTGGCGACGATGAATAATACATTCGCTGTTGATAATGTACGGCTTAGGTTGTCTCCTATCACAATGTGGCCATGTACAATCACGATAATGTTGTCATTAGAAGGGGGCTATAAGTGGATGCTAGGGGTCGAACTGGAGGTCTGTAGAGGACATGCACAGCTGTGGAACTGGCTCTGGTTTGACTGAGTGATTCGAAATTGAGTTGAGAGTTGAGTGCGTCATCCGGAGACCCTAGGGTAGACCTACGCTGTCGAAGAGAGCCGCCTTCTCTTTCATATGAATGTACCGTGACCGACCGGGTTTCGAACCCAGGACCTCCGAGGTGACAGACGCTGATGTTGCCACTCCGACAGCAAAGTGACTTTGTGATGAATGAATTCTTCGTACGAAGGTAAATAGTGCCGATTAAGTAGACACCTTTTGGCTACTTTGTGTAACGACGTACTGCGAGATAGCAGATACACCTATCGGCGACATGGTGTAACTTAATCTGACCTACCTAGCCTCTCGAAGCTTCTTTTATAATGTCCCTTTTGCCGATGGTTTTCATATTCTTCTGTACGATTTTACACCGATATATGAAAAGCTTTCCAATTCTTGGCGACGGTGTATCTGCAGTACATTCCACTGCTGATCAATGGCCACCATATGCGCCTTGAACTGACTCCTATCATTCTGAGTCAATCCGGGTATTTCGATGGGAAATCTTTTAACAGTGTTACATTTCATAACAATTTTCAGCGATCTTTCAGAAAAGCAATTTATTTTGAAGCCGTTTATAAAAAAATATGAATGTGCATTTGCTAGGAAGATTCCGGAGTGACGATTCACTGTGTAAATCAGACTGATAAATCTGGACACTGAAAATGTGCACAGCTTTTCTATCGTGAGCCCTTTGTGGAGGTTCCGGTAGATGACAAACTTTATAGAGATTGGGTTTAAAACTGCCACACCCGCGTCAAATTCATGCGTGAAGGGGAAAAAACCAGTATTTCTCTCCCCAATGCGAATAACCTTTGTGGTGTTGCGAACCAATTCACAGACTAACACATCCTCCTGTTTGCTCCAGAGGCCGGCGTATAAGGTCACACTCATCTTCTGTTTATCACTTTTCGACAGGCAAAATGAGGTGAAGGCGATCATGTCTGTCGTGTACAACTCTATCCTGCCAGTGGTACATTTGTCTCCGGATGGAATGTTCAAACGTCCTGTTAGCTTTCCCACGGAAAAATCGCACATCGCCACAGTTTTGTCAAAACCTGACGCCCCCGGCGACCGAGGATAATTTATTATAAATTGAGCTGCGAGAAAATAGATGAATTGACGCGTTCCGTCGAACTGGCGTTGTTTCTGAAGAGAGTTGAAGTTCATTGGAATATAATAAGAAAAGTTGTAAAGGATGCGGTAGGTGTCATCTTTTTGAGACCTCCTGTACACAATGCATCGTGTCCATGGTACTGGTGCGTCTGTATAAATTACAAAGATCAGTGACCGAGTTGGATGGAATCGGACATCTAAGTCATTTTTGTTTCTCCCAATAGGTGGCATGAACAGAAGAATAGAACCGGGGCGGTATTTGAGAACGGAAAAAACCTATAAAATAGCAAAAGATGACGTTATCCGTCCATCTGGATTTCTTTCCTCAATCCCTTGGGTATTTCTAGTTCGACTATCTGACACCAGGCACTGAATTCGCACTGAATACCGTATAATTCTCGACAATGATGTTGCATAGACTCAGGCACAAATACTTTAAATGATGCCTTTTGGTGAATTTGCTTTCATGATATCTGCAGTACGGCAATGTTTATCTATATATACATGAGCCACGAGAAAATATAATGAAAACTATTACAAGTGACTGAGTCGAGCTACAGCATGTAAGTCCCGATCAACCCATCTCATTCTTTTCTCGTGTATATTTTAGCTGCAATAAGCGAGGATGTGGCTGCTTTCTTTTGTTCTATCAGATGTACAAGGGACCCATCAGACGGGTCGAACATGTAATATGGGCAGTTGTCGTTGTTTCGTGGATAGATTGTTGCCCGCAGTTCCGTGTATGTCGTTTTACCAGATCCCTTTTTAAGCAGCCCTAGCCGCGAATGGCACGTTTCCTTCATCACGATGGTCACGGGTCCGGGGAAGCGAGTCCAGAAGATGAACCGATCCCGAGGGTTAAACATTAACTGGTATTTGTGGATCCGAATTCCCATAGACCTCACCAGATAAAAAGCAGGTTTATACATGTTTTTCTTTCGGTACACGCATACGTAATAGCCACCACGCCTTGGTCCATTCCTGTAGGCGTCATGGTATACATCTCCACCGATGATGAAAATGTTACTTGGTTTCGTCACTAATGGGAGAGTAATGCCATTCTTAAGGATAAGGTGAAGACTTCCAGTTTTGTTATGTTCTTCCGAGTCATATATCATGCCTTTTACACGACGCCGGTCCATACAGAATATGACTACTGTATCTGAAAACCCAGTGTTTACCTCTATGTCGTCAGCATTAGCTCGCCCGAAGCAAGGAAAAGTCCCGCGAACAACGACTTGTCCTGGGAAAATACCTAGCCTAAGATCATAGAGGAATAAAAAGTAGTTCTGTTTCTGGCTAATGTAAAACATGACAAAGTGCTTAAAGCTTGCTTCGGAAAATATTTTAGCCGTTGAAAATGTTTTATAGAAAGTCGTTTTGTGTTGAATACTATAAGATTTGCCGTTAAGTTTATAAACCAGTACAGTATAATATGGCGTGGCGGTTGGTAGTTGTAACATGATAATCCGGCCGGACCTTTTATCAAAATGCCAGGCGTCACCTTTGACCAGTATTGGGGGACGCAGTGGTACCCGTGTGTGGAGTTTAAAGGTAATACTCGTCAGGCTCTTTCATTAAGGGAAATCAAAGAAATTCTTATAAAAATGGGGGAGTTTTATCGATCCGGACAAGATCTTTAGCGGGTTATGCACTCACTGAGTTGCGGGGCCCATGAAACATTTGAAACCTGTAGCTCTTGATCAAAACTTAACAAGATTCTGCCCAACGTATAAAATGTCTTTTAGGGCGTTATTACCCGGTCCAGAACCAATTCCTATCGAACTGATATTCTAATTATCATTCCCTACCTGCATGAGGAGGATGCTTGTCTCTAAGATGAAATGATTTAAAAAACTTATCCAGCTTATTTTGAGTTTCGCCTCTGTACTATTCCGTGCGAAGTCAGGGAGGGGTGGAGAAGAAGTCAACAAAACGTTTGGTTCATGCAAAGGATAAACTGAGAGAAGTATACCTTCCTCTGGTACATGCAGAATCCAGGACAAAAAACTGCATCCTCCTCCTTTTCCATGCAAGTTCCCTCCATCTTACTAAACTGGCACGCTACGTTTTCATCGGCAATGCGGACATTTATTGTCCAACAGTTTGATTCGATGCATAAGATGGCACATGCTAGGCGTGAAATGACATCTCTGGTGCCGTCGTCTGGGTGTGTTATGGCCATATCTAACACGATTCTCTCGAATGTATATGAACCGCTCATTCTTGTTTTTTCCTCATCAGATGTGTATAAACAGTCACTATAATTAAGAAAAAGTGCAGTTGGGTGCATGGATAATAGATTGGCCAGTGCCTAAGGAATCACACCGTTCTGGCGGGTCGCTCATTACGTACATTTTGCACTTACCGGTCTCGGCCTTTCGACCAACCTGAAATATTTGCCCTTGTCACCCTTTGATAAGGCTGTAGAACAATGGAAATTTAGGCCTAGGTGCGTGCGGGCTTTGTTAAAAGACAAAAGACCATTCATTTGGCTCCGCCTAAGTTCTTTGAACTGCGATGTATGGGGAACAAAAACGGAATGCTCCAACACAACACGTACAACTCGATCACCGTTCATTTCTAAAGCGAAAGAAATCCGGCTGCTTCTGTGAAAATGAGGCGCTGTGTTCACATGCAAACCAGTACTGCATTAGAGTATGAATGAATTGCTCGCGTCTCATCCTGATACTCGCCATCGCTGGTTTTAATAATAATGACACCGACGACTGGCGTTTGACGCAGAGCCTAAAATAACGGCACCACGTCAAGACACCACCCCGGGACGTCATAATCTGGTCTCCAAGTGCAGAAGCTCCCACTTCATAGTGCGAGTACAAAACCCGTATTCCATACCCTATCCCGTATTATACAGCCATAGCCATTGGTAACCGCCGTAGTTGGCCGCAGATTGGCGTAGAGCATTTGTTATGATCACGTGATGTCTGCATTGCTTCTGCGCGTGCAAGTGACGTCATGAAAACATGGCAGACATGACAGATCATCTCTTTTCGAGGTGCTGCCATCTGTGAGGCGATCGATTACAAATCTACACGTGTAGTGCGAGTCCCCCTCGGTTTACTGATTCGCGGTGAAGCTACGATGTATCATTGAAGATTAAACTTTATCATGCCCAAGTGACGTATAATCTTATAGTCGAATGTTGGGCCTAAAATCACAGTTTTAAGGGAAGCCATTCTACCCTAACTCACAAATTATTACCACCTCCATGATTTCGCGCGCACTATTTCTATTTTCTAAGTTTAGCGGTGAAAGGCCGGAAAACGGTAGTAAACCTTCATGATGATGATGAAACAAGAAAGTGACGGTTATGTTAGATGTCACCCATTAACAGTCTTCTCACTGATGATTCGGAATGGTTCAAGCCACAGTCGCTATGTTAGCACGAGTAGTGCTATAAAAATGCAGAGGTATCAACAAGGTTACGATGTGTGATCCGGAATTTCCGCGGTTGTGACTCGTCGTGGCCTGTGGCCCCAGGCAGCCTCGACCTCTAGCCCATTGAACTTGGCCCTGATCTGCTGTAGTGGATCGGGCCAGGTCGGTGTGCTCGACCCCGATCCGATTCCATTGGTTCCCTGGGTAAATACCAATCACTCACGTGGACACATGACTCGGGACATTCCCTGACTTAACCTCTGATCGGCTGCCTGATTCAAGCCATTGCTACATGTACCTGGATGATACCCGAGATGTTGTCGTTTAAACTGAAATTTCAATGAAAGCAATAAAAGCTTAATAGATAAAACAACAATAGTTCGCTGCAGATCAATGCAATGATTTATTCATATCATTGTATGATTCCCCTACTGATCGGAAATCGATAGTGGGTGTTTGGTGAAAAACACAGACTTTACCTGTTATAAAAGGTGACCGAAAAAAATTGGGAAATGATGGCAATTTTTCAAAGCTGCTTATAGTGAAATCAAACCACCGAATGTATAGGAAGTGCCCCAAAAAGCTAAAATGTCGTCATCGACATCATCATCATCGTCGTAGTCATCGTTATGGTCAGAGCACGCCGATTTATCTCTAAATCAGTTGATTTGTTGCCATCGCAACCGTGTATGACCGATGGACGTCTTGCATACGTGAGACCATGGTTGTTCACCAGAGGTTGTTGAACCTAAAAATCAGAAGATTCATCTCTTCACTTGTTGATACCAATCAGGGCTGCAGTCTTTCGCGATATTCTTAGGGGACAATCAAGCAGGGGAGTGAGATGCGTTGGTTTTTTGATACGAAGACGGCTTCCTGCAGGACCGTGAGGAAAGGAGAATCTTTTTGGAAAAATATGTCGAGAAAATGAATTTACATACATCGGCCTTCGTAGTTCTTCATAAATCTTGCCAACATACTTGCCTATTGTCATGAATCTCGGCAATAAACTTTTCCTATATTTGCATAATGCAGCAAATTGTCACTATCACATCGACCTAGAACTTTATATAATTTATAGACTTTTTATGTAGTTAATTTGGATGTAAATATGAATTATGTGTATTAGAGTGTGTGTAAATAACATTGATAGGCTCTTTGTCAGGTCTCGAATGTTTGGTTTAGTTTAGTTTAGTCTGTAGCGTAAGGTACTGGGGCGATCTTGCCATAATAGGCAGTTAAAGGACCAACAAAGGCATGAGATATGTTGGTTTTTCATACAAAGATGGCTTCCGGCAGGACCGTAACTTCTCCAAACAGGATCATTGAAAAATCATTGAACTTCAACAAACAATGCACCAGAAAGGGCTGTAACATTTGGCCTGTTTGAAATTCACAAGCCATGTCCAACTGCCTCGCATCACTGGTGAAATTCAGCACTAGAGATCAGCATTGATGTGATAAAAGAAGTGGCGACACATGATGTCAAGCAGGGGTATTACTCATCCTGGCTGTTAAATCCCACGCCCAAGTTGTCCCTTTGAAGGCGAGTCACACTTTGAATAAACGTCCGTGACCAGACCAAGCTGAAAAGCGTTACTTCACCAACATTCATTGCTGAAGTTTGCCTAAGATGTTTTCATCTGAATTTGAATTTTTTTATGTGGCAATTATAATGGCTGCAAATTTCTCATTATCATTATTACCATCATCGGGTTCCCTCGGGGCTTTTGACTGCCGCAGATAAGATGTTCCAAACACTTAAATTGGTTCCAACTTTAATTAGCTCTGTCATTTGCATGGTTGTAATTGCAATTTGTGATCGAGACTTCCACTCTTAAAATTGAATTGTTGTATTCCATCCGCATCGAAACCTACTCTCCCCGGTTGGTCCCATTGTCTCATATCCGCGCCAATCTTTTTTATTACCCTCCGGATGCAATTTGCTTGCCAGAATTCCTTTCCATATCATTCATTGTTTCCACAGCGTTCCCCATTAGATTCCAGCTAGTAGAATTTACCAGACTGCAATGGCGATTCGTATTTTACTCTCGTCTTACGATCTGAGTCTCCGCGATTGTTTTCATTCTGAATCGAGACCCACTTTCTCTGGGCGTTCGCATTGTCTCATATCCACCTCAAATTACCCTCCGGATAGATTTGCTTGCTACACTTTCGTTACCTCGCATAAGTTGGTTCCGCAGCGCTTCTTTATGGCTTCGCGCTAATTGGCAGTGTCTAAAATAATTCAACATACGAGCCACATTCCACACATTACGTGTGCTTGCTCTTGTCGGTTTAGGATAGCAAAGGTTTGATACTTTGATCATGCCTCCTGTGGCATGCTCAGGTCTGGCGATACATTAATCGAATCTGGACCCAGTCCCCAAGCATTGCATGCCGACTTATATATCGGCGGTGGATATCAGTCCTAAGTTCTCCTCCTTTCCTTTGATGAATGGATATACGCACAACGACGATGGATCGGCATGCATGCATGGCCGACCTCTGAGACTAAACCCTTACCCTCCATCACGATATGTTAACAAAACATATTTTTACCAGCTTTGTACAGAAAGAGGAATTGCCTCTTTCAACTTGTTTGACGGGTTACCTTCAGATGCGACTTTAGTGGGAAGACATGATCTCAAAACACGACCTTGTTTATGGCACTATTTCATCTTCTTAACCCTCAAATAATCAAAAACGCCATTTTTGAGCCTTGAAAAATAGCTGACTTAAACATTCAGTGCAGACTCTTGTTTTCTTACGAGTTAGCATGGATACTTCCTTAGTCACACCTTACTTGCATGTTTCATCCTGTCGAAAACACACCAGCGCGATCAAGCATGCCCATTTACACTGCTCAGTACTACAATGCACTCAAAACCATGATTGATTACACCCCGGGTTTCCCTTGCCGTCCTCAGAGACTGCCTCTACCCTATCAATCATGATAATTTCATAACTATATTCATGATACCATTTTCGACAGCTTTGGGGAATTGCTGCTCCTTTTTTACCAGATGTACGGCGGAATTCGTTCAGCAGGTGACTCTATTGGCATTGACTGCTGTGCACTCCGCTGGTGGCAGCAAAACGTCTTCGTCCGTGTTTGACTTGTTAACATGACCTCCTCATCGGGGAGTTTTTCACAACAACCACACTGAGAAAACGGATTTTATTGTCAGGCCGAGGTATGATCTGATTGGGCGCAATCATTCAATCATATCGTTTACCAGCCTTTGGCAAACAATCATTTGATAATTTGCAACCAACTAGACGGCCACTTTCACCGCAAATAGGATTTTGTCGACAATTTTCTCATTTACTCCTCTTAGAATTTAGCAGTTTGAGAGAAAAAATATTTGTTTGGAGACTCATTAAATCCTTGAGCAGAAGATTAATGGACCACTTACGATGGCCAGTGCATCATTGTTAGGAATAAAAACTACACTTCGTGCTCTAGAGCCCAAAACGATGCGGGTAAAACATTCACGAAGAGACTATTGTGCCAATTACCTTTCCCGAAGTTGATTCTCTGAAATATCTCGATTCTCCAATATATGCAGTTTTATTTTTAACTGACTTATATTCGTTATACATCACGTTCGGTTGCTAGCATTAGTCAGGTGTTGGTATATGAGCCAAGATATTGGCTTGCAATTGGACCATTCCGTCGATCGCAATTGACTTCTTTTGTAAGTGGGGACGATTCATTGGCAGAACCCCAACAACGTACAGAAAAGAGGCGGATGAAATGACAGTTGACAGACCTGAATATAGGTGCGTGTTTGGCTGCATATATCAAGAGTCTTTCAACTCTGATATGGCACAGACTCGATTCGGTATTCTCTCACTGTCTTGTTCTGCTTTTTCAGCTACGCAACTTGAATACAAGCTACCATTTCCATTCATAAGAATACCACATCCACTTTGACTTTGAAATAATGTGATTGTCGCTGCAAGCGGAGAACACCGCCTTTGACTTTCGTAGGATTGGATCAGTGATTCCGTTGAGAACTGATTGATGCATCATCAGGATTCGAAGCACGAAAACCCACAATTATTGTTGACTTATCGAATCTGGTTCCTCGGTTTACGTCAATCTCACAGGAATAAAGGGACATATTGATTAGTCCTGTGAATCACTAATGGTGAGTACTAATTGAGCCTTTCATCTGTGACAACGTGTCTCAATAAAATGTGCTGATTTATATATATAAAGATATCCAATCGTTTCAGGAGAAAATTCTGAAAAATTTTCAAAACCAAAAAATTTGGGGACTGATGATGTTTCTTCATTCTAAGCAGAAAAAAAACAAGTGAAAAAAACATTTGGACTTAAAAATATTTTCATCCTTCAGAAATATTTTTCATAAGTTCAAAATTCTGAAAAATTTTCAAAGCCAACATTTTTTGGAAGCTGATGATGTTTCTTCATTTGAGAGTCTTTGAGAGTCTTGCATGCATCTTGACTTCTCGGGGTTTTTTATCATCCAATTGTACCCTTGCTTGTTACAATGTCCCCACCCTCTCCCTCCCCATGCAAGATCTATAGTCAATATTTCTCAATAGAAAGCGACAAACCCTCCTCTCGCAAATTTACCGTCGATTTCGAAAACGTCGACAACGATTTCCATCCTTTAACGACCTCAGTTAAGGCTGCCATTAATGCAGCGGTGCTAATGGGGAATCTTCATACATCTTTAAATTAAATAAATTACAGGTGAAACTGGAAATGATTGAAATTTGTACTTAAACGATCATTAAAGCGCCACGTTGACGAGCGATTTGCTGCTACCTGTAATGATAATCGCTGTTATGTGTGACAAAAAGATCTCTCATCTGCGGGTAAAGCAGCTACCTGCGATCTAAATCGCATGCGACCATAATCGCTGGTTTGGGGCCTGGTTTTCGCAGGTACCTGCGACGAGACTCGGTCATCACAGCAACCTGATATCAATATCGAACTCGGCGATATCCGTCTTCTGTCTTGGCTCAGTTTAGAGAGGACAACTGTATTGTTATGTTACAGGATAGACGAGTCCATTGACCAACTTCTTTGTTATCTAGAATGTGCATGTGCCACCCCTACATAACAAATAACGTAAATAATGGACTCTTCCTGTCTGTAACACAACAAGTGTCCCTTTGGTTACGATGAGTTACAACCTCCACCTGTCATTGGAGAGATTGTGCCCCGGTCGTCCAACTCTCCGTCTGCGAAAACCAGCCGTCTCGTCTCGTGCATTTACACCATTTGATTGTAGATCTGTCCTTGGAGAGTCATTATCAGATTCGCTAGATCTATTAGTCTAAGTTTGACCCGATCTTGGGCTTGGCTGGTAAACACCCACTTCTCATCGCAAGGGCAGTAAACAATCAGCCGCCTTAGCTGGTGAGGGGCTACACGCATGCAGCTGATAATGATTTTATGGTTCATTTGTGCAATCGCATGTGATCGTTTCTTGATGAGGTCTAGACTGGTTCGCCTGACTGCAACAATAAACTGAGGTCGATATCAAGTAGACAGCGATAGAGTTCGAGGTCACGCTCAGCTGACATGGCCGTAGTACTAATGGGCAAGAGAAAGCTTGAGGTGGATGACATTTATGATTGATGGAGCTACATTTCTGCCAATACTGTACTTTCTTTTCCCCGCATTGTTTTTGAACGGCAATTCCTCGAGGCACAAAAGAATGTGTACGGAACGTGCCTTGTTTTGAATATGCGGCGAATAAATGCTTTCGAAAGGTGTTGCAAAGTGTCTGGACTAAACAATATGCAACAAGCTCCAAAAGCAAAATTGTACTCCAAAACGTGAATGCACACCTCACATGCCCTCTGTTTGAGTAAATCGGGTGATCGACTTGCAAAAACAGTGCACGAGAGAAATTATTGGCAATATATTGGCGTGAGACTTCTGGTGAAGTTTGCAAGGTGCAGGAATGTTTGCCGAGAGAGAGGTAGCCGGGTGTTTGAATCGGAGGCCTTCTGTCACATCAAGATAAAGGCTCCCCACGTTCCACCTCGGCGCAACCTGCTATGGTATGCATAGAACCTGATCAAAACCATCCTGTTAATGTCTAATGACCTATCACGAGAGAACCCGAGATGATATCGGATTCCGCCGGGAATTAAATGGTTTCGGGAATAATTCACACGAGCTGCTCTATCGCCGTGATGACTTCCTGTTGATAGCTTGTCGTTCATGGACAACATTGGAGTTGATTGGTAAGGTCTGGTCGCTGAGTTGTGTTGTTTGTCTAATGTACTGATCCTGATGTCTGTAGACTATATCCAAACAACTAACCCATCGTATTAAGAGAGAGAAAAACATGGTCGACCTAAAAGAGTTTTTTGTCCTTATGTGCGTTACCAAACAACTACAATTCCGCAACGACGTCAAACAGCGCGACGTAACCGATGAGTTTGCACTCTCCAAGACTCGTCATTCGTGACAGTTGTTATTAAAGTGGTAGACTAGCACCGTGCACTAGCTTACCTTGGCTCTACGGGGCAAATGTCGCTCCACGGAGCAAATTTAGTGGTCCCTTTCATTGGGAGATTGACGAGTTTGCTGTCATATACAGTGGAACCCCGGTAACACGGCCACTCAGTCGTGGGACCGAGTTTGAATGGTCGCGTTACCGTTGTGGTCGCGTTAGTGAAGTTGAAAATCCGGGGACAAAATGTATGATTAGACTATCTCGCAAAAATTGATTAACCTATTTATTAGTTCAAAATCTGAAAAATTTTTAAAGCCAAAATCATTTGGGGCTGATGATGATTCTTCATTTTGAGCAGAAAAAAACAAGTGAAAAAAATATTTGGACTTGAAAATGTTTTCATCTGTAGCATGAAAAATTTGCCGCAATCAATTTCTTAACAGAAATCATGACAGCATTCGTCTTTTCATGGCAATTTGGCCCTTTGGTTGGGTTAGAGGGGTGAATTGGGTCATTGGGACCGCCCAATCCAGTGGTCGTGGTCTGGGTTCCGGGAGGGTCTTGTTATGGTAATTAGAGAGGAAACCATTCGGGACCGGCGATTCTTGGTCGTCATACCGGGGTGGTTGCCGACCGGCGTTCCACTGTACTGCATTCCAGACACTGTGTTTATCTTGTCAGTTGAATATAATCCGAGCTTTCATATTCACGATACGACATACAGAATAAAACCCATTTTATAAATTTTTAATGACTAACCACGGTACATTCCAGAGTGGTCTATGACCCGTTAGAGACAAGGAGAATGGTCTCATCTGGTCTCTCTTCATGACATGGTATGGCCCTGCTTCTATTAACTTAGATTCGTGTAAATCAGCCACGGAGCCTGACCCCGAGCTTGTTAAGGACAGTGGCTCAGCAAGCGTCCGCTTATTAGTTTATCCGCTTCTGGCGTAGAACGAGCTATTATTCAATTGTCTCTCTAAATTGCCAAGTAGTGACCTGGTGGTAACGTTAATCAGTTACATTGTATTGTTTGGAGGATATGGTGGTTGCTATTGGTAACATGGGCACGTCAGCCATGTTTGATTTTAAAATGGCTGCTACAGGAAATGTATCAAGGTTTATCGTTGTTATCGTTGTTTAAGGTAAACTTAACGGATGACTTCATCTTAGCCGCAAAGGTAGTGAAAACTAACAACCTTGTAGGTTTGTCATGAAACAAATTTGAAATTATTTTGATGATATAAACTCTTAAATTTAGCAGATGTCAACAACTTGGTATTGTCGTGCATCGCAGCGATTATAATCGCAGGTCGCAGCGACAAAAAGCGCTGGTTTTAGCGATACAATGTCTCTTTAAGCGAACCATGGCAACAGATCAGCTGCCTCAGCTCTCTGAGAGTATTGAAGCCCATCTGAAAGCATGGCTGATGCAGAAAAAAGTGATTTCCTCGAGAAATTCACCTCATGCCTCCCCGCCATCAAAACGCGCAGAACTACTTTTTTATGTTCTAATTTCCGCGACAAAATACAAACAGATTGCCTCGGAGGCCTCAGAGGTGATCAGGTAGTTTTATTAGGTGAAAAAGAGCGATGGCGCTGGTGATTTGTTCTGAAAAACCGGAGTTCGTCACGAGATAAAATTGGTTCAAGGCAAGAATTATCTCAACAAACTTCTGATCCAATTATCTTATCTTAAGTAGCACTACCGTTTTGGGGTTGGAATTGGGAGTGTATTCCTTTTGCAGCTTTATTCTCTCCAACATACCTAACGCTTAGAAAGCCTGGTGATGAGACGACATTACCCTTGTAGCCACCTGAATCATATATCACATATCTCTTTATAATTAAGCCCCAGAAAGAAGGCACTCGCATTCTGCATCCAAGATCCGCGGTGCATTAGCGATTTGATAATATCCGTGGAAGGTTTCCTAACTCCTCGACAGCCTTCTGCGCTGATTGAATTACGTTATTACACTGGGCGGCGGTAACGGTAATGGAGTTTCCATCTCGTCTTTAAATACTACATCAGGGGAATTAGACAACGAGTTTGGTGCGTTCGATTTACGACATTGGTCTTTGTGTGTCTCAAATTTACCATGAGATGGTGTTTCAAACTTGATGAAAGAGTATTCCGCTTATTTCAGTGAGCCACATTACTACTGTATTTAAAGATAGGGTCGTGTTACTCAACAAACTACGCCAGTTGATCTTGATTGTGACGTCATATGGAGTAATCATATTCCGCTTTTGTTTGGAAACCTCACTGGCTATTAGATAGTGAGATTCCAGGTCTTTTCATCCACAAATTATTATCGCATTTTGAACTGGTTTTACTTGATGTTTTTCAGATGTTTCGCGTGACATTTGTCGTCTGCCTGCTAATCTCGTCGATTCTCGTCTCGTGCGAGACGCAGGAAATGGATGAGGAAGCGTGCATGACGGTTAATCTGCGCGCTAGGAGCGATTGTAGATACGACCAGGACGTGTGTGACAGTTACTGCGGTCCGTGGAAGGAGGACCCGAAGGCGTGTCGCGATGACTGTTATATTAAATACCTAGTTTGTATCGGATGCCGAAGCGAGAAGTAGGGCTATATATAGACATTCCGGAGCTTTACTCATGTCTCAGTCACCAGTTTTTCCATAGAGTGACCAGCACAGACGCTGTTTAGTAGAAGAGTAGAACCTCTCTATAAGGGATAACCTTGGCACGGACGTGCCTGTGTCTTGATGAAATGGATTTGACCAATTCTTGGCTGAAATCGGTGTCCTTCTTAGTGATGGTGTCCTGCTTATTGAGATGTCCGCTAAGGGAGGTTCCATTGCAAAACTCATATTTGGAGGACAGAACGGACGACTATAAGTCCGTGTTCATAGATATGTAGTTTATATTGAATGTAAGAGGAGAAAATGAGCTTTGTATCTGGAAATAGAGGTATTTGTATCATCATGTATTCTTATCCGGTGTTTTGTTTTGTTTTATCTATGTTTCGCCCTCTGGTGTCAGCGGCGATGAAAAGCGACTTCCGCTTTGGACGATGCCAGTTTACGATAGGAAGCCAGTCTATTGTACGATATGCAACCAGTCTATTTTCTCATTGCCACATTTCAAGCCGATATGAGGAACGGCGGGTTATGTGATCTCAGTCCCGTGCGAGGAGACAGAACAAAGTAAACAAAGTCTCGGCGTCATAATATTATCATCAATACCATCGGAATAAATATATTTTAATACATCTTTTACAGTTACTTTTATATACATCTTCAAGTGTATGCAAAAATAATCTATGACACAACTGGTTACGTCAACTAAAAACAAATTGTCATTCCAATAATAATAACTATAGGGTAGAATGGGGTATTTGTAGCCCCGGTTTAACTGTAGCCCCTGCCTATGATATTGATTGATACCCCATGCATAAAACAATGCAGGGGCTACAAATACCCCATCCTACCTTACTTAGTACGCGTGAAATGGTTATGTTGTTGCATATGTAACAGAGGAAAAACATCAAGGTCCAACCGGGGATTGAACCCGGGACCTCTCGCTTATAAGGCCATCACTCTACCGACTGAGCTAAAGGGAATTTCCCCCTAGCCTGGACTAGTAGGAATGATGCCACCACTACACATAGTGGAGATATGTTTCTTGGCACATCAAGCCGATTTCATACTGCGACGCATGACAACCCGGTGGAGCTCTCGATTTGCCCAGGTCTGGCGATACATTAATCGAATCTGTACCCAGTCCCCAAGCACGGCATGCCGACTTATCGGCGGTGGATATCAGTCCTAAGTTCTCCTCCTTTCCTTTGATGAATGGATATACGCACAACGACGATGGATCGGTATGCATGCGTGGCCGACCTCTGAGACTGAACCCTTACCCTCCATCACGATATGTTAACAAAACATATTTTTACCAGCTCTGTACAGAAAGAGGAATAGCCTCTTTCAACTTGTTTGACGGGTTACCTTCAGATGCGACTTTAGTGGGAAGACATGATCTCAAAACACGACCTTGTTTATGGCACTATTTCATCTTCTTAACCCTCAAATAATCAAAAACGCCATTTTTGAGCCTTGAAAAATAGCTGATTTAAACATTCAGTGCAGACTCTTGTTTTCTTACGAGTAAGCATGGATACTTCCTTAGTCACACCTTACTTGCATGTTTCACCCTGTCGAAAACACACCAGCGCGATCAAGCATGCCCATGTACACTGCTCAGTACTACAATGCACTCAAAACCATGATTGATTACACCCCGGGTTTCCCTTGCCGTCCTCAGAGACTGCCTCTACCCTATCAATCATGATAATTTCATAACTATATTCATGATACCATTTTCGACAGCTTTGGGGAATTGCTGCTCCTTTTTTACCAGATGTACGGCGGAATTCGTTCAGCAGGTGACTCTATTGGCATTGACTGCTGTGCACTCCGCTGGTGGCAGCATAACGTCTTCGTCCGTGTTTGACTTGTTAACATGACCTCCTCATCGGGGAGTTTTTCACAACAACCACACTGAGAAAACGGATTTTATTGTCAGGCCGAGGTATGATCTGATTGGGCGCAATCATTCAATCATATCGTTTACCAGCCTTTGGCAAACAATCATTTGATAATTTGCAACAAACTAGACGGCCACTTTCACCGCAAATAGGATTTTGTCGACAATTTTCTCATTTACTCCTCTTAGAATCTAGCAGTTTGAGAGAAAAAATATTTGTTTGGAGACTCATTAAATCCTTGAGCAGAAGATTAATGGACCACTTACGATGGCCAGTGCATCATTGTTAGGAATAAAAACTAAACTTCGTGCTCTAGAGCCCAAAACGATGCGGGTAAAACATTCACGAAGAGACTATTGTACCAATTACCTTTCCCGAAGTTGATTCTCTGAAATATCTCGATTCTCCAATATATGCAGTTTTATTTTTAACTGACTTATATTCGTTATACATCACGTTCGGTTGCTAGCATTAGTCAGGTGTTGGTATATGAGCCAAGATATTGGCTTGCAATTGGACCATTCCGTCGATCGCAATTGACTTCTTTTGTAAGTGGGGACGATTCATTGGCAGAACCCCAACAACGTACAGAAAAGAGGCGGATGAAATGACAGTTGACAGACCTGAATATAGGTGCGTGTTTGGCTGCATATATCAAGAGTCTTTCAACTCTGATATGGCACAGACTCGATTCGGTATTCTCTCACTGTCTTGTTCTGCTTTTTCAGCTACGCAACTTGAATACAAGCTACCATTTCCATTCATAAGAATACCACATCCTCTTTGACTTTCAAATAATGTGATTGTCGCTGCAAGCGGAGAACACCGCCTTTGACTTTCGTGGGATTGGATCAGTGATTCCGTTGAGAACTGATTGATGCATCATCAGGATTCGAAGCACGAAAACCCACAATTATTGTTGACTTATCGAATCTGGTTCCTCGGTTTACGTCAATCTCACAGGAATAAAGGGACATATTGATTAGTCCTGTGAATCACTAATGGTGAGTACTAATTGAGCCTTTCATCTGGGACAACGTGTCTCAATAAAATATGCTGATTTATACATATAAAGATATCCAATCGTTTCAGAAGAAAATTCTGAAAAATTTTCAAAACCAAAAAATTTTGGGGGCTGATGATGTTTCTTCATTTTGAGCAGAAAAAAAACAAGTGAAAAAAACATTTGGACTTAAAAATATTTTCATCCTTCAGAAATGATTTTTTTTTCATAAGCTCAAAATTCTGAAAAATTTTCAAAGCCAAAATTTTTTGGAGGCTGAAGATGTTTCTTCATTTGAGAGTCTTTGAGAGTCTTGCATCTTGACTTCTCAGGGTTTTTTATCATCCAATTGTACCCTTGCTTGTTACAATGCCCCCCCCCCCCCACACCCTCTCCCTCCCCATGCAAGATCTATAGTCAATATTTCTCAATAGAAAGCGACAAACCCTCCTCTCGCAAATTTACCGTCGATTTCGAAAACGTCGACAACGATTTCCATCCTTTAACGACCTGAGTTAAGGCTGCCATTAATGCAGCGGTGCTAATGGGGAATCTTCATACATCTTTAAATTAAATAAATTACAGGTGAAACTGGAAATGATTGAAATTTGTACTTAAATGATCATTAAAGCGCCACGTTGACGAGCGATTTGCTGCTACCTGTAATGATAATCGCTGTTATGTGTGACAAAAAGATCTCTCATCTGCGGGTAAAGCAGCTACCTGCGATCTAAATCGCATGCGACCATAATCGCTGGTTTGGGGCCTGGTTTTCGTAGGTACCTGCGACGAGACTCGGTCATCACAGCAACCTGATATCAATATCGAACTCGGCGATATCCGTCTTCTGTCTTGACTCAGTTTAGAGAGGACAACTGTATTGTTATGTTAAAGGATAGACGAGTCCATTGACCAACTTCTTTGTTATCTAGAATGTGCATGTGCCACCCCTACATAACAAATAACGTAAATAATGGACTCTTCCTGTCTGTAACACAACAAGTGTCCCTTTGGTTACGATGAGTTACAACCTCCACCTGTCATTGGAGAGATTGTGCCCCGGTCGTCCAACTCTCCGTCTGCGAAAACCAGCCGTCTCGTCTCGTGCATTTACACCATTTGATTGTAGATCTGTCCTTGGAGAGTCATTATCAGATTCGCTAGATCTATTAGTCTAAGTTTGACCCGATCTTGGGCTTGGCTGGTAAACACCCACTTCTCATCGCAAGGGCAGTAAACAAATCAGCCGCCTTAGCTGGTGAGGGGCTACACGCATGCAGCTGATAATGATTTTATGGTTCATTTGTGCAATCGCATGAGATCGTTTCTTGATGAGGTCTAGACTGGTTCGCCTGACTGCAACAATAAACTGAGGTCGATATCAAGTAGACAGCGATAGAGTTCGAGGTCACGCTCAGCTGACATGGCCGTAGTACTGATGGGCAAGAGAAAGCTTGAGGTAGATGACATGTTTGATTGATGGAGCTACATTTCTGCCAATACTTTCTTTTCCCCGCATTGTTTTTGAACGGCAATTCCTCGAGGCACAAAAGAATGTGTACGGAACGTGCCTTGTTTTGAATATGCGGCGAATAAATGCTTTCGAAAGGTGTTGCAAAGTGTCTGGACTAAACAATATGCAACAAGCTCCAAAAGCAAAATTGTACTCCAAAACGTGAATGCACACCTCACATGCCCTCTGTTTGAGTAAATCGGGTGATCGACTTGCAAAAACAGTGCACGAGAGAAATTATTGGCAATATATTGGCGTGAGACTTCTGGTGAAGTTTGCAAGATGCAGGAATGTTTGCCGAGAGAGAGGTAGCCGGGTGTTTGAATCGGAGGCCTTCTGTCACATCAAGATAAAGGCTCCCCACGTTCCACCTCGGCGCAACCTGCTATGGTATGCATAGAACCTGATCAAAACCATCCTGTTAATGTCTAATGACCTATCACGAGAGAACCCGAGATGATATCGGATTCCGCCGGGAATTAAATGGTTTCGGGAATAATTCACACGAGCTGCTCTATCGCCGTGATGACTTCCTGTTGATAGCTTGTCGTTCATGGACAACATTGGAGTTGATTGGTAAGGTCTGGTCGCTGAGTTGTGTTGTTTGTCTAATGTACAGATCCTGATGTCTGTAGACTATATCCAAACAACTAACCCATCGTATTAAGAGAGAGAAAAACATGGTCGACCTAAAAGAGTTTTTTGTCCTTATGTGCGTTACCAAACAACTACAATTCCGCAACGACGTCAAACAGCGCGACGTAACCGATGAGTTTGCACTCTCCAAGACTCGTCATTCGTGACAGTTGTTATTAAAGTGGTAGACTAGCACCGTGCACTAGCTTACCTTGGCTCTACGGGGCAAATGTCGCTCCACGGAGCAAATTTAGTGGTCCCTTTCATTGGGAGATTGACGAGTTTGCTGTCATATACAGTGGAACCCCGGTAACACGGCCACTCAGTCGTGGGACCGAGTTTGAATGGTCGCGTTACCGTTGTGGTCGCGTTAGTGAAGTTGAAAATCCGGGGACAAAATGTATGATTAGACTATCTCGCAAAAATTGATTAACCTATTTATTAGTTCAAAATCTGAAAAATTTTTAAAGCCAAAATCATTTGGGGCTGATGATGATTCTTCATTTTGAGCAGAAAAAAACAAGTGAAAAAAATATTTGGACTTGAAAATGTTTTCATCTGTAGCATGAAAAATTTGCCGCAATCAATTTCTTAACAGAAATCATGACAGCATTCGTCTTTTCATGGCAATTTGGCCCTTTGGTTGGGTTAGAGGGGTGAATTGGGTCATTGGGACCGCCCAATCCAGTGGTCGTGGTCTGGGTTCCGGGAGGGTCTTGTTATGGTAATTAGAGAGGAAACCATTCGGGACCGGCGATTCTTGGTCGTCATACCGGGGTGGTTGCCGACCGGCGTTCCACTGTACTGCATTCCAGACACTGTGTTTATCTTGTCAGTTGAATATAATCCGAGCTTTCATATTCACGATACGACATACAGAATAAAACCCATTTTATAAATTTTTAATGACTAACCACGGTACATTCCAGAGTGGTCTATGACCCGTTAGAGACAAGGAGAATGGTCTCATCTGGTCTCTCTTCATGACATGGTATGGCCCTGCTTCTATTAACTTAGATTCGTGTAAATCAGCCACGGAGCCTGACCCCGAGCTTGTTAAGGACAGTGGCTCAGCAAGCGTCCGCTTATTAGTTTATCCGCTTCTGGCGTAGAACGAGCTATTATTCAATTGTCTCTCTAAATTGCCAAGTAGTGACCTGGTGGTAACGTTAATCAGTTACATTGTATTGTTTGGAGGATATGGTGGTTGCTATTGGTAACATGGGCACGTCAGCCATGTTTGATTTTAAAATGGCTGCTACAGGAAATGTATCAAGGTTTATCGTTGTTATCGTTGTTTAAGGTAAACTTAACGGATGACTTCATCTTAGCCGCAAAGGTAGTGAAAACTAACAACCTTGTAGGTTTGTCATGAAACAAATTTGAAATTATTTTGATGATATAAACTCTTAAATTTAGCAGATGTCAACAACTTGGTATTGTCGTGCATCGCAGCGATTATAATCGCAGGTCGCAGCGACAAAAAGCGCTGGTTTTAGCGATACAATGTCTCTTTAAGCGAACCATGGCAACAGATCAGCTGCCTCAGCTCTCTGAGAGTATTGAAGCCCATCTGAAAGCATGGCTGATGCAGAAAAAAGTGATTTCCTCGAGAAATTCACCTCATGCCTCCCCGCCATCAAAACGCGCAGAACTACTTTTTTATGTTCTAATTTCCGCGACAAAATACAAACAGATTGCCTCGGAGGCCTCAGAGGTGATCAGGTAGTTTTATTAGGTGAAAAAGAGCGATGGCGCTGGTGATTTGTTCTGAAAAACCGGAGTTCGTCACGAGATAAAATTGGTTCAAGGCAAGAATTATCTCAACAAACTTCTGATCCAATTATCTTATCTTAAGTAGCACTACCGTTTTGGGGTTGGAATTGGGAGTGTATTCCTTTTGCAGCTTTATTCTCTCCAACATACCTAACGCTTAGAAAGCCTGGTGATGAGACGACATTACCCTTGTAGCCACCTGAATCATATATCACATATCTCTTTATAATTAAGCCCCAGAAAGAAGGCACTCGCATTCTGCATCCAAGATCCGCGGTGCATTAGCGATTTGATAATATCCGTGGAAGGTTTCCTAACTCCTCGACAGCCTTCTGCGCTGATTGAATTACGTTATTACACTGGGCGGCGGTAACGGTAATGGAGTTTCCATCTCGTCTTTAAATACTACATCAGGGGAATTAGACAACGAGTTTGGTGCGTTCGATTTACGACATTGGTCTTTGTGTGTCTCAAATTTACCATGAGATGGTGTTTCAAACTTGATGAAAGAGTATTCCGCTTATTTCAGTGAGCCACATTACTACTGTATTTAAAGATAGGGTCGTGTTACTCAACAAACTACGCCAGTTGATCTTGATTGTGACGTCATATGGAGTAATCATATTCCGCTTTTGTTTGGAAACCTCACTGGCTATTAGATAGTGAGATTCCAGGTCTTTTCATCCACAAATTATTATCGCATTTTGAACTGGTTTTACTTGATGTTTTTCAGATGTTTCGCGTGACATTTGTCGTCTGCCTGCTAATCTCGTCGATTCTCGTCTCGTGCGAGACGCAGGAAATGGATGAGGAAGCGTGCATGACGGTTAATCTGCGCGCTAGGAGCGATTGTAGATACGACCAGGACGTGTGTGACAGTTACTGCGGTCCGTGGAAGGAGGACCCGAAGGCGTGTCGCGATGACTGTTATATTAAATACCTAGTTTGTATCGGATGCCGAAGCGAGAAGTAGGGCTATATATAGACATTCCGGAGCTTTACTCATGTCTCAGTCACCAGTTTTTCCATAGAGTGACCAGCACAGACGCTGTTTAGTAGAAGAGTAGAACCTCTCTATAAGGGATAACCTTGGCACGGACGTGCCTGTGTCTTGATGAAATGGATTTGACCAATTCTTGGCTGAAATCGGTGTCCTTCTTAGTGATGGTGTCCTGCTTATTGAGATGTCCGCTAAGGGAGGTTCCATTGCAAAACTCATATTTGGAGGACAGAACGGACGACTATAAGTCCGTGTTCATAGATATGTAGTTTATATTGAATGTAAGAGGAGAAAATGAGCTTTGTATCTGGAAATAGAGGTATTTGTATCATCATGTATTCTTATCCGGTGTTTTGTTTTGTTTTATCTATGTTTCGCCCTCTGGTGTCAGCGGCGATGAAAAGCGACTTCCGCTTTGGACGATGCCAGTTTACGATAGGAAGCCAGTCTATTGTACGATATGCAACCAGTCTATTTTCTCATTGCCACATTTCAAGCCGATATGAGGAACGGCGGGTTATGTGATCTCAGTCCCGTGCGAGGAGACAGAACAAAGTAAACAAAGTCTCGGCGTCATAATATTATCATCAATACCATCGGAATAAATATATTTTAATACATCTTTTACAGTTACTTTTATATACATCTTCAAGTGTATGCAAAAATAATCTATGACACAACTGGTTACGTCAACTAAAAACAAATTGTCATTCCAATAATAATAACTATAGGGTAGAATGGGGTATTTGTAGCCCCGGTTTAACTGTAGCCCCTGCCTATGATATTGATTGATACCCCATGCATAAAACAATGCAGGGGCTACAAATACCCCATCCTACCTTACTTAGTACGCGTGAAATGGTTATGTTGTTGCATATGTAACAGAGGAAAAACATCAAGGTCCAACCGGGGATTGAACCCGGGACCTCTCGCTTATAAGGCCATCACTCTACCGACTGAGCTAAAGGGAATTTCCCCCTAGCCTGGACTAGTAGGAATGATGCCACCACTACACATAGTGGAGATATGTTTCTTGGCACATCAAGCCGATTTCATACTGCGACGCATGACAACCCGGTGGAGCTCTCGATTTGACCAAAACCTCGGCCGCGGCTTTGTTCTACATCTTAGCTCCACTCTCGCGCTGTTAATGAGCCAACCAATACCTCCAGTTTGGTATCAATTACCTTAACACGATATCTTTGGTATATAAATGATTGGTCATTCTGACAGCGAGCAGAGCATTGCAACCAGTTTATCAATCTCTGTATGATGAAGACCATTTGGTTTCTGGTGGCTTAGACCTCTGATGCCCCATACCTCATTAATCACTACCTTCTTCGCCACTGATGTAGCCAAGAGGTTGCGGTCAATAATCGCGGGTCAATACCAAACTTGGTCAGCTGTGATTGCACTCAGGGGTGTAGACCTGCTGCTGTTATAAAGGTCATGCCGGGCATTTTATATTTCTCGGTTCACAGGGATGAGTCATGTTGGGTCGGAAGGTCGAAATGAAAATAAGAATAGAATTTTGACGGGTGTGAGAAATGGTGTCGTTACAAAGCACTTGTCTAAGGCAAAGGTTAAATATGATTCACGCTGTCACTTGTCATGATTCACTTGTCACAGCTTTTAAACTTGCTTGGGCTTGATAACACGACGAGAGGATGAGAGGTGACATCGTGAATCGTATGTAGCCCACTCTTGGGTAGCGACTTGTTCGTTCTTCATGTAGCGCATGAAAATTAAACAGTGACACGTTACATATGAAAACGTAAACTTAATATATGATCGTGGCCTTAGAACCTAAAACAAACCCAGTGTAGGTTAATACATGTATACATTAGATCCTGCCTATGCTGCGGTGGTTATTTTCATTCAGAATGGTCGCCAAAAGACGTTTACAGGTGGATGCGAATCAAGGACAATCGATTCTACAATAATCCGTCTATTCCAAATCTGCTAAGACGGTCTATTGTGTTATTGATTCCCGAAAGCATAGTCAATGTCGCGGATCAATACCTCACTCTGTCTGCGATCAGCCCCAATCACAATCACGGTGAGCGGGTGTTGAACAGCTGGTCATTCGGCCCGAGCTATTCCCATGAGTGGACTGAAGGACGATGTATCAAAAGAACAGGTCTGGTCTGTGTGAGGCAGCACTTAATGTGGTTTATGTTTTTGGTCAGATTATCAAACCTTGGCCATGTTTATATCATAAGCAGTATGGAGTTCATCCCTGGTTACAGGATTCTCATCGCAGAGTCACAAAAAAACCAGCCTTCGCTTCAACTTAAGCCTCAGCGTCCCACAGAAAATACGCTTGTTCAAGTTGGCCAAGTACAAGAAGACAGCGGAAACCTATGCGATGAAACAGGTTACCTAATACTAGGAAGGTTTCCCAACCCTTACGAAGGAAGATCAGAGCTTAGAGGACAACCACATACCTCGGTGCTTCGTTCTTCACTGCTGGGAAACTTGCCTATTAAATAGCTTGGGCATCAGAAGACATCAATCCTCAAATCAAACTTCCACCCAGCCCAAGATCCACACTCAAATTCAGCCCCGTCGATTTCAGTCGACCGCTGTCCAAGTCGATTTCCTCATCCGGGTCATCGGCGCCAATGTTTATCTCGTCTGCGAAACCAGCCGGTGCGGACAACACGGCGTCACCTTCAGTGTTTACCCCTAACTGCGCGTCACCTCCAATTCCTTGCTCCGCGTCACCCTTAATGTCAGCGTTTTCACCTAATACCGTGTCTACGTCGAAGTCGGCACCAATACCCATCTTGAAATTATCACTGGCGTCTCCATCTAAGCCAAGACCTACATCTACATCACCACAACACACAACCAAATCCCTCACTTGGCTACCACCGATTCCAAGCACGTCATCATCCTCGTCCTCAATGTCCTTAACATCTTTTTCAGTATCGGAACCGGAACTGCTGTACGACCTTGAGAAAGTCGGGGACGAGGATTCTATTGACCTGGTACACGTGGAACAGAGCGAGCTCGTGCTTTCTGAACGCGAGTGCGTTCGTTCCTTTGGCATGTGACTACACACGTGATCCACGTTTTCCAATTTGGAGCACTTCCGCGATATGCGCTTCAATGGTTCGTTTCGTCTCGAGTCACCTTTTTCGCTAGAACTGTTTTGTTTGCTTTCCCTGCCAATGTTTTCCTCTGTTATGCCAAACGACACATCACCACCAGGAGTATCGACATCCGCGCTAAAGTTCCCCTCCTGCACATGTATTAGTCCACCATCTCGATCAGCATCAATTACGGCACCCGCGTGATCAGGAATGACGTCAGATATGTCGTCACTCTCTGCCGCCAGGTCAAACGGGCCGACATCGACAGCATCAGTAGCTTCTAATTTCTCCCTCGGCCGATTGATATCTAATGTTCCTTCTTCGCCAATAGGGGGTAATGCGATATCCACAGCTGGTTCGTGTACATTGGCACCATACGCCAAGTCCAAGTTTAATTCCTCAACGGATTCAAGTGAGTTCTGTGTCTTGAAACCTCTCGGCCAGCCTGCTTCCATGACATTCGAATCATCATCGGACTCCAGAAGTTCATAATCGGGTTTAGTGTCAAAGTCAGGGTCAGCGTCATTAGAATCAGCGGACTCGCGCTTGGAAACTCCCGCGAATCGAAGGTCAAAGCTACCGTCGTAACGGGCGTCGTTGAAGCGAGTGTCGGCCATGTCAATCGACCCCCGCGAAGCTAGCTCGCCGTCGAACTCCACATCCGCATCAGAATGACGTGTAGAGCTGAGCGAACTTCCCGAATCTTCTGCTGGAGGGGAAATTTCAATGTCCACATTATTCATGATACCATCGCCTGACCAGCTCGTTCCATGGTCCATCTTTACATATGGCCGGTCCTCAGCTTCCAACGGGATGATATCTACGGGGGCTTCAACCCTGACTTCCAAGACGACGTCTGCGTTATCGATGACGTCACTCTCCGCGTCAAGATCAGTAGATATTTTTCGTTTGAGTTCAGGGAGGGTCACAACATCTGAAACCCAAAAGAGATTGTGTTTTGAAATGCAAATAGCAAGCAAACCGACTCGAATGAAGAAAGAAAATTATAAAAACTGAGCAATTTGAAGAGCAATTTTACAAGTCTCAGGGCGAAGCCAGCACGCCTGCTGGTCCTTGTGACCCATTCATCGCCATCTAAGCTCGTTCTGATGTACATGTATCATTGGGTTTGCTGGGTAAATGATACTTAATCTCCGTCCCTCCGGATCATCCCGAAAAGAACCGAAGATGACGTCAGCATGTCAACCTACCCGGCATACTGTCCTCCACCTCCATCTCCAGTCTCCCTCCACTGTAATCGGGCCAATCACCTTGGGACGATTTACTTGACAGCGAAATCGTGTCGGACTGTTTGAGGGCAATTTCAACGGAGGCTTCATTTGATGAGTACTCTATGGTTGCTTCTGTATAGTTCGTCTTATCCTTCTTCACCTTCGGGCCTTTTGCATCACCATTTTTCTTATCTGAAAAGGGCAGGTGAAAGAAGCCTTTTTTATTCACTTTTTAATTCATTTCACAAACTGGAAGCAAAAAGCATCATTTGGATGATCATGTTGATAGGAATACGGTTCTTTAGTAATTTGTTGCATGTGGGGAACTGCAGGAAACGCGGTGGCGGAGCGTCCCAATTCGATTTGGAAGATCGAAGGTTCGTGATTGGGCCGGAGTAGCCCATTGAAATAGGCTCCGATCTGCCTTTCATCTCTTGTGGATGGATGGGGTTGTCGATATGCGGCCTGTGCTACTCGGTTCTTTCAAATGGCCCGGAATGACCAAGTGTAGCTTGGATGTGCGAAAGCTAGGATTCGGCTGGGGAATGGCAAGTGCTGAAAACATACTCTGTTTATAAACTCCGCACGGATTCTGATGATTCTCACCTTTTTCGTTTTTAATGAAGGCATGATTATCTTGGCCATGGCCGTCCTTAGCACGATATCTGGAAGCTGAACAAGAAATACAATCAAGTTTTGAGAAGTTATACGAAACAGTGCTGAACCCGAAGTCAACTCTTTGGTCATGGGCGGGGAGGGGGGTAAACTACTCTTTGCTCCTCTCCGTCATCCTAAAGGGCCAATTTAGCACCCCCACGCGGGGCACTATGGCATTAGGCTACTACGAGCACTTCCTATCGGTAAGCTTTGACACTAATATGGAATTTATCATGTGGAATCCAATATAATACCGACCTTTCGCTTCGTCTTCAGATATCACGTAATCAATTGATTGCTTTCGGATTCTTTTCATGGATTTCTTGGCTTCTTTCTCAGTGTCCGGCATGACGACATATGCATCTGGAAGCAACGATCAAACATGTACATTAAATGTACATACAGGTGAATGTTGTCACAGTGCATCAGCCTTATGCAATGGTACTATGCATCAGTAAGCTGCCTGGATGAGTCATGTTGCCACCTGGCGGTGATCCCCTGTCTTTAAGCTACATGCAGCAACATTTCAATTTCGCTTTCAACTTCACGACTTGAGTCCATCCCGTGAAGGACAAATCGGCAGCAAGACTGGGATACGAACCCTCGACCTTGGATTGATAGCCAGGCACTCTCAGCAGTACGCCACCACGATTAGTGTGCGACGATGATGATGAAAATGACCACCCCTTCCTCAACCTCGCCCCTCCCACCCCCTCCTACGCACGATACACTCACCTCTCACCAGGCAATAGTTCTTCAAGACAAGATAAAGAACAACCGCGACAACAATGAGTGCAACGACGACCACAACGACCACTATTATAATGATGATATTCGCACTGGTATTCCTCACTGAAAACGGAATGTTGATAATTAGTGAACCATCAACACTAATAAGACATATAAGGAGGTGAGGCCTCAGAAGCCAAGAGGTCAGAGCGACTGCTTTGCAACGGTAAATATATGCAAAAGTGTAACTTTAAAGCTTACATGCATGCATAAAAACGATTCGATGGCAACAATGACCGCGCGAGATCGCAATGGTCACTTATAGTAGTACAAGTATGACTATATGAACTGATGCTCATATCTGTGCTCCACATCCAGTGCTCTGTTGGTGGATACGGCAGCGCCACTGCAGCCTGCTGGTAGTCTATCATATCTGAGGGCGATTGAAACATGGGTGACCGGTCGTTCAAAACATGGCGGACGTGTGGTAGTGTTTTCTAACTTGGCCGTTAGGGTTTTTATGCATGCATGTCAGCTTGAAACAAGTAAGACACATAAAAAGTAGAGGCCTCAGTTGTTAAGTGGTCAGGGCGTCTGCAGCTTAGTCCACCAAGTGACGATTCGAACATATCAAGACCCGTTCTGATTTCACACTTTGGGGAGTCTCATGGCTAAGTGGTTAAAACTACTGGCTTCCATGCACGAGGGCTCGGGTCAGATCCTGGGGAGAAACCAAGATTATATTTCTGGACATACAACAATCTACCTATGAGAGGAACAGCTACATTCTCCGTAGTTAACGGTGCTAGCCTATCATTAAGCAGTCGTTACTAATGCCGGGTGAGGCTTGGAGATTGGACATGTCACGTGCATTAGTCACATGACTTGTTGTCATTATCTTAAGCAACGAGCAGCAAATACCAAAAAACTTACCCTCAGCCAGTATAGGTGTTGATGAATGTGACTCCCCACTGATATCAATCACCAACACGGAACACATGTACCTCTTATCCTTGCTGACCTTCACCGTTGCCGTGGAGGCGGACACGTTTCCCACCGCGTAGAGGTCACATGACAAGTCTTGCGCATCATTTGCCACGCACCAGCGGACTTTGAGTGTAGTGTAGGAAGAAGATCCAAATGGTTGCCAAGTCCCCGTGATGAATTCGTCTTTCTGGACGAAGGTGATGTCAGAAAAATCTGGTCGGACTGCACAAAGAGAAGATCGAGATCGTATCAAGTTTGCTTTGGTCTTTGTCATTGATGATGATGACGCACAAAAACACGAGAACAAACCAAAACTGTCCGTTCAAAACACGATGAGATAGAAGCCTTCATATAAGACGTTTGCTGGCTATGTAAGGACCTCACGAAACGTGTTTCATGAGGGGCCGGTGCTATCACAGACTGTGTTCTTACTCGAATAATAGTCTCTACAGCGCTAAAGTTGTCCGGCAGAGGACTTTGCATACCCCGTTAAAATCAGCGCCACCTTTTCGGATGCCTGTGCCCTAGTCCCGCTTATCCGTTTATATTTTCGGAGTTATAGCTTACATGTAATTTGTCCCAGACTCCAGATACTTACAACTTGCAGGCATTCTCGGAGAAGTGTATGTAAGTGAACCAGCGTCGAGGACAAGTAAAGCACACTCATACTTTGAGTACTGTAACACACTGAAGGTCACCTCGGTGGCCTTGACATCTCTGACGTCATGCATCAAACATGGCGAATCGGTCGTGGCACAATATTTGACTTTTATCCCTCGGTAGACTTTGTCAAGTGGTTTCCACTTAGCTGTGATATTTTGACCCTCCCTGTAGAAGTCAACATTGCCCGACGTGGTGAGGTCCGGTATGGCTGCAATGATAAATAAAATTGAAATGCGCTAGTTACGGGGTTCATCTCCTTTTGACCTCGATTCTAAAACCTTTCTCAAAAAAGCAATACACAAGTTCAACTCGGCTTCAAACACTACCAATACAAAGTGTAGTGAAACAATCGCTCAAATATTGAAATGTACGCTTGTTTTGACGAGAACTACTTTGGCCAGTTCACTTTGCCACCTGAACGACCTCTTCATTATCTTCAAGTGGTGGCATTAGATGGGCTACGTCCCCAAATCTCGTCCACAGTAGACCCTCCAAGGTCAGATTGTTGCCATGCTACTTTTGATGATGCTCTGACTGCCCATACCCACCTTCACATAGGAAGACAGACGTCACAAGGACCAGCAGAAATTCGAGAATTTCCTCCCCCATGTTCCTGAAAACGCCAAAAAGACTTGAAGTCATTCCATCTAGAGTGCCATGACAACGCCCAAAGATTAGTAGCTGCCATATGACATCTATGATGAGAGGCAGGTGAAACTGTCTGTGAGGGGTCGACATGTGAAAATAACCCGGAGCCATTGGGGCACTACCATCCTATAATATTATAAGTTATATCATAAGAAAAAACGTGGTAACTTTTACCCAACTCAGAGAACAAAAACGAAAACTATATCCCATCGACACTGACCATTTCCGGCCTGGTCGTGCCCAGCGGAAGACATGCACCACTGTCCATAAAGGCGCAAGTTTCCGAGTCCATCACGCGATAAATCTTTACCACTGCACATGTAGATATCACGTGGGTTAACTCACAAAGATAGTCACAAAGCAGGTGCATGCTTTTCAGTGTGACTTTCAAGATACTTCGCCTGCACGTTACACGTGTAGGCCAAGTATACTTCGATGTACTCGTACTCACATGCAAAGATTGTCATTTCGAAGGATCGTATTCTGTCACTGGTGTTATAAACTACAATATCATATTCATTGAGACGATTTATGATAGTTTAGCTTAAAGACATTCAAAAGAAGTCAGGCTGGTTTGTGGGTCAAATACCTTCTTTTCTTGTGAAATGAAAAGATATACTTATAGGCCTTTTCAGAAGTATGTGGCCCGATTTCTTCAAAGTTTGTTTATTCTTGAATCTGATTTTGGGACTCAGAAGAGATGAGCAAATCAACTGAAGTTTTTTTTGACGATTTTTAGCCCTCAGATACCCAGACAACGTATATTTGGCCCTCTTTTCGGCCTGACTGAAGACTTCACTGCCACTCTTTTGCTGTAATGAGAAATGGCCTGTATTTCGTTACTCAAATCGAGGCGAATGACCTTTTTTGGGGAAATGGCAGTGAATTGTAGGGCTTGGCATGCATTGACTGCACATGCATTGTACAGTGGGAGTCGTATGTATTGTAGTGCTTGGCATGCATTGACTGCACATGCATTGTACAGTGGGAGTCGTATGTATTGTAGTGCTCGGCATGCATTGACTGCACATGCATTGTACAGTGGGAGTCGTGTGTATTGTAGTGCTTGGTATGCATTGACTGCACATGCATTGTACAGTGGGAGTCGTGTGTATATTGTAGTGCTCGGCATGCATTGACTGCACATGCATTGTACAGTGGGAGTCGTATGTCTTGTAGTGCTTGGCATGCATTGACTGCACATGCATTGTACAGTGGGAGTCGTGTGTATATTGTAGTGCTCGGCATGCATTGACTGCACATGCATTGTACAGTGGGAGTCGTATGTCTTGTAGTGCTTGGCATGCATTGACTGCACATGCATTGTACAGTGGGAGTCGTGTGTATATTGTAGTGCTCGGCATGCATTGACTGCACATGCATTGTACAGTGGGAGTCGTATGTCTTGTAGTGCTCGGCATGCATTGACTGCACATGCAATGTACAGTGGGAGTCGCATGTATTGTAGTGTTTGGCATGCATTGACCATTTCATTGAAGAGACAAGTCAAGCGGTTCACCAGAAATAGATATTAGCGATTTACCGGGCCTTCTCTGGAGACAAAGCAGTTCCCAATTTTGTAAAGATAAATATGTGTCCCAAACAAATAAAAATATTTACTAATCAAGTATGGGAAAGCAGATTTAAAGGTTAAGGTTTGCTCTTTCTGTTGACGAATAGTGAAATTCCCGGGGCCAAATCCGGGAAGAACATAGTGTGAAATTTGAAATGACAAGTGTACAACTTGTTCGAATCATGGCAACTTTCCAAATATACTTGGCTTATATCATTGCATGCATGTTTATTTTGGTGTGATTGAGCGGTAAAGCATGTCCTTTATTCAGGAGATCTTCGTTTGGTATATTATCGAAAGAAGTTATTCCGTAGAATGGACGTGTGACACGACAAGCGTTCGCTGTGAGTTTTTCTCATCAAAGCTCAAAAGTAGATGTTAGTATGCTACCAAATGTGTGAGAGCTACAGGAAATCATTTTGTATTTCGTCGTTCCAGAAATGAAATTGTAGGTAACACATCCTGAGACACAGTTGCCATGCACACACTTCATACAGGTCGAATGTTTAGTGTGTGTGCGTGTATGGTAGGGGAGGGGGCTGTTACTTAAATTCACCATTGGTGAAAATTCCCGTAAAAGTAGGCCACCCGCTCGAGCTCTCTAACAAATACCTTGCTCATCAATCATGAGCAATTAGATCCCTCTTATATGAGGTTTTGTGATTCAATCTGGGTTTATTTAATTATCAATTACTTATCTACTTATAGGGCCTAATAGGGTATCTCGTGTTACCTGTTACGAATCAGACCACGACTGGTAGATTTCAAAATTGCCGAAAATAGATTAGATGAATACCATCTTGCCTGTCAGTAATACACGAACCGAACGGGGGTCGTTGACCTAGAAATATCTAAAGATGAAAAACATCTTCAAAATTGTTCATAGTAGTCCATGTTAACGTGGACAAGCTTGAAAAACCCCTTCATAGAATTCTTATCGATCTGATACATGAGCTGGCCAAGTTAATACAGTGAGACCTCTCTATATAGGACAACCCTGGGACTGACATATGCCGTCCTTAATAGTGAGGTTCCTGATTACACAGGTCAAGTTGTAAAAAAGGACCTGTTTGGGACCAAAGTCACTGTCCTTAGTAGAGAGCGTGTCCTGCGTAAAGGGGTATCGGCTCAGAGACTTTTCACTGCAGAAACTTACCTCCAAATATCTTCTCTCTGTGCTTGCTTCGACACCTGGCTTATACTAACGGTTCCTGTTAGCTCTCACTAGGTAAACATGTTGCATCATGATGTGAACACATTTATCCTTCTGATTGAAATTGACAATGAGGGTGCGTGTTACTTTCAGTAATCCGATAAAAGCTCTTCGTTAGGTCCAAAGAAATGTTGATTATGAGTTTCTTAATAAGTAGTGGACTAATACAACACTAATAGGAAGTATCACATACACACTTCCTGTCGCCCAGCTATAAGTAAGACAATTATGCTCACTTCAGCCTACTCCAAAATGTAACTTTCTTTGAAAATCCTTTGCAAAATTAAAAACCAGATATTTGTAATCCTGAACTGAAACAAACCAGGAATCACACTGCTCACATATCCCGCTCACAATACCAAACTGCTACTTCCTTGACGACATTTCTTCAACAAACATGATTTATCTCACGAAACAGCGTGAAAATACCGGACGAAACGGCTGTAGGAAAATAGAAGATGTTTACCCGCGTTTTGGCCATCCCGTGTCATCGCTTGGTCATGTCCTACAGCTCCATGTCCACGAAATAAAACAGCGAAGAGCGTATATGACCAGGTGACAAACCTTCTGTCAAATATCACGTCCTATGCCTCCTGTATTCACCTAGGCCTACAAGACCCATCATGATAGATATATCAAAGCCTAAGGGTGACGCGTAATGTGTACAAATCTTCGAACAATAACCTTGAAAATTCAACGAACAAAAGCAGAATTTCATGGATTTTCTACATAGGCCTACTTCAATTATTTGTGTGTTTGTAAAACTCATGCTTGGCCTGCAGTGGTTGTCCGGGAGTGTGAACCCGATCCCGAAATAGGTAATTCGAGAATGAATATCAGTTTATTTATTAGATTCATATGTCTTTCATGATTTCTTGGGCCCATATCCAAAAGTAAGACAATATAGTATAATCATAGCCCAAATATTTTTTTCACTTGTTTTTTTTCTAATCAAAATGAAGAAACATCATCAGGCCCAAAAAAGTTTGGCTTTGAAAATTTTTCAGAATTTTGAACTCTGAAAGGATGAAAAAACTTCCGAGTCAAACCACAAATCGGGTCAAACCGGTTTGAACGTGAATGGGGCTCAGATAGTATGATATCATGCTTTTCGAAGTTTGCATTACTTGTAATCTTATATAAAACACATGGCCCAAGCTCAAAAGTATGATTTTTATCGAGCACGTAGATCGTCCGCCTTCAAATTCCTCGTTGTAGAGCTATTCAGTAATAGATCAGGATATGATATTACAAGACCTACAAGGATCAGCTGTCCAGTCTCAGGCCACGAACGTCTGCACCATTTGATAGACAACTGCCTGGTGTGAGAGGGAGGCATACAATGATGGCTGGGTACGAGGCTGAACGTGACTCCTGTCACAATCTGGTAGTGCTCCTAGTCCATATAGTCCCCATCTTTGCTTAGATAAAGCTGGAGGTCCGTCGTGATAGAAACAGAACAAGACCTTAATTTCATTTTTAGCACTTGTTTTTAACAGTGCATTCTAATGCTACACCGTACATCTAGCGGGATTAAAGCATAGGTTCCAAAATCTTGTGTGCTATCACCAATTTGAACTCTGTCTCCGTCTATTTGTTTGATAAGTCTGGAACTATATCACATGAAACTTCAACTCTCTACGCAGTACGCATAATAGGCAGGTTACGCAAACCCTACGAACGACGAGGTAGGAAGGTCTGCATGCCTTCATTATTTTAGTGGCGACATTTCATAAAGATTTCCACAGTTTCTTGTACGAGTTAAGTACAAAAGTCGTTCCAGGTGAATTGATGAAATCTAGACCTTCGCTCTTCGTAGTTCATTTTCGTAGGGTTTCTCAACCTCCCCATTATTAGTATGATGAATAGTGTTAGATTGAAAGAACTCTGATCCGGCATGGACGTAGCACTGCTAGGCGGGGAGCGTGGGATGCCCCCAGAAGTCACTGAAGACGTGATTTGGCCATGCATGACTTTGGCCGAGAATTTCAAAAAGTGTGAATTTGCTTCCCCCCTCAGAGAGCCATTTGTACCCTCCCCCCACCTGTCCACCACTACCACCGAAAAGCTAGCTACGCCCCTGCTGAGTAATACCCCAGAAGTCCAAGCATCGTCAGTAAGGCACTGAAACAAAGACTCAGGCCACCACTCGGCACTATCGACCGAGCTTATGCCCTGAATAAACTCACAAGCTTCCAGTAACGTGTGCGAGGGGAGGAGGATACGACTGACTCTGGATTTTCGAGGATGAAGCCTCTGAAACGCCACTCAAAACAAGCGATGATCAGGGGACCGGACAATCACTAAGATCAGCAGTTACTTGAGGCTGTATTCATCTGGTCTATACCTGCGGATCTGCTGTTTACAGCGTCCAATCACAAACCACCTTTCTTTCTATTCAATGCACGTCAATCAGATTAAAACATAGAAAGTCCTTAACGCGATTCGGCAGAGGCAAATTATCCACCAGCCTATTGATGCCGTACATAGGGAGCCTTTTTCGTTTCTTCCCGGCGAACTTCCTCAGGTAGTGGCCAATTCTTGCCGATAGGCGGCTCTTCCAGCGCATCTCTGCCTCGATGTGGAGGTTCCTGCGCAGAATGCACCTGACTTTCAATCGACATATGTCTTGTAATGAGGGAACTTTGAATATGACCTCTCTGACCTCTGCCAGGAGCATGTCGCCATCTTCAAATCCGGCGCACTGCGCCACGACCCGAGTTTCGCTGAACCGGTACCCGCAAGCGGCAAGCACGCCAATAGTCTCCAAGTCATTGCTGCGCAATATCGACATCAAGAATTCGTCGCCTACGTTGTTAAAAATATCAATCCCAGTCAGCATGAGAAAACGCGACAGCTCCCTCTTTGGGGCAAATATGGATTCGGCCTCATAAAAGTGGGACAACTCGCATCCCATATTAGAAAAGAAATGTCCGAGACGACATCCCGCGTTAATCAAGTCGATCAAAATGGAAATGACGTCATTCGTGTTTCCGGGTTGTTCCGCATTGTCTAAACTCCGGATGTAGGAATTTATGACGACATCGAAGAGTTGGCTTCGGTAGCTATTGTCAGGAAAATCCACGCATGCGCCATGCTTCAGGAATAGCTTGACTAACTTCGGGAATCGGTTGTCGCAAGCGATTTCAAGGGGTTCTTGAATTTTAGATTTGATGCTGTCATCATCGTCTGTCCCGGACACTGCGTGCTTAAGTATCAATTCCACAATTTCCACGAACCCTCTTTTTGTGGCGACATCTAGTGGTTGTACACATTCCTCATGGTTCAGCTCATAGACGTGCAGATGGCAGCGATTTTCGATGAGAGCTTCGACTATTTTGATCTCGCCGGTGTCGCACGCGAAATGAAGAGGAGTGTAATCTTTGTGCATTTCAATGGCGTTCACGTTGGCGCCATGCTCAATCAGAGCCAATGCGATATCAGTGTGGCGCTCCTTGCACGCAAGATGGAGCGGAGTCATGCCGGACATGTTCTCATGGCTGTTCACCTTTGCGTTTGACCGCAGCAAAAGATCGACCAACTCTTTGTCGCCGTTGCGAGAGGCTCTGTGCAGGAGGGTTCCACTGTCCGCAACATCTTTGCTATTCACCTTCACACCTTCTTCCAACAGGAGAGCGATGATGTTTATATCCGTCGACAAAAAAATGGGGCTGTTGTCAAATTCAAAAAGCTGCGTGGATTCAAAGTTTATCAGCAGTTCAACAATTCTCAAGTGATTGTTTTTACATGCGATATGAAGCGGAGTATAGCCGTCCCGGTCCGCAGCAAACACATTGATGCTCGTGTAACTCAATAAGTGAGAAACAACATCCACGTGGTCTTCCTGCGCAGCGTAATGTATCGCCGTGCGCTGTCTTTGGTCAACTTTGTTAATTTTCGCCTTCTTTTTCAAGCAGAGGATGACGCAGTTTAGATGACCGGTGCGCGCGGCGATATGGAGTGGGGTCCCTCCATCTGCATCACGGACATTGATCTTCTCCCCTTCACCAAGAAACTTCAGAATCCAATCCGGCTCATCAAGAAGACACGCGATATGAATCAGCCGCATCATATCACACTTCGCTCCGTGCTCCATCAAGATTCTCACCACATCGACTTCGTTATTATCGTAAGCGACATACAGCGGCGATTCTGAAAGTGGGCCGAATTCCCAGTCGTATTCCTCATCGTCATCATAGTACCCGGATGACCTTTTTACACCAATCTTCGAATTGACATCTGCGTTGTGATCCAGAAGCAGACGGACTACATCCGGGGCCCCAGCTTCGCAAGCCAAATAAAGCGGCGCAGTCGACATGGCGCTGAAATTCACCCGGGCGCCATGTTGGATGAGAATGTTTGCGGTTGCGTATTGGCCCGCCTTACACGCGCGGTGGAGTGGAGTTTCTACATCGCGATCGCAGGCACCAACAAAGGCGCCGTTGGCGAGCAACAGTTTCACCATATCAGTCTGACCCAGCGCCGCGGACACGTGAAGAACCGTCCCGTTCCTGCTATCAAACGGCTGCGGGATTCTCTGGCCGGCATCGGCGCCCAATCGCAGGAGATCGGCCGCTTTCCAACAGTTGCCTTCGACGCAAGCCTTCACGAACTCAAGCTCAAGGTCCACATCATCTGCCTCAGCCATTTAGGTGAGAGTTTTATCAGAAGCGCGCTTCCTAACAGAGTTACCGAGTCACAAAATTTGATATTCTAAGATGATAGTCCATTCCGCCACCAACGAGTTATCGTATTGACGCGTCACATTTGCTGTGCTGGAGGCACTGGCTTCTCTTTCGTGTCACGTGAGGGCGTTACCTGAAAATACATAAAGGGATTCAAGGTAAATTACTGACCAGCGTCGTTCAAACTACATGACATGTAAAAGTATGATGGTGGAATCAAGGTGTTTCTGGGCAGTAAAGCGTAAATTCTCATCGAAGCTGACTTTCTCGGCTTTTTTGTGGGGATGCAAAGGCATCCCTTAATCAAAAAGTGCTCAAAGCTTTCATTTCGAATGGTTAAGTCGCTCGATGACAGCGGTTAACTCCTGTATACTTTCTGTGTCCCTCGTCGACATCTAGCCACTCCAATGCCATTTGATTTGCCCCGTTCCTGACCACAACCAAGGGTTTACATACTAAGCACTTAGTGGGAGTATTAAATCACGAGAGTCGAGATGCTTTGCACTTCAACAGATATTAAAATATATCCACTGATAAAGGACACATGAAATGTCATGTTTGTTTTCGGACCAGACAGTGGCCTGGGGATTCGTAGAACACAAATATGATAACATGTGGCCTATTTTGCGCAGCAAAGACCTCGATTCCACTTATTATTAATGATAACTGTCTCAATTATTTATCTGATAGGCGACAGACAAATACTGTTACACATTAAAGGTCAAATGCTGAGCTATTTAACCTGTATTTGTGGTGAATTTTCATAATATGCTATGTTAAAAAACATAATAAACCGAAAGGAATTGAAAAAATAGTGATTTTTTTGTGAAATAAGTGCTATTGTTCAGTCCTCTGCGAGCTCGTTTTTGAAGGCGCTTTTGAAAAGACCTTCGAACATACCCTCGCACCGAGAGACGGGACCAAGAAGACAAACGATGCCCCTCGCACCGAGAGACGGGACCAAGAAGACAGACGATGCCCCTCGCACCGAGAGACGGGACCCAAGAAGACAGACGATGCATGTGTCTTACCCATACTTTTCGGGCCTTCTTGTCGCGAGGAAAATTGTGATAACCGACCCCATCTACTTTCAACACCTTCGTTGAATCACTGCTGCAGTTTGGTGCGACGCAGTAAACCATTTTTGCATTAGAACATGTAAAATAAATGGTTTTACATGGTAGGAACGGCGTGAACGCAACCAGGAAGTAGAATCAGCTCTCAGATGAATGAAAACAAAACTGGTCTCCTGTCTTGCGCAGGCATCTACATCATGGCGTTTGTGTATGCAGGCAGTGGGATCAGTCTAACAATGACAGCACTAGTGACGTCACTCCTCATTTGGAATTCCCCAAAACCGCGAGAGTTTCCGAACGAAATACGAACTTTGCCGAAGCAAATTCACGCTAAGACTGGGCGGTTTATTTGAATTTCTTTATTCCATGCGATATTTATGCAAATAAATTGACTACATTTGACATCTAAAGGTAACAAAAGGTTATCCTGATGTACTTTGATTAAGATTAGGCCTAACTTTGGCATTCAACCTTTAAACGCCGACATAATTGTAGTAAGTGGAACAGTAACAAATTCATTGTCACATTGAGATTTCAGCAGACTACCGTGATTCACTCGACATGCACTGTTACCAGTCACTGTCTACCAGTTGACAACATGAAGGCCGGAGGGTTCAATCACAGCAACATTTCATCACTTACCAAAGAACACCAAGGTTAACAGGTCCGCCATTTTGTCTAGGATGATATGCACACTTATTTCTGGCCGCAAATTCATATGAATTCGTATTGGTGGTTGTTATAGCAACTCGACTCGTGATGGAACATCCATTCAGTGAATAGATGAAGCCCTAATCAATAATCGATCTTTCCCCAGGTGACTTCGACACACTACAACAGCATGTATCTGGATGGCAGACACTGCTGTGGGTGCAAGTTTGCAGCGGCGGCGAACATGTGACGTCATGAATGTCTGATCACGCGAGCTGGTTCGGTTGGTGGAAGCAGACGTGATTCCTTCAGTGATGTGGTTTCCATGGTGAGCTGGTTGGAAAGTTGACCAAGTGGATGTGCGGATTGACTCGGTACATCTTGTAGTAACATAGTATGCTTGCTTAACCACAGTATTGTCTATCTGATTCATTTCGCTTTACTAATTTATTGCCAAAAGACTCAGCTAAATAAGATGTCCGGGATTCATCTTAACCAATCAGATGGCTACATTTGCCTGAAGCAGGAATTTCTCCAAAGGCTCAGCACAGCCATGAAAGAAAAAAGCATGGGCTTTTACGTCGGGACTACTCATGTCAACAGGAGGGGCAGAATCGAACTACATCTACTTTGTCGTGAGGTGGCGATAGTCCTGGTGGTGGCGAGACAAACCACTTCGTGTCACTAAGTTCAACATAGGAGTCACTTTAAGTTCTCAAGCCATATTGTTAAATCTCTTTTTTTACTCGGATTAGATCAAGCATCGTGATTTTTTTGTTAAAATTCTCGGGAAGCTATGAGTAACTGAATGACTGAACATAGCGATGCAGCATTTACAGTACATGTAGTGGTGAAACCAATGTGCCCATGAAAAAAGTCAGTCTTAGCCAGTAAATGATATCGTTGGAAATTATGAATGAAACAAACAACCTGGCACTGTGCCAGGAGTATACCAAGATCAACCTCGTCCCATGTGCGCTCAAGCATTCATCCAAACACTGTTCGTGAACTATGCGTCCAGCAACGATGAGAAAATGGAGCCGAGGTTCTGTCGTTGCGGCGAATGTTTGTAAACAAACACCTCAGCGGGAGCTGGTCATAAATGAACAACTTGTTCAAGGTGCTGGAAAATCATGTTATTAATCACATCTATAAAATATGATTTGACAAATTGGCTCTTTGCGTTCAGTAGTATTTAACAGGTGTAAGACGCGGTACTGGTATAAGTTTGTTGATCAGTTTAAGGTCATTATAACTTTTACCAAAATAATGCAACTGCTTCAATTCCTCAAATTTCTAAATAATCGGACTGAACTTCATCAAAAAACCACTTCTGATTGGTCGATTTTAACCACGACTTTTGGGTAGCAGAAATGGATTCTTCTGATTTGATAAGCCAACAAACCGTTGATGACGACCTCGGTGAAGTAGAATTTAGTTTTTCTGATTGGCCAATATTCACGACAAGAAGATTCAATTGTCTAATTTGTTTGGTGCCAGAAAATGGGCGATGGTTGCACGTGTGTCTACATGTGGACACACATCTTCAGATAAATCTCGTAACAGCGTCTAGTACAAAGTCTAAAAGTACCGTGAATAGTATTTACAATCAAGGTGTCCGACTCACCCATGCTCACAAAGTCAGTGGTTCAACGTTCTTGGCCGCTTACCGTGATCACCATGTGTCCCCCCACGAAGAAAACTGCTCCTAAACGACCGCCGCCAAAATTGGGCGCCGAGCTGGGCCAGGGGAAGGTGGAGACTGTCGTACTGCGGAGCACTCGGGGACGGACGCGAAGGAGGCTCAACTTTCTTGAGGATAACTGTCGATGGATGAAATATGCCGTGATTGCTTATAGCATAGGTTTAGGTGTAAGTACACGTCAGACTCTTTATTTCACCCCCCCCCCCCCCCCACCCCCCGTCACAACCAGGCAACAAAACGAAACGGTGTTGTCTATTGTCTTTGAACAAAGCCCGCTCGCACATAGGCCTGAATTCACATTGTCTACAGCTTATCAAAGGGATCTTGATAACATTAACACCTATGAAACATCTTTCATGGCGGTCGGTAGGCGTCAACCAGGAAGAGCAAATAAGCGTCATGCACCTTAACAGCCGTTTTGCTGTCGTTTTGAGACACTCTGCTCCACATTGAGCCAGTTGTTGGGGCCGACATTGTATCGCTTCAACCCCTTTTTCCTTCCAGTTACTCGGGGTCATAATCGTCTCAGTGGGCGTCTGGCTAATAACTGGCGCCAACCAAGTCCTGCCTCTCACTAGTATTCCATTCCTTGGGGACATCATCAAACTGGCCGCAGGGATTCTCATCGGCTTTGGAGTGTGTATCATACTGATGTCGCTGCTTGGAGGGTTCGGGGCGTTTAAAGAAAACCAATGCATGATGACCACGGTAGGTGGCATAGAGACGTTTCGACATCTTAACTCCAGCGCTTACGTAGACGCCTTGGTGTTGGCAGAGACGTTTCGACATCTTAACTCCAGCGCTAACGTAGACGCCTTGGTGTTGGCAGAGACGTTTCGACATCTTAACTCCAGCACTAACGTAGACGCCTTGGTGTTGGCAGAGACGTTTCGACATCTTAACTCCAGCGCTAACGTAGACGCCTTGGTGTTGGCAGAGACGTTAAGCAACTCCGTATTAAACCGTCGGAAATTGTTTTCGATCTCTGTCGAGGCAGGAATCTTGTGACACTGATCTTGGTCTCGTGTTGTTTTTTTCTTTACCATCCTGTATAAAGGCCTATACCAGGGAGACTAAGCAATGCATCGTAACAGGTCCTGCATACTAGGTTCGCTGAGATTTGAATTTGGTTTGATGGTGGTGCTGACATCTGACGTTTTCAAAAGCTACTTTAAGTTGCCGGGCGACAGCATGGTTTGTCAATGCCTATCGTGTCCCTTTAATACCATTCTTACTCACTGAGAATACGGACGTTCAGTCGCCCCTAATTCACTATGACAAAATAAACTTGTCAAAAGACAAAATGTCATTTGCATCTTCGAGCCTGACACCCTTTTGCTTTCAAAGACATTGAATTCCTGACAGTTTTTCTGTGTTCCTTTCCAGTTCTCCGTTCTCCTTGGCAGTGCCCTTTTCCTTGAACTCGGCTGTGGCGTTTGGGTACGTGTAGCATCTTAAAGGTTCCCTTTCGTTCACGTAAACGTAAGCGCAATCTAAACCTATACATGTACCAATAAATCATACTACCGATTTATTAGTAGCATCCAATAGTCAATGCTGGGCCCTAGACATTCGGAGTTTCAGGCCATTTCACTCCGTCGGTGCTTACAGGGTTATTTCATCCTTCAGAGTTGAATTTTTTCGCAAGTTCAAAATTCTGGAATATTTTCAAAGCAAAAGGTTTTTTGGGGCTGATGATGTTTCTTCATTTTGAGTTTCAGTTTGAACCTGGAAATTTGTTCATCCTTCATAGTTGAATTTTTTCATCAGTTCAAAATTCCGAAACATTTTCAAAGACAAAAATCTTTTGGGACCGATAATTTTTCGTCATTTTTAGCAGAAATAAAACAGGCCGTTTGGTCGGGTAAGAGGGGCGAATATGGTCGTTGGGACCCCCATTCCAGTGGTCGTGGTCTGGGTACCGGGGTGGTCGTGTTACCGAGGGCCTGGTAATGGTAATTAGAGAGGAAACCATTCGGGACCGGCGATTCTTGGTCGTCATAGCGGAGTGGTCGCCGACTGGAGTTCGACGGATAGTCCTTTTTTAGAAGAACGTATCACGGGAAACGCGCCCCTGGTTTTAAAAAATATGATTTATCACGTTATTTCAGGCATTTCGGATGTACGGTGATGAATACGGATCTGTGACGGGAGGAGGCGCTAGCAGTATAACTATCACGGTGAGTAATATATGAACTTGCCTCGAATTGGCAGGACAAACACTTTGTCACTTCGGGACACCAACAGGGGTCATGTTTGTCTCACAAAGGAACACAGGGAGTACATGTATCAGTGTGTTTCCTTGGCGGGAAAGAAAGCATTTAGAAGGAGGGCCGTGTCAGCAGTAACCTCTGCTCCAAGAAAGCACTCCTGTTGTAATTTGGATCATCTTTCTGGAGTGACCAGCTGACTCTCCGACTATAACGAGTGACGTCATAACTCTGTGAGGGATACCGAAGTTAGTTCATCATAAAGACTCCATTGATGGCATGATTTTCTATTTCAGGTCATCGGATTCATCCTGTCCACCATTTATTGCTGCTACGTCACCAAAAGTGCGGACCGAGTTCAAGGATATCCAGTATGACGTCAACAGAAGTAGGCGTTTCAGGGGCGTAGCTAGCTTTTCGGGAGGGGGGGGTGAATGACTCTTTTCGAAATTTTTCGCGAAACAGTCGCGAAATTTGTCAGTGAAGTGGCCATACGTAGAATGGATACGGGAACGTCGCGAAATTTGCATCTGCCAAAGCTACTCAAAGGCTCTTTGTATCAAATGCAATCTTCTAAAAATAAACAATAATTTAAATTTAACAAACAAACATTTCAACGTTTATTGGAATATTCACAAAACATTCTCATATTTACATGAACACAATAATTATTAATACTGACCCGTTTGATAAAATATCGAGATATTCAGGGAATTGGGGCTTAAGTGAAATACGTCATGGTATGATTATCAATAGAAAATGTAAGGAGCATCATGATTGGTCAAACGACAATATGATAACGGAAATCAACCATACGAAAATGACCTTTCAAATTACCGCCTTATCTTTCATCAAATGAGATTTCATCACATTTTCGGAGACTTGAATTCGTTTTTGTCTGCAACTACGAATTGATAATATGTCCAATTCACTCATAACACGTTACTCAAAATCTAGATCCTGGTGAGAAATGCGGCGTGTAGCTCGGTGAATAAAGATTCTGCGATAGTTTTGGCGGTGAAAGTTGCAAGTGTCCTAAGTTCCTGAGTGCGTGATTTTGTGAATGATAGTCCCAGAACGAGAGCGGGTGGCTTGTCTGCGCCTGCGTAGGAAGTGACGTTGTGGCGTACCGACATGGCGACGGGTCGGCAACTGTTGGAGAAAATGGTGGTAATTCCTGAGTGGGGCATCCAGGGAGTTTTGGCTGTTGTGGAATGCGAAATGGAGGGACGCTATTTGCAAAACGACAGGCACTGTTCTCCATGAGAAATTGTCCGAAGTGTGCTTGAAGTTGCGCCTGCTGGGCATGTGACGTCATTGGGTTGAATGATTGGCTAGGTAATCTGGAATCGTACGGCCAAGTTTGCGCAGGCGGCATGGGGAATGGTGGCAAATAGTTTTGATTGTACGCGACTAAACTTTTCCATAAGAATTTATACGAGTATCTCTTCCCCGGGATCTTGATGAGTATCTGCTTGTCGTAGTAATACCGCAGCGCTCGGCTAAGTTTGTCGTAGGTCATTGCCGGTTTGTTCTTTCTTGCACCCCATCGTCTAGCGAGCTCATCCGGGTCCTTGATGCGGAACTCGCCATGGACGCCTTCCCAGATGATACATTCCGAGTTGGCCGAGTCGGCTAGGAGTTCGAGGAGGAACTGCCACAGTTGGATCTGGCCGCCACCTGTAAGACATAAAATGGATAATTTTAAGGACACGATGAAATAATTTGAATTGCCGTATAGGAGCGGGATGAGATGTTGAAAAAAAAATTATTTGGACTTAGAAATTTTTTCATCCTTCATAGTTGAATTTTTTTCATAAGTTCAAAATTCTGAAAATTTTTTAAAGACAAAATTTTTGAGGGGCTGATGATGTTTCTTAATTTTGTGCAGAAAAAAAAGTGAAAAAAATATTTGGAATTAGAAATTTTGTCATCCTTCAGAGTTGAAATTTTTCATTAGTTCCGGGTAAGATGGGTGAATTTGGTCATTGGGACCGCCCAATCCAGGAGACGTGGTCTGGGTACCAGGGTGGTCGTGTTACCGGGGGCCTTGTAATGGTAATTAGAGAGGAAACCATTCGGGACCGGCGATTCTTGGTCGTCATAGCGGGGTGGTCGCCGACCGGGGTTCCACTGCAGTAGTTTGGGCTCCAGCGCCCAAAACGATACGAACAAAACAACGGACTAGGTGCTTATTTAGAATTGTGGCGTTTTAGTGAAGATAATAAGTCATAACTGATTATGATATTGTAGTGCTGATTTTGTTTTTCTGATTAAAAGAGGCCATCAAATAATATGACAGAGGTAATTTGATACAATAATATCCTCTCCCAGCTGTTTTCGACACGGTACATACTATATTTGTACTCAGGCTATAATTGTACTAATTTAATAATAATTTGAAGTGGTACAACTTTCTCTCACTGATTAGAAAATTCACTTGCCAACATTTATAGATAAAAGAACTCACCACTTTGCTTTAGCTTTACCCCGGGTGGGGAGGGGGTTGTTTTGGTTCTGTTCGGGCTGACTGGGGCCAGATGGACCCACGGCTCGGAGGCTATCATCCTGCTGGTCCCGTTCGAAAGGCGACTGATCCTTCGAGAAAGGATGCTGAATGAGAAAACTTCTTCAGACGTCGATTATTGTCGAGAAGAAGTAGCTATGACGTCATCCAATAGTCGACTATGTCTATTCCAAGATAATCAATAAGTCGAATTTTGCGAATTTCAGTAATCTTTTCGTTGTTCGATTTCGCCCTGGTCCAATTTCTAGCAGTCAGGGCCTTATTTGGCGACCGTCAATCCTCTCGTTCAGAAATAAGCAAAAAACGTCCAAACTTAACGATATAACAGTAGATTCACTATTGGTCAAACTCGTGGTGTCCGGAATGATTTTTCTGATGGGGTTCGAATGTTAGCACGTGCGAGTTGGAACTGGAAGTCTGTCTAATGAACTCCTCTGTCATCGACACCTAATATACCCAAAATATTTCAAAAGGCCCGGGGGTAGGGCTATATTGCGTTGCTCTGATTCGCTGATAAAACCTTCTTTTCAATATGAATTGAGATTTTTACAACCTTTCTTGCTCAGGTGAAAATTGCTTATTTTTTCACGACAAGTTGAACGAATATTTATAAATAACTACTGTACAGGCAGAACAGTGATTTCAGTCATTTTTAAGTTGGAGGTATCCGGCAGTTAATTCCACTTGATTATGCCAAAAACAACGCCACAATTGCTCTACATACAGTACACGTTTTCCTGCTAAAGTTAAATTGAACCAATTTAAAGGATAACGCCGTGTAAAAACTACCTTATCTTATAAAATAACACCATTCGGGTCATTTGCTGCGAACGGCACGCGAAATGTTCGTAGTGAGAACTGAATAAAAGGACACTTATGGTGTTTTTAAAGAGATTGTTCGACTCTCGTATTGTGAAAGGAAAAACAAATCCGGTGTTAGGTACTGAGGTGAAATGAAGCGAGGGGGTTAAATTGTTGTGTAAACAAGAAAGGTGAAAGAGAAACAAGGCCCGCATCAGGAATGTGGAAGTGAGTGGATATTTGTAAACTTTTATTATATTTTGATCTGATGGAAAGTTGGCAAATATTCCTTCCCGGTTTCATGATTTTTGACGAAAGTTTTGTCTTCTATCGAAGTTCTGTTTTGATAAGACGAGTGGCATGAAATACAGTTTACACCAACGAGCACAGAGTCATGTAGAAAGACATGATTTCCTCCGACAAAGATACTGTCCTCGAGTGCGGGGCAGTATTTTCGTGTGAAGTAATTGAGGCCTTATGATTAACGCGTCCTGCAAACGAGCCTTTGAAATCACTGCGACATAAATTTTCGCTTGAATTGCCGGATCATTCATTACATTGGCCAAGCGGCAGGGCTGGCATGTTCGAACGAAATGGCCACTAGATCATCATTAGTTTAGATGAAATATATAATGAATAATTGCAATTCCAATTCATCCAATCATTACAATTACATTTACAATTGAGTGGTGGAACATGAGGGCAGATGCTGGTTAAGTACATCTTGTTCTAGACTCGTCCGAAGTCATTGCGCCTCCGCCAATTTTTTCCTGTCTACCAACACTGCACGACATCACAATCTTCAAAGCATTTTCGCGCCCATTTTGAAATGTAGCCGCAGCTGATCTTGGAAAAAAGCTCAGTAGTGAGCAAATCCTGAGGAAATTTCATGCACGTGAAGTGTGAAAACTCATCGGCAAAGCAGGAAAGGGGAAATGAACAAATTTCTCCACCTGGCCCCGCCCTTTGAAAGTTATAAAATTGGCACTTTCTTAACCCGATTTATAGTTTTCACGCCCAATTTCATGTTTTACACCTAACTTTTGACACGGCAAAACAACAGACGAGAGTTGCACTGGTGACAGGGGAAAACATCGGACCACAAAAGGGAAAATCAGCGGAACACAAGAACAAAATTGTAATCTAAAAACCATTGAACACGGACTTGACAATAAAATCATATGGCTGTTGACTTTTGAGCTTGACCCCAAAGATGTATCCTCCGGTCAAAATTACCATTAAATCCAATTATCAAGAAGTTCTCTTTGAGCGATTCGGCAAAACAGAACTTAAAGAATTTCGTGGTTTGCTTTCTGAATGAAATACCGCCCAGGGATGTGTAGTTTGGGAAGGAAATATGGTAGTGATACATGCTTTATTACATGTCCACGCTTCCTATGTATGTTTTAGTTATTCTGTTCTGATGTGTCAAGCATTTAAGTTAAATACTTATACTTATGAAGAGCGGACTTCGCGTCAACATGTCCCAAATTCAAGACCAAGGACTACAGGTTTTCTTGAAGGTGACTGAAATACCATCCTGGACTTCAGGCACTAATGACCGAGCCTGTGTGACGTGTGCGAGGGAGGGGAGCATACGACTCACTCTGGTATTCGAGGATGCTGAAATGAGTGCTTGACGCCAGAACTCTGTAACGGAGATTGCATTTCAATATCGTGTTCCATCCCACACACGCGTGCTCGCGCATTCTCACATGCATTCCCCACACATATACACGCACACACACACTCACACGGATTTTGTGGAAGCTTCTTGCGGTAATCCGGCGTTTGATGCAGAAAATACATCAGTTGTCATTCATAAAGTAATTCCTTCGTTTGTCAAACTTTTCGAATTTTGAAAACATTAATTAAACCTACATGACAAAGACTAATCAACATCATAATCCTATTAATAAGGGGTCGCATCATCTAATAATATATACTAATCAAGGCCTCATAGAGTCCTTTTTTATTTGACATTGAGGCCCTTTCAGTTCTTCAAACCGTCAGGTCCCGGGAGCGTTAAGTCTGGTGTTACTTCCTTCGAGGATTATCATGAGGAAATCATATTGGATTCCCGCGGAAAATAACCTCTATGAAGTGATATTGAAAAGGGGTTGGCGAGGTCGTCAAGGAAGCCAGGTGAAGGAAATTGTTAGATGGCTGTAATTGGGCACTCGTCGAAATGTTGTCATACCACTGGAAACAGGCTATTAGGCAGGTTTTGCGACCCTAATGAATGGCTCCGAACGATGACGTACGAATACGTCAATGTATTTAATCGACAACGATTTTTGAAGAGTTCCCTTATTCCGAGTGCTAGTAAGTTGGAAAGCCGATTAGCGAGTGTCGTCCAGGACAGACACCACCAGGGTTAGTACTGCGCACTTCGCCATCCGTAAGCGAAACCTCCCTATTGTTCATCGTGAAACTAAAAGTGCTGATCAGAAATTTGCCCAATATGGGAAAGTGTCATCTGACATGCAGTCCTAGGCCCTATTTGACACGATGCGAATCGCATCATTCAAAGCTCAAAGAAGCGATTGTTGTCAGTCACTGCGATGGGCGAGGAAAAGACCTCTTGTCTGCGAGGAAATGGCCAGTTGTGATACAAAATCACCGATCGTTGAACTGGGACCAAATGCACCCAAACGATGCTTACGGCATTCTTTCTTCCAGTCCGCGTCAGCGTCACATTATAAAAAGCAGAGTCAAATTGGTCCATAATAAGTGCTACAAAACTCGTCCAGTTTCGTTAAACCACCCGCAAAATGCCCAAAATAAACAAATATTGCCCGCTACCAGCCAGCAGCTGGGAAACTCCACTGCCAAAGTCCATACGTCAGGTCAATGATTGGACACAATTAACATGTTTTTAACACAAATAACACTGTTCTTAACATTCAAAATCTGCTTGAAAGCATTTAATGACATTTATCTCGGGCCATTTGTTCGCTATCAAAACTTTAAAATCCGTGTAATTTGCGGTTAAATCCGAGACATTTTGGCGGAATTTTCGTGGGAAAAATTCCGAATCGAATTCCGAACAGAGTCCTGGGATCTCGTGCAAAAGTCAACAACTAAATTCATTCAAGAAGTCAAGATATTTGGCGCGAGATTATTTGACAGTGTGATTGGCTGGTAGGCGTGTTTGACTTATTTGTATCTGGATAGACTTCACCCGCGACTTCACCGCGCCAAAAACGTGGACATTTCGGGTCTCGAGTCCGAAGTCGTGATGTTCATCATACATGCCATAACCTGAACCAGAACGAGAATGAGGTGGTGTTTTGACGACGAATATCGCGTTACCTATTATCAGAAACGCAATAAACAAGAACCAGTGCGTCTTCAAAATATGATAAGCCCAGAAACAATGATAAAAAACAAATAACTCGACTCGATGACGTAAACCGGAGACAAAATCACCTCGTTCTCGTTCGCGAATCTAAATCTGAACCTCTCTATTTTCAATGGCATCCATGTGCAACGATCAGGAACAGAACACAAAACAAATGATTTGTTTTGAAAGGAATATGTGGTATTTACTAACATAATGCACAAAACCACATCTCTCAGTGTTTTCTTTGTCGGCGTTCCATGTCAATATGTTTATGACTAATTACGTGTTTTAATCCTGTTGAAAAACATTGGCGTTCTTGTTTTATCTGGATCCGCTGCGTTTGTATAGAGGAACGAGGAGCAGGTTTATTAGCAAAACTGTCGTGGTTTTACACCAGATTTAAGAAGCCATTTTCCCCACCTGTGTTGTTTATCAACTGCGTATCAATTAGCAGTTAATTACGCGTTCAAAAGAGGTATACTCAACACCAATTGTGGCCATGAAAACTATGATCCGATTTGCCGCGAATTTCACGAATTTGGGCCGCGTCGTCATGTTCTAATCAGCCCACCTTCTCGCGCGATTAAGAGCCCTTGTTTACATGTGATCGATGCAAATATAAAACTTAGTAAGTTATATTAATCAGTAGATAATTAACCACGCTGAGAAAATTTGATATGGGTGTTGATGGCGACGATTTTTTAGCCACAAACCCATAGATAGTCACGCCTACTTCCTAGTATCACGTTGTCTGGGACCGCCCATCCTGATACTTCGTTCTGATAAGCTTAGATCCTTCCCGCCATCTCATTATTATTACCAGGTCCACGTGACCCATGTAACTTCCTTGTTCAATAAAGTAGTCAGATAGCATTTAGAATTTACAGTACACACTTCGTTGATTAATGATTCCTTCCTTATCCGAACCCTATTTCCACGTGCTTACGGTACGCTCAATAAGTGAGTGTACTCCCTTCCCCTATTTTATAGTAGGCCTGCTATCCAGCTATCCAGTACACTTGCCATACAGGCATACGCCTTAACCATTGTTAATGAAGGCGGGGACGTTTTGGATAGGGGACGTTTTGGTCCGAGGACGTTTTCCCGTACCCGGGGACGTTTTGGTAAGGGGACGTTTTGGAGTGGGGACGTTTTAACTGGTAAGCCAAAGGTCACCAAGGTCAAGATGGCGCTTCGTGTCCTAGTCGGTGTGAAACGTGTGATCGATTATGCAGTCAAGGTACGCTTTCTTATGTTTTTTCACCCTTATAGTTACTATGGTTGAAGGTCCTCATATCAGTGCTCATTTTGATTGAAGAATAAAGTTGTGTCTCTTTCTCAAACTGCCTCATTCCGTTGCGTTTGTGGTGGTTCGTCGTCTTATGTAGTCCAGTTAGTTCCAGATTTCACCGTCATGCGCCACCTTTTGGCATTGACCTGGTCTTATCTTTACTATTGTCAGTTCCATTCCAGTCATTTTTATATCTGACTTTGACCTGGGATGTTATGCATTAACAGTGACAATCAATCAGTCTCATGGCCCTTTATGTGTTGGCCTGAAAAGCAGACTAGATAAGATAGGTCATCAAAAACCAAGGAAGGGGTGGAGCCTGTAGGCCTATAAGACCCAGGTAGGGAACGAGTTTACAATCCCCGATCACACCCCAAAAAAAGGTCATCGGTTGACTAACCAAGCACCACTGTTCAATGGATTTATAGTTGAATGCGATCAATCGGGGATTCTTTCTAAAGTTTAGCCCCTGGTAGTTGTATGCAAGTATTGTCGTGGCTACTACCTAAAGGGGGTGTATAAATATCCTTTGCTTTTCTGTTTCAGATTCGCGTGAAACCCGACAAGACGGGGGTTGTTACTGATGGTGTGAAGCATAGCATGAACCCATTTGATGAGATCGCAATTGAGGAAGCTGTCAGATTGAAAGAGAAGAAGATCGCCTCGGAGGTGGTGGCAGTATCATGCGGTCCGACACAATCACAGGTAGGATTCTCAAAGACTTCATTCTGTTTTTAGGAGACAATTAGGATTTACTATTTTGTCGGCAGCTTGACTGCAAGTGCCCCCAGGTCAGAGCAAGCTGCTTTGATCTTCCTTTCCAATGACTTGCATCATGTCTCTTTTTGAGGCCTTGGTTTTTTTCACACTGACTATCCATGAAAGTGATACAGTTAACGGGTGAGTAACAATGGAGGTAACAATGAGTGTATATTTTGCTCTTATGCGACGTGTCTGTTATGAAAGATTTCTAAAACATATCTCATTGACAAAGTGTGTTGTTGTCGAGGGCGTGGAATGTGGCAAGAGCATGAAATAGTTGATTTGATTTGATTGCAGGAAACCCTGAGGACAGCATTGGCTATGGGAGCTGACCGGGCAGTCCACGTTGAGATTGATGCCAATTCTTACGCGACCATGCAGCCACTCCACGTCTCAAAGATTCTGGCCAAAGTTGCTCAGGAGGAGAAGATCGATCTTGTCATATTAGGAAAACAGGTAAAAGATAAGAAGCATTCAGATTCCATTTTAACTTATAGTAGCACTTGAAATGTTGCATCTGTCATGGAAAATTTTCAACAAAAACCTAAGTGGAAATTCCCTTTTCATTGGACCTGTTTGAAAATATGGAGCGGCATAATATTCTTCCCCCAGAGGAAGAGATACTCGTTTTGTTGGCCACATGTGGGGAAGTCTTGCTGGTGTGTTCCAATATTCTCCCTGGTCTCTTTTTCGATGTCGAGAGCAGAGGGAGGAAATCCTCTTCTCTCCCTTCCAAAATCTGCACCAATTGTTAGTAACAGTATGCGAATAATTCAAGGTTTGGTTAAAATATCCTCGCCAATGTTCTTTTACTGCTCTAGCTTTGGAATATGGGTTCTGAAGAGTTCTTCTACTCTCCATCATCTTATATATTTTCATCCATCTTCAAATTAGAAGTGCTTATCTGTTTGCAGGCTATTGATGATGACTGTAACCAGACTGGGCAGATGATGGCAGGTCTGCTTGACTGGCCACAGGTAAGAGTACAAAACATTCCTTGATAGAATCAACCAGCATGGCAGGTCTGCTTGACTGGCCACAGGTAAGAGTACAAAACATTCCTTGATAGAATCAACCAGCATGAGGAAAGGAAAGTCTCAACTTTGCTCCGGCATCCAATAAAGGCCTTCCATAGATGTTGAGAGTGTCCATCTCACATCCAATAAAGGCCTTCCATAGATGTTGAGAGGGTCCATCTCACAATGCCAATATTTGAGTTGACGTGTATATGTTGAGGCAATGGGTGATATGAATAAAGACTAGCGAATGCTTTTACTTCAATTTTGTACAGAAAGGCCCTGTGTAAATGTACGCAGAGTTTTAGAAAAAAGCATTTGCTAGTCTTTATTCATATCACCCAATGACTAGGCCATGGTGTTTGAACCCAAGACTATGTGGTTGTGAGTCCGATAAGCTAACCAGCAGACAGTATAAAATGTCTTTGCCTTATTTTCAGGCTACGTTTGCTTCTAAAATGGAGAAGACCAACGGTGACCTGAAGGTGACACGTGAAGTAGATGGTGGATTAGAAACAATACAGGTCAAACTGCCCTGTGTTGCCACGGCTGATCTACGATTGAATGAACCAAGATATGCTACATTACCTAATATCATGGTGAGACTTTGCATTTCCCCTCTTTTGTTGCAGATTTTTCTCTTGTTTATATGGTGACATCCGGCAACTTGCTGCACCAATGAGAAGTTATCTGCCTTGGCATCTCTAATTTCCAATTCTTCCATTCAGAAAGCAAAAAAGAAGCCAATAGCTAAGAAGAAGCCCGCAGATTACGGTGTTGATTTGACTCCACGGCAAGAAATTGTGCAAGTGGTCGATCCACCGACCAGAGAGGCAGGGATCAAGGTGGAAACTGTAGCAGATTTAGTGGGGAAATTAAAAGAAGCTGGAACGATATGAGTTTGAAAATAAGTCGAGGTAGGTTCGAGTTATTTCAAAATATATTTGGTTGGTCTGTATCATGTTGGGGAGATGGTGATAAGCACTGACATTATACAATGTGATAAGCGCTGACATGACCGATGAAAATGATTGCTATCAACTATTTTAGATATGATTTTGTCTGCTTTCAGATATTCTCACCCAAGACCCACGTTGTAGACGATCAACTTTGCATGGACTGGACCCACTAGCACCATCTGCATAGAAATAATAACTTAAGGATTCGATTTGAGTTGATATTCAACACACCAGTTTGTGAATAATTGTTAACGTTAGGATGCGTGATTGAGGTGATTGAAATCGGGGCTAAGGCTTTTGTGTTTGAGGACAAGAATTTAAAGGATATGACTTTGAAATAGTAGGTTTTTGAAAGTTTCTGTGCAGGGCTTGTGATGAGTCCTGTCGGGGCTCCACCTTGTCATCAATAATCTGAAGTTTTGAAATGCTGAGCTGTCAATATGAAGTTATGTGAGCTGTCCATAAGAATGTTGATGGAATTTTTCTGTAATTTGGTGTTTACTGATTAATTATTGAATTCTACTGACTTGTATGTAAATTAGATGAAAGAATGTGAAGAATTTGTACATTAAAAAAGAAATATTCTGTTGGATTGATTATTTGGTTCAAGGCCAAGCACCTCTCCAGCTAAACCAATCTAACGAGGACCAAGTGGTCATGAGGAGTTCCACCCTGCAGTGATCTCTTGAATGTTAGGGCACTAACATTTGAATGGCCTGCATCGGTGTCTTTCACAGGAATTTACTTTGCTCCCAAGAGATTATAGCGACTACTGTTTACGAGAATGAGCTTTCAAGATGTATAAACGGCTTCTTCGTTCTTTGTCCAAAAGGATTGCATTGCTGTATTGCAGGGTTAACACCGATGGACCATCACTGAGGTGCTGCCAGTGCGGACACATATAGAGTTAAATGTCTCGCTCAGTTATAACGCTGTCAAGGATGTGCTGCTGGAATGTCCCGATTGTTCCAATATTGGTCATCTTGGAGTGAGTAGACCCTATACTCGGTGACAATTTATTGGCTGTATATATCTGATTTATGTCTCCTGGGTAAAACTTGGTGAGAAAAATGAGTGATCCTTAATCCCATCTTGCTAGAGTGAGCAGTCCATCTCGATGGTTTAGGAAGCATCAGTGCCATAGCAACAGCTGATATGAAGTCTTTGACGGAGTGCAGCCTCGACACACTAACAGCGGAGATGGTCATCAGATACTTTGAGAAGGACTTTGTGACGATGTGATTCAAAAGAAAACAAATCAGTTGTCTTGTATCACCCATGTAGAACGCGAGTGTAATGTTGTCTTGTACAGCCAAAGGACCCTTTGAAGTTGTGTCAATGTCTTCCCAACCTGACCAGATAACCAGCTGGCAGAGGTTGGTTGTGACGTAGGCTGTCCTGTCGTCTCCAAAGTTCATTAGTGGTAACCTTGGTGTAATTTTTAAGTTGTGTCAAGGTCTTCCGAACCTGACCAGATAACCAGCTGGCAGATGTTGGTTGTGACATAGGCTGTCCTGTCGTCTCCAAAGTTCATTAGCGGTAACCTTGGTGTAATTTTTAGGTTGTGTCAAGGTCTACCCAACCTGACCAGATAACCAGCTGGCAGAGGGTAGTTGTTTCGCGTCAGAGTTTTTATGTTGTGTCAAGGCCTTCACAATCTGAATAGATAAGCAGCTGGCAGAGGTTGATTGTTTCGACATCCCACAGACCATGCTGACAGAAAGATATTGGGATTTCACCAATCGCAATTGCTGTTGCCTGTACCATGACAGAAGACGGACAATAGTGCGATGGCCTTTCATGATTTTGCTTGGGTTGGGGAGTTCCTGGGCTGATAAGGGCAGACATACATTGGGTCAGGTCAAGTATTGGGGTTGAGAAAGTGTTAGGTGTTGGTGCAGGGGGCCTACCCTTAGGATAAATGTGTCTCAATTTCACCATGGCAAACTGACAGCACTTCACCATAGTGAATTAGGACGGTCAAATATTTCACCATGGTGAGCATGGTAAATTCTACATTCACCATGGTGAGCATGGTAAATCTGAGATCTTTTTCGTAAGGGTCATCTCCATCCAAACCAATTCACCGTCAATTGTCCTCTTTTAAGGCAACAAAATTAAGTTAAGGCTACACCACGTGACTATGATCAGCCAATCAAACTCTGAGAATTATTCAAAGTCAGTTCAGTTCGGGAATTATAAATTCGCGGCCGGCCGGCGCGGCCGCAGTCCGAAGACATGTCATGATACACCACAACGGTACAACGGTATGAGATTAATAACGACAACCACAACGGTAATTTTCTGTTGCAAAATGTGCGACGAACTTATTGTATTCTAGATTACAATTTATTGCCAAAATCAGCATTTTATCACTGCAATTCTAATTTTTTTGAAATAAATAAGAAATTTTATAACAGTTTTGTCCCAAGAAGTAGTAATCACAAAGTAAATTTAGCAATGAATAATCTCAAAATATCCACAGTTTTGTAAAGACACCCAAGTTTTCCGATGGCAACTTTCAGTGTTTTGCGATTGTCTAGCAGAGGTAAAAGCTACTTTTTCCTGTGAAAATCACGATGAAAATCAAAACAGAAGTGTGCAAATTAAAGATAAATGTCTACTCTCTCGTTTGAATGACACGTTTTGTAGGGTTCATATCCCCATTTTCCGTTTTTGACAACTAAATTTGCCTTCAAGATGTGACCTTCGTTGTCCTCAATATTTTACAGGCCACAGGGTGTTCCAAAATACTCGAAAACATGATTGGGCTCATGAATGATTGGGCTCTATACAAAAGCCCTGCAACCAAGGCCTGCAACAGTGATTTCGAGACTGCCATCACCAGTTGGCCATCTTCTTTGCATTGTTTTATTTATTTTAGGCCGAGATTCGGTCATATAGTCATGGACATGGATTGGACATTCTAGGCCTATTGTCATGGACATGGACTGGACATTCACATTGGTCAATCATGCAATAGCCTTCCCGGATCCAACCTGGTCTGGGAATAATGATAGGATTGTCGCTTTGATATCTTGTAAGCGGGGATGCCGGTACATCACTGCGTTGGGTGGAAGCATTGTTGAAACAAACCAGGAATATGTTGCATCTGCAGGATCTGGAAAAAGGCCTATTTGCACACACCACTAGGCCTAATGCCAATCTTTTAATGTTTTATTTCCATATTCATTTTTTTTATCATTCTCTTTTGAGGCGTCCAGCAATTGCTGGCCTCGCGTCTCGTCAAGCCAGCATGGGCTGCCACAACTGCTGCACACAAACAGCTGACTATTGTCCCAGCAGCACAGATGGCAACCAAGAGCAGATACAGTGAACCAGGTACACTTTGTTCCATCATTGTAACTTCCAGTTTGATTCCATATGCGACTTCAAAACCTGAATGTACAGCTTCTTTAGTTGGACATCTAACACAAGCAGCATAATTTTAGCCGATAATGACTTTTGAATATCTTCTAACAAAAACTTGTGCATTATGAATTCAGATGCCATTCTTGGGAGTGAAATGTGGAATTGGAAAAGGAAAGATCTTCTTTTTTACAGGTGTGCAGTTCCAGGCTAATTGTTGATAATTGGATTGAAATGAGCTGCTCAGATGATCAAATTTGTTGACATCTAATTTGTCCTCATTTCCTTCAGTTGAATGGGGAGCACCAGAGAAGCATCACCTGCTTCCATCCAAACATTGGGCCATTGAGCGATACCTGGCCACCGGGCTCATCTTCGTCATCCCAGCAGCGTTTCTCTATCCAAACCCTGTCCTTGAATATCTGATGACGGCTGGAGTGGTCCTCCACGCCCATTGGTAAGTACGGGACTTTGATACCCATTTCATGTAGATGTACAAATGTTATTTAATAACCTATTCCTTATTCGGCCAAGGAGGAGGAGGTGTCGATCACATGATGGGGTCTTGCTCAAGGACACAGAGATGTGTCCTCAGACTCCTTGTTCAGTGGCCACATCAAAATAACTTAACCTCTATGCATGGGTTCAAGGGCTCTGGCAGTCTGTGTCCCACACCTCGGGCTTGAAACCACTATACATGGGTTCAAGGGCTCTGGCAGTCTGTGTCCCACACCTCGGTCTTGACACCACTATAATAATAATAATAATAATAATAATTTATTTGATTTAAAGTGCTAAAATAATGGTGCATACATTTTCTAAGCACTGTACATAATATTAAATGAGTACATTAAAAGTGGTGATTTCATGAGGATAAAAAACAGTTTAAAAAACATCCGGAAAATATCAATATTTAAATATATTTAAATATATACATGGGTTCAAGGGCTCTGGCAGTCTGTGTCCCACACCTCGGTCTTGAAACCACTATACATGGGTTCAAGGGCTCTGGCATTGCTACAAACCAAGGGTGTGAAAAAAGATATTGAATGATATTGAGATGTGCCAGACAGCCTCATGAATAACAGTCGACTGATAATTACAATCCTCTGTACCAATGTATCTTTTGTCTCCTCTACAGTGTCCATCTGATAACCTGTTTAGCCATCATTGTATTTAAACTTTGTTAGTCCCCATTTAACCCCATTCCTCATGCTTCTTTCCCCTTCAGTAAAATTTCAATCAATTTAACTTTTCTTTCCAGGGGTCTAGACACTGTTTCCATCGATTATGTTCATCGTAAAGTCCTCCCACCGAAGGTGTGCGAGACACTTGTCCTCAGCATGGGCATCGTGGCTTTCGCTTGTCTATGTTACTTCAACTACAATGATGTTGGCTTCACGGGAGCCTGCAAACTACTCTGGACCTTGGATAAATAGACAGACTCTGCAGTAGACTTTCTTGTACATCAAGTTATATTTTGTTACCTGTAATGTGTTAGAGGAGAAAAAATGTTTAGTTATTATTGCAGTTGTGGGAACTGAGAGTCAAGTATTTCTTGGACTGACGATTTCATTTGAAATATTGTACGATGTGTTAAAAAGTACTTACCGATCTGCTACTGGAATGCGTTTGTTATGAAAGGAGCAGTCCTCCTTATGCTCTTAAATAAGCAGTTTCTTAGAACCTAGTTTCTACTGTGAAGTTATAAAGATGCTGTATTGATCTTGACCTGCAGTCGTCTATATCACTGTGTTGATAGAATATCACACACAGGTGGTTGTTGTAAAACATTTATCATTATTTCTGTGATCTCCTAAAATCATCCTTATTCAATAACTTCTGACCACAACATTTCAGTTACCAGTAGTTGCGTGTATTATTGCTGAGTAAGTTGAACGGCTCATTTGACACGTAGATCACTTGGCTTTGGTGAATCAGTAAAAATCAGTTTCCTGAGAAGAGGTCCCTTGGCTGGCCGGTACTATATGCCAACAGTATAAAGGTGACTATCAATAGGGCCTGGGTGTTGGCTAACATTCCTATTTACATCATTGTACATGTATGACACGCTTATGATTTTCTACATGTGAAGTGCCGCACAAGATGGAATTTAAATCTTTTGTTTTCGGGCACTTGGGTGAAACTAAACAAGTTCTCTGACGATATTCATGTGCTTTGGTTGCATTTCATTGTAATAGAATAGTGCCATTCGTGTATTGTGATGAGACTAATGTCGGTTATGTTGTATAACATAACTGAAAACTAATGTTGAATTGTCATGGTGATCAGTGACAGCTTAAATCATAGCCTGTGTTTTATAGTTTGTAGAAGAGTTGTCACTTGGCTGCAAGTACAGTGTGTTGGAGCTGTTAAAAGTTAAAATGACAATAAAGACAAAGTCACAATTGTGTTACTTTGGTGATCAAACCCTGGACCACTTTACCGTAGTCAATACCCTGAGCTACTACACCACCACGGCTCCTACCAGTAAAACTATCATAGCATGTGCTACATCATAGCATGTGCTACATCATAGCATGTGCTACATCATAGCATGTGCTACATCATAGCATGTGCTACATCATAGCATGTGCTACATCATAGCATGTGCTACATCATAGCATGTGCTACATCATAGCATGTGCTACATCATAGCATGTGCTACAACTTGTCCATGGGTTGTTCATCATAATATGCTTTTTCATGTCAATGATAATAAATTATCCTAGTTATTCAACATGACATGTTCTTAGTTGATCTGGAAATGAAATTTGGTTTGGCTTGGGCATGAGGTACCTTGATTCCAAAAGTAAGGTTTGGTCTTTCATAAGGGCAGTCAGCAGGTTGAACTACTATACCGCCCGAGGGTACATGATATCAGGTTCCCAGTGTCTATCAGTTTGGCCGTCTTCATGAGTACAGCAAGATGAATCTCCACCAGAGGCAGTCCTGATGTTGTAGCAGGTAAATGACATACTAGAGGTCCAAGCAGTGACCAGGCTGGGTCTGTCCTCACCATCACATGTCGGAGGTGTGGCTATGTACCAAATTCAACAATAAGATTACAACATCATTATTGTGAGAGAGCACAGTTTTTTATTAAAAGTTTAGAAATGGTTCGATGTGAACCAGACCTATTGGAGGTAGTCGTAGTATATAGACTACTTTTCAGCTTTGAGACGCTACATGTATAGTTCGCTAATACATGTACACCATACACGCCATAAGCAGGTTTGTTAATCAACAAATTCATTAATAAATTGCCCAAATGTCAACATGTACACATAATCAGGTACACAGAGAAACTTACAAAAATAAAATGCCGAAGTACGGTCATACCAACTTGGCCTATTTCAAGGAACGTTCCATGTGAGCACAGGCATGCAGGCTCGTTCCTATAGTCTTGTTTGCATTGCTATGATATTTGTCATGTTGATCTTCACATGCCTGTGACCACATGGTAGTGGATGTCTGTGTTAGCAGAGAGAATATCCCTCAAGCTTCTTGGAGAATGGCTGACACAGTTTCACGCAATGTTACATTTGCTGAATGTTTCACCATCAAGGCAAACCAGAGCAGCCAGCAGACATTATTCACTGTCTTCCAAACTCTCCATCGAGTCTATCGAGTTGTCCGTATGTCAGCTGGGCTCTGTTTTCATTGGTCCACTTGTGAGAAGAGATCGGAGACTTGTGTTTGAGACAGATGGCGTCATGCTTCCTGATTTCTGACACACACCGGCAGCTGAAACATCACAGTAACTGGTTTTAAATTGATTAAGTCTTGGGTAAATAAAGTAGAACCTCTCTATCAGGGACATCCCTAACCGACAAATGCTGTCCGTATTTAAGAAGTGTCCAGATTATAGAGGTCACATTAATGGAAATGATCAATTTCGAGACCAAATGCAGTGTCTTTGATAGATAGGGTGTCCCTAATAGAGAGGTTTCTCTGTATATGTATATTTCATGTTCTGACTGGTGGCAGAGAGAGCATCAGGACCAGACAGAACTGCAGTTCGAGCAGAAGTGGAATTGACTCGGCCAGACACTTATGAGAAGGAACAACATGACAAGGCAGGCAGAGGTGGCATCTGAAAGACCAACAGGCTGGTACATCATTCAGTCGCCTCTACTACACATGCCCTCCAAATCTGGCATGGATGTGGCGTACACATGCCCTCCTAATCTGGCATGGATGTGGCGTGAGGATTAAGTCAAACAAGCCATTGAATTGGTAAAGACCTGATACCCACTCACTACTTGCACATGCCCCAGAAACCTGCATAAGTGCTGGGGAAAGCACATCGCGAGTTAAACCAAACACACTATTGGTATGATATGACCAGACCACCTTTTGATTACTGACCTTTAAAAGCTGGATTCATGTGCAGAGCATCAAAGTTAATAGTAACGTCACTATCCATGGGTTGGTACTGGTTCTCAGAGTTTCCCTCTGACTTTATGACCTCATACTTCACCCATCGATAAGACGAGCATTTCCTCGCTCCGGGTGAACTCTGGATCAGGTTCTGTACAGTAGGGTGTGACAGGCCGAAGAAATCAACACCTTTCCCTCGGACGTCGATGACATCAGCACCTCTGTAAACAGAGAATAAACATATTCTTCAGGGTGAGGCATGAATATCGTATCGAATTTCAACTCCTGGGGCTTAAAGAATGTAAATTATAAACACCTCACACTTTCACACCATTTCTCGTAACAATTGAATTCAATAGTAATCAGAATTACAATGTTCAGTATTTCAAATGACTTATCTCGACGACTTTATATCCCCTCAAAGTTGAAGTTTGAATGGAAGTTGTAATGGTGAGCAACGTAAACTTCATTTTCGACATACCTTGCTTTATTTACCAGCTGTAATAACTTGCTATGGCACTCGGACGCCGAGTTTCCTGTCAGAACATGTGCTGGGTCGTCTTCAGGGGACATCTCAAACTGTCAATTAGAAACACAACAGAACAATAGACCACATCGCTTCAATAACCATCTGTGAGTTTATCCTACAGATGCAGTTACTGACGGATTTGTATGACGTCACATCCAATGACCCCAGATGTTTTAGACATACATACTTTTACCCCTCAGATAAAGTATTGCGTTCTTGTGGAGTGATGCTCTAAAATATGCAAATCAAGACTAATTTGACGACTGCAAATATAGTATGCACCATTTCCATCCGATCAGCAATTTTGTAATTGCACAGAGACAAAACTTGGTGACGACAGTTAACATTTTCACTGCAAACAATTTAGTGGAAGGCCTTTCTTCAACACACTTAATCGTTAGGCCTACTTTCCGATTGGAACTCACCACAGGGCCATTACCGCCGTCTAAGATTTTACACGTATACAAACATTTATGGTCGGGATTCTTGATGCTGGCATATATCCGTGTACTGCAGAACCCAACGGGGAAGATGGTCTCGGCCGAGTGGAAGGACGGCCGGTCGGATATGATCTGAAAACAAAGAAAAAATCAAAGACTCGAAACATTTTTCTACATTTCAGATGGAATCAATCTCCAACATGGACACGTGTGAATCAGTGCCACTGTTGTTGGGAGTTAAGTTATCAGTGACTACATCTTGGCCAAAGAGACAAGACCAGACTGTTGTCAATTTGGATGGGGTATTGCTTATATCTTGATCGCAAAGTCAAGACCACTGGCATGAAGATGAGGCCCTGTGTACAGTCCATGCAGCAATCAGGTGAAGATGAGGCCCTGTGTACAGTCCATGCAGCAATCAGGTGAAGATGAGGCCCTGTGTACAGTCCATGCAGCAATCAGGGTGAAGATGAGGCCCTGTGTACAGTCCATGCAGCAATCAGGTGAAGATGAGGCCCTGTGTACAGTCCATGCAGCAATCAGGTGAAGATGAGGCCCTGTGTACAGTCCATGCAACAATCAGGTGAAGATGAGGCCCTGTATACAGTCCATGCAGCAATCATGGTGTGTCAGAGTAACCTACCTCTCCTAGGCTATGGATGGTCAGTCCACCTAGTAAGATGGGAAAGATCGGCCGCCCGGTGTGATCTAGAGGAATCAGATGGACTGTTCGTTTAGCTGCCTTGGAGGATTTCTTAGGCTTCGCCGCTTTTAGCTGATCTGAAAAGTCACGAGGAGAACAGGCAAAGTTGTCAGAGCAGTAAATGTGATGACTAACAGTGCATCCAGTTCAAGAAGACAAGCCACAACTTGTCTATTGGTAATAGACGGATAGGACGAAGACTACGATTTCACATAACCAGGGCCACATATCAATACTTTCAGCCCACAATAAAAGGAGGCCCATTCCAGATGGTAGCGAGATAGATACTCACAACACTGGTAACCTTACCTAAACTAAGACAGTCATAAACCTTGCTGCTTGAAATAATCACATCTGATTGTAGGATGAAACCCGAGCACTAAAACTTACCAAGTAACTCCTTGGTTGTCTTTGGTTTCTGCACATTCGCCGTTGGATTCGTCGCTGGTCGTTTTTTTGGCTTTTCTTTTTTGACCAAGTTTGGTGCGGCTTTGATAGGAGGTGGAGGTTCAACAGGTTGTGATGCAGTTACTGAAATCAAGTTTCTAAAGATATTACCTGGTGAACTTGCTCATTTTTATTTGGCCGTAGCTGGATGCTGGAATTTGATGGTCCACAAAACATGAGAGCTGATCGTCCATTATACATGAGAGCTGATGGTCCATTATACATGAGAGCTGATGGTCCATTATACATGAGAGCTGATGGTCCATTATACATGAGAGCTGATTGTCCATTATACATGAGAGCTGATCGTCCATTATACATGAGAGCTGATCGTCCATTATACATGAGAGCTGATTGTCCATTATACATGAGAGCTGCTCACAGCTGGTTGGTACTAATGTGTCGACAGCCACTTAGAGTATGTTTGACTCCAGACTTGCCATCGTACCTGTACCTCCTATAGCTAACTTGGGCTGACCTAGGTAACAGTAGGACACAAACTAACAGTCTCACCTGCGGGTTGTAGAGATGATACCAGCTTTTTTAGCATGGCAGTTTGAGATGTGGCTGGGGAAGCTTGAGGCCGACGCGCAGACTGTAGCATTTCATGCTGCAGGACACGCCGCAATAAAAATCGCCTCTCCTCTTTGTAGTGGGCAAGTTTCTCCTCGACACGAGACACCTCATCGCAGAGGGAAGCATTCAACTGAAATGAAATGCAACTTTAAGCCAGTGTTGATTAAACTTTCAAAATTGTGCTAAGATATTACAATGTACATGCATATGGCTACCAGAGAGAGAATCAGTAATGATTCTACTGTTGAGTTGTGGCACAGATAGCTCCTAATTATGGAAAGGAATCAAGTTAGGCTCAGCGTAAACACAATATCATTCAACTAGCCAGTTTTTAGAATGAGGTCATCATTTAGAGAGGACCTAGATCTCTATCAGACTAAGAATATCACTGAGAAAAAAAAATTGTACTATAATAATTCAACACCTTTTTATGAAGATTACACAGACAGTGCAGGAAGGAAGGGAGACTTTACAGATACAGGCCAAGCATTCATGAACTTACAAAAACAGTTTGTTTTATAAACTTCTTCAGCTTTCTGTATTTCTTGTAGTCCCTGTCTGCAGCCTTCTGGCCATGAGCTTGAGACGTGCCCACGTGATTCGAGAACGAGTTGGACACAGAAGTGGGGCGACTGTTGGAGACGATTGGTATTGGAACAGTCTGCAAGAAAGAATGTCATCAGAAGCTAATCATCAAATCATACAATGATTGTGCTGGTTAAATGTTGTCCTTTATAGGTTGCGTCATAAGTAAACAATAAACTGATGATTAGTATGGATTTCCTCAGGAACATAAAGGGGATTTGAGAAGATTGGAAAGAAGCTTTTGCCGGTGATTACAACTTACAGTCAAAGCATAAACGCCAGGTTGGCCATCGACCTTTTTAAAGCGATGACTCCCAAGTTGAACCTCACGCATTATGGCCGCATCAAGAAGCGCAATTGTGCTGAAAAGTGAAAGAGGTAAACATTATGGCAGTGATTGAGCACTACTGTCTCTACAGTTCTTGTCCACACTCACAAAGATGGAATGAACACAGGTATCTGCCATCCTGATAGATTTTAGGCAAGGCTAAGCCATATATCTGTTATTTCCAAGTCAACCTGAACAAAATTGATTGGTCAAGGTTATGAAGTAACATCAAGACCGTTTTTCTTTGTAACAAGTATCTTTTTCAATACTTCTCTCAGGAGTTTTTTCATCCAAAAGACAAATTCAATTTGATTGTCCATCCGGATAGTTGCAGTGAAAGCTTCCTAATGGTGTCTCACAATAAGATTATCCTCTGAAGATATCAAGCATAAAGCTTGCCATGAGAATATCAGTCTGCTCTCACCTACCTCACATCAAGCAGATTCTTCTCAAGCATCTTGCACTTGATTTCTTGCAAATGTAATGGCTTTCCATGTTCGGTCAAGAGTGCTTCAGCTGTCTCTAGAAGTGGTCCATAGAGGGGGTTAGGGGCACTGAAATAGCACAAGGAAACATCTTAATGTTTATTTTGTACCTCACAAAGAAAGTTGGTGGCCAGTATCATCTGTCATATCTAAAGTTCTTGGAAGTTGACAACAAATGAATTAAGGAGAAACATGAAATGCAGGCTTAAAGTTATGTCATCATTTGAAATCTACTTGCAATTTGGTCAACCTGCATAATTGTATGTATGCACTGTCATTGTCATTGTCTAGAAATATAAAATTACTCCTCAAAAACAGATTTGAGAACATGGACCCAGTGTAGAAAAAGAAGGTAAGTCAAATGTCACTCTTGGAAGCTTCAGATAGGTGTTTCCAACTCCCGTGAAGAAAGAAAACAGAGTGGGTCTCGGTTTCCAGCATGATCTGATCATTGTCTTACCCAATATCTGTTGGATACGGAGGTGGAGGCTTCAATTTAGGAGTGACTTTTAATGGTTTCACTGCATGAGGCATAGTGGTGGACTGAAAATAGAGAAATGGAAAACATTTACCATCAGAACTATAGCAAAGCTGACAAGTTCATCCTACTTGAACTACTGTCTTCCTTAGCAGAGCACAATTTGTCTTATTTCTATCTATCCTGCAACAACCTACCTATGCTGAAGTCATGACCAGTGTCAGGCTGTGAAGTGATAGTATTGCTCAATTCAGATCATGGTTGGTAGCATTGTAACGACCACAATGACATGGTGATATAGCCTGCCGACATCATGACAAGTGGCACTTATTGTGTAACTTACTTGCGCCGCTTGACCTTTAGGTTTCTGAGCGACTGGTTTCCCCGGTAGATGTGGCTTATTCTTTACACCAGCAGCAGCCGCACCAAACGCAACTGGCACAACAGTGTTTATAGCGAGACTGGTTGGCCTGCCAGGGCTGCTAGCTGTTGAAGGTACAAGAACACGAGCTGGTATAGTTATTGAGCCTCCACTTGAAGACCGAGCTTGGGGCTGCCCGATTAGCTGAACCCTGAGCTGTTTTTGAGCTTGTTGTTGCAGCAGTAAAGAGGCTCTCGGCTCAGAAAGAAGGGGTACAGATGACTTTTGTTGTTGTGACTTTTGTCTATTATCAATAGACATTCTCTTGAGTATGTTTCTGTTTTAAAATATAAGCAGACTTTTGAGAAAATGACGTTTTATTTCATGAAATTTGTGAAAAATTGAAACAGGAAGCGGCCATAATGCTGATGCATTATGGGTATTAATCGTAATTAGCCCTACAGCAGGTATATGGTAAACTCCGGACCTGTAGGTCTGTGGTGCGACACCGTATGGTGTCGCCCCCTATAATAACCAATAATAACCAAATGCACATAACGTACTGAAAAAGAATACTATAGGATTGGCCAGTCCAATCGGCGCACACCAGGTGCGGTCATTTTGTTTTCCATATATGGCATAATTTATGCATGTAAAATGTACGTTTTTCGAGAAAAAAATTGGGATCCTTGCGAGAGCTAAGCGAACTAATTATCGCGCGCCCTATAATAACCAATAATAACCAAATGCACATAACGTACTAAAAAAGAATACTCTAGGAGCAAACCAATAGGATTGGCCAGTCCGAGACAAGACCACAATTGATTTTTTAAGCCTTTTAGCAGTTAAATTGTCAATGTTTGACCGCGACGCATCAAAGAACGCGTCAAGTAGTGAAACTGAAATTCGGATATGATATACGGGTTAGTCTTGCGAGTAACTGGTGCGATGGAAATTGGTGATTGACCACGGAAATTTTTTTATAATCGACAAATTAGACAGACTTTGATATTTCCACTGTTTTCAGCCAACTGGCAGAAAAAACTCAAAACACGCCCCCTATTACCCAATTAGCAAAATTCGAAATTAATTTTTTCATCAAATAATTTCTTTATATCTGTAGACTTGCCACAGCAAATATTTTTTCAATACCTCTCCAAATATGTACTTGAGAGTAAAAAACATGCACTCGTCTAATTGATAGGCCTCGACCCTCCAACCGGCTATGAATATTCATTAGTGGTCTTGTCTCGTCCAATCGGCGCACACCAGGTGCGGCCATTTTGTTTTCCATGTATGGCATAATTTATGCATGTAAAATGTACGTTTTTCGAGAAAAAATTTGCGATCCTTGCGCGAGCTAAGCGAACTAATTATCACATAACGTACTAAAAAAGAATACTCTAGGAGCAAACCAATAGGATTGTCCAGTCCAATCGGCGCACACCGTGCAGGTGCGGCCATTTTGTTTTCCATATATGGCATAATTTATGCATGTAAAATGTACGTTTTTCGAGAAAAAAATTGGGATCCTTGCGAGAGCTAAGCGAACTAATTATCGCGCGCCCTATAATAACCAATAATAACCAAATGCGCATAACGTACTAAAAAAGAATACTCTAGGAGCAAACCAATAGGATTGGCCAGTCCAATCAGCGCACACCGTGCAGGTGCGGCCATTTTGTTTTCCATATATGGCATAATTTATGCATGTAAAATGAACGTTTTTCGAGAAAAAATTGGGATCCTTGCGAGAGCTAAGCGAACTAATTATCGCGCGCCCTATAATAACCAATAATAACCAAATGCACATAACGTACTAAAAAAGAATACTCTAAGAGCAAACCAATAGGATTGGCCAGTCCAATCAGCGCACACCGTGCAGGTGCGGCCATTTTGTTTTCCATATATGGCATAATTTATGCATGTAAAATGTACGTTTTTCGAGAAAAAAATTGGGATCCTGGCGAGAGCTAAGCGAACTAATTATCGCGCGCTAAAACAAAAGGTAGGTCATTCAGTGCGGTGACCGGCGCGCGAACTCAATGGGGATTTCCAAAACCAAAAACGTCAATTCATTCGTATCAATAAATGAATAAATTATGACGCGTTTGCCATATATGGAAAACAAAATGGCCGCACCTGGTGTGAAAAAATAAATCGCGTCCAATCGGTCACGTGTGGGGTACCATCGAGCGGTTGGCGTATCAGCGGACTGGACTGTCAGTGCACGGGTCACGTTTCCTAACCTCATGCTTTTGGCTTAAAAAAAATATGAGGAAGGCTCAGGCCTTGATAGGGAGCTCTTCGTTAATAGGGCTGAGCGAGAAGACTCGATGGGGGGGGGGGGGGGGGTTATATAGTTTATAGTTTGGCAGTTTATGCATGTAAAATGTACGTTTTTCGAGAAAAAAATTGGGATCCTGGCGAGAGCTAAGCGAACTAATTATCGCGCGCTAAAACAAAAGGTAGGTCATTCAGTGCGGTGACCGGCGCGCGAACTCAATGGGGATTTCCAAAACCAAAAACGTCAATTCATTCGTATCAATAAATGAATAAATTATGACGCGTTTGCCATATATGGAAAACAAATGGCCGCACCTGGTGTGAAAAAATAAATCGCGTCCAATCGGTCACGTGTGGGGTACCATCGAGCGGTTGGCGTATCAGCGGACTGGACTGTCAGTGCACGGGTCACGTTTCCTAACCTCATGCTTTTGGCTTCAAAAAATAATTAAAGTCAATGATAAAACAATTTGTTATTTATTTCACTAATTCTCTTATTTATCCTTGAATATGGTTGTTAACATTTGGCTTTACTACTTTGTTCAAAAAGTAGACATTTAGTAAACATTCTGTCTCATTTCTCAATACATTTGTTTACAAGCGGGAATTCAAAATGGCTTCTGTGCAAAAGAAGCCAGTTCCCAGAATTTGCAATCAAAAACATGTTTCTCATCAAAGTTCCCGATCGAAATCAAGATCATTCACTAGACGAATGGGTGAACGAACTCATGAGGTCCGCGCTGTAGCTGCTTGGGTAGAACCTGAACCCCCAATCCGTGTCAATCGTGCCTTTAACGAAATGACTGAAGCCGTGGTAAGTCGTGTTGTTGTGCATTCATGTACATAACGCACATGCTTTGTACAGGGTGTTTCAAAGTCTTAGACTTTTTAATTTTTCACCCCTTTCTACCATGACTATAGATACTGATACATTGCCACAAGGCAAGCGTCATCTTTCTCTTTTTTCCCACATCTATTCTTCTGCCCCTCAATGTTTCGGATAATTCCTCGACAACGCCCGTTTGATGGTGTAGGCCTATGGTTGGTACATTTTTGTATCCATCCAGCCCATGCCACTGCCAACCATCAGCAGTGAAAGCATGACCAGCATGCTCAGGCTCAATCACAGTCAAAATCTAGTCTGAAGGTCACAACATTAAAGGCAAACTGCTTGCGCCACAAAATACGCAAGTCTGGCCGTCTTTGCCACTACCACTGTCAGTGTGGTGCTGAAGTAGAAAGAGGCCAATTGATTTAGATTTTCATGCGACGAACACGACTTAAACTATGATTAATGAATTATGATCACCATCGCAAAATGGATCATCGTGAGCATCCTCAATCCTTGTAGATCTTGTCAGATCCAGAGATCATTGTCATTGATTGACACTCATTTCAGGTGTCTGCCCAATATGAGGAACAGAGACTCAAGAAACAACATCAAGAGAAGAATGATCGTCTCCAGAGATTTCAGGATCAGGTCAAGTTTCGCGTGAAGATATTGGAACAAGTGAAGAAGAGGCAGCAGCTGGAGAAATCCTATCGTGCAGTGAGTAGACAACCCATGAATGTGTGGCGATCCATTGAGCACTGCTCAGTTGGCATGAAACAAGACCTCTTCTCTTTCTTTTACAGGAAATATAGGAAACTCAATCTGGCGTCAGGGCGGAGGCATCTGTCCCGCCTCAGGACTAACTCAATCTGGCGTCAGGGCGGAGGCATCTGTCCCGCCTCAGGACTAACTCAATCTGGCGTCAGGCCGGAGGCATCTGTCCCGCCTCAGGACTCAAGGACACCTTCGATCAGTGATAAAAACCTGCATGAACATTCCTCGTAATTCTCAGCCATTTGCTGACCTTTGATAATATATTGTCTTTATTCCAGTAATGGACAACTGAATCAAATTGTTCTGTCTTTTCATGATCAGGTAGAGTTGGAGAGAAATATAGTCCAACAGTCGGCGTTTGCTGCAGAGAAGGCAACTTCCCGGAGAGATCGCTGTTCCATCTTGAACCAGGGTCCAATGATCATTCATACATCCTCCAACAATAACAACCGTTGCCATAGTTATGATCTGAGAAACACACCAGCTAGGCGCATTGTAGGTTTGGAGCAACACACCAATCAGGTATTATTTCCATTTGTCTGTTTTCTGAATTTGGTTCCCATCTGCTGCTACGATCGTTCGTTATACAGTTGAATATCCAGTCATGGATGCCTATGCTAGCAGGTATCGAGGACAACCTTTCAGTTACAGTCATGGATGCCTATGCTAGCAGGTATCGAGGACAACCTTTCAGTTACAGTCATGGATGCCTATGCTAGCAGGTATCGAGGACAACCTTTCAGTTACAGTCATGGATGCCTATGCTAGCAGGTATCGAGGACAACCTTTCAGTTACAAGAACACTGAATTTTGGCTTGTATGTTATTGTTACCTCAAATTGATCTTTACTGATATGCTTTGCTTCTTTCCACAGGTTCATAAGTTTATGAACGAGGCTCGTAAAAACCTCATGTCGAAAAAGGTTATTGGTGAGAACTATCAAGCAGATGTATTGCCAGGTGGACGATGGAAAGAGTCTTCAACGAGAGAGGTAAGAACAGTTGATTCCTCTCTTAGCGGACACCTGTGACTGATAGCAGGACACCTTGCTTTAAAAAAAAACTTTTCAATCTCTTTGTAGCGTTCTGTGCAGAGAAACACAACAGAGAGGAATGGGGTTGAGTTGGATGACCAGGACCCAGCACCAGAACTTATCACCACAGACGGTGCTGATGCAGAGCAGGCCAGTAAACACGCCGCCTTCAAAGACCAGGATCACTCATCTAAACGAAGGAAAGGTAAGCTCACATGGGGCTCGCCAGTTTCATGGTGAGACAGAGCTGATTTGATTCTAGAGCGAAGATATCTGAGCGAGCTTGACTCTCTTAAAGACCACCAAAACTGAGGCAGTATAGAATCAGTATGAAGCAAGCTTGTCCATGTCAATGTTTTGGTCAGACTTGAGAACTGCATGATTGTCTCTCACCTGAGGTTTTGCCTGGAAAGGCCCTCTGCAGTTCAAGTTATGAGAAGGGTTGTTTGAGCAATGAACTCCCTGTATTACTAGTGACCTTTCCCCTTAACCTCCCCCCGGCCAGGAGGCTGACATCCAGGTCTACCCGCAAGTTGTGGGAAGTGAGGTTGAGATCAGTAATACAGCAAACACCATCAATCGAATGTGAATAAACCCTTTAACTTTCCCTTCTCCCCTAGGTGGTGTCCTAGGAGACATTCAAGTCAACGTGCCAGACATCTACCCTGGAGTAGTCGGGGAGGAGATGAAAAAACAAACAGTGACGCAGCGTGCCATGTTCCGTCGTCTTTTTATGGACATTGAGCGTGAACAGGTGAAGGAAGTGACGAGGAAGAAGGAGCATCGCAAGAGGATCGCACTGTAAGAACCTGGCCTATGTCTCTAGTCAACCTGTCATCTCTTGTTCCTTCCCTGATCCCCAGAGCTTTGTCTCCACTGATGCACCGTATGGCCATGTGGCCAGTCTCTCAGTGTCCCAGAGTGGGCAGTTCTGGAGCATCGCAAGAGGATCGCACTGTAAGAACCAGGCCTATGTCTCTAATAAATCTGTCATCTCTTGTTCCTCCCCTGATCCCCAGAGCTTAGTCTCCACTGATGCACCATATGGCCATGTGGCCAGTCTCTCAGTGTCCCAGAGTGAGCAGTTCTGGAGCATCGCAAGAGGATCGCACTGTAAGAACCAGGCCCATGTCTCTAATAAACCTGTCATCTCTTGTTCCTTCCCTGATCCCCAGAGCTTTGTCTCCACTGATGCACCATATGGCCATGTGGCCAGTCTCTCAGTGTCCCAGAGTGAGCAGTTCTGGAGCATCGCAAGAGGATCGCACTGTAAGAACCAGGCCTATGTCTCCAGTCAACCTGTCATCTCTTCTTCCTTCCCTGATCCCCAGAGCTTTGTCTCCACTGATGCACCGCATGGCCATGTGGCCAGTCTCTCAGTGTCCCAGAGTGAGTGGGCAGTTCTGGAGCATCGCAAGAGGATCGCACTGTAAGAACCAGGCCCATGTCTCTAATAAACCTGTCATCTCTTGTTCCTCCCCTGATCCCCAGAGCTTTGTCTCCACTGATGCACCGCATGGCCATGTGGCCAGTCTCTCAGTGTCCCAGAGTGAGTGGGCAGTTCTGGAGCATCGCAAGAGGATCGCACTGTAAGAACCAGGCCTATGTCTCTAATAAACCTGTCATCTCTTGTACTTCTAGCTATCGTCATCTTTTAGGATCTTATGTTGTTGTTTTTACTGATTGAGTTAATTGGCTGGTTTCCTGCTCATTAGATTGAAGAAAGAGAAGGAAGATAACCGCGAGCGAGAAGAGGCGAGAGCCAAGTACATGATTGAGCCACGTGATGTCGCCACGGGAGAGACGCAGTACGAAATGGTGAAGAGGGAGCGACAGGAGGAGTCGACGGTTGATGAGCAGAGGAAGAGGAGCAGTGACCGGGCGAGGAAGACCAAGGAGACCGAGAGGTACGGCTCAGGGAAACTTCAGTGTTTCTGCTTGGAATGTGACCTGGGTGGGCCCCTAAACACTTCACAACAACTGATGCTATCATAGTTCCATCACTCACTTAAGCTCAACCTCGCCTGTCGTTTGGATTAAAGGCCGGTTAACTAAACTGCCTGGTATGCAACTGAACTTTGTGTCTCGTGTTAACAACAAGGAATCCTAGTCAGAAGTGCTTCTCCACCCCGAGTCTCTTGAGGAATATCAAGCACCAGTGCATGTTTACCTGTTTCTAACTTGATATTTCTAATATTTGTCAGGTTTGTCGATGCGCTGCGCCACAATCTGCGTGAGAGAATCAAGAAACGTAACCTGCAGGTTCCTCCCATGTGCAGCTGTGGAGAGACCGTGTGGGACACCAATCCTGACACCTGTGCTAACAACTGTGTCTTCTACAAAAACCCCAAAGGTACATTGTGATCCAAGAGGTGCCACGTGTCTGGCTGATGCCATGTGTGCAAAGTGAATGAATATTGTGCCTATGGTGTGTGCAGTAGTGCATGAACATGTATATTACACATGTAGAGTATGTTAAACATGAATATGTACATTGTACACTGAACATGTACAATACGTACATTGTACACTGAACATGTACAATATGTACATTGTACACTGAACATGTACAATATGTACATTGTACACTGTACATGATATGTCGTTCCTGTATTGGTGGCTTAGACGTTGCTTTTCCCATGTTTCTGGCTGTGTTCAATCGAGAGCAGCATTGCGAAGTCATTTTCCTCTTAAAGATGCATGTATCAGTATGTGCATGATGTATTCCACAGCATTCCAATTACCTGTCTGACTTTCCCTTCATTCTGTTACAGTGTATGCTAAAGCCCTCCAGTCTCTCCTGTCATCATTCGACCTCTGAAGAAGGTTAACGGTGGGAAATCACCTGCTGCATTAACAGGATGGAAGGTGACAACACCAAACGACCAAGGTCTTCAGGATGTGCACAGCCACGACAGAGGAACTGGCGGAGTAAACACTGCATATCCTGAAATGTATTCTGAATGTGTAGTTAGTGGTTCATTGCAGATATTCTCAACTGCCTGCCTGCCTGCCTGTCTGCCTGATGTTCATCTTGGTAGATCTGTGAAACGAAAAGAGTGGTATTTTTCTGGTACTTATAAGTATGCATGGTCATGTGAAACAAATTAGTCTTAATATTCCTGAGAGGGACCCTGTCCTTGGATGATTACCCTTAGCCCTGCTCCGTGACAATCCCTCAGGGTCGAGGGACCCTGTCCTTGGATGATTACCCTTAGCCCTGCTCCGTGACAATCCCTCGGGACGAGGGACCCTGTCCTTGGATGATTACCCTTAGCCCTGTTCCGTGACAATCCCTCCGGGTCGTCTCTCATCCGAGACGATCTCCCTGTGCTCGCTGGTGAGCTCCACAATGGTGATGAATCAACTTTGCATTTGCCTACAGATATTTTGACTTCAATTTGCCATCATTTATGCTGGTCATAATGAATGTGGCATGGAATAGTAGTATATAGTATAGGTTGGCCTCATGTGTTGGGATTACAGGGTGATCCAAAAGCATATCTCTGCTGTGCTCGCGGACACAAAGCACCAGTGTCATTGTATGGAGAATGTATCGAGACATGATTTGATTAAGTTAAGAAAGTTGACGGTGATTTGAGCAGACTCTAAACTTCGCTTCGCCAAATTGACTTGCATGTCTTGTCTCATTTTCTTCCAGAAGTGGTAATGTACTTATGGTTGTCCACAGTTTTGTTTTGCTCTGTATATCTTAAACCTTGTATTTGGTTGTGACGTTTGGGATAGAATGCAAGACACATCAATAAAAGTGAAGTGTAACTGTTGGTTAACTGTCTTATTATTCTGTTGGTCACGAGATATTCAAAGTCTTCCAAGTTGGTGAATGCTTTGTATTTTATTATTTTATATTATTTTTAACTAAAGTAATATTCTGTAGAAATAAAAAGATATTAGTACAAGAGCAGCTTTTCTGTGATTTGAGAGAGTTGAGACAGTCAAAACCAGACTGAATCAGAGCTCGACCATACTGCCTGTTTGATGAGAGAAATGCTCACAACCACATTGAATGAGACTTGTCAGCTCCATGGTATTGCTGACACGGTCAAGGACTTTACATAGGTCCCATGTCGTCTGGTTTTCACTGTCTCCTCCATGGTATTGCTGACACGGTGAAGGACTTTACATAGGTCCCATGTCGTCTGGTTTTCACTGTCTCCTCCATGGTATTGCTGACACGGTCAAGGACTTTACATAGGTCCCATGTCGTCTGGTTTTCACTGTCTCCTCCATGGTATTGCTGACACGGTGAAGGACTTTACATAGGTCCCATGTCGTCTGGTTTTCACTGTCTCCTCTATGGTATTGCTGACACGGTGAAGGACTTTACATAAGTCCCATGTCGTCTGGGATTCACTGTCTCCTCCATGGTATTACTGACACGGTGAAGGACTTTACATAGGTCCCATGTCGTCTGGTTTTCACTGTCTCCTCTAAACATGCACTTGCGAGTAGAGACCGGCCCAAATCGGTCGATCATTGTGACGGGAAGAGTGTGAAGAAAACGGGTCCCATTCAGTGTAGTTGTGACTGTCTTGCTTGTCATAAAGTTTTGCCATCGCGGTGAGAGAGATGAGACAGTCGCATCTCGACCAAATGGGACCTGGCAGCGTCAACGAAGTGAGATAGATGATGCATTCACAACCCCCGGTCACCCTACCCCTGACCTTCCCTAATCGCCCCAGATAGAATACTTGAAGTGGCTCAGGTACCGGTCACCCTACCCCTGACCTTCCCTACTCACCCCGGATAGAATACTTGAAGTGGCTCAGGTACTGGTCACCCTACCCCTGACCTTCCCTAATCGCCCCGGATAGAATACTTGAAGTGGCTCAGGTACCGGGGACAGCAATCATCAGGACCCTTCTGCCTTTTGCAGAACTTCCATAATACTGCATGTGCTCTTGAAGACAGACCATCCCTACCCAAGGTTGGGTAGGGATGGGATCTCATCCATAGGGACAGATCCCACTCATAGAGCTCCTATATCACTGTGCTCTTGAAGACCGACCCTATAGAACCCTAGATCTCTACCCAAGGAAGTAATGGAGTAGCACATGCACATCAGGACACTTCTGTCTTAGTTTGATGAGCTCCTACATCAGATTCAGGCAGTTACACCCATATTCTGCAGCCCTTCTAAAGTCCCTTATCGTGTGATGCGCAGAGCTGTCAACTCCCAGTTGGTCTGGTTGTGAGTGCCTCTTCTGCCACCACCATCGTGTATAACGTCCAATTGCTCTCACGATGACAAAGTCACAACCATGCAGGGATCTGTTCAATTTAAGAAGAACACCAACATTCTAAAGACACTTTATTTTTACATTGTGTACATAATATACATGATTTGTCAAGGTGTGTCATCTCCAGTTGTTTGCTCAGAGATCTCACGTATCGAACATCTGAATATGTTGATTCCTAGAAATGATGTCCAGGAAATGAACTGTAAACTGGGTTGCTCCAGGAAGACAATGCCTCAGCCAATTCCTTCCCCAACTAAGATCATCCGCTCTTTCACCACTTCTACGTGTTGTATGATATGTAACACTTTATGGTTTTCTGTGTCCACTGGGCTGTTTCATTGGCTGTTTCTTTAACTTTCTACCCACATAAACTGTACCATGTTGGTTGGATTTCCGTTGGCCACCCTCTCTTGTAAAATAAAACCATACCAGCTCCACATCCATCAACTCCATTCACAGTCTGTTAGCCACAAAAATAGACAAGGCCTAGCTGGAAGTGTGGTAATCTAGAGTTACTGATGACTGAGTCTTCAATTACATGTACATATACCATGTGCACATGTAGCAATATACTGTACATGTACCTTGAAGTTCATGACCTGTGCAACACCCATTGAAGGATGTCACCTTGACGAGTGTTACATCACATTAGAGGCTTCATTAGTATAACCAACCAGATACTTAAACAAGCCTCGTTGATGAAAAAAGACCAAACGTTGATTCCAATACAACCGAGAGGAATCGCTCAACTTCTTTACATGTAAGTTTAATAATTGACAACAGGTCAAGCGATATTCTGTGAATCATTGTGACCAGCTCAGACTTGATTGGGGTGTAGGTAGGAGCTCGTGATGAAGCACGATTGACTTAACTGAAAGGCATTCCCACCATCAGATAGATCTGTGTGTTAGGGTGTACACAGGATATGCAGATAATTTAGACAAATAAATTTATATTTCATAGGAGGTGTAGACAAGAGTTTGGTCCTAAGATAGTAAAACTAGATATATTTGTACATTATTGTCAACTGCAGGTTAATTAGCACACATTGTCCAATCTATTCATGGCTTTAACTTGGAAACATTGTTCTAGAATTCTACATCTATACTTGTACACATCTTATTTACAGAGAGGTGTAAAAAGACTAGGATACATTCACTATTTTTGGCAACGAATATCACGATTATACATTATTGATAGAAATACCTATGTTTCCTGGATCTGTCCGCATCAAATTGGTTCAGGCTCGAAAAGAATTCATATTCAACCTTTTAAAAGATGTCTTCAATGCAGCAGTGTGCTCGACACAACTAACCACCTCACGTTTTACAATTCACCACATGGTTATTACCACCAGGCTGGATGTCTGAAGTGATGGCAAAATGATGTGCCTCCTGTGGATAACCTGAGGAGGATCCCTGACAACCTCAAGGAACACCAAGAGAAGCAGTTCAGTGAAGTTCTAGTGTTCTCTCCCCAGCCTAAAGCAATTTAATGTAGTAAGACACAAATCAAACAAAAAACTCACAAAAATATACATAGTGCACATATCAACAACTGTCTATAAAAATGACATCATCTAAACTATGAACATCAATCAACAACCTATCAAAATATATCATATATTTGATCCTCAAGTGTGCTCCTCAATTAACAGTTGATTATAACAGTTTATCCTGGCCTGAGAGAGCTGTGCTACACTCTGATGTACATTCAGACCACTTTAACACCATCTTGTCCAATCAAGGAAGGTGAACTGTCAATTATAACATTTGTGAAATAACTATTTCTTCCATTCAACCCCCCCCCCCCCACGTTTCCAGAGAGAGGAGAACTCAACATCACGCTGTGGGGATCGCTGGTTGAATGGACCAGTAGCGCCATCTTTACCACCAATAGTAGGGGTGACAAGCAACAACTCGATCTCTCTATTGACCATATAACATCTTGACATGTATTTAGTAGATTAGAATGGCACTAACCCCCCCCCCCTGCAGTAGGCCCGACTCTTGTTCAGGGGCACAATAGACCAGCTGTCGCAGTTACAAACCAAATCAAATTACATTTACATGGAACCACAGATTTTTACACTTTTATTAGGAATATGAAAACACTGACTTCAGATATGATACTTTATCTCCACTTTACTATCGAGTTTTCTATTTTCATTATTTACACAACGTTTTATACATAATGAGACTGAATTCAGTGGCATGATGTCTAAAAAATGACTTGTAGCTATGCAAATTCTACCTTTGTTATTATGGTCGCCATGGTTACAGGTGCCTTAATTTTCCTGCGCTTCTCCATTTTCTTTATCAAAAAAAGACAAGGTTGCCATGGAAACAGAAAGGTTCAAAACCCCTGAAAGCAGATTGTTTTAGAATAGAAATTGTTACCTCATTGTCAGTACAGGATGTCTCAAAAATCACCGATAGGGGGGAGTTGTCATTTTGCCCCAAACCATGGCTGTCACCTTGATTAGGCCCACATTTTAGCTGGCCCTTTGCTGTGTTTGGTTAGATAAGCAATATCTCCAGTTTGGTATCCTTAAGCAATAGCTACTTGGTCTCTCTAGTATCGGTATGTCTATGCGTTTTTCATACTCAGGATGATAGCGGCAAAAATGTGTCCTTATTTGATATTGGTGATGTCACTTCCTAATAGAACGTCTCTAGTTCAATCCATCCTCCTGGGTTTCGACGTAGTAGCCACTTCCTGCACTCATCGTAGACAAAGATCGTAATGGAGAATGGTATGGCAGGCAGCCACCATAGAAACCTAAAAGAAATAAGTCCACAGATGAGGCCGAGTATGTTTAGATGATATCAGCACAGTGGTGCCAGGACAGCAGGCAGAAAGATCTCTCACTGCCTAACGTAAGATTACAGATTAGCTATCAAGGTCATCTGGAACATGAATGGTACTCAGATGACACATCACAGATGTAATATTATGGCTAAACGTTTCTCGGACGCAGACTTGCCATAATGCAAACAAAGTTACCACCTTTTGCATCAGCTGACTAGGAGGACAAATCTTTCTTCTGTGAGACATGATATCGGAGGGAAGTGTGAGAACAGTGATGACTATGTGACCAGCGGAAAAGACAAAGCTGTGAACTCACTTGAGAGGGTACATCCTGAGCCCCTTATCCAAGCCAGGACAATAGCAGAGGAATGCCGCTAGAAGTGTCTCAAACAACAAACCGAATGTCATTCTATGATTGGTCACGCCTTGATGTACGATGGAGTTACGTCGTGTTTTGCAGATGAGTAAATCTGCCCACTGTACGATCACGATCGAGATGAAGAACGCGGTATGGCAAGTGTACTCAAGAGTTTTACGTTGATGATACGTCTGAAACAATAAGATGGTAAATAATGAAGATAGATGACGTTATATTCATGGCCTTCTGTGATTACCTGACTAATTCCAGAGACGAAGTAGACATAGGTGGAACAGAAAGAGGACAGAAAGATCCAACAAGGTGCTCACCCATTCTTGTCCGTACGAGTCCTCCAGATCCTGTATTCCTTTCGAGTCCCATTCCTTACGCAGGCCAAGCAGACGACTCGGCCAGAAGCCGTTCTCGCACAGAACAACGAAATAGACGAAGAAGCCTCCCGCTGCCTGCAGCATCCCTATCTGACCGTAGGCCATGCCAATCAAGCGTTGGTTGACGAGTTTGTCATGCACCGGGTCGCGAGGTTTCCGCTTCATGATATCACTCTCGGCTTTCTCGTAGGCAAGTGAGATGGCGGGGACCTAGAGGGGTAAAACAGAATCTATGGATGACAGTGAAGACCTTCATTCAATACAGAGGATGGTGATGGTGCCGAGGGGTAGTGGGATGTCAGCCAGGATGAGGTGTGTGTACTCACCATGTCAGTTCCCAAGTCAATACAGAGGATGGTGATGGTGCCGAGGGGCAGTGGGATGTCAGCCAGGATGAGATGTGTGTACTCACCATGTCAGTTCCCAAGTCAATACAGAGGATGGTGATGGTGCCGAGGGGCAGTGGGATGTCAGCCAGGATGAGATGTGTGTACTCACCATGTCAGTTCCCATGTCAATACAGAGGATGGTGATGGTGCCGAGGGGCAGTGGGATGTCAGCCAGGATGAGGTGTGTGTACTCACCATGTCAGTTCCCAAGTCAATACAGAGGATGGTGATGGTGCCGAGGGGCAGTGGGATGTCAGCCAGGATGAGGTGTGTGTACTTACCATGTCAGTTCCCAAGTCAATACAGAGGATGGTGATGGTGCCGAGGGGCAGTGGGATGTCAGCCAGGATGAGGTGTGTGTACTCACAATGTCAGTTCCCAAGTCAATACAGAGGATGGTGATGGTGCCGAGGGGCAGTGGGATGTCAGCCAGGATGAGGTGTGTGTACTCACCATGTCAGTTCCCAAGTCAATACAGAGGATGGTGATGGTGCCGAGGGGCAGCGGGATGTCAGCCAGGATGAGATGTGTGTACTCACCATGTCAGTTCCCAAGTCAATACAGAGGATGGTGATGGTGCCGAGGGGCAGTGGGATGTCAGCCAGGATGAGGTGTGTGTACTCACCATGTCAGTTCCCAAGTCAATACAGAGGATGGTGATGGTGCCGAGGGGCAGTGGGATGTCAGCCAGGATGAGGTGTGTGTACTCACCATGTCAGTTCCCAAGTCAATACAGGGGATGGTGATGGTGCCGAGGGGCAGTGGGATGTCAGCCAGGATGAGATGTGTGTACTCACCATGTCAGTTCCCATGTCAATACAGAGGATGGTGATGGTGCCAAGGGGCAGCGGGATGTCAGCCAGGATGAGGTGTGTGTACTCACCATGTCAGTTCCCAAGTCAATACAGAGGATGGTGATGGTGCCGAGGGGCAGTGGGATGTCAGCCAGGATGAGGTGTGTGTACTCACCATGTCAGTTCCCAAGTCAATACAGAGGATGGTGATGGTGCCAAGGGGCAGCGGGATGTCAGCCAGGATGAGGTGTGTGTACTCACCATGTCAGTTCCCAAGTCAATACAGAGGATGGTGATGGTGCCGAGGGGCAGTGGGATGTCAGCCAGGATGAGGTGTGTGTACTCACCATGTCAGTTCCCAAGTCAATACAGAGGATGGTGATGGTGCCGAGGGGCAGCGGGATGTCAGCCAGGATGAGGTGTGTGTACTCACCATGTCAGTTCCCAAGTCAATACAGAGGATGGTGATGGTGCCGAGGGGCAGTGGGATGTCAGCCAGGATGAGGTGTGTGTACTCACCATGTCAGTTCCCAAGTCAATACAGGGGATGGTGATGGTGCCGAGGGGCAGTGGGATGTCAGCCAGGATGAGATGTGTGTACTCACCATGTCAGTTCCCATGTCAATACAGAGGATGGTGATGGTGCCGAGGGGCAGTGGGATGTCAGCCAGGATGAGGTGTGTGTACTCACCATGTCAGTTCCCAAGTCAATACAGAGGATGGTGATGGTGCCGAGGGGCAGTGGGATGTCAGCCAGGATGAAGAAGAGGAACGGTGTGATCTCCGGGATGTTACTAGTCAGCGTGTACGCTATCGACTTCTTCAAGTTGTCAAAGATAAGACGGCCTTCTTCAACGCCCGTGACGATTGAGGCAAAGTTGTCATCCAAGAGGATCATGTCAGCGGCTTGTTTGCTGACATCACTTCCTGCTATTCCCATAGCAACACCTGAAATGAAGATGACAGATTCAGATTAGATACATGTCACTACCGCTGACTGCCACAGCCTTGAGACCAGTTTGGAATACGATAAGATGACCTACCTATATCAGCCTTTTTGAGAGCGGGCGAGTCATTTACACCATCACCGGTCACAGCCACAATAGCTCCCTGTCTCTGGCAACCTTCAACGATGATGAGTTTCTGTTGTGGCGAGGTTCGGGCGAACACGATCTCCGTGTGGTTCCTGAGCACTTCGTCTATCTGGTACGGCGTCATATCTCTCAGGTCGGTACCGTGGACCACACAGGCATTGGCATCTCTGGAGGAAAGCAAATGATCCATCACAACAAAGTCAGTCGGTGTAGAACGATTGAAACAACAGGTGCAATGTTATGTATTGTACAGTTATTGATATTTTATATCCATGTTGAATTAGGAAGGGAAATAGACTCAGAGCTTCTGGTAAATCCTGGCTGAAAAAAAGTATGGTTAGAAAAGACATGTCCAAGAGTAACTAGCATTGGTTGTGACACTCGGCAGATTAAAACCCAGGATACCCATTTAAAGCATTCTGAATACATTCTGCCCACTTTGGGCAATGCTTGAGAGTAAAGTGATGCCCAGGATGGGACCGTGCTGTCATGCAGGGTCCACGGTGGGGCCGTGCTGTCATGCAGGGCCCACGGTGGGGCCGTGCTGTCATGCAGGGTCCACGATGGGGCCGTGCTGTCATGCAGGGCCCACGGTGGGGCCGTGCTGTCATGCAGGGTCCACGAGAACGGCCCCGCTGATCATCCACATTTTCTTAGTCGCAAGATATTCGAAAGGTTCTCTACAGACCTTGGGTTGACCTCGTTCACGTCACAGTCCAGACGAGCTGCTATATCCTCCACCGTCTCATTCCCCTCCGAGATGATGCCGACACCCTTCGCGATCGCCTTGGCTGTAATTGGATGATCGCCGGTCACCATGATCACCTTGATTCCCGCACTCCGACATTTCCCGACCGCATCTGGTACAGCGGCTCTTGGGGGATCGATCATCGCCATGAGACCCACGAATCTCAAACCCTTGAGCGGGAAGTTGACAGCATCATCTGCATCGAACGGATAGCCCTTGGGATATTTGTCCTCTGGGAGCCAGTAATCACAGAATCCTGCCGACAGAAGAGCAATAATAATGGCGTGACCCCAGCATGTTGATTCTCTTATTAGGAACAACTTGTTGAAATTCAGAGCACACTGTACTCACGGTATTTGGCAGAATACTCTCTGAATCCATTTTAAGATAATAATAATAATAATAATGATGCGTCTTATATAGCGCAGTATCCAGGCCGTTTGCCCGCTCAAAGCGCTTTACATTATTACCCCGGTCTCTCCTGAAACCTTTCAGTAGAACTCAGAAAGGCTGCCGTCAATTCAGATGGGCCTTCTGAAAGGTGTTTCCTCCCTAGATAGAGGCCAATGAGGTCTTCCTTGGACAGCACACAGTGCTGGCTTCTCATCACATGATAAAGCTTGAAGGCAGTGGGTGGTGCTGAAGAGTAAAAGCGTGTTTGACTTTGTCCATGACAAAGTTAACCACCAATATCTGAAATCTTTCCTTTTGTCAGTCACTGTATCAAAGGTTCCATGTCTCAAGGATTATGAGAGGACGTGGCTTACCAAGAACACGCTCTCCAAGTCCTCCAAGCTCGAGGTACGCTTCATTGAATGAGTGTCTCCATATCTCGTCTAACTCCACCTCCTTCCCCTCGAGTAGGATGGTGCTGCAGCGATCCAGGATCCTCTCCGGGGCCCCCTTCATCACAATGATGTAGCGTGGGTCAGATTCTAACTCATGGATTGAAACCTAGAAATAAGCGCCATCTTTTGTAAATCTTGTAAACATCTTGCTGAACATAGAATAGAATACTGAGTTCAGGGCTGAAGTCGACTTAGACATCATTAGCTCTGTAAACAATGTTACGCAATCTGTGAATGTAGGAGGAAACCAGACCATGGGTCGGTTTGTTTTGCATTTAAAACCTACCTCATATTTATTTGTTGAATTAAATGGAATCTGAGCGATGCGTTTGTTTTTCTTCCTGTAGTCATGAACGTTACCAATAGAGAGCTCTGCACACTTCAAGATGGCCGCATCTGAGGCATTCCCCAGGCACTCCCTAGAAATAATCAACATTCCTGATAAGCCACAAACATAGCAAACGTTTTCATCCTCTTTACATTTATTTTAAATTCCTCGCTTGTTCCAGCAGATTGCCCATGCATCGTTATTGGAAGATAGTCATATCATAAATATAAACACTGGGGAGAGCATACTGGCCACTGATATCTATCATTCATAAGAAATACTGCTTGAACCGGAACTCCACTTCACGAAACATGGGTTTGAGAACCTTGGTTAAATGAGTCTGTACAAGGTACCAGTAGTTCCTGTTTAGGCAGGACCATGCTACACACTAAAAAGTCTCCATCCCAGTTCTCTAGATCTTGGATTAAAATCTTAGCAGACCTGTCATAAACAAATGACCTTTTGATCGTTGATGTATTGACATCTCTATTACAGTCTTGTACCTTTTCAACACCGGTGTCTCATCCTGTCCTTCCTTGAAATCAGCTCTGTTACACAGCATGGCGATCCTAGACAAGGCCTCCCATGTCTGGTCCTTCATGCTGTACGTGGCATCTGGCAAAATAGGACAAGTCATCACAACAGGTTAACCACCAACTTTCAATCCCTGGGTTCAGGTGATGACTCATCCAGTTAGCTTTGGGACCAGAGACCATGTACAGTGGAACCCCGCTAACATGAGCACTCATGGGACCGAGGTTGAATGGTCGCGTTACTGGGGTGGTCGCGTTAGTGAAGTTAAAAATCAGGGGACAAAATGATGTTTCTTCATCTTGAGCAGAAAAAAAACAAGTGAAAAAAATATTTGCACAATAGAGTGATTTGGGAAACATTAGGAAAGGGTGAAAGTTTCAAATGTTATCTTGCCGAGTTGGCAGTGACATACGAGCAGATCTCACTATTAGAATGAGGAGGAGAAAACTTGACAGTCACAATGTGATGAAACAATCGACACCAGATTATAGCAGCAAACTTGAAGAGAAATAAACAAATACCTTTTCTGTATTCTGAAGTGAGAATGGAAAGAATTTCATACACTGGCAAAACGTTTAAAGTGGACTGACCCCTGTGCCCAGTGTGGGACTGACTCCACTTACAGACTTACAGACTTGATAGGCAAACAGTTTTCTCAGATGAAATAAAATAGAATCAAGATACGCTGTGGATGCAGTCAGAAACCAGTGAAGAATAAAGAATACATGTATGGCACCAATGAAGGTTACGGCCTGTCACGCCTGTGTCAGCCTTTACTTACTGCTCTGGTCCTCACTGGTGTCAGCTTCCACAATCCTGTTGTCAAACCACATGTGGGCGACGGTCATCCTGTTCTGGGTCAGAGTACCAGTCTTGTCCGAGCAGATGGTAGAGGTCGACCCGAGCGTCTCCACTGCTTCCAAGTTCTTGACGAGGCAGTTCTTGGAGGCCATACGCTTGGCAGTTAGAGTCAGGCATACCTGGGGGAGAAAGCGGGACAGTTGAAAGCAAAATCATTTCAAGCATTTGTTTGCCAACTCAAAGGCCTCACTGCATTCTTTTCTCTAATAAAGGCGTTTTCTTACCGTCACAGTTGCCAGGAGACCCTCTGGGACATTTGCAACAATGATTCCGATTAAGAAGATGACAGCATCGAGCCAGAAGTAGCCAAGGATGAACGCGATGACGAAGAACGTCACGCCCAGGAAGACGGCTACCGCGGTGATCAGGTGAATGAAGTGAGCAATCTCTCGGGCAATAGGGGTCTCCCCCATCTCGAGACCAGAGGCCAGGTTGGCGATGCGGCCCATGACTGTACGGTCCCCAGTGTTCACGACGACGCCTCTGGCTGTGCCTGCAGAAGAAATATGGTGCTTTCATTTCTTCTCCATTGGGAAAGAGACATGGCTCTGTAACTATGATGATACGGAATATAGACTAGACACTGTCGGTATGAGGACTCTAAAGGAAGACAACCCAATGACTGCCAATAGAGGTCTGATAATTACAAAGGCAGGATAATTGATTACGTCAAGTATAGATTCCATACTTTATTGCGACAGAGTCAGTGTGCAAGAAAATGTTTGATGAGCCAAAATCGATGTCTTCAACACCAGTTGATGTCCAGTAACACCTCAGATTCCGATCAGAGAGGCCAACCTTACATACCTTCGAGAGCATTAGTTGAGAAAAAGGCCAAGTTTTTGGTTTCTAACGGATTCTCGCTGGTACATTCGCTGTTTCTGCTCTGCGGTTCTGACTCTCCTGTTAGGGACGAATTGTCCACCTGTTGCGAGAAAAGGCACAAAGTTTGTCAGCTTGACGATTGAGTGAACGTTTTGAAGGCCGATTATTGTGTCTTTCCAGGCGGCCATATTCGGATGACAGAACTGGCGAGTGAAAGTGACACCGAGAGAGGACACAGAGGACAGACTCATAGCATCTTCCAAGGCTGCGCTCTCAGGATATGAAATGATAGAAGAAGACAAACTGTTTTCCAACCAGAAGGCCCGAATATTTCGGCGTCTGGTTGTGTCCTTAACATACCAATCTAAGATGTACAGTTGTGTGCGGCAAAGTGTGCTACCGTTGGGCATAAAACTCTACCTTGAGACCGTGAGCTTGTATTATCCTGAGATCAGCAGGGATACGGTCCCCCAGCTTGACATCAATGACGTCACCGACAACCACTTCCTCGGCTTTAATTTCGAGGGCTTCACCATTCCTGAGGACAGTGGCAAACTGAAAGGGCAGCATTATTCATTTATCAGAATGGCGAACTAACTTCACAGGCAAATATGAAGACAGATGGGGCACAAGGCAAGGTTGGCTTCCTAGTGCGGAGAAGTTTCATCGTTGTCGTCAACTGAATTAGAAGCTCTCAGTGAATTGAGTCTAATTAGACGTTTTTATCTTAATCTTTGCTTTTAGTCTGCTGAACATCATGGCAATATGTCAGCAGCAGCTGACCACCGGTTGGCGGCAAAAACACGATTTTATTGAAGCATCAAAACCAATCAGATATTGATGAAGGGCTGAAACTACACTCCAGTGCAGCGTCAGAAATAGATGCCAAGACGTTATCCTATGAACGACACCGCTGCTTCAGGAGTGTCGGCTTGAACTGGCGGACATCAAGCGGAAACCTACCTGTGGTACTAAGTCTTTGAAAGACTCCATGATCCTGGAACTCTTCGCTTCTTGGTAGTAGGAGAAACAGCCGGTGATGACCACCACCACGGTTAACACTATACCTAGATAAAGCTGAAAGGGAGATAACGACGTTAAGGAGAACGTGGGCACTTCAGGGGACTCACATCAAGAAATCAAAATTTCAAGATAATTGAATAACTCATCCCCTTGGACAAATACCTAACTAAAGGAAACCATCTGAAGTCATAACCACGGTAATGTTCGATAATCCATCTGCCACTGAATGAGAATTCATCCAGGACAATTCGACAAACTAGTACAACAATCCATCCCAATCGGACGACTTCACATCCAAAATTAGGTAATCAGGTGAACTTGGACGAAAAAAGTACGGAGTACGAAAAATTGGACGTAAAACCATCCGAAAAGACGCGAATTTTGATTAGAATTCACTGTAAGTCTACTCACATTGTCACCAGGCGGTTCATCATAAGTCGATGCTTGTATAGAGTAAGCTATATAACACAGGATCGCTCCGATCCATAACAGGAGACTAAAACCACCAAACAGTTGTTTACAGAATTTCACCCATTCCGGCGTGGTCTTAGGAGGAGTGAGGCAGTTTGGCCCGTCTCGCTGTAGAATCTCTTTTGCTTTTTGTTTGGTTAAACCCTACGAGAGAACAAGAGATGCTGGTTAAAACAGGGAGCCGGTAGTTGCATGAAAGAGAAGGAGATGGAGTCCACCTTTCCCGACGTCGTCCCATTACAAAAAAGTCCCTGTACCGATCCCCAATCAGTCATTTCAACCGATCCCGACGTGTTTCGGAACTCATTCCGAATCCAAGCAACCTATCTCAAATCCCGACAGCGATTGACGACCCATCCCGGCGTCTGTAAAATACTACTATCAATGAAAGCTGGGGATATCTTATACATTGTACTCGCAATTTGTTATTGCTGTCGCAGCCGCAGCCGATCAAGATCTACTGGTGGGCCTTGTCACGGACTCGTCTTGTCTTTTTACCTGTCTTGTCTTCACTTTAGGTTGTGACATTTAGTGTCATGGCTGCTGACAGATGGCGCCTTTGTTCTGAGCCAAGTGCTGCCTTCTCCCATACAGGATGTATGTAATTTTCTGCGCGAGTACCTCCCATGATTGGCAATCTTTGGCAATCATAAACGCATTGCCATCTCGATTCTGACATTTTTTAGAGTGGTACTCACCGTATTTCTATCTGTCCCCAATCTTTCCAGCAGTGCATTTATTTCCACGCTATGCTCGTCCTGAAACAGGCAGAATGAAGGACAAGAATATGTAACAAAGTTCATGCGCCATCAATGAATGATCGAGGACTATTCACTGCCAATTGAAACAATAGTTTTTTTGCTCGGCCCCGAAACAATCAACGACAAGAGCGTCTCTCTTTTTTCAACATGACGATAGTGTCCAACAATGTGCTAGACGACGTCTGTGCTACCTTGGCGTTCGGGAATCCTTGAGAAGCTCCCTTATATACAATACAGTCCACCTATAAACCTCTATCTATCAAAGGGAACTTGACTGGAACACGACGGGGACATGCGGATCATCCGTATTATACTCCTTGGAGAATGACTTCTCCACAGGCGAGATAGCGAACGCCGAATAAGAAGACAGATATTCTCACCATCTCAATCTCCTGCTTGAGTTCCTCCAACTCGGCCTTTTTCTTGGCGCCTTTCTTCCGCTTCCGTCTGCTCTCATCCTCGTCATGGTTGATCGCCATTCGGAAGCTGTCATCTCGGCCCTAAAATGATAAGCAATGAACAATATTTAAGCAGTTTGTTTGCATGTGCAGCCTGCTCCTGCGGCACCGCCGTCCTGTGCCAACATCCAAGCATGACATGGTTCGCCGATACCGAGTCGTTGATAGCAGATCTCCCAGCTCATCCAAACTGGACAGGCTACAGAAACCTTAAACCTTATATGTTTTTGCTTAAACCAAAGAAAGTGTGAAAATGTAAGTTGCTGGAATTATTCATTCGTTTGATACATGCAACAACAGTACATGTAATAAGCCATGAATATCTAAAGCGCTCTCGTTCAGTAATGAAGTTTTCTTGTAGCTGTCCGGTACGTTCGGAGAAGAGAAATGTTAAAGAGCTGTTTTGAATGGTAGACAGTGTGTGGTGCTGGCAAATTCCATGGGGGGAAGATTCGAGAGATCTGCTACAGGTCGAAGCTCGTCCTGGTCCCGTGAAGCAGATCACACCACCCGGTCGATAGCCTGGTAATAGGCCGCCTATTTGACTGGTGATTCATTCGGGAGACAACACGAGAGATTGTGCACGGACCAGTGGGATGCATGCATGTCAACCATCTTCCTCCTCTTCTAGTAAATCACCATACTCGATCAATACTTAGATAACTGGTGACTTTATAGGCAGGCTTCGCAGTCCATACGGGAAGCTATGAACGACGAAGAGTATGTAAATGTATCTTATACGACAGTTTTGTTAATGTATTTTATTGACGAGACGGTGTTTGAAGATTTTGCGATTTGCGATTGTCGAGTAAATGTCACAACAGACAATCGTATTTTGTTCTTCGCCATCGTAAAACTTGCCTATTCATGATTACAGTAAACGATGCTGCTAAGGCGGATAGAATCCGTTGAGGATAAAAGGAAGAATACATATACTAGTATCTTCTTCGTAGCCAAAGTAAAGTTCAAAGGATGAAGTTTTCTAAATCATCAAAATTGACATTTGATGTCATGGTTTTGTGTATTGATCGAAAACTTGCCTGGTAGCAAAAGCATCGTCCTTGTTGTTTACATCCAGGATCGAGTTGTTAAACTTTTGTTGGAAAGCTCTTCTCAAAAGCTACTTCAACCCGTTGACTTTCCTTTTTCTAGTCAACAGATTCCAAAAAATCCCATCACAGTGATACGAGCTTTGTATCGATACCCAACTATAGCCTGTAGCCCAAAAAGTTTTGTTCATAATCTTCTCAGTCTTTGATTTTGCAAGGAACTCGTTTCAAAGCCTTGCAACGTTGCAACGCTGTTTGAATTTGCCATTTTCTTGCCGTTTGGCGTCTTTGAATCAGTACAGCCTGCAGGTTTGGTCTTTCATGACTGTTAGCTAGTTTTCTGGTGAACAGAGGTCACCATGCCAACTCCGCATGTATATGTTTTGTTCTTTGTCGTTTTCGTATAACATCTCATAGCATTTTGCTTTTCCTTGCTGTTCAAATTTTTTTAATATTCAACACAGGCATGAAGAATCAGAGTTGACATCAGTCAGGGTTGACGAGTCAACCTCACGTCAATCATGGCAAAGAAGCTGCACGCTGTAATATACAATAAGCATTTTGTTATCTGACACTGATGTCATGGAAACTGCCTTTCGAAACTTCCAACTTAAATGTTGCATTCTATATCATCATGGAAGCTCTTCTTTGAGTCCGGCCGCCTTGGTTGAAAAAAACTACATCTCAGACCATGCAGTGTTGCAGAACTTTAGATTGTTTGTTTGTAATTGAGAGTCTTTCTTTCTTTATGCTTTTCCTGTGCGCTGTTTGTTGCTCTAGAATACGACGTACTGTGAGAGGCGAGAGACCCCTATTGGCACCTTCGTATAACTTTATCTTGCCTGCCTAGCTGCTGCCTATATTGTCCCTTTAGCTTTGTCGCTTTGAAGAAATCATTTCGAAAGCAACATATTTCAAAATGTCTCGCATTGATATCAACAAATGTAAGCTGGGGGCAAAGTGGACCAATGCAGATGTGTACTTTTCGCTGAACCCAAACCTAAGTCCACACAATCTCGCCACCCATGTACAATGGTCCTGTTTGCCCCTTTTGACCTTGACACTATAACGCTTTACTACCATGTATCCATGGCAACCGGCAGTTCCCTATTCCTCGCGAGAGAAGTATAGTGGCTTTTCAATATCCGATTCTGGCAGAAGTGATGCTGTGATCGGTTGCCGATCGCCTACTAGAGCTTGTAACAGCGATCAATCAGACTGAATTGATGACTTCCTAATTGATCTCTATCTGACCTGACACCCCAAACCTTGAATCCAAAACTTCCTCGATTCAATAAGTCGTCAAGCAACACATGTTCACCTTCAAAGGACTTGGCCACTTTCATCAAGCAAGAAATTGGGACTTCCGCTCTATCAGGAACTGGCCAATCAGGCATGAGCCATGCTGAACGAGCAGGATATGTGTCTTCCGATTGGTCAATCAGAAGTTGGAAGTAGCAAGTTTGTTTGGAAAGTGGTGATTTGGCTGATTACTCCGTTGGCTGTGATTGGTCAACTCCCTCGAGGCCCGGGCTTCTCACCAATAACGCCATCAATCCCTCTCACTAAACAGCAGTTCATTACCAGATCAACACCAGTATTGATGGCCTTCTGGTAATATATTAGAGAATCCATCCACTAGCTAGCTGTTGGTATATCTCTATCAACATCAAGGGCTCGAAAATGATACCGTGCTTCTTTATTGTCAAATTTATTTGGTAGTTTGCTGGAGTCAAAGCCAATATGCGACTGATTTCAGATTAATTGAGAGGCCATCCCACGCTGTGGATGTTATTTCTAATTGATTTGTCATCTCCAAACAAACCCCGTGCATCACCTGCGCATGCTCGAACGGCACGAGGACGGCACAGGCATCAGACAGGATAGATGGTTTAGATAAACGGTCCGCCACAGAAATCTCGTTCCCTCCAGGATAAAATACCATACAGAAACATAGGCTCGTTTTCATTACACAGACTGCTCAATATCTTGGACACAAATCAGACACACAAAGTAGGTGATTAATCGATAATATCGCATCCAGATCGGAGATCGGTTATGGGTTTCACCGATGTTTCGTATGGTAGAGGAACGACTGATGTAATCTGTCCGCCAGTTCATGTGCTACTTAACCAGACAACTAATCCTATAGCATAATAACAAGCCTTTATAAAGACTTTCAACACATATATATCTCACGTTCACATTAAGAAACAAAGCAGGAGTTATCAGAGTAGGTATGCCCGCCATGTCTGGATGTGGTCACCTCCTTTCCAGACCTAATGATTTCCATTCTCCTGATGTGCATCCCAAAGCTTTTCCGTATTCCCTAGCGCACAAAATCACCAAGACCAAATGGAGTTTAGTAGTCGCTGGCCGCGTATATTTCAAGCAGCTGCGGTACTCGGAACCGTGAGACTTGTTCCGACCGAAGTGGTAGTGTGTCCAGCATCGGGAGATACTAACTGAATACTCCCGACAGACACTTACCATACTTGCCCACTACAAAGAGTTTACCATCAATGTAATCATGCTACTACAGCCCGAAAAGCTCGCACCTCTGTTCAACTTCCCCCATTGATTTCTCAAGGGGGTTAGGAGGCTAACTGTTGTAGCAACTCGCGGGCGAGAGCGACGAATTCTTAGGACGGCCGCTAATGCACAATGACCCAAATCCCTTCGAGCAGTGAGACCCTGGGAAGCAGTGAGATACCACCACGAGGTCCACGATGAAGTGAGCGGGTCAGCATATATTTAAAAAAGTTTAAAACTTCCCATGGTTTACATTTTGGACATTTTGATATTTTTTTGTAATGATTCCTCTTCTATGGTATGATATTTAGAAGTATATCAGAAAAGATGTCATAGTAGATATATCAAAGAAATTTCTCATGTATCTATTTTGAAAAGTTACATTGTCTTCATTTATTGTCTTTATGATCAGGTTTGGCGATGTGGAAAGCGACGTTTAGCGCAGTGCAGAGTAGCACTTCTTAGGGCCAACTTACGGGAAAACTTGGAATCAGTGAAACCATGTAACCTGTGCTAAACCATGGAATCAGTCCTAAAAATGCATAAAAACATGAAATAATGCCATTGGAACCCAAGGTGGTTACGAATCAATATTTGGAGCTTATTTTCACATGATCAGATCGGAATTTGACGGTAGGTTAGAAATCAGTCGCATTTTCGATTCAACAATCTATATTTTAGAACAACCCAGTCATACCTCGCCACCAGTGTACATTACTGACCCTAGTTACATTGTATATTGAAATCAGCTCAACCCAGATATTCGATGACGTCATCCTCCACAAAAAGGTGGTTTCTGGAACTACTGGCAAATTGCTATCAATTAAGTCAGCTGGGACGAGATTGGCAGTTGGAAGAGTATAAATTGTGGAAGGAACGCGCCCGATTTCACACGGTACTTGCACAGTGATTCCACGGTTCAGTACTGACTATTCCATGGTTTAGCACAGGTTACATGGTTTCACCGATTCCAAGTTTTATCAACTACCGTTTCTGACATCAGCAATAACTACAGGACACAGTCATCACACACACTTGGCTCACTCCCTACACGTTCCTCGTCACCAGACCCGACACCGTTACAGATCCATCCATCCCGATTGTTTGAAATTGGCTGATATATCAAATCGATCTATTAAGCATTTCACCCAAAATGTTCCTGTTTCCATGGCAACTATCTCAAATTGGGTCTTATCTTGCTACGATCTGTAGTGATCGCCGCTAACTCGGGGATTGTCTGGGGATGTAATTCATCAGGTGAAGTGATAGACGAATAAACAGGCGGCAAATGACCTTTATTAAGTGATCTACTTCCCTGTCTAGCGTTGGTATCAGAGAGTGACCCACCCGTGCTTACAACATGGACGATCGCGTATACACAGGCCAATGTTTCCATCCATCTATGATGGAGAATGCCCATCACAGATCCATGGGCTGTCTGACTGGCGCAGTGGTAACATCAGCGCTGTCAATTCCGAGGTCCCTGGTTCGATTTGTGGTTTGTCCCGGTACACTCATGTTATACAGAGGGCTACTCCATTCGACACCGTAAGTTGCATACGGAGTATCCGGTTTCCTTCTACATTACTATGGAGGCCATTTCTGAGATTCAAATATTCCCTCAAAAATTGTTTTGGTTTATGACTATACATGTTCCACTCCCTGTGCTTTATATGCATATGCCTATTAGCGACTTCCCTTCCTGTCGGCAGGGTCATGGAGGACAGGGAGCAAGATGAGCAGTCTTGTCTCTCCTGCTAATCAAGTTTCATCTTAGTTATCAAATGGCGAAATTGGTTCTAATTAGTGTTAAGTTCGAGCGTGGGAATCATGGATTATCGACCCGGTCAAATTGATCTTGTAAGTAAAACATTTTTTGTACTTTGAGTACCTTTTTTCCAAGACTGTTGGAATCCAAATGTGTTGACTATTTTTACATGCATTCATGTACTACATGTATATGTACAGTACAGTGACTTCGATTTGGTGTATTTTTACCTGCCATGGATATTCACCTCGACCCGTATTACCATTATCTGATCTTGTCCATTTAGAAGTCATGCTTGGTGGGTTTCATAATTACTGCTTTATTGGATGTTTTGGTCTATTATTATGACTCCAGCTCCTGGAATCAGTATTGTTTTCGCTCAGGTTTCTCGTACAATCACGTGACCTCTCCAACGCTCGATGATGCACCTTTTCGTCCACGTTTTAGGCCAATCTTCGGCATGAACATGAAATCTAATAAGCGCAGTACTTTAATCAGATGTTTCTCTCGCCTTGAAAACATTTCTGGGTAAAATCCATTGAGATTAGCCGAGTTAATCTACTTTTTCCGTGCTTAAATCTCTGCCGCTGAATTCTATAAATAGAAACTATTTACATCGCGGCAGTGTTGTTCCCATTGTGCGCCCTCCCACTTCACACCATGTCACGAAGTTTTACGGAGAGGGAGGGCGTGCGGTAAGAAGAATGGCCAAAATGACGTCACGTTTTCCTGGCAATGCCTCAAGCATTGGGAAAGCATCTTTAATTCAGACAACTTTAGAACTAGAAAAACGAATATGTTAATTTGCAAAAGTAAAAGCGGACTTCACCACTAACCAGTCAAATCGGAATACGACGGCGCAAAATGTTCTCGCTTTCCTCCTGCTAAAAAAACCTTGTTCTCGCACTCCTATTTTAATTTATGCCCATCGTTCAATGTAGTCTTCTCTCCCCAGCCCAGGTGCCTCACGGACCTTCAGGTTCCCATACTCAAGACCAACTCTTACGATATCGCCCTCAGAACAACCCTGGAGTCATGAATTCACAGGTGCTGCCTGTGAAATCTCAGTTCTAGTCGTTCGTTTTGAGTTCAGTTTGCTATCTGGCATTGACATCATGGATTAGTTGTTAAAGTATAACTGTCTCTTTGAACATTGGGCTTGAGTTAGTACATGTATTGAGCAAATAGAGTCGACTGTTTCATCGTCGATTGAAAAAAAGTGCGTGAGTGCTGAGCGTCTGCTAGGATATTATTATTAACAGTCGACTCTATTCACTCAATCTCTCCTTGATAAACGGTCATTAATGCTGTGCCACTATCAAGACGAGGTAATGTCAATTTCAAGTTGTATCAGTGGTCTATTTAGCGTCATTAAACTGCCATTGCAGGTCCTGTAAAGGTAGCAATGATGTTGGAAGGCTCGTATCCGCTTGATGGATGTCGCTTTATCAAGACTTGATGTCACTCCCTGCATATAATGCGTTTATTCCCAATACGTGTATTTTTGGAATTCTTGCATCTCGTTTTATGTGATGGATTAAAATGTAATATTAGTCACTGTTACTGGTACATTCTAGTGTTGCTTTTCGAAAAAGCTCCACATCATGCCATTATCTCTTTCAAGACACGTTACCAAGGAGCTCACGCCCACAATGGTGGCAAATATACGTTTCAGACAATACAGATACATCATTCTTATAGCGCCAAGGGCTCTATATGGCTGTAGCTCGGACAAAAATGTGTGCCTTGAAAAAATGGTCATGATACATGGGCCATTACCACAAACTCAAATGTCCTACGGAGGTATATACCGTGGCCCTATGTCGTATATCTGCTGGGGATGACTGTGTTCTAAAGAAATGAAATTTGCAAAGTAACGGCCACTTCGAATAGGCTGGGTACTCTAAGCTTAATTAGAAAGTTATCAGCTACTGCCCTTCAGATTGATTGTGACATGGTCTCTACAGGGAGACGTGCAAGAAATGTACCTTCCCATATCAAATAATGGCTCGATATGAATTCAAACCGTTTTTGAAAAAACGCTGATGAATGATCGGGATATTAGTTGTAGGGAGAATTGGGAACAAGCAATTAACTTCCCTCCCCAGATCCCCCAACAGTGCAAGATTGATACAACAGTTGGCAGCACAGACGTTTGGCCAACTTATCAACAAAAGGGCTTGCCCGGGAGTAGAACCCGGGACCTCTCAGCCTGAGCGAGAATCGTACCACTACGACCTCATGCTATGTTTATGCTGTCTGAAATATAACTGGCCATCATAAAACTTTCGAAACTTCCTATGCACTAACCAATAAACACAGCCCGTCAGCCAATCATAAAAAGCAACAATTCTATCGATCATCTGAGAGAGAATCCATAATCTTGAGAAGCATGTCTGACGGAAATCCCCAATCCCATCAAAAGATTGATTTTCCTGCATGCGAGCGGTAACTGGTGTGAGCAATGCACTTTAATCGTGATTTGTTACATACACTCTATGAAGAGAAAAACAACACATAACCACCTTCAGAGTTCTTGCCAATGATTCAGAACCGTATCCATCTTCAGGGTTCTTGCCAATGATTGAGAACCGTATCCATCTTCAGGGTTCTTGCCAAATAATTGAGAACCGTATCCATCTTCAGGGTTCTTGCCAATGATTGAGAACCGTATCCATCTTCAGGGTTCTTGCCAAATAATTGAGAACCGTATCCATCTTCAGGGTTCTTGCCAATGATTGAGAACCGTATCCATCTTCAGGGTTCTTGCCAAATAATTGAGAACCGTATCCATCTTCAGGGTTCTTGCCAATGATTGAGAACCGTATCCATCTTCAGGGTTCTTGCCAAATAATTGAGAACCGTATCCATCTTCAGGGTTCTTGCCAATGATTGAGAACCGTATCCATCTTCAGGGTTCTTGCCAATGATTGAGAACCGTATCCATCTTCAGGGTTCTTGCCAATGATTGAGAACCGTATCCATCTTCAGGGTTCTTGCCAATGATTGAGAACCGTATCCATCTTCAGGGTTCTTGCCAATGATTGAGAACCGTATCCATCTTCAGGGTTCTTGCCAATGATTGAGAACTGTTTGAATTTTAACCTTTGACCGTAATATCATCTTGGGGGTTAGATTTTCAAGAATCTGGGCATGGGATACAATGCAAACGTTTAAAAGAGTTTCATTGCAGAATGAGATACGGGCCAAATCCAACATTTCCCATCCCGACTTCCCGGCGGTAAACATCATTGCTAAAGTCTCCTCGATCCTTTCACTGCGCACATTAACCGATAGTCTGAGCCTTGGTCTGAGCTAGATCCCAGCGGCTTCGTCGGTTTAAAATCTTACTCTATGTGTTCGAAAACTTTTCTTTAAACGCCACAAGATATTGTCAGTTTAACAGCACTTTTACAACAGTTCTCATGCTAAGAACGGCGTTCCCTCTGATGAGCTGTTTGAAACATTAGATTCTGTTAGAAACCCTGTTTTGATGTTATTACATTACAACTAGCAGACACTGGAATATAGGATTAGTTGCTCGGAGAGATGTTATTGGTGGGCGCTTCCCTTTGGTTATTGGATTCCATATCCGCTCATGTTTCATAAATGTCACTCAGGATAAATTAACTGAGTTATCAGCAATTTGATGTTCGTATCTAATTGCATTCGCTATTAATTGAGTTGAAATTTTTGAAAGTAACAGACAGTTTAGAGATGTTTATTCGCCACTCTGGATAAAACAAAATCCAACCATCGATTTAGAATGCGCCTCCTTTTACAGCGAAAAATCACTTACCGGCGTGCCCCTAGCAACAACGAGATTGGTTAAAAAGGCTTGGGTCTTTCGCAACGGTTGCTAAGCAAATGCTCGGAAAGGCATTTAGCTGTCGCCTTATGTTTACCGTTTGAGGATGAGCAAGACTTTAATGCTGACGATGCAATGTTGTTTATTCTCATCCAGAGATTAGCCTGTTTGTGCAGGACATTGTCAACATTTGCTTTGCTGTTGCGACGAGATTGCCTACATACATTTTACATGGGATGACACGGCTTAATCGCCGTCTGATGAGTTGGACAACAGGATCGGATGGTTGATGGGAAATAAATAAGCATCTACTGCTGTATGCCTACAGATGTGATAAGGCAAAAGGGTAACCCTAGCCACCATATTGGTATCACATGGACACCAAATGCCGCCATCCGAAAGGCCGACGAAATGTTGGTGTCACAATCAGAATATGCAATCTTCTGCAGTCGACAACCTTCCTTTAGTCGGACCGCGATGTCTGTATCGACAGGCATCTCTGCTCTAATTTGGTACCACCGCGTCCTTAGACATCTTGCTCCAAGGGCGCCATCGGCGTTAGAGGCAAACGCCAGCAGCGTTCACCCAGGCGGTATATCCTTCAGTGAAGTCTGTACAATAGTAGCGGCAGGACGCCTAAGTAACTGCTGACCCCGATGAGCAACCGGTATAAACGACTTTTAGAAATACGTATCGCTTTCAACAAGGAGACTTCAAGTTTGCTGGCTAATTTGCAAATGTGCTAAAATAGAAAAAAACAAACTCAAATCTACTCAGAATATTGCAGTGTCGATTTCACTGCGGATAATATTCCGATTTTATACAAGGTTTTTTCTTGACTGGAGTGGAATCTCGATCTGCCTTCAATCAATGCTAGTTGCCGGTAATGGTTTTCTCTCGACTCTATTATGCATGAATCAGTTAGAACTGTAATGTAATGGGGTTTAATGACATCGAGATGATTCGCTCGAAGCTGCAGCAGTTCACGTGCAAATTTGAAAGGTTTGAATTTAGTTCGATTGAACCTCTGACAGCTGCCGCACTGGTCTGACACCTGACTGGATGGAACAAGCAGAACCAGATGAGCTGCCAGTTCTGTCCTTTAGTCTCTTACTACTCACTACATGCACTAGGAATGGTTGGAAGGCAGGAGATTTCGATGATCAGTTCACTGCTTGGTGTTGAATAAGGAATTGTTAACTCGGTGACGGTTCTTGGTCGTCTGTCATGACAGCTCGGGAGACCGAAAATGCTATCTTATATTTGGGGTCTACCCCAGGGGTGTTGATTAGGCAAGCAAGGGCCGACAGCAAGGTCTCTAGAATAGAAACAAATCCCTCTTAGGTACTACAGTGTTCGAGTGGTATAATAATGGCATAACAATAGGAAATGCATGGCCTCGATCATGCGTCTCAAAGTGAACGAGCCTTTTGTATGATTTGTTTGTGTCCTAATATCCTCTCAAAGACAAGCATGTGTATTTTTAAGGCAAATTGATACATTTACCAACCACGATAATGAAATTTTGCCATCAAATTTAACTTAGCCACTACGGTCTGAGGATCGCTACGATCAAAACGAGACTCAGCGTAATTTCTAGTAACAAACTTTGATATCGTGTGACCAAGGCTGCTGAGACTAGCATGGACCAATGAACATAAAGAAATCACCATCCACTGAAAGCCAATCAACATCATTTCTTTGACTAGCGAGCTTTCGGATGAAGCCTTGGCACGTGGTGTGTGATCATGGCGTGATGTCTCCCTGGGAAACTGGTTTAGTGTGACGTGTTAAAAGAACTCATTCCACCGTCTAAAAGAACACCGGCGATTGAGAAAAAACGGTTCCCAAGTTGGCCGGTAATGATGGAGGCTTAAGAGGACACCTTACATGGCGGCGTGGGGAGTTGAGCGTTTCTTTGTTGCTTAACAGTCGACATAATCGGCACGAGAACTGATCAGGGTGTTTTTCATTGTTTTTCGACGGGCGGGAACTACATGTACGTCGTTATCTCTAAAACTTCTCACTTTAACTTCACAGAGAATGGGTTTGTTTAATGTAGCAGTTAGCGGAATATATCAACATTGATTATTGCGATACCATTATTTCCCTGAAACGGCTCTCGACATGTTCTCTGTGGTCCCGTTTGTGATGCAATGGTAGCCTAACGAGTGATTGGCACCCGTACTCGTACAACATGTAACCCAGTGTATAAAGGGTGACAGGGTGGGTCTCACGTAAAGGTCAAACCACTCTATATCAAATCTCCCAAGCATCTATCGGCCCCCGTGACATGCCATATCTCCCTGTACCATATTGAGTGTCAAAGTGAAACTCACTGTGCTAAGAGGGTATGGGCCAATCAGAACCTTTATTGTTCATCGAGTCACGCTGTTTCACGGCGATGAGAAGACTTTCAATATTTCTCATTGTCCCTGGAGATGCTATGTGAAGAAGGCTATTTTAGGTATTTGATGCAGTACTAGGAGGCGTTCAAAAGAATCTTTCTGTATTGGAAATGTGAGATGGTGACTGTTAGCTCTAAGCGACACCGAACATGGTTGGTAATCATGCACACTAGTGACTGAATATCGCTTCCAATGACTCGAGCGACTTGCTAAAGGAATAAATGCCATTTAGGCCACGCAGCAACCTTGAGCTTTAAGGTGATCGCCGAGTAGCTCGTAAAATTTCAAGCATTTATATAAATACATCCCCCATTCTACATTGACAGTAGAATGCAGAGAAGGCAGATTGCTGAGGAATAAATCGTTACCCTAACCCGGAAAAACTTTCTTAGTCCAAAACATTTTTCACTGGTTTTTTGTTTTCTGCTCAAAATGAACCAAATCATCAGTCCCAAAACTTTTTGACTTTGAAAATTTTTCAAAATTTTGAACTGACTGAAAGTTGAAAAGATTTCTAAGTCCAAATTTTTTTCCACTGGTTTTTTTTCTGCTCAAAATGGACTAACATCATCAGTCCCAAATTTTTTTTTTCAGATAACCCATATTTCCTCTCAGTTTGTTGCTGAACATTTACCCGGGCTAGAATGCAAACATGCACATGGTGCTCAACAACTGGCCACGATACCTGCCAACAGTTAGCAATTTATCTTGAGATTCTTACTCTAACAGTATTTACAGCTTCAGTACCTGTGCCCCCCTCCCCCATTCCAATCTTTGCTTAGAATCAATCCATTACTTGGAAGATGAACGGGGGAACTGGTAGGCGCACGTTTCCACAGCGTTCGATCCTAGCCTTATTGATTGATAGGCTGACTGCGTTCGTAGATACTCAGCAGGTGAATGGAAATCCAATGGTTTTTTGAGAACCATTCAATTCACATTTGCTCATGGTCATATCCTGGTGGTTTGCCTGAGCTTGGTGTGGTCAGAGTTTTTCTTGGTGCGGTGATGAGTTTGGAGTTCCTGACCGAGAGTGTGTTGGTTGGAAGCCTGTAAGTGTCATGCAACTGCTTCGTTGTACTTTAGAGCTCTGAGGTACCAGCTCTGCGTCTAGTGGCTTTTCCCGACCTTTGACCTGCAGTATATCTGGTGTCATGCTGAGGTGCTGACGGGATCTAGTACTTTGAAATGTGCATTCATAGAACACGGCAACATCTTATTCTTCTTGCAAAGAAGAATAGCTGTTCAACGTCCTCAAGGCGAGTTGGGTTTTCCTTCAGAAGGGGTGGGCTGGGGCGTCTTATGATGTAGCCTCTTCATATTTCCCAGATCGATATAGGGCTTTCTACCAGAGTTGTACTTTTGTTGCTATTGAGCTATCTCCGTCAAATCCCCCAGTGGTATCACCTGGCATAGCGGAATAGAGGGAGTTATGAGGATTGTAGCTCAGTTTGGCGTCAATTCACCAAACGGGTGAGTTTAGTACTCGATGTCAACGCACCGAGTGTCCCGAGAATCACTGTGGGAAACCTAAACCCTCAGCGCAGATATCGGATACAGACACTGTTATTAAGCATTCCTGACCCTGTTCTTGAACTCATGTTCATATCTGGTCAAAGGGTTTACATTGATGCTCAAAAACGATGCGAAAAAGTGATATCCTGACTTGGAACGATCTGTTGTTTGAAATGATTGACAGATGGCTTCCTCTTTAAGATGTCAGGCCACTCGAAATGATGCGATGATTCCACTCGGCTAACCCTCAGCCACAACGGAAGAACGAATCTGATGTCTGAGTCGATGATTGAAAAATCAATGAAGGATATTTCTAAAATTATTCAAGGATTAGATTGAGTACATGCCGTGGAGTTGGTATGAGGACTTGTTCTTTGTTGATATACAGACAATTTTTAACGGGGAATATTCGCACTTTTGTAATCAAAATCGAAAAGATGATCTTCCTTGACAACTGAAATGTCGAATTTATACCAACTAATTTTTAACTTCCCTAGATTAAGCTTCAAATGAACGGCAGGTATCTAGCATCTCATGACGGTGCGATACAGTCATGATAAAGGGGTATTGCGCATAGTCCCGGGGAATAGTCATATGGGCGACATTGAAACAGGGTTAATCAAACCCTATAGCTGTTTCAAGTGAGTCCTAATATAACAGCATCATGCTGTATTCCGCGCACGAGAGCCTCCAAGTACCATGAAAGGGTACATGGCCATCGGTTCTCCATGGAGACCAACTCGTATCGATAAAGCAGTCGGAATGATGTGAGAAAAACAGTTTCGCAACAGAGCCGAATTCCGAATGTAAAAACAACAATCGTCGATGGAATGTATATTGACTTTGAAAATGTGTTTTAGGCGGCGAAGTGCTACAGAAGGAGATGATTTAGCGCTGAGAATGTGATGAAGATCTCGTGAGGTCGTCTGCTTCCAGACCAACATGAAGCTGACGACACCACTGAATGAAGTTGTCAGGAAAACCGACCACAGAAGAAGAGCATGCACTAGGGACATCAAGGAAAGGCTACAGCCAGCTTCCTCTGTTTCAATCTGACCATTATCTTACTGCATGTCAAAGCCACCTCCACATCCTGTGTTATACATGTTGATCAGCTCTCCATGGAGACGGGAGAATATCGACAGTAGCCCTGACATACCGGATGAAAGCATATCTGCATCGCTGCCAAGCAACCCTGGTAAGGGTCGCGTTAAAGCTCCAACTCCAGATGATGAATGGCCATTCTCATAGTAGTATGTGATGAATCACGGCTGGAAGGGGATCACAGTTTCACCGCAAACGTTAATAGACTTGGAAGTAGACTATTTTACCAGTCTCCTACATTCAATCATTACCAGCGGGGCGGAGGTTACCTGGACTAACTTGGAAGTCAAGGGTCGCCTTCAAAGCTTCTCCTGAAGATGGATGTTCCTGTCATGCCTGTCTAAGTGATGATAACGCGATGAACCACAACAAGAAGATAGGTTTGACTGAATATCAATCGTCACGGATGACCATCAGAGCAGCAGCCAGAACTGGTCGGATCTGTGTGGCTCGGCCAGGCGAGGATCGCGTGAAAAGCCTCGACCGGACATGATGATTGTTCCTGGTGGATAAGGGATTATTGTAACGCCTGGGTGACCCTGGGTCTCTCGATAGTGCCCTGAAGGTAGACTCAGCATTCACACTCGATCATCCAAAGAGGACTTTTAAAGGATCGGTTTTCAAGAAGTTCAAAGGAAGGGACACTGTCTGCTTATAAATATAGTAGTAGATTATTGGACGCTTCGGCGGCCATCATTGCGACCAGGTTCTGTAATAGACATCATCCACCCAACGCGAATGGCTGCGATAACTGCATCAGCGAAGGACAGAATCACAGGTCCACTGATAAACTGTCTGGCTAGACATAACCATCATCAATAGTTGAGGCTTTCGCTTCCCTTAGCCCGTTAGACATGGTCATAGATGTCACGGACAGTAATGACCCTGAGACCCACACTCACGCACTTCCTGTAAGTTGTTGTTTTTAAAACTCCTTCCCTCCTCGCCGGAGGTTTCTCCTCACCACCATGACTACGATCTGATATATCGTGTTTCGTGGTCGCGTGATATTTGCTAAGCTCATTCTTTCTTTGGGCACTTTGATATTCAGAATATACATTGTATAATGTTCTAGGATTCGGGTACTGAAAGGCGAAAAAGAAAGAGAACGTCAGCTCAATATCGTTAATTGGGTTGGATGCTGGAAGTGTATACAAATCATTGTGTTGAAAACGAATACTGCCTGATGCAAATATTTGTAAATGAACATCGATTTCACAATGAATGAGAGCATAGCGCCTTTGTCACCAATCTGAATTTCTGACATAATGTTCAATAATTTGCTAAACCAGTGATGGCATTCATTAGGAATGTATCGATCGGGCTATCTTGAACAGTGTTATCTTAAATAGTGTGCAAAAGTTGATGTTTCTGATGGAAATTACTTCTTCATTGAAATAATGTTAGTCATCATTAGATTATTCAACCAGCTAATGAGGGTAGCGTTGTACATTATTCAGCTGATACCTTTGTAATGGGGATGATTCAGGTATTTCATTCAGACAATAAAAAGGTAATTGCAATTAGCAAGGATTCTGTCTGTTATGACGAGTGTCAGTAACGCAAATGAGAATTGTCGTGTCCCTCACACATTCTGAACGTTAATGTGGTATTGTTTAATAAAGTAAAGACATCGTGAACGTTTGACGTTATATTATTCTCTGCAGGCTTCTGATGTTGCCGATGATGAACAAATAATGGTGCATGTTGTCTCATTGGGACTGAAATGCATAGCATTTGATGAAAGCTTTTAGCGTGTGCACATATTGTGTATGTTTGTTGATCAGTAACGTACGCGCCTGTAGTCCGATGTTTTCATTAACATGGTCTTTATGTCTTTTGGATGACAAAGAAGAAAAAGTCTTTTTGCTCAAGGGACTGGAGATGATTAATGCCCATAGCATCTTACATTCCTGCTACATTGTCTCCAGCAGCCAATTTTCCCCACTCGGGATGATTGCGAAATTTCTTCTCGACATCAGCAAATACTGCTCTCATTGAACGTCTACAAATTTTATCTAATCTTTACCTGGTGGTTTCAATGGCTTAATAGATTGCAAGTTCTTATCATTCTTCGTCATCTAAACATTTCTATTTTTATTAAGTGATGTGATCACCTTACTCATCACGATAAAAGCAAGTTCGCCCTGCCCCAGACATGTTGTCACGAAGGATAGCTGTTAGGATTTGACCCACAGCCTCAGAGGACGGTCAGTGAATAGATGAAGAAGCATAGTGCATCTGACCTTTGACCCACAGCCTCAGAGGACGGTCAGTGAATAGACGAAGAAGCATAGTGCATCTGACCTTTGACCCACAGCCTCAGAGGACGGTCAGTGAATAGACGAAGAAGCAGCTGACCTTTGACTTTCAGATTTTTGATGCTGCATAGAATAAGTTCAGATTAGTTCTCCGCTTTCCTCTCTTGTTATCATGAAGACGTCTTTGTGGCTTCCTTAGCATAACCAGGGTCGGTTATGATATCTCGGATCGAGAATTACAATAAAGGTCTTCTAAATATTTGATGTATTGCTAATAGAATAATGATGTCTTAGGAGCACAAAGGAATGATGATAAGTCTGTCTGGTGTAACTTACAAAGGATAGGAGATGCTGGTGGGTTTCTAGACCTTGTTTATATCACCACATCCAGGGGTTTGGAAAGAGTTTCAGGCTAAAAGTATAAACATCAACTATATGTGATCCTGCCTTAAAGTACAGTTGAGACATGGGTTTATATGTCAACCTGTCATGGAGTATGACTGAGATATGTATATCCTGATCAGTACCGAGAGTTGTTGTGAAAATGTCGTCAAATAAAATCAAAGCCACAGCCATTCATTAGTCTTTACTGACACGAGTCAACACAAGCATGTGACCTGCCGACTAGGGGACCATCACTCGGGTCTGGTTGGATACCCCAGAAATGCCTCTTGACTCGTGTATCGAGACCAGGCCTGAGGACTTATAGTTCTTTGGCTGATGGACACGTGACACATGGTTTCAACGCTTTGCCGGGTGACGATAAGCTTTTGGATGTGAGATAACGTCTGGACTGTTGTGTGCTACTCGGTTTGGTTTGGTCCATCTTCACTCCATGGATCCAATACGATCACCGGCTTTACAAAAGCAAATACCTGGCCTCCTCATTAACGAGTTGTTTATATTAACAACAGTCGACCGATTGACCAATGATATGTGATCAATATATCACTAATTTATCGATGCTCGCCGAGTAATGAGATCTGGTTATAGCTTCGTGAGTGGTTTACTAGAAGTGATTTCCCTTGGGTAGGCCTACTAATGAAGCAAGTGTAAGAGAAGCCATAGTTCAACACCCACCATATAGATTTCAGAATATATCACATAGTTGCATCTCTTTCTTTTTTGTGAAATAAATTGCCTTCTCACATGTCTCAAACCGCGAAGGGTCCACGTGACTAAGTACCTGATGGACTGATTCAACAGCGCGCTTTAAACATCAGGACACAAAGGGTTCCGAGATCACTAAGTCCATTGACGAGCTCGAAACACTCACTGTTATAAAGGTCTGGATTGGACTAATGCATTAACTCAAAAACAATAAACTGAAAACCTATTAAAGCCAAAAGACTCAACAATACAAAATTGATTCGCAATTAAAACATCGGCTTATCCCAAGATTTTCCATATTGTAAAGTAAAGCGGCGCGTTTAACTCGGCATAAATCATACAGCACGCATGATCCAGATTATAATGCTGTAAAAACAAAACTAATTCATCAGAACATGTTTTGTAGCGGTGACATTTAGATCGGGAAAAGTGGTGATATCGAGAAATGGAGTCTTGAATAGCGCATGCCGGGCAGAATGAAAAGTGTCCCTTTTTGAGAGCGGATAAATCATGTCGAAAAAAAGGAAAATAGATGTATTGAGGCGAATCTCGAAGTTTTAGATGAAATATAACATTTTATTTAAATGTTGCATTTTCTGTCTCAAACCACCAAGAACCTGAGTGCCATTTCCCGTGAAACAGACTATAGTCCAAGCATCGCATCATACATAGGTTGTGAACGTTGAATTAACATAGAAGGCTGGATTCCACAGCAGCGGGAAACCCAACGGTTTTGCCGCTTTCACAGACATTTTGATCAGTAACCACTGTCGAGCCAATAACTGAAATCGCTGCTGTGTTGGTCCTAAATTTAACCAATTATGATCAGTCACACGACAGACCTACAGTACAGCAGTCGGTGATCACACTAGTCGATATAGAGTTTGGTAAAACTTCTTTTGACCATCGTCAACGAAGATGCTGACTCAGAATAGCGGCAGAATACACTAAAATCGCAATACATGTCGTCCGAATCGTTATAATCAAGGCGAACCCTGCGCGCCCTTTTGATACGACCCCGGTTTTTCATCTGCAATCAATGAAAACCCTTTCTGTTAAAGCTACAAACATAACGTCTTCTAATGCATCCCTTTTTCCCCAACACACTCAACACAACTTCTAGCTAAGATGGCTGAAAATGAAGCCAACTGTGACACCATGGCATTTTCCAGTCATGAATTGATATTTTCGACTGATTTTAGATTCGGTACAGTTTTTTGGTTGCATTTTACATCCATGAAAACCCGTTTCCAGAATTCCTGAAACCATGGAAACAGCTTCAACCAATGCATCACATCGATTACCATCTTACTAAAACTACAATTAACAAATGCAGCTGAAAATAAAGCAAAATGAAAAGGAAAGATGCCTACCTCCGCCGCTTTCGCGTTGCTGTTCGACGCCATCTTGAATGGCTCGACTTGAATACTTGTGACGTCACAAACTCGATCTCAATGGGCTGACATGCCAGCACACGAAACTCCCCAAGCGAAATGTTACTAACTCACAAAATAAATAGTCGCCGACTAAAATAGATTTAATAATTTTATATTCCTAATGTATTCGTACGAATATTTGTACTATTTCATTCCTAAAATATATCCGTGAGTAAATTTATCTTCTACACAAAATCAATCCAGCAGAGAAAAATTGATGTGGTCCCATCAGTTAAGGTCGACGTTGCGTGTAATGCTCGTGTCCCGCTGTGTTGACACTCTAATTGAGTAATCCCTGAAAGCGACTTTGGAACCTTTAGAGACGCTGATAAACTATATGTTCCGATTTCATCAGTTTGTTGCCAATTTCAAAATGATCCTTGGAGAGTATGCTCGCATTCGTTTCACGAGAGCACGCCAGACACCTAATCACTATTAGCTTTCTAGTTTCTGTGCTGAATCTAAATTTGCGCAGACACTGTTGACTAAACAAATCCAGCTCTTATTCAAGCCTTCTTCCTGACACAGGATCGGCGAAGATGTAGCTATTTCAACAGTTCCACAGATGAAACCCCGCGGTAACCTTGACTACCTGCCGTCTGCTTCGGAGCCAGGGCGGAGTGATGCTGCTCAGATTCTGCTGGTGTAATCCGCCTCGAACCCAGGCGTTGCTCGCTCGGAACCGGTATCGATGGAGATTGGAACACTCGTTGTGATATTGGTATAACTGGCATCGCCTGATCACAGAGTGATTTCTCTGTTGGTCTACCAAGTGGCAAGGTCTGAACTTGCGATGGAGCGGAATGGAAGACGGGAAACACCAAGTATGAAACGGACCACAGCTTGGTCTTGGCGCTGGCTAATTACTCACGATCTATTGATGAATGGCCTCAGACCAAATCAATAAAAAGTAGGATTTGGCAATGGTAGATACGTAACTTACCGATGGTGAAAATGACGAAGGTTAAATACAATGCAGACATTTTGATTGTCACCGATCGATGTTGATTTCTCTGAACCAAATAGACCTCTCTTTGACTGATGATGGTAGCGATCGTCTTCACCGGTCACCAGAACAGTTAAGAGAATGATCATTGATACCAAAAATATATAGTGCGAGCCTGATACATTCTTGTTAATACCAATGGTTGTTATTTTGATACTCAATTGAGCCTTAATTGAAATTCATCCAAAAACATATATGATTGATGTTATTGATGTTATGCCTCAATCCGACTGGGCACCTCGGAAGGTTCTTCCTTTCTCTCCACAGCGTGACTTTAAGGCTATATACTCGTGTTTAGAATCTAAACCATCTTGACTCTCATGCGTTTGCGTCACCAGTATCGAGCTCCACAAACTCCAGTTGGGGTGAGTGATTTAGCCCTTTAATCCGACCAAAAGTCCGAATTGCCGTGAAAAGACGAATGCTGCCATGATTTCTGTCAAGAAATTGATTGCGGAAAATTTGTCAAGCTACAGATCTGTTCAAAATGAAGAAACATCATCAACCCCCCTAAAATTTTGGCCTTGAAATTTTTTCACAAGAATTTTTTGACTTTGAAAATTTTGCAGAATTTTGAACTTATGAAAAAATTCGACTCAGAAAGATGAAAGAATTTTTAAGTCCAAATATTTTTTTCACTTGTTTTTTTTTCTGCTCAAAATGAGGAAACATCATCAGTCCAAAAAAATTTTTGACTTTGAAAATTTTTCAGAATTTTGAACTTATGGAAAAAATCAACTCTGAAGGATGAAAAAATTTCTGAGTCTTTTTTTCAATTTTTTTTTCTGCTCAAAATGAAGAAACACCATCAGCCTCAAAACGTTTTTGGCTTTGAAAATTTTTCAGAATTTTAAACTTATGAAATAGTTCAACAATTTTTGCGGGAAAAGTTAATCATGCATTTTGTCTCCGGATTTTCAACTTCATCAACCCGACCATTCAACCTCGGTCCCATTAGTGGTCGTGTTACTAGGGTTCGACTGTACTTTTTGTTGATATTGACTTTGGCAATGATAGCATTTGACCCATTCTAATCCTGCCACTATGGAAATAGTCGATTACTTTATTCGGATGAAAATGTCCCTGTGTCATTGAGGATGGGTCTGGTTGATTCCAGTTTCTCAGCTGTGACAAAACCTCTTAACAAATCATTGTTTGTATGGTATTTGACTTATTCAGACAAATGTCGTTGTCGCTGATGGGTATCAATCATTTTGTGTCCTGTATTATCGCCACTAACAATGAAAGCAATGTCTACTGCTAATAGATACAAACGTGCTAATGATTCTATTCACCTTGTTTATACATGTACATCATCAAGACATTTCATCGTGTATCAGGAAAACACTCAGACAGGTCATTCATAACCTTTATAACAAGGGAATGGAAAATTACAAAAGTTTTTGTTATGCGATATTGTGTGATAAGTGTTACCATAAAGATTATGCGATATTGTGTGATAAGTGTTACCATAAAGATTCAGCTGTCCGTTTATTATCCCTGGCCGGTTGTGGCTTATCAACCTCACTGGAACCTCTTTCGTGGAGATGTTTTCAAGATTTTCCCTGATAACTTTTTTATAAGACCGAGGTGGTGGACGAATGGTCTTCCTTTTTTGTGGCCACCCTGTATTCAATTATTTTCTTCCAGTGAAGATGGGAAGCAGTTGCTCCGCAGTCGACCGAGGTAAGAGCGGGTCATGTGACCAGGCAACGTCACCTGACGGCGATGATATACGTTTGTCGCGAGACTTCAACGTGAATGACATTGCAACATATTGTACACTGCTATACTGGCAGGTAAGTTTGTTTCATCCTTATTCATCCATCCGTTATGTCTTGAGTTACATCCAGTCCATGTCAGCTAGGCCATGACACCCTGTCACTGCACACACTGGCCTTCATGTACATGATAGTTAATATTCAACTTGGTAGGCGGCGCCTCTGGAATTTCGTAGGAGACACATTTTCTCATACAATTTTTCCTTTACGTAAGGTTTCAACTGTCCCAAGAGGACGAACCATGCATTCTCTTCATGATCCTTCAATGACAGGTCTGGCTGAGTCAGTCTGATTAGGTCTCTTTATGTGGTAGATCTGGACCAGGAAGCCCCACCAAACCGCCATCAATGGGGTCACGGTTGCCGAGGCCAGAGACTAACCACCAGGCGAGGTATCACTCACCGTGTGACTATAACTAAAGCAGTCACAATCGGCCGATACACGCTCTTACAACTAATATTTCACTGGTCCATTCTGCGGAAATCGAAGTTGCTCATAAATAGGCATGGCGCCCGCTTCACCTGTCGCCTCGGCCAACCCTTGATCAGTTGAAGATTGATTATTATATGTACTGAAATGAAAAAGAGCGGCGGATAAGTAGAAATCTTCTCTGAGAGTCCCGTGAGTGTCATGTGACCGTGTCCTTATCCCAACAAAAATATAAATAATCATGAGCTCGAATTCGGACGCCATCTCTTTCTACGCGTGCGCTCGGCTGTTACGCTCACCTAAGACTGACAATGGAGTGTTTCACGTCGAATGGCCTTTCATAGATATCGTCGTCAAATTTTGTCTTGATTTATTTGTTTCATTCATCATCTTATCATTTGGTAAATAATCTCTTCAATGCCTTTATTATTGGCCGACTACAAGGCCTGAATACTGACCTGATTTACATTCACGCTGTATTCATTTAATAACATGTATGTACTTCTTTGCTCAGAAAGAAGAAAAATGGAACCATTTCAGATTGGATATATAGAGCTGAATCTCAACATTTTAATGAAATCAATCATTCTGAACTTCCTGTCGAGTGAAATGTTGGACAAAACCTCGCCTGTGCCTCAGTTTTGGTCTAAAGTTTAGCCCCACCCTGGTGGTTTTAGTGAGACAGCCAATACCTCCAGTGAGGTATTACTACCTACTGGGGCAGACGCGAGTGGCCAGTCTACCACCATCTTTAGGCTGTAACTACCTCTGTGTAACTACCTACTGGGGCAGACGCGAGTGGCCAGTCTACCACCATCTTTAGGCTGTAACTACCTCTGTGTAACTACCGTCTGGGGCAGACGCGAGTGGCCAGTCTACCACCATCTTTAGGCTGTAACTACCTCTGTGTAACTACCTACTGGGTCTGACGCGAGTGGCCAGTCTACCACCATCTTTAGGCTGTAACTACCTCTGTGTAACTACCTACTGGGGCAGACGCGAGTGGCCAGTCTACCACCATCTTTAGGCTGTAACTACCTCTGTGTAACTTCCTACTGGGGCAGACGCGAGTGGCCAGTCTACCACCATCTTTAGGCTGTAAAAACCTCTGTGCAACTACCTACTGGGTCTGACGCGAGTGGCCAGTCTACCACCATCATTAGGCTGTAAAAATCTCTGTGTAACTACCTACTGGGTCTGACGCGAGTGGCCAGTCTACCACCATCTTTAGGCTGTAACTACTTCTGTGTAACTACCTACTGGGGCAGACGCGAGTGGCCAGTCTACCACCATCTTTAGGCTGTAACTACCTCTGTGTAACTACCTACTGGGGCAGACGCGAGTGGCCAGTCTACCTCCATCTTTAGGCTGTAACTACCTCTGTGTAACTACCTACTGGGGCAGACGCGAGTGGCCAGTCTACCACCATCTTTAGGCTGTAACTACCTCTGTGTAACTACCTACTGGGGCAGACGCGAGTGGCCAGTCTACCACCATCTTTAGGCTGTAACTACCTCTGTGTAACTACCTACTGGGGCAGACGCGAGTGGCCAGTCTACCACCATCTTTAGGCTGTAACTACCTCTGTGTCCATAACTACCTACTGGGGCTGACGCGAGTGGCCAGTCTACCACCATCTTTAGGCTGTAACTACCTCTGTGTAACTACCTACTGGGTCTGACGCGAGTGGCCAGTCTACCACCATCTTTAGGCTGTAACTACCTCTGTGTAACTACCTTTGCGGCAAAGTCTTGATTCACGAAAGAAATACAACACGACTTACACATTTTCGAAGCCGGTTAGCACTCTGACAGGTGAACTCTCGGGAGATCTGTCGGATCGACTCCTTTGAGCGGCGAGCTGGGAGCCCATCACCGAAGCGACGACTACCAAAACAAGGAAGAAAAACCCAGCAAGTGTTCCGCCCACGATGGCTCTGAAAATGAAGTGTTTTCGTTAGAATCTATTAATTCCCGTCTAGGACAGTGCTTGGCCTATCGAATACTTACACTTATTCTAGGTTCCTGTTTGTGACAGTGCTAGGCCTATCGAATACTTACACTTATTCTAGGTTCCTATTTGTGACAGTGCTTGGCCTATCGAATACTTACACTTATTCCAGGTTCCTGTTTGTGACAGTGCTTGGCCTATCGAATACTTACACTTATTCTAGGTTCCTGTTTGTGACAGTGCTTGGCCTATCGAATACTTACACTTATTCTAGGTTCCTGTTTGTGACAGTGCTAGGCCTATCGAATACTTACACTTATTCTAGGTTCCTGTTTGTGACAGTGCTTGGCCTATCGAATACTTACACCTATTCCTGGTTTAAGCAGATTATACGGTGATGTACTATGTAGTCATTCTGCCAATATGGCATTGTCTTAGAAAACGCATTGATAATGAAACGCATAGATGATTGTAGCTACCATATTCATTCCAATTTTGTCGAGTCGTCTGATTAAATTGCAAATATCCTCACTTCTGACCATTACGTTTATAAATTAATGCTGTTATGGAAATAAACGTACCGAGCTAGCCAGAATATGTCAGGCCATTACCAGCCGAAAGTTGGCACGGCATCGGGCCGATGCTGGCAGCCGATATCGGCCCAATGTCGATTTTCTATCGGTGCGATATCAGCCAAGTTGTGCCAAGAATAGTATGGGCCTTGAGACTATACTGTATTATATAGCCGCTCTGGAATATGGTCTAACATTATGTCATTCGGATGATCCAATTGTTACCCTTCATTTCTTCTCCACAATTCTCTCAGTGAGACCATGGGAGATGGTGGGAGATGGTAGGCGATGGTAAAGGGTAACCCTCCCAGGATAGTCAAAAAGCCCAAAGTCGTTTACACAGCCTTTGTGAAGTGGCTTGTAGTCTTCAAAGAGCTCAGTGAGACCATGGGAGATGGTAGGCGATGGTAAAGGGTAACCCTCCCAGGATAGTCAAAAAGCCCAAAGTCGTTTACACAGCCTTTGTGAAGTGGCTTGTAGTCTTCAAAGAGCTCAGTGAGACCATGGGAGATGGTAGGCGATGGTAAAGGGTAACCCTCCCAGGATAGTCAAAAAGCCCAAAGTCGTTTACACAGCCTTTGTGAAGTGGCTTGTAGTCTTCTAAGAGCTCAGTGAGACCATGGGAGATGGTTGGAGATGGTGAAGGGTAACCCTCCCCAGGGTAGTCAAAAAGCCCAAAGTCGTTTACACAGCCTTTGTGAAGTGGCTTGTAGTCTTCAAAGAGCTCAGTGAGACCATGGGAGATGGTAGGCGATGTAAAGGGTAACCCTCCCCAGGGTAGTCAAAAAGCCCAAAGTCGTTTACACAGCCTTTGTGAAGTGGCTTGTAGTCTTCAAAGGGCCCCGATTGTGGCTGGAGTTGGCCGTGTTAAAATCAAATTCTTTACAATAATAACCAAAAATATTTCCTCATCCGATTGGTTTTTGTAATGAAGTGAGTCGTTTCTTCTAGCAACCCGTACATTAAAGTGGGCTGCACGTTTTGCAATATTACGTGTTATTTCGGTAAAGGGCGATATTGTGTACTTTTCTGAATTTTAAAAAATATAAATTTTCTGTTACTTCTAAAATTTTCTCTTTACGGCAGCCAAACTGCCCGATCTTGGCCCAGCACATCGGCTGAGCCTGGAGTCAGGCAAAGGAACATATCTTGCCGAGACTGGCCCGATACCAGCCAAATGCCGGCACCTTTGAGTAAACACTGGAGGGAAAGTGGCGAAATTGGCCCGACATCGGCCTTTTTTGCCTCGCTCTGCCATAACTCAGCCGATATCGGGCCAAAGTTACATGTTACCTGGGTCGTGTGTGAACGTATGGAAGGGAGGTAAAGTGTTGCTCTTAGAGCTGAATGCTCCTCTGAGCTTTTGAAATCGTAATGGACATTCATGCTTACCCGGTGCTGGAATATGTAGTGCAGTTGAAGAAGCTTGACCAATATCGACTGCTGCTGTATGAAATCCAGTCACTCAGACTACTGCTCAAACTACTCGACAGATAGCTACTCCGGCTGGAACTCGACCAGGAACTTCTACTGCTGCTACTGAGGTAGACGGTCCACTGAGACGTATCACAGCAGTACGACCAACCAGACGTGATTGGGCAGCATCTTGCATGGCTAATGTGGTTGCATTCATTGACTTTCGTCCCCATGGAGCACCTAAATGATATGCAGCATGTGGCACTGGAGTAAGTTCCGGACGAACAACATCCGTGGAAAGGGTGTGCTGTGTTGTACCAGCAGCGATAGGGCATAGGGCCACCTTTACACTCATGAAATTTTGAGAAAGTACTCCATGTCGATTGTCCGGCACAACCTGTAATGAAGATCTTATTTGAGCATGTAAGTGTGATTAGAAAAGTGGGCCAACAAGCACCATGTTAGTGACAGGCCAGAGTCTGACATATGGAAAGGAGGCTCAGGTCTGAAGGTGCTTTTAAAAGATGTTGCTGTATCGACTCCGGCCATTTACAAGGTTTACAATGTTTACAAGAAGATGGGCTAGAGTTAGGGTTAGGGTCAGACTCATAGTCCAGTTAGAGTTAGGGTTAGGGTCAGACTCATAGTCCAGTTAGAGTTAGGGTTAGGGTCAGACTAGTCCAGTTAGAGTTAGGGTTAGGGTCAGACTCATAGTCCAGTTAGAGTTAGGGTTAGGGTCAGACTCATAGTCCAGTTAGAGTTAGGGTTAGGGTCAGACTAGTCCAGTTAGAGTTAGGGTTAGGGTCAGACTCATAGTCCAGTTAGAGTTAGGGTTTGGGTCAGACTCATAGTCCAGTTAGAGTTAGGGTTAGGGTCAGACTAGTCCAGTTAGAGTTAGGGTTAGGGTCAGACTCATAGTCCAGTTAGAGTTAGGGTTAGGGTCAGACTCATAGTCCAGTTAGAGTTAGGGTTAGGGTCAGACTCATAGTCCAGTTAGAGTTAGGGTTAGGGTCAGACTCATAGTCCAGTTAGAGTTAGGGTTAGGGTCAGACTCATAGTCCAGTTAGAGTTAGGGTTAGGGTCAGACTCATAGTCCAGTTAGAGTTAGGGTTAGGGTCAGACTCATAGTCCAGTTAGAGTTAGGGTTGGGGTCAGACTCATAGTCCACTCAAAGGCAATATACTGGTTCGATTCTGAGAACAATTATTCAGGTCTGTCCCTTCGACATAACATTTGAATGCGCAGATACTTGAGAACAGTGTCAATTGGTCGCGTGCTGCCAAACAAACTGCCAGGGTGAAATATTTTTTTCAAAACGCGAGGCAATGTTTTTTTGTCTTTGATGACACATTTTCAAGTTTTTCGAGAAACCACACATGTTCTTCACAAACTCAGCTGGCGCCTGTTCGAATGATATCGGGATTTTCCGATTTACAACTAGATGTCCTTAAAGTTTGCAAAAACACAGAAAGATGGACAGTAGAAAGTATGACAATTAGTTGCTAATATGCATAATCTTCAAAAACATAATCAACGTGAACTAGGTATAGGCGAAGAGATTACAGAAAAAATCGTTTGAATTTGATTTAGTTGGTTTTCAGGAAGTTGATCGTGCTGATATTTTTGAGACTGGCTAGCTGCCGGTATCAAATAATGGTTTGAGGACATCCACAGAAATGCTTGTCTCAACGTACTGTATCAGTTAATTGTGCCGTTTATGAATAAGATCGAGAGAATTCAGTAGACTTGCTTACCACTGACTATTAGAGCGGATATCCACAAGCATAGGGTCAATCCCAACATCATGATCAGGATGAATGTGCAAGTAATCAATAAACAAGTATCATGAAGTTTATCTTCGCTCCCTAATGTCGTCAAAGTGTTGAAATGACACCCAGTGTGATTTTCGATGACTTATCAAGTATGTTTCATCACTGGGAAACCAGCGCACCAATAGGAATCCACTTTGATATACATGTCATGTGTATGTAGAGTTTGTATTGAAACGCTCTGGTTCTGTTTTGAAACCTTTGTTGGAATTACATATCACATGAAAGATATTCCTGAAATCCAGGGTCGCTTCTTTAATAATCTCCTTTATGTTTACACAAGAAACATTGGCGTGTCTCAGTATTGGAGGCGCAGCTGACATCGAGACTAGAAACGGAGACGCTTTCAAGTTAGGCAACACACGACTGTCTCGAATTCAACCACATGGCCGACATAGGTCGAAAGCAGTGAATTCGTAAAGTACAAAAATAAAGTTTAATTATCTATTACATACTGGGTATGTTTGACTTGAGAAAGCGGCTTTGATGAATCAGTGTCGTCAGAATATGATTGTGGCATTGTTTCTGCCTTCCTTCTTCTTTCTTTTTTGTCTCCCCTTATCTGATTGGTTCTTATTTGGGCGTACTTTCTCACGTGGTTGTGATAACTTCAATTCCGCAATACCCATACTATAAGAGTAAGACACCCCATACTATAAGAGTAAGACACCCCATACTATAAGAGTAAGACACCCCATACTATAAGAGTAAGACACCCCATACTATAAGAGTAAGACACCCCATACTATAAGAGTAAGACACCCCATACTATAAGAGTAAGACACTGAACACTTAAAACGGGTGTGGTGTGATAGAATGTTTGTCTTTCAAATCACCACAACATGTTTCTCTGTAGATTGATGATTTCCTTTCTGGTTGGGAGTAGCCAGGTTCAGAGTCGTGATAGGCGATTGTGGTGCACATGTGTCACAGTGCCTAAATCATAATAACAAAGTTGGAACGAGTTTAGAATCCCCGATCACACCCCAAAAAAAGGTCATCGGTTGACTAACCAAGCACCACTGTTCAATGGATTTATAGTTGAATGCGATCAAACTACGTCATTTCCGATCGGGGATTCTAAAGTTTAGCCACAAAGTTTTATGAGTTTCTGTATTGTGGGGCTATTTGTGCTTTTGATGGTTAAGCATTGCCGGAAGATATGAGTCACAAACAGAATTGGGCATTTGACACGATTCCAACAAATATTATTTATTAAGGTTGCTCCAAATAAATCTTTCAAAACTCAAACCGTCTGGAATATACAGCTCAACAAGGAAGTGTTGTTGTCCATGTTTATAAGGCACACTGCACGCTAGCACTGTCACACATTATTGCAAAATGTACTTCTTTTCATTTACGACAATAAACATATATATGACTCAATGTGTTGGTGTAAGTTCGCTGATCGATCACACGTGAACAAATCCTACTCAGCACTGAATCACGTTGATCTTTTTGACTGGATGTTATCCTTGCGCATACTGTCGTTCCTGTAAAGCTGCCTCCTCCTTGTATGTAGTCCTTGTGGTCCATTTATCGTCAAGGAGTCGATGTGGTCTAGCTCGGGTCGCTGGGGTCAAGAGGTCCATAGGTCGACTCGCAGAGAGTGTTGTGAAGGAAGTGCAACTTGACCAACGGCTACTTTTTACATGTAAACATGTATTATCACTAGATCTGAATCTGTGTCATTAAAGAGATTGTCACTGATTTATAATTACAGGAAGTGAAAAACCTATCGTTAATATCTTCTTTAAGTATCCCGAGGAGAAATTCGGCGAGCTGTAGAGAGTTTTCGAGACAAAATATAGCAGAACAGTGTTGGAGCTGTGTCGAGAGAAACAGAACACTGCCAAGGTGATGTGTCTTGTTTCCATGAAACACATCACCCGCAGTCGCTGTATTGCGCAATACCTGCGCAAGAAATTGAACCATAGGGATGAGGTTGGGGTGATCGAAGTTCTTTGTGGGTATTATGACGTGGATATTACGCAAGTAAAGGACGTCTATTACCGTTTGCATGGAGTTGAATTAAGCGAGAGTTTGCAGGAAAGATGCGGCAAGGAAACGGCGGAAGTGCTCGTTGCTATGCAACAGGTAAGACGTAACTTCCGGTTAGTGTTGGTGTTCTTTGTCTGGGCCAGTAAAAGAGCCACACAGGTCGACGGTAGCCTATAGTGGACTCCATACCTCCGGCAAAAACCCAATAGGGTTACGACCCGGGTAAATGGTTAAGCAGCTCACGAATGAGGACCATTTGCATGGCGGGGAAAAGACGACTTAAAATGTTTGACCAGCTGTCTTTCACATCTCATTGATATCGGTGGCTCAGTGGTAGTGTAGGGTCTAGTGTCGGAATATGTTACCTTCAGGGTCAGTCTCTCGCCCCACGCATGGCCTGGGTCCTTTCCTTTATGGTTCCGAAACATCATCCGAGTCTCTCGCCCCACGCATGGCCTGGGTCCTCTCCTTTATGGTTCCGAAACATCATCAGTCTCTCGCCCCACGCATGGCCTGGGTCCTTCCTTTATGGTTCCAAAACATCATCAGTCTCTCGCCCCACGCATGGCCTGGGTCCTTTCCTTTATGGTTCCGAAACATCATGAGTCTCTCGCCCCACGCATGGCCTGGGTCCTTCCTTTATGGTTCCAAAACATCATCAGTCTCTCGCCCCACGCATGGCCTGGGTCCTTTCCTTTATGGTTCCGAAACATCACCAGTCTCTCGCCCCACGCATGGCCTGGGTCCTTTCCTTTATGGTTCCGAACATCATCAGTCTCTCGCCCCACGCATGGCCTGGGTCCTTTCCTTTATGGTTCCGAAACATCATCAGTCTCTCGCCCCACGCATGGCCTGGGTCCTTTCCTTTATGGTTCCGAAACATCATCAGTCTCTCGCCCCACGCATGGCCTGGGTCCTTTCCTTTATGGTTCCGAACATCTCGCCCCACGCATGGCCTGGGTCCTTTCCTTTATGGTTCCGAACATCATCAGTCTCTCGCCCCACGCATGGCCTGGGTCCTTTCCTTTATGGTTCCGAACATCATCAGTCTCTCGCCCCACGCATGGCCTGGGTCCTTTCCTTTATGGTTCCGAAACATCATCAGTCTCTCGCCCCACGCATGGCCTGGGACCTTTCCTTTATGGTTCCGAACATCACCAGTCTCTCGCCCCACGCATGGCCTGGGTCCTTTCCGTTATGGTTCCGAAACATCATCAGTCTCTCGCCCCACGCATGGCCTGGGTCCTTTCCTTTATGGTTCCGAAACATCATCAGTCTCTCGCCCCACGCATGGCCTGCGTCCTTTCCTTTATGGTTCCGAAACATCACCAGTCTCTCGCCCCACGCATGGCCTGGGTCCTTTCCGTTATGGTTCCGAAACATCATCAGTCTCTCGCCCCACGCATGGCCTGGGTCCTTTCCTTTATGGTTCCGAAACATCATCAGTCTCTCGCCCCACGCATGGCCTGGGTCCTTTCCTTTATGGTTCCGAAACATCATCAGTCTCTCGCCCCACGCATGGCCTGGGTCCTTCCCTTTATGGTTCCGAACACCATCAGTCTCTCGCCCCACGCATGGCCTGGGTCCTTTCCTTTATGGTTCCGAAACATCACCAGTTTCTCGCCCCACGCATGGCCTGGGTCCTTTCCTTTATGGTTCCGAACATCATCAGTCTCTCGCCCCACGCATGGCCTGGGTCCTTTCCTTTATGGTTCCGAAACATCACCAGTTTCTCGCCCCACGCATGGCCTGGGTCCTTTCCTTTATGGTTCCGAAACATCACCAGTTTCTCGCCCCACGCATGGCCTGGGTCCTTTCCTTTATGGTTCCGAAACATCACCAGTTTCTCGCCCCACGCATGGCCTGGGTCCTTTCCTTTATGGTTCCGAAACATCACCAGTTTCTCGCCCCACGCATATTGATGGGTAAGGTAGCGCAGATATTATTGACCTTGGGTCTAGTTCTAGGTCTTATTTCATGAGTCGTTAAAATGGTTAAAGTTTAATATCAACTCCGGTCTACTCAGGGACCTAAGCTAGTCCCAGTCCACCGCGATTCCTTAAGCACCCTCTGCTTGATGTTCCACTCTTAGTCGCTGACAAAAAAGCTTTCCGTGGAAAGTATGCTTAAATCAACTCAAATGTTGCAGTTTGAATCTGTTTGACGTTTCATAGCAGACCTTTTCTCTTGTAGCTAAACTGTTCCACGACAGCACCGCCTACTTTTGCTGATAAGATCCATATGTTACTGCGCCGGCAAGGCGAGGAGGTACAACTGGAGCTGCTGTTTACAGTTCTGTCAAAAACAGAGGTATTAGAGAGGTTCAGAGTTTGATCCGAGTACGAGAACGTGAACAAGGTGTCAATTCGATGACGGATGTCCTGTTGACTGTTATCAATGCAATGAAAGAGCGTGTGTTCAATGCCTGGCCGGGAATGCCTTTCAGAAACAATAATACAAAATAATCAACTCGACTCGATGACGTCAACCAACGAAGAATGTCTACAGATCGTTCTCTCGTTCGTGATCTCGGATCAAATCTGAACCTCTCTATTGATGTAGTCACCATCGACGTTCCTTCACGAGCATATTCTGATTTCTTTGTAAGGCATAAGTGTTCTCACTCTTGTTAGATAGCGATGATTGTAACGGTTGGCTCTGATATCAAGTTGGCTTAGAACTGAAATGTTGTCTAGTCCACAGCTCTCCCCTTGCGTTCCTCAAAATGTTGTCTAGTCCACAGCTCTCCCATTGCGTTCCTCAATGTTTTTTTCGATATAACTAATTTGATTTCCCTTTTCTGTTACAATTGGTATTTTGGAGATCTTGTACAAAAAATATGTTGTTGATTATCAGAAAACCTCTGAAACTCATCAGAAACCCTGCCTCCTCCCGAAGATCTTACACTATAGTCTTGAAGCTTGTCAATAAATGGCATTATTCGTAATGGTCATAGTTGTAATACGACCACGCGGAGGGAGACATGTATCTGGCGGATAGTGCAATGGTAAACTCTGATGAGAACCCTGGTGAATGTATCAGAGAGGCTACTGTGTGAAAACAAACCATTATATTTGAAAACCACTAACAGTTATTTCAGACAATGGTTCAATTTAATTTCAGTCTGCTTTGAAAAACATCAAACACTGCTACAAAAAGACATTCCTCAATGACCTTGTGTGGGATGCCATGAGTGACGTCAGGAACCATACGGTCAAGGCCATTCTGGTCAAAGTGCTCGGGCGGTCATGACGTCAGAGGTTGGTCAGTCGTGTGTCAAACAGCGGTACTATTATCAGTACGATGAAAGACGGTTCCTCAGACGATGGAATGGATGCTGTCGTATTAGCGGTGACACTTTGAAAGGTTGCTCGATATACTGACATGAGAGTCTCTCGTGGCCACATTCATGGTTATTTACGGTAGACAAGAATGTGCCCAGTTGCTCAATAGGCATTTAATGCGTGGTAACGTTGGCCTCAAGTCAAAACCTACTACTGTAAATGAAATCTATTGAAGGAGATACTGTTCTGTTGAACTAAAGTTGATATTTGTATCCTGATCGAGCTACTGGACCCTGGAGTATAGCTGATACAAGAGGCTGCCCGCAGACAAGCAATGGCTGACAAGCTCATCAGAGCGACAAATATCGTGGGCCTCTGTGATAAAAAGCACATGTCTGCAGCATGCTTCAAATATTGAAGTGCAACCAATGCGACATCTATGTTAAACCTACGGAACCGAATTGTTGTCTCATCCTTCCATACATGTATAGCATTTTGATAAATCTTTCATTGGTGACTTCACTTCTGACATGTGCACATATCGGATAAATGTTTGTTAATCCAACAACGCTGGGATGTTGTTGTGCACTTTCAACGACGCTTCTTATGGAACAAATAGCTCCAGGCAGCGTTCGTCTCAGTGTATATACGGGTCAAAGCATTGCTGACCATCGCTGTGTGGAGGTCAGTCGTCTCACTCTGATGTTGGAAAGCGACTACGCTAATATTGATAATATGACGTCATTGACAACTGAGTGACGTTGCCATTGTTTATAAGACAGTATCAAGTACATTGTATACATGTCCGCGCAAAAAGAGCACTTGAATGCGGACCAAGACTTACTGATTTCACTCTATATTTGTAACAAGAATTGTTTATAGTTAAAATCTCTAAAATATATTGTTTTATGGGAATGAAATGAATATCAGTCTGCGGCGAAGAAGTATCGACGTTTTGATTTACCTTTCTACAGGAACCGCCTGATTTGATGGAAACATAGTTCTCATCGTCTTGAGAAGAGGCGCCTGGAAGTGACGACGGAAGTGATCCATTCCATTCCACCTGTCAGCTTTATTCTACAAATTTCAATTTCAATTTGTAATCGGTTTATGGCACAGGCTGTCCGTGGTTCCATTCAATTCTGAGGGCTATGTCAGTGGTATGTTTAGCAAACGAACGCCTCCCGAACTCGATTGCACTCGATTTTACTCTAGCAGTTGGTTTCCCCTCTGACTGTATTTGTCGGAGAAGACCAAGGTCTCCGGAGGGAATGAAACTGCCGAGAAAACAATCGATTAACTGCCGACTTTCATCCTGCAGGAAAAGGTGATATATGACGAAGGATGACTCCCCTACATGAACTAGTGCAACCCATTTACTCGCAAGCCCCAATAGTAGGTGAACAAACATGATGGTCGAGAGTAGGCCAAGCCAGTCACCAACCTGATAAATCAAGTTGAAGATATCAATATTGGTCAAATGACTAAAGAAATCAGTCAGTTGAAAAATTACTTGTATCTACTAAGTGAGAGGATACCAGGGGCTGAACTGCCTTCTTGCCGACTGTCTCATGTGGCCTGTCATTGTTTACCAATCAAACTCTGTATGAATCAACCCATTATTGTTTTCTTGGTGCGGAGAATGGTGGATTCGTCCCATGGACATTCAATGATATCGCACATTTCCAGAAGCCTGTCGCTAAAGTGCGCCGTAAACGAGCGATTTTTGTCGCTGCGACCTTCGATCTGCGATCATGATCGCAAGCGACTGAAATCGCTCGCTTGCGGTGGTCATCGAAAGTGCTCGCGAAAATAATTAATGATCACAGCGGCCGGCGATCATTACCGGTTTTACTCGCATATTAGAGACCTTTTCGTCGGACCTAGTAGCTGTATTATAATCACTGGTCTCGGCGACAAAGATCACTTGTTCGCAAGGCGCTTTAGGTCCTGCGACGGAGGCTGCCAACAGGATCGCAGGTCGCTGTCATGAAAACCTCCAGGAGGTCGTTTCCGGGCCTTTAGGCTCATATGATGTTTGGACGTTTAGACGATGCCGCTCTGAATGGTCATACCTGGCATCGGATGATTTTCAGAAACGCTTCTCGGAACTGCCTCCCACTGATACAATATAGAAGAAAGTTGATGCAATAATTAGCTGCAAGCATAAAACCAAAAACAAAACTTGACGCCGTAAAAGTCCAAGGAATATAAGTCCCCGGGAGCAACTTGCTGTAAACAAAATAAAAGTTGCTGGGGAAGAGAAGAAGGAGAAAGGTTAAACTGACGACCACGAGCATTCGGGTGATATCATTGAGCTGTTTGGAATCAGCATCAAGACTCTGCCCGGGAGTCTGTAACTTTATGCGCATGTTCTGATTTCGTCGGACATTGTAGAGTATGGTGATGTTACAGAGAAGTATGCCAACGAAAGGAATGGAAAATCCAACCACTGGATCCAATATATACGCCTGCACAGAAATGAAATCATAGGTCATTCTAACACCGAACGGACCACACAAAAGGAACTCGCTGTTCAAACCATAACCGACTAACTTTGGTAAACTTATGCCGAACAGGGGAAGGGACACAGCAAGCAGAGATAGTGAGGTATATTTCTTGGTGCATAGATATCTTGCCTTCAGCGGAAAGGAAACACATATCCAACGCTCAATCGTAAGCAACAGCACAGTCCAATGAGAGAAATATGGGAAGAATTGGCCGGAAAATGTAAGGAATTTGCAAGCAAAATCCGAGCGGGTTGTTACCGAAATCAAAAAGAGCGACTCTAGATTTCCGATTAAATAAACTGTATGGAGAACTGCTAGATCTGCTAAGCTCAGAGTAACGAGGAGTATTCGAGTCGACACTTTGCCAACCTTGCCTTTCACGAGTACAATTATTGTCATTAGATTCATCAGGGTCCCTAAGGTTATCGCAATCGGTTCTAGCTTGGTGATAACATCACGGAGCTCTGTGACACTCTCTGGTATGGCAAGTAGGCCAATTTTGGACCAGTCAATGAGAAATGGAGCCAAAGTGACGTCATCTGAGGTTGTAGTCGACGTCATCTCTGGTTCGTTTGTATCAAACAGTCACTGAGAACGAACGTAAACGAGTTCTACTAATAATTAGATATACTGTGATACTCACTCGTTTTCTGTTCGTTAGCGACACGAACTCGGGGAAAAGGATAGCATTGCCTGGGAATCCTGCCTCGAACGAAGGATTACCCTCGGCAAATGCGGTACCGATTTTCCAGGGCGATGTTTACTTTAGTACATGTAGCTCTTGCCGGTATCATTACTCATCGGATCCGACGTAGGGACTTCATTCAGGCGGTCCGCATATCATTCGGTACGGCCGCATGTCGGGGCCAGGAGCTGTGTAGCTTCTTGTGTCTTTCGCGCTCAGTACGGCTGATTCGAGCAGTCCGAGTAGCCCCTAGTATCTCTCACGACACCTCAGCTTACATCAACACCAATACTGTGAATATTTGCTGGACGCTGATGAGGACGCTCTGTCTGTTCTAAATCCTCGAATCCTGGTTGATCAGCATTCGGGCGGATTTCCTTGGAACAGGAATATTGAGGGTTGACTGAATCCAATAACAAACCATACATTCGTACATGTGTGTTACATCTGGTGTTCCGAATGGTGTCCTGTGTGACCAAGATTTGGTTGGATTGCCGTGAATTATGAATGATCGTTTGCCGAGACAGTTAGATACCGTGCCAACGTACTCAGGAACATAACACCAATGATAAAATAAACTCAGCATTCGTACTCAATCGTAACAGCCGTCTCCTGTTTCGAGTTGTTTAGCGCCGTCCACGCGTTCTTCGATCTGTCAACAGAGCCTCGGGGCAGGTGTTTTATTTCGTTTTTAACAACGTGAGAGATGTTTCTTTAGCCAATGACGCAGCTATACTTGTGTAAACCACCACAAGAAGTGATGTAAAACATTTACAGAACAACTGTACATTATTTCTCATAATCATTCTGCAGAATTATTTCGAATAAAGTTAAACGTTATAATGACATGTGAAAGGCCTAGTGACAGCCGTGGTGACGAGAAAACTTATTTGTGACCATTGACTGCTACAAAGTTAGTCCAGTCTCTGTCTCGACGTTTACAATGAGTATAGACCACCGCAGTGCGAAAAAATTATCGATCAGCGCAGACATAGTTCAATGCGGACACAAAGTTACGTAATAACAGACTTAGATAATGGCACCGTGAAAGTGATCATTTGTGATCGGGATTGGCCGGTGTAGAAGTTTGTCGTTTAGGTTGTCTGTGTAGTTTCAAGGCACGGACTTCGAGGCACAGCAGTGCAGGCAGTTCTGATGTGTGTAATGTGTTCGTCCGGGCGAAAGTCATGGTTTGTTGTGTTATTTCCATATTTCACTTGTGAGATTTGCCGTGTGCAGTGTAGGGAGGTGAGTAGGACACTGAAGAGTACAAGGTAATTCTGACTGAATATATTCGAGTTAAACCGATCCAAGGGCGTCTCTAGACCATATTCTCAGAAAGCTCTATCGGAGCCCGCTCGTATCTGGACCATCGGTCAACTTCGGTCGTGTCGCCCAGCTGTCGGCAACCCAAGCTGTACATGCTGTCGTAGCATCAAACGGAATATCTGAAACGATATTGAGAAACGGTATGGGAACGGCCCGGGTGACCCTAGAGTACATTCAAGTTGTATATATGTATTACAAAGAGAATGGCTAACGGTTACAAACACACTTTTCCAATTTATTTCAGAGTAGATGTCATCGGCAAAGCAGTCAGCGGCCTCGACCAAGAGACAGGACAGAGATATTGATTGAGATCAGCACGCAGGAAGTGAGGCTTTCCGGGCCCCGTTCGTTCATAAATTTAAAAACTGACGTCGAATTTGAAAATACCTAATTGGGTAAATATTCACTGAATGTTGATTTCAACGAATTCGGTTGTGAAGACAGATACAGAGACTACTACTATGAATACCCCAAGTTTCAGCCAATTTACATGGATGATAACTGTACGGTACATTGTGTATTTCTCTTGTCCTCAGCCACCAGTATCATGATGAACGGCCTACCCATTTTTGTCTTTCAAGGGCGACCCTTTTGTTTGTAACTCTTGTGGACTGGAGACATTCTGATAATCTTGTGAAATGGAGACGTCGTGACGAGCTATTCATCTTTCAAAGGAGAACTTATTTTCAGTGGAGAACCGTTTGTTTCTAACTCTTGTGGACTGGAGACATTCTGATAATCTTGTGAAATGGAGACGTCGTGACGAGCTATTCATCTTTCAAAGGAGAACTTATTTTCAGTGGAGAACCGTTTGTTTCTAACTCTTGTGGACTGGAGACATTCTGATAATCTTGTGAAATGGAGATGTCGTGACGAACTGTTCATCCTTCAAAGGAGAACTTATTTTCAACACTGTGAAACATTGGCGAACATTATTTTCAGTGGAGAACCGTTTGTTTCTAACTCTTGTGGACTGGAGACATTCTGATAATCTTGTGAAATGGAGATGTCGTGACGAACTGTTCATCTTTCAAAGGAGAACTTATTTTCAACACCTGTGAAACATTGGCGAACATTATTTTCAGTGGAGAACCGTTTGTTTCTAACTCTTGTGGACTGGAGACATTCTGATAATCTTGTGAAATGGAGATGTCGTTTTCCACTGAATTCAAACCTGTGGGATGAATAACGAATTTAAAAGGAGGACTTTTACGAACCTCGTGGCATGGACAAGAGTCAAGGCAAGAATAAGTAAGTAGTTTCATTCTTCTTTTCGGGACATTTCATCAGTTCTCGTCATTGAAATCGCACGTCCGTCTTTTGTATTTCAGACCGTGGAATGTCCCTTGTGTATTTTTAAATCGACCCTCTCTCACACCAGGCTCCTCGCATGTGCGGATCGAGAGTGTCCTTAACATGTTATTCTATTGTTTGGCTCCAGAATTATGGACGGGAAAACATGGCAGTTCCATCTTTTTTCCCGCCGTACTTGAACAATTTGTATCAATATCAGAGTCCTATAACATGATTAAGTTTAAACAGATTGCTGATTTTGAGTTAGAAAATGATCATAATTTGCTCTTTGTGCCAAATGTGGCGCTGGGAACCTTGGTGTGACCGGGCCTACATCCATCCCCTTCACGTAGGCTTATCAAAGGGAAGGCATTATTTATACCTGCACTCCGCGTTGTGATGACCCCGAGGGTATTGACATGGCTTACACTTCTTCATGGCCTTGATGCTGTTGGAGGTGAAAAGTGGTATGAAGCCATAGGAGTCAGGATGGTGGTATATTGCACTCACCTTTTTGGCTCACCTGTGAGCCTTTACCATCACGCAGCGTCCGTCGTCGTCCGTCGTCGTTAGACATGGGTGGCACGTTTTGTTACCGCTAAAGCCACTGAACTGAAACTTAGTACACATGTACCCCTTGGTGACCACTACTCAGAGACCAAAACGCGGTCTCATATGTTTCACGGTTTGGCCACCAGGGGGCCAAAGGTAAAAAATGAAGAAATGCGTTTTCTCCCTTATTTCTGGGCCGAAAAATTTGAAAAAAATATGGTAGGTACTTCTACTAATGGGACATCACATATCCTCCGGGTTTTTGATTTGACCTAATTTTCAAGGTAAGATAGGTCAAAGTTCGCCGACGGCACCGCTGTTAGTCAATGGTGGCACGTTTTGTAACCGCTGAGGCTATTGAACTCAAACTTGGTACATATATACCCTTGGGTGACCTTTACTCAGAGACTAAATCGTGGCGTCATACGATTTACGGTTTGGCCAATAGGGGGCCAAAGGGAAGCAAACAGTCACTGAAGAAACAACTGATTACCACACCAAATTAGACCTTGTATTTACAAATGCACATCATGTGCACCATACAGGGATCATTGACAATTGCTGGTCTGACCATAAAATGATATATACAGCTTTACCAATGTCAGAATCACTGACTCCATAGCCTCCCCTTTGACACAGGTGAGCACATGGTCCCTGGAACATTTCATTATATTGTATTGTATTGTAGATATAAATGTATTGCATTCTTGATATTTGACATTGGGCGCCGTGGAGCGTCTCCCTCGTGATCGAGAGGTCGATGGTTCGACTCCCGACCCAAGTCACTGTTAAGTTCTCCTGCTAAAGAGATGACTAGCATGACTGGTCGAGTTCAATGAGTACTTTGTAGTTGCTCTTTGAATCCCCAGGAACTTTTCTGGGAGACTGGGATGATCCCGAAAAGTTTATTTTTATTTTTGTTTTTATCCTATCATTATTGTTCTTATCAAATTATGTATGTTACTTTGTACTTTGAATTGTATAAAATGATATTGACTATGGGGATGAAAATGCCTTCCCTTTTCATATAAACGTGCGCAATCATAACAGTTTGACCGCAGTACCGAGATTCCCGAAGGGGGGGGGGGGGGGGGGGGTAGGCCGATTTCTCTGCACATCCCAGCACACCAGGGGCGGATTCAGAGCATGTATTACTCGGGGACTGTTTTTGGAATTGATGCACGTACAGCTTATACGCCATCAAGTCAGAATACACGACAGTTGGTTGCACATTTGAAAACAGAACTTTAATTCGGGAAGATTTTGTTCGCCCCCTGTAGCAGAGTCATCAGTCGTGTGAGAGTGATCGGTGACCACGGATTTTAAGTGACACCTTTAGGCCACGATTGACAATCTGCTCGAACCAAAGAAGAGTTCGATTCATTCAAAGAGACCTTTTCCGCCTCTGGACCCGCATATCTGTTTTTCAAGGCTGAGTGAAATATTTCATTTTGAAAATCATACATGTACCTCCCAAGTTCAGGGTGGGTGGGGGAATATTTAGCGCAGCCTTGCCCACTGTTGTATTATCATGTGCATGATGTGATTGTGTTTTTGAGTGGAAGATCTCAAATGAGGAGCCATGCCTTAGGAGGCTGCTTGCAGAAACCAGTGGTAGACACATTGGCATATAACGGTACACAAGCCAAGTCATAAGTATACAGGGTGATTCTTAAAGCTGACATGCATGCATAAAAGTCCTAACGGCCAAGTTAGAAAACACAAACACCCGACCACCAAACGACCGACTGCACTTGAAACATGATAGACACCCAGTGACTGGTCTCACTTGACTGTACAAACAATGAGTTCATTGACGAGACAGGTCACAGAGACGCTCTCGTGAAAAGAAAAAGAAGATTTGTCGAGCGGGTTCGAACTCGGAACCGTCGCCTCTTGATCATTACCGTCTTGCCCACTATGCCATGAAGCCGTTGTTGGAAATGAACATATTTTTCTCAGTTTTTCATAACACGTACATCTAGACAGAATGACGTCTTTTGTCCCATTTTCAGTTTCAAAGTAGCGCTTAGAATTTGTCCTTCTACATTTGTGGGCAAAGTGAATTCATAAGATATATAATCAAGAGATGAACATGACACCCTCTGATGATTATAAGAGCATGCAGCTATTTTTCGAGTTTTAAAGATGCAAAACAATTTCCCGCCTTGCTAGTATTAAAACCATGCGTGTATTGAGGAACTGTCTGATGAGGTGGCATTCGATTTCAAACGAACGATCGGGCGAGGTCGCAAATGGCCACTCATAGTAAGATATGTCTTCCTGAAAACATATACCTTCAAAAGTACGAGTATTGCGATCGAAAGAAACTGATGGATAAAATATTTTTGATTGTGTTGTGAGTTTGCAAATAGTCTCTGCCTCATCCACATATCTGGGAGCTTCCACTAGTATTACATGTACTTTTCTACGTTTCACCATAGAGGGTTTGTATAAAATATTGGTGTAGACTATGACACCAAGGATTTGTACAGACACTTTATGGTGAAATGGGTCACGTGGCGCTGGTTGCATGGCGGCTGGTGATGAAGGAAGGAAGGAAGGATGTCACGACATGGAATCATTGCTAAATATCTGATGAATCGGATGGGTTCAATCGCACAAGTAAAACACCATTTCCACATCTCTTGATCTGTACAAAGCTAAACATTCCAGTTTTATCAGAGGCACAGACAATGAACGAATCAAATCACGAGTGACTGGTCTCGATTCACCGATTACAGCTGTTTTGAAATGATCAGATATTTAGCAGTGTGTAGTGTAAGTATTAAACCAGCGTCTTGTGATCAGCAGAATCTAGTTCTGGGCTGTCATTTCGTGAATCTGACATTACAGAATTAGGTTCTGCTTCTTTTAAAGGAGGAGTAGCGAGGGATGATGCCGGACTGTCAATAAAGTAGTAACACCGTTCTTGTATAGGGGGCAGTTTTGCGATGTATCAGAAATGGTAAGGTCTATGTTCGCTTTTGCAATGTGTATCTGTAGCAGCCTCTATTGAGAAACTTAGATTCGTGTTGGCCCGGCATCAGCTCCAGCTACGTCGCCTTTAATTTCAGGTAGGCAAGGACTCCACCTTCCCAAGGAAAAGACTACAGGTGCTGGAACCAGCAGCAACCACACGAGGGAAGAGGCGAACCAGGATTACTTTCAACCTTGGTCATAGCCTCTATGTCACGTGAGGAACGAGTCTTATCAGGAATGAACCTGTGACTCACCTCTATATCATGTGAGGAATGAGTCTTATCAGGAATGAACCTGTAACTCGCCTCTATATCACGTGAGGAATGCTGAGTCTGATCAGGAATGAACCTGTGACTCGCCTCTATATCACGTGAGGAATGCCGAGTCTTATCAGAAATCTTGCAGCTTCAATATATTCCATGATGATCCCTAACGATGGTGACTCGCCTCTATATCAAGTGAGGAATGAGTCTTATCAGGAATGAACCTGTGACTCGCCTCTATATCACGTGAGGAATGAGTCTTATCAGGAATGAACCTGTGACTCGCCTCTATATCACGTGAGGAATGCCGAGTCAGCTTCAATATATTCCATGATGATCCCTAACGATGGTGACTCGCCTCTATATCACGTGAGGAATGCCGAGTCAGCTTCAATATATTCCATGATGATCCCTAACGATGGTGACTCGCCTCTATATCACGTGAGGAATGCCGAGTCAGCTTCAATATATTCCATGATGATCCCTAACGATGAGACACTTTGTTAATTGATGAACTGATGAAAGACTATGTCTGCAACACTTTATTTTATTCACTTTCAGTGAAGAATATCAAATATATAAACAACTTGATTTACAAACAGCAAAGAGTGGGTCATAGTTTTACTATTTTCATTTTGCTTACTATTTGGGCAAGATGAAAGACCTGTCATCGATGCTACACTACAACATTATCAACCCAGGTGTAACCACATCTTAACATCTCATTTGTAATGTGAGACCTGTCACATGGAAACCAGGGGCGTGTCGCTCTGAGCTTGGCAGGTTGAGACCGACTGTTTGTTCATTTCACTATTGTCTGCCTTATGAGCACATCAATTTCTTCCATTATCTCCTGGTGTCATTTAGGCTCATCTTCTGTGCGACAAGCGCCTCCTTTTGCTGTGAAGGGTCACATATATTATTCGCCCACAACAATTTTTTAAGATTTAAAATTTTGAAACTTTCAGATTGTAAAAATTAGCACTGAATACCGTATGAATTTCAACAAAGCTCTTGAATGGACAGATATACAAATACATTGTACTCAGAATATATTCATGGGAGCAGCATTAGGCATTCATGGGAGCAGCATTAGGCATTCATGGGAGCAGCATTAGGTATTCATGGGAGCAGCATTAGGCATTGTGTATCAGATCACTTCTACAGCATAACCCTTTAGTTGTTCAGACACAGTTACTTTGGATTGCTACTGTTACCTGGATTCATACAATTTATTGATAACAATGATTATTCAAAGTCACATATGAAAGGCTGCGTTTTTTATAAATTACCTAATCACTTCAAACGTAGATTCAATGTTTTAATCCATACTTGATGACATGTATATACAGCCGGAAGCACATACTGTTCAATGTTGAAACATTCAGCTACAATAGGGCCATGAGACTACTCGGCTTGGCAGCACTGAACACATTTGAACCATATCGGTCTATAGCTATTATTGTCAATTTACAAAGACAACTACAACTCACATGAGAACAAAGAATACAATAATCACAGCCTGAAGCTATCGTAGCACCGGGCGCACCGCCACCAGACATGCATTTGTTTCTGGTGTGTTGAAATATCTCTCAGATGTGTTAGCTACACATGGTCAATTGGCATGTGGCATATCAACCATATGTTACTTAGTCTAGTGGACTGTAAACCAATGATATCTCACTCAATTCATGCCGAGTATCGGTACTCTTAACATATCATGTGGCATATCGACCATATGTTACTTAGTCTAGTGGACTGTAAACCAATGATATCTCACTCAAGTCATGCCGAGTATCAGTACTCTTAACATATCATGTGGCATATCGACCATATGTTACTTAGTCTAGTGGACTGTGAACCAATAATATCTCACTCAAGTTACGCCGAGTATCAGTACTCTTAACATATCATGTGGCATATCAACCATATGTTACTTAGTCTAGTGGACTGTAAACCAATGATATCTCACTCAAGTCATGCCGAGTATCGGTACTCTTAACATATCATGTGGCAGGTAACATAAACTCTTTGAAGTCTTAAAATCCTTTCTAAGAGATCAGTGAGCAGGCTATGTTGCCACCAAAATGGCCTTGGTGGCTTGCTCCTCATGCCCCCTGAAACCACACGCTTGCTCCTCATACCCCCTGAAACCACATGCCTGTTAAGTTGACTGTATGCTCTTGCTCCTCATGCCCCCTGAAACCACATGCCTGTTAAGTTGACTGTATGCTCTTGCTCATCATGCCCCCTGAAACCACATGCCTGTTAAGTTGACTGTATGCTCTTGCTCCTCATGCCCCCTGAAACCACATGCCTGTTAAGTTGACTGTATGCTCTTGCTCCTCATGCCCCCTGAAACCACATGCCTGTTAAGTTGACTGTATGCTCTTGCTCCTCATGCCCCCTGAAACCACATGCCTGTTAAGTTGACTGTATGCTCTTGCTCATCATGCCCCCTGAAACCACATGCCTGTTAAGTTGAGTGTATGCTCTTGCTCATCATGCCCCCTGAAACCACATGCCTGTTAAGTTGACTGTATGCTCTTGCTCATCATGCCCCCTGAAACCACATGCCTGTTAAGTTGACTGTATGCTCTCTCTCTGAGGGAGGACAAAACCTGGAGCTAACTGCCTTACTACAAATTGTTCAATTCCTCCAACAACTGCTCCGTTTCTTGTTCAGAGATGTTTGGATCTTCTAACTTCTTCTCGATCTCATCTCTCTTCTTCTCAACTTCCTTCAACCCCTCTTCCTTAGACTTGTGTACTTGTTCCTCCTTTCCTAAAGCTAGCGAACGCTCCTCATCCAACTTCTTATCCCGACTCACACGAGACATCAGATGCCTCCTGAAGAGGTCCGTCATCTTACTAACAAAGTCTTCGCTATTTGGATCATAAGAACATCCTTGCATTAGACCCTGAACGTAAAAGTCCAAGTCTGGCAGATATGACTTGTAGTCAGCATCATCTCTCAAAGCAAACACCTCCCCAGTCCGACTATCTTGAAGAATTTTAAAGATTTCAAGGGGATGTGCTCCCAGGTTTTTCAATTTGGGGAAATGACTTGTAACTAGGAGTAATTTCACGGATGCTAATTGCAGTGCAGCTTCTAGCCTCGCCTGTGGAACACCATATGAATGAAAGTCATCAAGGATGTGAACTCTCACTACCTCAATGGTGCCATCCTCCAAGCGGAACTTTCTCATTTCCTTGGTCAACTTGTCACGAAGTGCCTTGGCCTTCTCTTGGTCCTCATAGTCGTGGTAGATGAGGAAGTCTGAGTTGGACTTTTGCAACTCAAGAGGGAGAGCAGCAGAAATTGAGACATGAAGGTTGTCATCTTTCCCTGTTGCAGCAGTATGGCTCGCTTCTGAAAATACACATGGCCAAAATAAGCACTTCTTCTGAGGACAAATTCCAGGCAAAATATGAGACGAATATTCAGTAAATGTTTATACAGCAAAAGGTCTCTGTTAAAAATTCTATATAGATTGTATAAAGAATCGTATTCAAAATGGTGATACGACCTCCTAGGCCCAAGCAACAGCTGGTTTCTCTGATGATGTGAAGTTTGGTTTGAGATGGTGAGGTTCGTTCCATTGATTCTCTGCAGGCCTTAGAAGGAAGGATCCACTAAAGGAGACGTGCATTTGTTTGGTGCTTTAAACAAGGAGCGACAGTACTTCTTTCACATTGCTTGCCAAGCAGTGATTTGATTGATGATGATCTGCAGCTTGAAATGTACTTACGGGCCATTTCAACACGAGGAGGTACAGCACAGACATTAGAATCACGACAGTCTCCATCACCAGCACTATCATGGTTTTCCTGGTTGGTTTCAACCACTGAAAATACAATTTACTATACAATTATAAACAACTGTTAAAAACTAATCATTTATATTGAGGCAATGATATCATAACTACCAGTATTAAAATGACGGAGGGAAACATTTGTGGCACAGAGCCAACATGAAAAGTCACCAATACGTGAGTTTCGGAATGAAACACTATAACAGGCCATATTGTCCGCGTGTTCATCAGGCCATATTGTCCGCGTGTTCATCAGGCCATATTGTCCGCGTGTTCATCAGGCCATATTGTCCGCGTGTTCATCAGGCCATATTGTCCGCGTGTTCATCAGGCCATATTGTCCGCGTGTTCATCAGGCCATATTGTCCGCGTGTTCATCAGGCCATATTGTCCGCGTGTTCATCAGGCCATATCTCGGCTGACTCATCAGTGCCAGACTTATGAACAGGAAATGAGAAGGTTCATTTTCAATGCCCAAGAAAATGTAAAATGTCGGCCGAATCAGTGGTTGTGTGAAATCCCACTCAGCACTGTTCACTCTTATTAAAGAAACATGTTATCATCAAATCCAACCAGATCCTGTCACCTAAATGTGCAGATCAGTCACCTGCAGACCACTTATTCGACTCACTGCCTACTGACTATAGTCCATCTTTAAGGTGAAGTAACACGATTTAGGACTGGCAGTGGCCATTACTTATGCCACAGATGGCGTGTAGACTTAAAAACCCACTTCCACTCAATCCCTATCAGAATCCTTCCACCGAATCCCTGTCAGAATCGAAATTTTAAAATAACAATGTGTCGGGCATCATGACATCCATTGAACATTCACTCTGAAAGAACAGTCCTAACCCAACAGTCATGAACAAACGATACCTACTGGCACTCAAAGATAATACTTTTTTAAGCTCCTTCCAGCGGGAACGATTCTCTGAAAAAGAGAAATGAACTTTGAGCATATTAAATTGAACCAAAAACTTATAAATAAAAAATTACATACTTAAATGCCTACGCGGTTTGTTAAAACTTTTGAATTTGTAATTGAATTTAAAAATGTCCAATTGCAGAAAAACGTACTAAATAGAAATGTCAACATTGCCGTTATGTAGACTGACAAATACTATGAATACCAAGTTTAAACAAATTTGTATTCACAATAACTGCACTACGGCATTGTGTATGAGTGGATTTCTATTTAACTGGACCACAAGTAATTACCAATGGCGTACCCCTTTAAATAGGAGGTAATTTCCTCAGGATGCCAAATTTTTTTCCAACCAGCCTTAAACTTGCATATGACAGGAGACCCACTTGAGCCCCTGGGCCCCAAAGGTTTGTTCCAAGATCTGAGGAATCATCAATACCTGAGATAAACTCAGTCAAATCCTTCTGCATGACTTGTTGTTGGCTCTGAAGCTCAATAGTCAGCTCCTGGTTCTCAGCGAGCTGGATAAAGTAAGTCTGACTGATCCATTTGGTCAAATCCTCTTCCATATCTTGAAGTCGTTTCTGATTCTCCTTTGCGGAGAAAAACTTCTTCACTTTATTGTTTCCGTTCTCTTCAACATCGTTGAAAAGAGCTTCTGCCGTTTTCAACATTTTCTCTAACCCTTTTATGCGATTCTTCATCATGTTTGTTTTGTAGAGGGATGACTCGTCAATAAACTCAATAGTTTCTGTCAAATATGACAACGTATCAACAAACTTGACCAAGTCATCGGTTATCTCATCAAGGGCTGTGATCCGCCTCCAGATTATCTCAAGCAGCTTGACGGCTGGTCCGATCCAGGTCACTGCAGTGCCAACATGGCCCAGCATCTCCACAGAGGTTTTCCCAATCATCTTCAGGGTGTTTCCCGTACCAGATGCCACCCTGCTGATGGAGGGCTCGTTGTCAACGATTAAGTTCAGCATAGACTTAAACCACTGACGAACCTAAAAACATAATGGAGGCTAATTTCAGTATATAGATAAAGATCCATAGTGCTGCCATAACACATAACTAACCAGATTCCCAGCTATTTAAACGCAAATTAATGAGTCTTACTTCTGGGTATGCATGGCTGACCTCGACCACAAAAATTTTCATTGCGAAATTTGCGAAATAATTTCAGGACCATATACAAATATACAATATCAATATACCAATATACAAAATCAACTTGCAATGTGTTCCTAGGAGGACCAAAGGAAACACCAAAGACAGTCTTACTTGTTCCTAGCCTAGTTTTTAGATGGAACAGGAGAAGCCGGCTGGTTTTGGAGGTACGGTGCCTAAAGGGTTAAGTGTTTCAGCAGGCAGCATTAAATTGATACTAGGACCATGAAGACACTTTGGCTTGGGACAAGGGCTCAACTTGATTAGATATTTCATCTTTGGCAGTAACAGGAATGGAGATGAATCTTATACCCAAGAATCATTTACGGTAATGAATTCAAAGCCCCCCCCCCCCCGCTGTTATCTCACCATGTCTTGCAGCATCAGTTCAACCAATGTTGTCTTTTAACCTACCAGAACACAGTATTTTCATTTATACATATAACAACTTACGTTATTTGGATTAAGTTGCAGGATTTCTTCACGCACTTGCATCTTGATGTCCTCTCTAGCAGGGGCCTGATTTGACTCATTCAGTTTTGAACGATATTGAACCTCTAAGTCTGCGAGCATGTTCACTGCCTTTTGGAATTGATGGAACGTCAGGCAGCCAGTACTGAAAGTATAAATATATCTATACCACCCTGACTGTCTACTCTAGAGGATTCATTAGACAACTCTTTTTACCACAAAATATACACAACGTTAAAGATGTCAGTGGTGTGTGTGGCGTGTTAACACTAACGCCTACAGAGCAGGGGTAACTACCTGGAAGCCAGGCTTCATGTGGACCTACACGGTTCCTTGGTAAAAGTGTTTGCTTTGTTGCCAACCTCTCCCCCTCTTGATCTTTCCCAGGCAAGGCAGTTCATGGCAGAACTCAGTCTCTGACAAAATGTTTTCATCAGGCGAACATGACAAGGTTAATTACTGATGTTTTGACATCTAGCTTGCGTTGTGTTCTCGAGACTCACCCATCAGTAGATTGTTTATCAAATACAGCCAACCTATCATCTCTCTTGATGTTACCAAGACATGGGATATCGCATGATATGTGTTTAAACGACCGGAATTCCATGAAATCGGTATATTTCTGTAAATAATTGGATACAAAATTTACATGAAAACTCTTTCTGTCTCTTATACAACAAAAGAAGAGAATTCTTCACACTTTGGTTGTTCCTGTCTCACAGATATCATTTTGATACCAACTGCAATGACGCATGTCCTATTATGTTATAAAAGCAAGCACATTGTGAACTGTCCCATCTACCTTTTGAACTCTATTGAACTTCTTGTTGTAGGTTTCAAACTGTTTGTGAACCTTCTCCTTGTCATCCTCCGACTCTCCTCGCACCTCACGCTCTGATGTGATAGGCATCTTTACTCACTGAATAAAAGATAAAAGATTATAATGGCAGTGCATGCCTGAATTAAATGAAACGAGTGTTGTGCCCGGGTGCCAAGTCGCTGAAGACTCTGCATCACTAATGAAACGAGTGTTGTGCCCGGGTGCCAAGTCGCTGAAGACTCTGCATCACTAATGAAACGAGTGTTGTGCCCGGGTGCCAAGTCGCTGAAGACTCTGCATCACTAATGAAACGAGTGTTGTGCCCGGGTGCCAAGTCGCTGAAGACTCTGCATCACTAATGAAACGAGTGTTGTGCCCGGGTGCCAAGTCGCTGAAGACTCTGCATCACTAATGAAACAAGTGTTGTGCCCGGGTGCCAAGTCGCTGAAGACTCTGCATCACTAATGAAACGAGTGTTGTGCCCGGGTGCCAAGTCGCTGAAGACTCTGCATCACTAATGAAACAAGTGTTGTGCCCGGGTGCCAAGTCGCTGAAGACTCTGCATCACTAATGAAACGAGTGTTGTGCCCGGGTGCCAAGTCGCTGAAGACTCTGCATCACTAATAGACTAATAACTTTTAGAAAGCAATGCATGGTGTCACTGCCCAACAGGGCAGCTAACTTTGAAAGTATCTGTGCAATCAGTAGTTACAAGTATTGATCTATACTTGCTATAGTAGTTCCTTAGTTTCTGCAGACCATTCTAATGCCTGAACTTTGAGCCTGATATGATATGTTCACCAGCGTGGATTGATGGATCCATTTAACCAGTTAGTAAGCCCTTAAATGTTGGGGACGGATGAATCAGAGACAAAAACAACCCCTAAGTCGTTGAACTGAAGTCAATGATTTCAGACTGAAATTATCATGGCTACGACTCAAAACTGTCAAACTCAAACCTTCTATCTATGGATTTATGATGTGGGTGAGGTCTTCCTGCCCTGCAAATATTAGGTTCGAGCGAGTTGTTAGGAAAAAGTTCCTGTCTTAAATAATGCCATTATATAGATTTACAGTGTGGTAATGTAACCTACAATTCAGACCAGACCAGACCAGGCCAACAATGGCCCAATATTGAATATTATAAACATTAACAATGAAAGTATTGGCTACACAAGACCCAAAACTGACCAATTGAGACCCAATTTTAAATTTTTCGACGATAAATGTTTTCGCTACTTCTTTAACTTTAAACAGACCTCGATAACGAACCTTTCCTTGCTCCAGATTACCCACAAAAAGCACTGATTTACAGAGAATTAAAAAAGTGGGCTCCAAAAAGTGCTTCCGGATAAAGTTGGGATTCCCAGGGTGTATTTTTAACATCCAATCAGAACGCGGTAACGAATAACTTGATTTGATTTTGTAACGATAGGTGGAGAAGCTGTAGCTCACGAGCTTGTTAGACCCTTCACTCGTTAGACCCTTCACTCGTTATAGAATATTCACCATCAGTGGCAGGATGTAGGGGTCACTGCGCACGGTCGGGTATGCTATGATCGGACGTCTGTACGGATGGGGGATAATCTCATACAGCATACTTGATTACATAGTAAATAGGATTATGTTTTTAAAAATACTTTTTCTTTATTTCCTACCACCATCTGTCATACATGTATATTTTTAATAAATCTTATTTATCTTTGTCTTGAACCCTATCTAACAGATGCTGGAGCATCCATAAGACTTCACCTTGACAATTTCTTTTTATTTCTTTGCGCCAACCATCTAATAGATCCTCTATCATCCATACATCTTAGTCATGTATATTTTTAATAAATCTTATTTATCTTTGGATTGAACCCTATCTAATAGATGCTGGAGCACCCATAGGCATAAGGCTTCACCTTGACAATGTCTCTTAATTTCTCCAACCATCAAATAGATCCTCTATCAACATAAAAGCCTTGACGGTTCAGCGCTAAGAGTGTTTGACTGTGGATCGGCTGGTCACGGGTTCGACTCCCGGTGAATCTGCTGCAGTTTTCTCTTTTTTTCTTCTTCCTTATCTTGTTATCTAATCATCCATGTATTGTACAGATGTCAAAATGTTCATTAGGCCTATTATCATTTTCATACCCCGCACCCAAACTTTTCAAACTGCAGCACAAACTGATTCCGGGTGCTTCATCATTTGCGGCGAGAACCGGAGACCCACTAACCAACCTATTGAGTATAACCCTAACCCAGCATAGTCCAGTTTTAATTAGCAAAGTCTGTATTTTAGATCTACCCGGTGTAACAGTAGATCGTAGTCCGACGTGAGAAAAAAAGCATTTCATCTCCGATATTCTTGGCTGTTGGCACACAATATGGGCCGTGAAAACCGCAAAAAATATGCTAAAACAAACATGGCGTCCAGTACTTTTGCTGGACAATACTAAGATCGTGAAAGTGTTTTAGGAGCTTGAAAACATTTTTAACCATATACACCCTATTATTTCGCGTTGGACGCCACTGGTCGCCACTGGACGCTAAATAGGATGACCCGTCTCGAGCGCCACCCAACGTCTGTTTTGATATACGACCGCGTTCGCCGACGTCCTCTTTCACAAAAACATGCAAGACAAGTTTGCGCGAGCGACGACCGCTTACAAAAACATGTACATATTTTTTGCGGTTTTCACGGCCCATAAAAAAAATGTATATATTTTTTGCGGTTTTCACGGCCCATAACACAAGTACTGTAGGAATCCTTTTGTGTAGCAATGCATTGGGAGACGAGGCCTAACTAGTCGATTGGGGAAGTTCTGATATTATGTGGTAACTCGATAAGGCCTTGACCTACAACGTCAGGTGTGTGCATGGGATTTGACAATGGCTGCCATTCGGGTAAGTGCTTTTATAGTTATACATCAAAATCCTAATGATCCTACCCAAATGTTATCCATTTAATTCAGAGGCAGGAGCGGGCCAAAGCCAGCCTTGAACCCTGTCCTGCCTACAACCATGGAGGTATAAATAAGATTTACCTCCATGCTACAACTTGTACAAGGGGATCATATGGTGCTGAACTTCCAGCGGTATTGCCTCGCATTTGATTTGTTTTTGGCACTGATTCGTCTTCTTCGAATTTGTCTATGCATAATGGATTTCTGTGCCATTTTTCAGAACTATCGCGTCAAGGGGTTAATTTCACCACCTTACACCCCTTATAAGGAAAATGGGTAAGTCAGCCTTCACCTGACAGGTGTGAAAGGAATGGACGTCCTAGGATTGCAGGACTCCATACAATAGCTGTGTATTGTCAACGAATGTGGTTGATGGTTTAGCTCCACAATCTTTGGCAAAGGAACTCGGCGACTCTATTCACTTTAACAAAAGGACCAGACTTAGATTCCGGGGGGGGGGGGGGGACTTGCATTTCTTTTACACCGGGATAAATTAAGATACGCTCGGTGACTTCATCAGAATAATAACACAATTAATGCATTGTCATTGAGAATCTATGAAAGGTAGCGTACATTGTTGTTTATCTATGCCGTCGCGAAGTGACCTTGTCTCGTGGTACAACCGATAAGCTTATAAAAGTTGTAGTATTCAAATAGCCTGTTAGGCTGTTCTTTTAATATCCACATTGTATTACCCTAATGAATATTGTGATAACGTTTTCATATGCATCACATACCGATGAAAATGAAGCTTATCTTATCTTGTCTTATCTTATCTTATCTTAATCGTTAGATCATGACAATGGCAAGACAATCGGATGTCACCACTCTGTTATCTCTGATTGAATATCAAGTCCGAGAGGAACTCGTTGTCTTAAATGCGCTGAATAGACTTTTCCAATGATGGAGTAAGATGCATATAGGCCATGGGACGAGTGGCAAAAATGTGTCTAGAAAAAGGATTCCGTTTGACAAATTAGCGGGCAAATTGAAAACAGTCGTTTTTGGGTAATATGGGGGTGCTGATTTCAAAAATCAATTTTTCTCCCGCGTAAAGTTGCACATTAAGTCAGAAATGAGACCCTTAATAGGGCCTTATGGTCCCAAAGTAGGGGTCAAAAAGTTGATGTCATCGAAGCATGTCAACATGGGATTCAAAATGAAGGTCTATGGGGGTACTTTAACATTGCATAGTTTTTGGCCCCCTTAACAGACCCCCCAGGGAGGGTCAAAAAGGGCAAAAGTGGTTACTTTGACCCTGTCCCACGATCTTCATAGGGACTATAATTATAAATGGATAAAAACTGTTTTATTTGACAGTAATCGTATAGACCTTCAAAATGATACCCATGACCACACTCTCGGGGTAAGGGTTGCCGAGATAGTAATTTTGACCCCTTTTTAGGCTCCAAATTTAAGATCTCGAAAACCTTTTGCCCAAGGGTGTCGTCATGGGTATCTCTGAAAAGGTCTATGTGAGTACTGTCGAATAAAACAGTTTTTATCCACATGCGGTGCCCATGAAGCTCATGGGAGGCGGTCAAAGTTTCCACTTTTGCCCTTTTTGACCCTCCCTGGGGGGTCCCACGGTTCGTTAAGGGGGCCAAACCCATAGACCTTCATTTTGATACCCATGTTGACATGTTTCGATGACATCAACTTTTTGACCCCTTCTTTGGGACCATTAGGCCCTATTAAGGGTCTCATTTCTGACTTAATGTGCAACTTTACACGGGAGAAAAATTGATTTTTGAAATCAGCACCCCCATATTACCCAAAAACGGCTGTTTTCAATTTGCCCGCTAATTTTTCAAACGGAACTTCACATTTTTCACACTCGTCCCATGGCCTAATAGCTACAGAGACCAATAGGCCTACCTTGTTATTTCAGAGATGTGGATCTTGACAAAATAGACGCCTATGTTGACCTGCTCCACAAGAATAAAGTGTTAAATGTCTATGGTGAGTACATGCGACGTTTCGCCATCACTGAGTTTATATAAGACGAATCAGAATCCGGTCTCTACTCAAAGTGTTATTTTCCCGTCACTCAAATATTCCTTCCTGTTTTGTGAGCTGTGAAAATGCTGCGTTCTTCCTCAAGGAATGAGATGACATTAAAGCGGTCTTGATGGTTCTTTATTCCAGTGAACGGCACCACAGGTGAAGGCCCATCTCTATCACTCGAAGAGAGGAAGCAGTCAGCCGTGAGATGGGTGAAAGCGGGCAGAGGAAAGTAGGTGCATAACAAGGCACATCTGAACTTCTGCAGCCATGAATTTTGTCTTGTCTGTCACATGGTTCAAGTTTGCTACCGGGACCGACCGGGTCATTTGGCAATCTCGTACCCGCGGTTTTAACGCTACACCAACCCCTGCAATGGGCTATTGACCGAATAATCTTTGAAAAACAATCCTCATCACACAAAACTTTTTATGTAAGAGAATCGACGCAACTTTTCTTTGTCAGATTAGCCAGTGATTTGTTGTTGCAGGTTAGAGAATGTTATCATCCAGGTCGGATGTACGAGCCTCCCCGAAGCCAAGCAACTTGTAAGTGTGAGGCGACATGACACTGCTTTCACTTTTTGATAACCAAGTTTAAGCTGAATCTACAGTGGAACCTCTGTTAGCGGACAACTCTCTATTAAGGACAACCTCTCTATTAAGGACACTAGTTTTGGTCCCAAATTGGTTGTTTCCATTCAATTTGACTTCTCTAATCAGGATACCTCTCTATTAAGGACAGCACTTGTCAGTCCCGAGGGTGTCCTTATTAGAGAGGTTCTACTGTCACTTGGCTGTCGTCGCTCCGAGCTAACAGTCATACTAAGGGCTTGGTCATGGGGTGGTGACTTGGCTGTCGTCGCTCCGAGCTAACAGTTATACTAAGGGCTTGGTCATGGGGTGGTGACTTGGCTGTCCTCGCCTCTAGTTGCTCCGAGCTAACAGTCATACTAAGGGCTTGGTCATGGGGTGGTGACTTGGCTGTCCTCGCCTCTAGTCGCTCCGAGCTAACAGTTATACTAAGGGCTTGGTCATGGGGTGGTGACTTGGCTGTCCTCGCCTCTAGTCGCTCCGAGCTAACAGTTATACTAAGGGCTTGGTCATGGGGTGGTGACTTAGCTGTCGTTGCTCCGAGCTAACAGTTATACTAAGGGCTTGGTCATGGGGTGGTGACTTGGCTGTCCTCGCCTCTAGTCGCTCCGAGCTAACAGTTATACTAAGGGCTTGGTCATGGGATGGTGACTTGGCTGTCCTCGCCTCTAGTCGCTCCGAGCTAACAGTTACCAACAGTTAACACAAAGATACATGTACATATTTACGTAAGAACCAACTTCTTTTCTCTGGAACCCCCCGGCGGGATCCTCCTGCACGTTGTTTAATACGTTAGGTGGCAATCAAAGAAAAGAATACGAACGGCAGCAGTATTTAATTGTATGATTTTTAACTTCAGGCTGCGCATGCGCAGAGTATCGGAGCATCTGCCATCGCCTGTCTGCCACCATGGTACTACAAAAACATGGCATTAGGTAAGATCTGCTTGTCAGCGAGCCATCGGCTCAAGTGTCTAATTGCGCGGTGACACACGTCCAGGGTCGTTTAATGATGTGACGATAAAATGCTTCTTCTATGAGATGATCGATGTCGCCTGCACATGAACAAGTCGCCGCCAGTGTGCGAAGCTTCCATTTAATCTCGCATCACCTTCATTTCCATTAAACAACCCCATCTCCCTTGACCGAGAACCAGTTGAGTTGATGTTGAGATGGGAACTTTGTTGACTCTTTCAGATGATATTGTTGACTTCTGTGCACAAGTGGCCGCCTGTGCTCCAAACCTACCATTCTTCTACTATCACATTCCCTCCTTCACTGAGGTTAACATCAAGATGGCCGACTTCTTTGAACTTGCGAAGGACAAAATGCCGACATTGGTGGGGACCAAGTTTACAGATCTTGACTTCATGGACGCATCAGCGGTTGCTAACTCTGATAACAAGAGGTTTCAAGTGATGTCAGGGTGGGACCAAGTGAGTTTTTCGCGGCTTTTCATTGGTTTAAATGTTTTTTGATCTCGTTCATTCGCCAGTTATCAAATAATGGTTTAATGTGAAGTCGTGGTTTAATGTAAAGTCGTCTATCTTTATAGGTACTCCAAAGGAAAACAAACTCATGGCAACAACACTTTTTTCAGCTCGCTGACCCTGAACTTGGAATAATCATATGTGTCAAAGTCTCGCATCTGCACTGTCTTAGTCCCGTCGCGTCCGAGTTCAAGCCGCAACCGGTCGAGGGACCGAATCTTTCGAACCTTAACATGATTGATGTTTTGAGAGGTGTCGAAGATTCATAGGCCAGCGCCAGCATGTCATTAAAGTTTCATAGGCCAGCCTCAGCATGTCATTAAAGATTCATAGGCCAGCCCCAGCATGTCATTAAAGTTTCATAGGCCAGCCTTAGCATGTCATTAAAGATTCATAGGCCAGCCCCAGCATGTCATTAAAGTTTCATTGGCCAGCCTCAGCATGTCATTGAAGATTCATAGGCCAGCCCCAGCATGTCATTAAAGTTTCATTGACCAGCCTCAGCATGTCATTAAAGATTCATAGGCCAGCCCCAGCTTGTCATTAAAGTTTCATTGACCAGCCTCAGCATGTCATTAAAGATTCATAGGCCAGCCCCAGCATGTCATTAAAGTTTCATTGACCAGCCTCAGAATGTCATTAAAGATTCATAGGCCAGCCCAAGCATGTCATTACAGTTTCATTGACCAGCCTCAGCCAGTCATTATAGTTTCATTGACCAGCCTCAGCCAGTCATTATAGTTTCATTGACCAGCCTCAGCCAGCCATTACAGTTTCATTGACCAGCCTCAGCCAGTCATTACAGTTTCGTTGACCAGCCTCAGCCAGTCATTATAGTTTCATTGACCAGCCTCAGCCAGTCATTACAGTTTCATTGACCAGCCTCAGCCAGTCATTACAGTTTCGTTGGCCAGCCTCAGGCAGTCATTACAGTTTCGTTGGCCAGCCTCAGCTGGTCGTTACAGTTTCGTGGACCAGCCTCAGCCAGTCATTACAGTTTCGTTGGCCAGCCTCAGCTGGTCATTACAGTTTCATTGACCAGCCTCAGCCAGTCATTATAGTTTCATTGACCAGCCTCAGCCAGTCATTATAGTTTCATTGACCAGCCTCAGCCAGTCATTACAGTTTCATTGACCAGCCTCAGCCAGTCATTATAGTTTCATTGACCAGCCTCAGCCAGTCATTACAGTTTCATTGACCAGCCTCAGCCAGTCATTACAGTTTCGTTGGCCAGCCTCAGGCAGTCATTACAGTTTCGTTGGCCAGCCTCAGCTGGTCGTTACAGTTTCGTGGACCAGCCTCAGCCAGTCATTACAGTTTCGTTGGCCAGCCTCAGCCAGTCATTACAGTTTCGTTGGCCAGCCTCAGCTGGTCATTATAGTTTCATTGACCAGCCTCAGCCAGTCATTACAGTTTCGTTGGCCAGCCTCAGCCAGTCATTATAGTTTCATTGACCAGCCTCAGCCAGTCATTAAAGTTTCGTTGGCCAGCCTCAGCCAGTCATTACAGTTTCATTGACCAGCCTCAGCCAGTCATTACAGTTTCGTTGGCCAGCCTCAGCCAGTCATTATAGTTTCATTGGCCAGCCTCAGCCAGTCATTACAGTTTCGTTGGCCAGCCTCAGCTGGTCATTATAGTTTCATTGACCAGCCTCAGCCAGTCATTACAGTTTCGTTGGCCAGCCTCAGCCAGTCGTTCAGGAGTTTCACATTCTTCTTTAGATGCACATTGCTGCCCTCGGTTACGGCTTAGGTGAAGGCGTGGTTGGGGCGTTTTACAACTTCATGCCCCAGGTAGCGCACCGGCTGATAGCGGCCTTCGAGAGAGGCGACTTGGAGGAGGCGAGGAAAGAACAATTCAGGCTGAACGAGATTGTCCGACTCAACAAGAAATACAGTAAGTTAAAGCAACGGAAGCATCAAAGCGCTGGTTGCGTTTGATGCTGTTTTGTGCCTCATTTTCTGTCGTATGCAGTATCTGCGTGGCTTGGAGAAAGAAGTGCTGAGTTGAAGCCTTTGAAAAGTGAACAACCTTTTATTCTGATATACGACGTAAGGACCACCAGACTTGACAACCTTGTCCGAACCCGTCCAGACTGCAAATGACAACTACATGTGAGATCAGTATTAGTTGAGGTTAATCCTATCTCAGTCTCCAGTTGGTATGGAGTAATCCAGGAGCCTAAACCTGTGTTTCCCTAAACCTTTCGCCAATTCAGCCAAACCCTTTTCTCTCATCAGGCACTGGTTTCATCCTACGAGACTTCATGACCTTCATCGGCCTTGACATTGGACCGCCACGACTACCCCTGCGCCCCCTACCGGCAGAGAAGAGAGTTCTGTTGCAGAAGGAGCTTGAAACGATTGGGTTCTTTGATTGGATAAAAGAATAGGATAAATAGAAATGATGTGAAACGAAGAGAAACACTCGTATCTTAATGATTGCTTCAGTGATTGATGCTATACAATAAAAACATGACGATAACTAAAACACTCAATAAAATGAGCGCGGTGAAGCTAAAGCAACAAGATCGGTTCTATGATGATTGACTGGCAGCGAATACGAAACAGAGATTCGAAAACCTGCAATTTTGTATGAGATTCCTTTTTTCTCGGTGCATAAGACGTTGTTCCAAAAGCAAATCAACATCAATCACAGAAGAGCGACGATCTTCCTGGGTTGTTGGTGCTACTTCTCAAAATGATCTTTTGTTCCAGACGAGAGTTTTAAATAAGCCCCGTGATATTATCAAAACATAACCATCAAGTTTCTTTCTTTTTTCGAATCTGCTTTGGGAGGGGCGTTCTATGTCAGTTCGTTCGTTTCCGTATAGATGGCGATAGTGAAACAATTGGTGGTTTTTGTCAGGAGGAGGGAACCGTGCGGTTTTCACAAGCGCTGGATTGGTTTCAATGTAGGTATTAGCTTGGAAATATTGTAACTAACAAGAGCCTGTAGATCGCGGCCCCCTATATCAACATCCATCAATTTGGGCGGAATTGACCTGTGGTCTCCTTAAGGCGACGACAGTCCAGTGGCTTTCCTCGCATCCGCCCGCATTAATACAAGGCATTGATTAGGATGTAGAGCCTTTATTCTTTGAGCTCCATTCATCAGTTTCTGCCAAGGCCGGACATCCATAGCCCAACATGTACAGTGTTCTACTTGAGACGAACCAATTGTCCGAGATTTCAGCTATATGATGTGGGGTTTGGCGTTGAACAACTTATATGTCAGAGTGCCTCTACCCAATTTCTGGGGAAGGGGGGGGGGGGGGGGTTGCTTTGCTGTCGATTTTCATGAAGCATGTGGTTTCAAAGAAACGAATTGCTCGCTGGCGTTAAACTTCCGCATTCTTTTATTGCCGAATGCATCTATCATTCTAATACAGAACAGTGAAATACATGCAATTATGGAGTCCAATATTGCAACCCTCGAGATAGATATCCTTGTCATCTCGTTTACCCTCCTTCAGCAGGATGTCTCTGAACATTCTCATCCAAATCAAAAGTGCCGAAGGTCGGGAAATGATCCGAGACTTCCCTCCAGCTTTCTAGTTTATACCTGTAAGGACGCCCAGCTAACTGAGACATGACAACACAGGATCCACTGATGTCTGACGTTATCTCATCGAAAGGTGGCGCCACAAGTATGTGGTCGAGTCTGTTCTTGTAGTGAATGGCGGTGTATGTCCACTTGGTGTTCACTTGGTGACGGCAGTCGAGTCTTTGCAGAGAAGGCCTGGAATGGGGGTAAGGTTTGGCTTTAAAGGTGAAAGTGTATTCATCCCCCCATGCAGCCATATATTCCACAACAGTCCATTATTTGGGCTGTGAAAATGTACCCCCTACTCCCAGTTCCTTTAGTAACAGACCGAGATGGACCCTTGACCACTATCTTGGTGGAAACACAGAATAAGTCATTCTGATAAGGAATAACTTGGGACGAGGAGAGATTCGGTGGTGTTTCATTAAAAATCCCATGACTCCCAAAATCTGTCTTTCATATGAGAACGAAGTCACAACCTGTATGCCGGGATCGATAAGACCACTTTAAAGGGGACAACAAACTCCTGTTTTGGTTGGGTTTTCTCGGCCATCGGTGTTCCGACATCGATACCATCTCTCCCTTTACCTTTTTTAACTCGAAGACTTCCCGAATATTGACCTATCAGAAGCCCTGAATCCCGCTTCTTTGCAGGGAACATCATTGAAGGCTTCCGATTCGTCAAAATGACAGGAAGTCTTATCAATTCTACTTGAGGACAGCTGCAAATCAACAACGAGGTCGAGTGTTTGGTCAGTGACCTTCTGATGTGTGGCCTAAACGTTTCCCCACATGTGGCAGCGAGATTATCATGATGACATTTACCAATCTTTGTCGTAGGTGGACGATTGTAAGATTTGATTGTTGAAATCACCCAGGACGATGTTGTACGCCTGGTGGCAAAATGGGTCTTTTTTCATCAGTGCCATGACATGCTGGATGACTCGGGTGACGTCAGCTTTGCCCGCCATGTTGTTTAAGAGGTGCAGATTGAGCAGGCACACGCCCATATCTCGACCTCCATGGGGTTTCGTCTGAATGAAGAGAAGACAATGTCCAATTTCAACAGTATCCCTGGCTTCGAGAAAAGTTGCAGGGTCATCTAAAACACCTGAACGGGAATAAAAGTGTTCCCATGGGAAAAACAACTTACAAAGTGCTGTCAAGATAATTACTCCAATAGAGTAAGGCTCCAGAGACCAATAAACTTAGCTAGCATACTTTGTTCTTCGGAAACCTTCCTTGCTTCATCCCTGACCGGACGATCTAGTTCTTATGATTAGCAGTCGTGACATTCGCGACTAAAAAAGTCCATCAGAATAAACAATGTGTTTGACCGAGCAGCACGCATGTTCAAGTTATTTGAAGCATGAGTTGTCAAAAGCGACGTAAACAAGGACTCACCAATTTGCAAAGAAAACCATGCCTGTATCCGTTCCCTATGTCGACCAGATGTGCTTCTCCAACGATCCGGTAGGGGGCTCTGTATCCACATGCATACTGGTCGGCTACAGCCCATTTATGAGCAGAAAACATGTTTTCGAGATATTCCTTTCTGTCTATATTCTTCTCGTTCATTACCTCCTGTATGGCTACTACATCCATATTATTGATGACACTGGCGTAAACTGCAGCCAGTTCAGTATCCGCGGCAGCTGAAGACAGTTTGAAATACCGTATGTTATAACTGCCGATCTTGCCCAACAACGGAAGTGAGCCGAGAATGGGAAGATGGTCGCTCAGTTGGTTATCTGTTATGACGTTGACACCTTTATGATTCTTCGGAACAAACATCTCCAATGAGGATTTCGAGTCGGGGCTGTAATAGGTCTCCGCCACGTGACCTGGTATGAAGATGCCGTCATATGTGCCGCCGCCTGGCGTCGTGTAAAGGAACCCTTGGCCCTCAGTTATACTATTATAACCTTTTTTATTGACTTCTAGGACTCCTTGAAAATTGATGCCGATGTGGGAGCTGAATAACATAGGAAAGTTATCAATTCATAATCATAAATGAGCATGGAGATCACAGGTATTGTGTGTTGTCAGAGCCTGAACACATGGGCTACAGACACGGGTCACAGACACGGGTCACTTTTATTTCGATTAGTTCAAGTTGGTCCTGACCACATTTAACCAGCTTAATCATATGGGATTTGGAGGTGGTGGCCAATGATGGGAATAACACGGCTCGCCGCCGCTGTTTTATCTTATTTTCGAGCTGTTCCTTTCGACGAAACGACTGATAACTTACAAGAGTTCAGTCCATCGTTCCTTGCTGTTTGCCTTTTGGTCATAATTGAAATCTCCCAGAACGATTTGCGCGCCGAAGTCTCCTCGGTCATCATTTACATCCTTCACCAGCCTGGAGAGTTCCAGGTCACGTGTTGCGGCATCGGCTTTCGACTTTCCCGCCTTCAGGTGAACGTTGTACACGAGTATACCGTGATCTCTCGTGTTTTGTCGGGTGTTTGCTTCGTCGTGTGGCTGCAAAAAAACATCGTGGAAAATGATGCTTGTGCCACCGAGGAGTCAAGTTCTAAGATCAAGTCACCATTCCTATGAGGAAAGCCTTTAGGATGAAATTTATCAATTTTTAAGAATATCGAACCCAACCGAGGTTTCTTCGGGCTCCATCAACTGAGAAATCAATACGCTTACAATATTACACGAGGGAACATATGAATAATACAAATACATAGAACGTGATATCTGAGAGGTCGTCGAAGATTCACCTGATTACTGAAGAAAGAGGATTAAGCTAAGAAAGGACGCGGTTGGTTCGAAATCAATACTGTTTCTTCAATTCAACCTGGTTTTGAAGTGTGGCACATTGGTTGTTCTGGCTAATATGAATACATGTATATCCTTTTAGCTCCATCAAGAAAAGTAAAAACTAGTCTTTATCAACTCTTGGTCACATTTTGCAACAGTTCTCTTGCATTACAAAATGTTAAACTGAATTGATAAAAGATGAATACTGGGAATCATAATTTAATGAAATCGTTCCACTCTTACTTACCAGAAGCAGACACTTTATCCCATATACCTCGTCCAGAGGTAAAACCTCTGCCCAGATCCCAACAACCTTGTATTCATCCGCTTTAACGAAAACAGCAAACTGGCGATACGTGCGCGATCTCGTCCCCTCCGGCTCCTGTTCCAGTGCGCAGAGCTGGTAGCGATCTCCCCAGTGTTCGTTGTGATATCGCTCGATGCCCGTCGCTTCCTGAACCCCAAGGATGCTGGATGCGTTGAGGACCGACTCAAACGTGGCCAACACCGAATCACCTTTATCTCGTCCCCATCGCCCAACGCTATTGATGTTCCAAGTCGCGATTTTGGCGCCATCTGTTGTATCAAGTGTTTGTGATGAGTAACAGACATATAATGTGTGATGTATGCCGGTGTAACATCTGTGGTTGTTCCCCATGTGTCAGTGTTTCCAAACAATAGGCAGCTAGAGAGACCACGACTTTTCGATAGGGGGGATACACAGAAAAACTTGTCAATCTATTTTTGAGCGTTCCCAAACAATGAGGGGAAACACTCAAAAACAGAAACACTCAAAAACATTACACCGGCTTTCATAAACCGACATGTAAACAGACAGGACTAAAAACTGCAGGAAGGCCGCTATGCCAGCCTTGGGTCCAGGCTTGCCTTTACTTGACCAGCCCAAGAAGGCCGCTATGCCAGCCTTGGGTCCAGGCTTGCCTTTACTTGACCAGCCCAGGAAGGCCGCTATGCCAGCCTTGGGTCCGGGCTTGCCTTTACTGGACCAGCCCAAGAAGGCCGCTATGCCAGCCTTGGGTCCAGGCTTGCCTTTACTGGACCAGCCCAGGAATGCCGCTATGCCAGCCTTGGGTCCGGGCTTGCCTTTACTTGACCAGCCCAAGAAGGCCGCTATGCCAGCCTTGGGTCCAGGCTTGCCTTTACTTGACCAGCCCAGGAAGGCCGCTATGCCAGCCTTGGGTCCAGGCTTGCCTTTACTTGACCATCCCAAGAAGGCCGCTATGCCAGCCTTGGGTCCAGGCTTGCCTTTACTTGACCAGCCCAGGAAGGCCGCTATGCCAGCCTTGGGTCCAGGCTTGCCTTTACTTGACCATCCCAAGAAGGCCGCTATGCCAGCCTTGGGTCCAGGCTTGCCTTTACTGGACCAGCCCAAGAAGGCCGCTATGCCAGCCTTGGGTCCAGGCTTGCCTTTACTGGACCAGCCCAAGAAGGCCGCTATGCCAGCCTGTGGTCCAGGCTTGCCTTTACTTGACCAGCCCAGGAAGGCCGCTATGCCAGCCTTGGGTCCGGGCTTGCCTTTACTTGACCAGCCCAGGAAGGCCGCTATGCCAGCCTTGGGTCCGGGCTTGCCTTTACTGGACCAGCCCAAGAAGGCCGCTATGCCAGCCTTGCCTTTACTGGACCAGCCCAGGAAGGCCGCTATGCCAGCCTTGGGTCCAGGCTTGCCTTTACTAGACCAGCCCAGGAAGGCCGCTATGCCAGCCTTGGGTCCGGGCTTGCCTTTACTAGACCAGCCCAGGAAGGCCGCTATGCCAGCCTTGGGTCCAGGCTTGCCATTACTAGACCAGCCCAGGAAGGCCGCTATGCCAGCCTTGGGTCCGGGCTTGCCTTTACTGGACCAGCGCAGGAAGGCTGTTATGCCTGCCTTGTGTCAGGGCTGTGCCACGTGTCTTGTGCAAGCTGGGAGCCTGTTTAAACACCACGAACGAAATCCTATGTACTATTCAGGATTTTTACTATAATTTTGCGTCTCATGCGACACCTTATCGGCCATATATATCAGCTGTTTAAACCCAATTCCATATCGGACTTACCCAAAGGGCTGGTTTTGATTCCAATAACTAACAGGCTTTGGTTGATTGTGATGCACAATATCAGCGCAAGTCCTATACTCGACATGGTGATACAATGATAACCACGACTTTTCTTCTATTGACAACTTAGACGCCTTAATCAATAACTACACAAGCTTATCTTTCAGATAGGAAGGAGATACGGTTCAGTAAATAGGTGTACGAGTGTTCGTACACCTATTTACTGTATCGGAACTCAACATTGTTGATAATATCATCAGAATCATGTGGGAAAGCTGGTCTCATCCACAGCTGCTGTGCTCGGGTGGGCAAGAGCATTCCTGTACTACGGGTTGGAAGCAGGGCGGCCCACTGGCTGGGATACAGGGCGGCCCACTGGCTGGGATACAGGGCGGCCCACTGGCTGGGATACAGGGCGGCCCACTGGCTGGGATACAGGGCGGCCCACTGGCTGGGATACAGGGCGGCCCACTGGCTGGGATACAGGGCGGCCCACTGGCTGGGATACAGGGCGGCCCACTGGCTGGGATACAGGGCGGCCCACTGGCTGGGATACAGGGCGGCCCACTGGCTGGGATACAGGGCGGCTCACTGGCTGGGATACAGGGCGGCCCACTGGCTGGGATACAGGGCGGCCCACTGGCTGGGATACAGGGCGGCCCACTGGCTGGGATACAGGGCGGCCCACTGGTTAGGATACAGGGCGGCCCACTGGCTGGGATACAGGGCGGCTCACTGGCTGGGATACAGGGCGGCCCACTGGCTGGGATACAGGGCGGCCCACTGGTTGGGATACAGGGCGGCCCACTGGCTGGGATACAGGGCGGCTCACTGGCTGGGATACAGGGCAGTCCATTGGATGGGAGAAAATGAATGAATGATTTATTTATTTGACCTCATAAAAGGTACAATATGAATAACAAAATATTTTTACGGACATTAACAGTACGCTATGAATTATATCTGATATGGACTTGAAAACCAAATGACAAAAATATTAATCTTCTTTTATTTCTTGGTACTAAAATATCGACCACCAATTTCCGATCATGAGAGCCCGCCAGTCTAGAGAGTGCTGCCCCCGTCGACAGTGGGGCTGACTAAAGTAATTGGTTGATTGGCTAAACCAAGTGAACAGTTCCCAAAGTAAACTTCTTTTAGAAGGCATTACGCCTTATTTATCTCGTTACTGCCTCATAGTGCTGGTGAGGAACGACTTAATAGCTCCAGGAAAGTGTTTGAAAGGTTTCCCATTAATCTATTAGCGTGGAGAGCTAGCCGCAGTCAAGTGGCCGCCAAAACGAATCGATAGATCAATACGGAGAGCTGGCGGCGTGCTGTTGGCCTCCAGTACGAATTGGTAGCTTTAATTTGAACAGTTGGAGAGGTTTCTGCTACTAAGTGTTATGCGGTGGCACCGGCTTTTATGCACGTGTTATTGTATATTGGTATGTGACAGTAGCATGGTCACCAGCCAAATGAACGCATCTGCCCCCACGAGGTCACGTGATCTAGCCACGTGATTTCACGATTATTCACAACGGTGATCGCTCGTGGGAGTGATCCCGGTGTTCGTAGAGCTTCACAATGGGCCTGACGTCACCACACTACACCATATATTCGGACTGCGTAGCTCAATGGGTTATCAACGCTTGGGCATGTTTGCTTTCCGCTGATTCAACGCAATCGAAATGGAAGCCATCGTAAAAAGGGGGCTGTTTTCCCGATATTTCTTCATTTGATACTGATACGGTTAGCAAAACAGCTGAAAACCAACAGAACAACAACGTCTGCCTCCTTTTCGTGGCTGTCGTGTCGTGGACCCTAAGTGACGCCTCTTTCTGCGACTAACAAGCCGAAATTGGCTGTAAATTACAAAACCAGCGCCTCTTTAATCTCGGCAAGCACTCGTACTACGCACGCCATTTGCCTCTGATGTGTACAAATTGGACGCAGATTGCATCGTTTTATTTCGCTTGTTGGTTATTATTCCATTAGCCACAATTTCATACCCGTAGATCTTGATAGCGTGTTCTTACCTTAATCAAAGAGTAATCATTTTAGGCAGGGGCTAATACAATTTTCTTACAAATACGCCGAAAATGGTGAAAATTTCGTGTGATTTTCCGACACGATTTCCCGCAATTATGCTGAATAAAGCAAGACGTACCACAGCCACGCAGGAAAAACCCGGGAAACACTCCATAGATGTGCGCTTTCCAATCATGTCTCAGTGACAAAGTGCCCGTCAAATAAGAAAGTTTAGGCCATATATCTCAGATTAAAGGATTGGTAAAGTGATGGGGAGAGTGGGGGGAGACCAACATTGCCACAATCTCACTCTATTACCTCATATTTGCACTTCCGAGTCATTCCGAATGAGATGATACTCTCCTTTGAACGGAGGTAGGATTCCTGTCACATCCTTTAGCAAGATTTAATGCTTCATAAGCACGTGGCCCTGGTGTTCGTTGGGGTCGAGCCCCCCCCCCCCCCGCTCATAACGACAAAAAATACTGGGTTTTTTCCTACAATATAGGAAAAGAGTGACACGGCGTGGTGACTTCATGTTTCTCAAGAGTTCAGCCAGGTCGAGCAGGCGCGACCGAAGAGGCAAGGGGCGGCGGAGAAGGTCGAATATGTCTCATCAGCAATTCGATCGACATGATACCATCGGAAAGATTTCATCATTCTCCCTCCACAATAGCTAGTGAGGGTGGCTTGTGACCAGGAGCAGGCCGTCGCGTCCCCGTGGCCAAAATGGCATTATTCCTTATTCTGTGATCTTATCTGCTCTGATAAAATACCTTTCATTTGACACGTTGTGTCCCTAAACACTCCTAAATCATGGATCCCAATGTAATGCTACATCAAACCATGTCAGTCGAGCTTACCGGAAGCCCCGAGGCTGCCACCATCGGGCCGCTTCCGGCATGCGCAATGGGCATCCAATTGAAGATAATTGCTGCATCTGTCAAGATGTGTAAATGAGCGACAAAAATTGGAATGAATTTGTCACAACATCGCCTTCCTCTTTATTAGCGACTATAAGAGAGCACGGAAGCACACCGTTTCTACTCAAGGCTTTGTTTTGGCGCGCAGTTATAGCCATGACTAAGGGCAGTGGTGCGGCTAAGGTAACAAAAGCTCTCGCGCAGTATCGGAACATTATCGTGTTTGCATCATTTTCGCAAGCTAAATAAATCGACTGTCACTCTATCATGTCGCCTTGGATTGAGCAAATAATGAAGTGAGTAAAAAAACTCCAAGATGATGCTTAATTAACTGCATAAATTGTCAAGAGAAGATGATGGTAAATTTCAAAAAAATATTACGAGAGATCGTTCGTATACCGCTTTGAAACGATCATGTTTTAGACCGTGGAAAAAGATTCTCTCGGACGGACAATGTTGATGATTTTCAACGCCTTTATCGATGCCACAAACGAAAAGAGTGTGTGTCTTTTCTAGATATCATTATATGACGAAGAGCCGGAGTTATCTTTTCTGGAACGTTCTTGCATTGATTTGAACGACAATTTTTATAAGACAAAGCGTGGGTCTAAAGCGGATGAAGATGTCATGCATATTGAGAGATGTTTTAACAAGTCTCCAATGGCTATATAACTAATCTGACTAGTCATGATCGGGCGGCTTGATGCAATCCAAACCGGAGTACACGATGGTGATAGAGGGGGATATAACTAATCTGACTAGTCATGATCGGGCGGCTTGATGCAATCCAAACCGGAGTACACGATGGTGATAGAGGGGGATATAACTAATCTGACTAGTCATGATCGGGCGGCTTGATGCAATCCAAACCGGAGTACACGATGGTGATAGAGGGGGATATAACTAATCTGACTAGTCATGATCGGGCGGCTTGATGCAATCCAAACCGGAGTACACGATGGTGATAGAGGGGGATATAACTAATCTGACTAGTCATGATCGGGCGGCTTGATGCAATCCAAACCGGAGTACACGATGGTGATAGAGGGGGATATAACTAATCTGACTAGTCATGATCGGGCGGCTTGATGCAATCCAAACCGGAGTACACGATGGTGATAGAGGGGGATATAACTAATCTGACTAGTCATGATCGGGCGGCTTGATGCAATCCAAACCGGAGTACACGATGGTGATAGAGGGGGATATAACTGATCTGACTAGTCATGATCGGGCGGCTTGATGCAATCCAAACCGGAGTACACGATGGTGATAGAGGGGGATATAACTAATCTGACTAGTCATGATCGGGCGGCTTGATGCAATCCAAACCGGAGTACACGATGGTGATAGAGGGGGATATAACTAATCTGACTAGTCATGATCGGGCGGCTTGATGCAATCCAAACCGGAGTACACGATGGTGATAGAGGGGGATATAACTAATCTGACTAGTCATGATCGGGCGGCTTGATGCAATCCAAACCGGAGTACACGATGGTGATAGAGGGGGATATAACTAATCTGACTAGTCATGATCGGGCGGCTTGATGCAATCCAAACCGGAGTACACGATGGTGATAGAGGGGGATATAACTAATCTGACTAGTCATGATCGGGCGGCTTGATGCAATCCAAACCGGAGTACACGATGGTGATAGAGGGGGATATAACTAATCAGAACAATGTTCCGAATCATCACAATCGCACTATATCAGCGGCGGAAAATAATCTTGTCGCCAACGTGGCAAATGAGAAATTCGTCTCATCGCTCTTCTGGTTGGTCTAGAGAAATTTCTCGACAAAACATAACATTACTTTAAGGAAATGAAATAATTGGCCGTAGATTCGACGAAAAGTGGCTCTTTGCGCGGTCTCACTTCCGAGATGAGAGCCATCATGGGTAAATTGGCCAAATGAGATATAATCATACGCCCAGGAGCAAACAGCTTCCATCTTGTTCGTATCTCTGCGAGTTACATTATAACCACCTTCAAAGCAAAATCGGGGCATAATCACAGAAAATTTGTCGAAAATTACCAAATTGGTGGTTTCTATGGTGTAATTAGTGTCTTCTGGTTGCAGTGCATTAACTAAAATGTACATTACCTCGAGATACGACCGTTTAGCTGTCATTTTCACTTCCGTGGGATTCGCTAGGCGCAGTTTCGAATCAAAGGAGAGTGATGGGTAATTGCTGATAATACGTATTGGTGGATTAAAGAAGAGGACTATTACTGCCTGTTTGTATTTGTAATGTTTGGAAGTGGGCATGCTGTTTTAATCAGACATCAATATGGTCAAATCATGGCAGCTCAAATCCAACTTAAAAGACTCGAGTCGGATCAGTGTATTTTGTCGTGTGTCGACTATCACAGCATCTGAGACAGGCCCTCGGGGATCAAAGATTTCATATGACATGTATGAAGTTTCGATCTTGTATTCATGTATTTGAATGTTCTTGGGGGACGTTTTTAAAGGTGAGGTTTCTGGCCGCCCTCTCATCGTGTGTGTCGATTGAGCATTTGTTGAATGATTTCGATGGCTGATTCTACTCCGTCATTCGACCAGTAGGGAGACAACTCATTCGTCCAGAAAAATATGGGGATGGAAGTTGTCAGTCCAAAATTGTTGGTACAATAAAAAGTTGAAAGGTGCATTTTGCTCTTCTTTGCTGTTAACAAATATTTTGAAACACCTTGATTGAGGATCAGCTCTTTTTTCATTACTTGGCGGGAAATCACTGCACGTCTTTGTTATTGGCGGGAAAGTTAGCACGCATCTCTGATTTGTTCATGATTAGTGTCGGCTAAGTGGGCTGCTTCTAAACATGGGATCCACGTCTCGGGGTGATCTTCCTATCTTTACAATTTGCGCATATAATTCAATAAATTATCAAAATCATACCGCAAATTGCTTGTTCCTATAACTAGATAAACCTCTCTTCATTACTGCTTCATTACCTGCTTCGTTCCGCCTGCCCAATGCGTGTTTACCTATTATTGCCCGCTTTTATATTCACCCGGCGCATCACAGTCTCGCACTCATAGAATATCTCCGGGTGATTATGATTGGTTATTAAATTCATAATGCGCACGTGTGATTTCCAAAGGTTTATTTGTATGAGTAGGCATCATTTGGCCGTGGTGTGATAGTTGATTATTCGACTAACAAGAAAATTCAATAAAAGTACCGCTAATTTCTCGTCGCCGCAGTTATCGCGTGTGAAGCCGAGATTTCAGCGTTTGATGTCTAGGCGGGATGTACGATCCTGCTCGTGGTATACAAGTGTCAATAATGTTTAGAAAGTTATGATAAGCAAGATATCATCACTTATTTCTGACACCAGTTTTACAGTGAGTCTCATCCTTCGGGAATAAGTCATTACAGCACATATGGTCAAGTGGCAGTATGTAAATATTGAAATGAGCCAAATGAAAAAAGCCAAACTAAACGAGCCAAAGAAGCGTTTTAAACCAGAAACCAAAGATCAAGTTTATATGTAATATTCATTGCAGGATTCGGTATGTATGTTTATGGCATATATTCAATTTGGTTCATTTTAAGTTTTGCATGGTGCACCATGGGACGTTTCATTTACTGGTTTATGTTGGCTTGTTTAAAACTTGAAACGAGCCAAATTAATTGGGCCTCCGTGAATGATATCGCATTTCATGCAAATATCAACCTAAAGCTTGCAATCATAGTACATCTAAAAGTTCCAATATTTATTACATCTTTAATTTTATGTTTTGAATGTTTATTTGATTCGTTTAGTATGGTGCTTGTTTCATTTTGGGTGGTTTCAACTTTAACATATTACCTAGTCAAATGATTGTTGGTGGTTTTATTGCTATAGAGACATATTGGCCAAACATGTCATATTCTCCGCACTTCCCCAACTCGGGACTTTTATCCCTGTCGCTCTGGTAGCCAGCACACTGTGAATAAGAAACCTCGTCATTAGAGTCTCATGAATAAACATGGCGACCGACTCAGTGGTCATTCCCAGGAATGGGGTTTGTTTACAAATTCTTTCATTTGATCAACCCCTAAGTTTTACATATGTATAATATGCTCAGAGAGGGCTTCACTAATGCAAATCAAACACAAGCAAATACATTATGTAATCCATTGCATTGTTGGATATTTTCCACCCAGCGAGGAAGAAACTTAACAGAAACAGCAATATGAATACAACACAATAGTCTTTTTAGTTAGAGTGGTCAACTTTTAACAATGGTCATTGCTACCAATAATACAAATTATGACGTCACGGTAACACAATGCTTTTGACTGTTGTGATTGACCAGTCTGTGGGAGGGTTTAGCTATAATGAGGACTTGGGACGGTCTGATTGCAGCAATCAGTCGGTCTCGTCATTACCTACATTTTTGTTTTGTATTTTTCCATTCAAGATGGATTAATTAGTGGTATTTTGGTGATTATCCCACAGCCGGTTTACCTTCTTTCTTGCTGTTCGATGTTATAATGTTCCGCAGAGAAAAGAAGTAAATAATAGGGGGACCAATTGAAGAAATTTGCCGATTGACTGGCAAAAACAACCACTGAACTCAAATAGGCAAACTGACCATTCCCTCCACCCCCCCCCCCCCCCCACCCCTCCTTCCCACCACCACCCCAAATACTTGGTAACTCTTTCCTAAAAGAAGTGCGAGTTTTTCAGCTTATGTCACGAACTACAAGACTGGTAAAAACTCAATCGACCGCATCAGTGACCGATAATAAAGTTTTGTTTCAAATGTCATGCATGTTTTGTAACGTCGGAAGTAACACGTTAGGTGAACTTTAAATGGCGTATCAGGATCGGAGTGATGAGATCACGTGATGCTTATGACCGCAAATCGCGTCATGCTTATGATGGATGCCGTATAGATTATGGTGATAAAAAGGTTAACACCTTTTTCAACATTTGAGATGTTCTCGAAAGTCCCAGTTATGAAATGAGTGAAACCATGTCAACTTGCCAATAAGAAAATAACTTATCCAATGTAGAAAGAACATGCAGATTCTGAACGCAAAGTGATGTTCTGCCCCCCCCCCCCCCCGGCCTCCACTTTGATGCTAGTGATTATTAATGAACGATTTTTTTAAAAACTGAAGACAGTCGACTGGCCAATATTTTCCAAACTCGGGTTTATTAACGGCGGGAATCGTCCCATTGTGGTTTACTTCAACAATCATGCAATCATGGTGGATTCAATTCGATCCAAAAATTCGCGCCGTTTCGCCGATATTTTCAGGTTGTCTAAGTAATTTAATTACAACCAAGAGTTAGAATTAATAACGAATAAAAATATTTTCTCTGGCGTTTGTCATCCGACTGATTGTATTGGTAATTGTCGATTAATCACCTTGTCAGGCTGGGCTCGCACCCCTCCCTTCCAATCACTACAGCTGCTCCACACTTGAGACTTGTCAACTCAGCCACGCGGACACACAGCAGCCTGTTTCGACATTTAGTAATTAGCAGCAGGCAATTAAGGGTTGAGACCGCGGCGGGATCTCTCCATTCTGGCCACCAGCTACAAGCAACTGTGGCAATGCTGAAATTACCAAGACAGGTTTCGTCTCAAGGCGGCAAGTGAAATCAGCAGAAATTGTGACTTGGATTAATCTAATTAACGTTAATTACATTTGATGACGTTCTGATTATGCTCTTAATGTAAAATACCCCTAATAACACCAAGTAAGCATTTCAAACCAGTGGGGAGGAAAGTAGGCCCTGGCGGATTGATCAACGTGTGTTTCTAATAATTTGTGACGCGGTGTATTGTTCCGCGCGTTTATGATTGGCAGGCGTTTGCGGGTGTTAAATGAGAGGCGTGAAGATGGCACTTCGAGGATAGATAGCGATCTACTCCCAGAGGTTCAACTTGAAATCGAAGGCTAGACACCACGTAACACGTTCTTACATCAGAGGAGTATACCATAGACGGGTGATCGCCGTGTGTTTGCTCACTCTGCGTCCCAGGTTCGAAGACGAAGGATTCTCCCCCAGGCCTCTAGTACTCAACCATTTTGGCGTTACAAATCTCTACTCGGATTCTGGATTGAACACGATAACGAAACAGCAGTATTTTACACGGTTTCAAGCAAAATATACGGACTTACTTTGAATAAACTGTTGACAAACGGGACTCGCCTGAAACACGTCGTTGCGGTTACCAGATGTGGACATTCTTTGCGAAAATACTGTGGACCTGTTCACATTTTAGCGAGGAGTGAAACGCAGAGCTTTTTTGCAAGTTCGTCGCAAAAAAGTGATAATTTGCGCTAATAAAAAAACTGCACTAAATTGAACTTCATAATTTCGTCGGCAAATCCGGACAATTTCATCGAACTTGTGAGAGTTTATAGGAGCATTTCTACCTCAATCACCAGCATGACTTCGACATTTCGTGCCGACCAACACACGCACAGACCGACGTCTTTCTTCATTGAAGACATCTTACTGAACAAACCGAAACAAATCTATCGAGAGTTTCAGCCCATTACGCTGCCACGAAATCCGTTAGCTGAATATGCCAGCTATGCTTACATGAACCCAGCGTTCCTTCAACACCAAGCCTTAGCCCATCACTACCTCCCAAAGCCAGGAGACCACCGGTTTTTGCTGCCAGCTACGGGTAAGAGGCTTTTTCCTTTCTAAGAAAAAAGTGTTCAACTTTTTATAAATTTCCTTTTCAATTTTCTCTAAATGGTGAGTTTGTTTTATTCTATCAAAAATTAGACAAGTTTTGCTCCAAGATCAGATTCATATTTGAGTTAAAAACACCAAAAACACTTTTTGAGTAATTAAGTATTTTACGAATGCATTGAAATATTGCGAGAGATATTGGGAAAAATCATGACACTTTCCACATTCTTGGTCAACAAAAACCAGCGGCTTTCTCCGCCGTCGACTCCTTTGATAAGAGCGAGAAGCTCTTCACTTTCCCCCACACGTGTCGCCGAGGCTGCGAGGGGTTATTACTGGCTGTTGATCACAAGTTACTATCATTTCTCTGCGCACACAGAATGATTTATTTTTCACCAGTTTGCATGGAGTGCTCTTTCCTCTACCGTCTCTCACCTCTTCAAAACTCAACTCCAACTTGAAATCAAATGATTAACTCTAATTATCAACTGATTAAAACTCTAGGAATTCGATGTTAAACTTAAAAAACCCTCTAGATAGCTTCATAGAAACATTTTCATCTTTCCGATATTGATATTTTTAACCCCAAAGTAGGTCAGTTGAGGACATTATTCGGTCGCCAACATGGCCGTCAGTGCCCGTGGTCAGCACGCTCATTCCCTTCATAAAAAAATAAAATGTTCGCCTAAATTAGAAAAATTATTCAAGGAAACGAAGATGTTGATAGCCATTGAAACTGTAAGATTTTGTTAATACGTCGTATGGTGAGTCGATCTGTGATAGTTTGTTTAATTTTAAGTAGATAGGGTGGAATTCAAGAACGCTCTGTAAATGAAAAATGTCCACAACATGGCCCCCCGACGCATTCTCGCCCCTTCGACATGTTTAGGTTTCGACCACGAACTCTTCAGGTTCACGGTTTCTGTAGTAATTTTAAATAAGATATGCAGATTGTAAGTTTTCAATTACAAACAGTTTAATTATCATCTCAATTCGTGTCCAGTCTGTGTCTTCGGTATCAATGCTTTCAAAAATCCGTAATTTTTTGGACAAATTTCATGAACTTGTGTTGTGTTTTTTCTAAGATCAGTTTCGTCCATTTACTATGTTCTCACTTGGTACATAAAGCACTGCACCATAATGCGTACCGTTTTCGGCAGGAACACAACGAAATGCCTGAATATACCTAACATATACTACTAGTGCTGTAGTATATTATATTGTTCAAAAGCATAATGACCAATTGTTTCCAAATCTTTACAAATTTCCGTAAATAATGGCTTAAAGGGGTTTTCTAACTACGTTTCCTTCGGGACTGTCTGATTGCGGCTGGACTAATCCAGTCGTCTCGATTGGCCCTCTGCGCGTGTCTCGCACGGAACCAGGGAGCGTTTGGGGGGATCTCAAGGGCTCTAAATACAGCTGCTCCCGGCAATTATCCCTTTACAATAATATGTGTTGTCTTACTAGTAACAAGGTGTATTTATGTTTAGGTGTCTGAGACAAAGAAATATATTGTTTGTTAGTCCATTCTGACCAGAGCACTGGGGCGGACTTTTCTTCAGAGGAATAACACGGCTTTTCATGTCGCCATTTCACTTAATACTGTAGAACAGAAAATTTTCGCGAATGCTGAGCAATAAATATATTCGAGGCAGAAAATTTTCGCGAGTCAAGTATTTATTTTTTCAATAAAATCAAAATGGTGACCCAGTTATAAATAGACGCTGTATAGTGTAGATGTATTTGCGGAGTATAATCGAAACCACTTTCAGCAGATCTTAATGTGTCGAGTAAATTAAGCCAATGGATCTTATAATCAAGTGTCGAGTAAATTAAGCAACGGATCTTATAATCAAGCTCAGTTGCACTAAGAAATGTGTTTTTTAAACGCATATCCTGTAGAACAGAAGAGTTTCGCATGCAGGATATTTTCTTGAATTTAGCGAGTGTGTCATTCTCGTGAATATATTCTGCCACGCAAATACTTTATTGAACTGAACAAATTTTCTATCAGATCATCGCATGGAAGTCCTATGCAATTCATCATCGTATATCTCACGAAGAGGTTCGTACCGCGCAATTAGCACATTTCATAATTACACCTCGCAAACAAATATTCCCACCTCTTGAATGATTAATCTTCGTTTAGTTGCAGTGTGTTAATGACCATCGTTGTGTGCTTTTGGCTGGTTAGTGGGTTCAGTTGGGGATCAGTGGGATGTGTCGACCGTGGATGTCCTTCGTTCGGCAATGGCAAATATTTAATGCCGAGAGTCATGCTGCCCTCCACACTGATTTTTAAATATCATTAATATTAGTGAGATATCAGCACTTAATAATTGACTGTTTACGTGTTTCGGCGCCGAGATGTTCATAGTTAGGGTGTACCGTGTGTCAAACGGAGAGCCTGGTGTACGAACGGCGATATTCACATGTGGTTGTCTCGCCTTGTTGTTGATTGCTATTGTAACCATAATGATGTGTGTAGAGAGACTATAGTTGATAGAACTGACTACGATTCTTCGAAATGACTTGAACGATAATGGAATGCCAGTATTCAACTGGAATATAATGATGTAATTGAGAGTTCAATAACTTGAAAAACCGGCGAAAAGGTTGATGACCAACTGACGTCTTTACCACATCTCACCTTTGACGAGTCGGGCCAGACCTCGTCACGATCACGTGAGGTTTATGATGTGTTAAAACTCCCATCAGCAGGCAAAGTCAGTGAAGTTCTGCCGCTGGACATGGCTGCTCTCTCTCTCTCTATTTGTTATTGCACCTCTGCATACACGTCTAGCTGGTCGGCTGTGAATGAGCATGTTACTTCAACTTGAATGATCCCTGCATTAGAAGTAGGGCAGGTTTTTTGAGGGGTATCCCAGTGAAGCCATACATTTCTTTATTAAAGTTGCTCTCGCTAACACAAGTAGTCAAAATAACTATTCAAATGGTTAAGAATTACATGTAGGACTTTCTCGCAACAATTCCTGTTTCAATGGTGGTGTAAAAACCTGACACACATTGATATCATGAGGGGAGGTAAAACGTTGTCCACGACATTGAAATGTTGCAACAATGAATGTTTTGATAACACGACTTTCGTGGCGATCTCATGTCTTGAATTCTTGTTTAGACGTTTTTGTACGTTAACTATCTAGACTAAATACATTTCGAAACCTTTTTACGCCAAACAATCCCACTCAACGCAAGAAGTCCTTACTCCACGCACACGGGCACGGGCAATTTCTCACGAAGCGACTTGGTTCGGAAATATTCGCCGGATGCGATAATCTCCTTTGTACAAAGTGCTTCTCGATTGAGTCATAATTTATTCAATAGATCAGTGGCAAGATGTATTCGTATTCTAGAACTGGAAATAATTATGTCCGACCTTGAGCGAGCGGGAGAGAGACAGCGCTTCTGTGTAGAATCACACTTTGCCAGATGAGAGATTAATAATTCACTAGATCGCGCTATGTAGCACTAGCAGGCTGTCATATTCACCCTGAAATCGATCTCTTTATCATTATCTATGCACACCCCCGCCCAGCCTCTTAGTTGCAGCTCCGCCCTCGCCGCCTGGGCGGTATTCTGTGAGGATTCATTCAGAAATGGACGAGCCTCTCACCGCGATCGATACTCGGGGTCAGGAGACGCGCTAAAAGGCACAAATCACCTCTAATCATAAAGACAACTAATTAAGGTAATTAATATAGTGCCAGGAAGGTTTACTAAACCCAGGGGAGTGGTAATTAAATTATGGACAATGGGGAGAACGCGGAATAAAGCGTTATCATTTACCCGTGTTATGTCAGCTATAGTCGAGTGCCAGCAAGAGGAGAGTTCTGTCAGGATTGTGACAAATTGAATTAAGGCTGAAGTAGCCGCGTTTAACGCATCATGGCTTGGGATTTATTGACTGACGGGATTAGAGAAAGGACCTGGTCCTTCCCTAACAGACATGTCTTCAGAGAGGTGATTTTTTACCAAGCCTGCCGTCAAGTTGGCGACTTGTTTCCTGTTCTTATTCCAATGCTTCTGATGCCTCGCGCGGTGATGGTTGGTGATAGCATAGCTCCTTATGACTGAACACCTTATAATGGACTTGGCAATGTACTGACCGACTGGTCGATCTTGACCAGATTCGGCAAATATTTCCAGAAATAAACATTAGGCGGCGTTGAGGTGACCAAGAGAAATCAGTAGAAAACATGTATCTTAAAAGGTTAGATTGATACGGCTTCCCGCGTCCCACAGGCTCTGCGGTCAGTTTTCATCGTAAACGTGAAAATGAAATCGCCTGATGGCGCGACGATAGCTCTTCCAATGTGTCAATACTTGCTGGGTTGATTTCTCAAGAACTGTTGAACAAAGTTGGATGGGATATGGGTATCAAAGTATTGAATGTAAAACACGTCAGTCACCGCGTCAGATGGGCAGAGAATGTCAACTGTAGACCGGCCCCAGGCGGCGTGAGAGCTCGGAAAATGACGAAGCTATTCTCTCATTGCTTTCTTAATATTTTTCCTAGATTAATCCTACAACAATAAAGCCACGGTCGAGCACTGACTTGTGTGTTTGAGGACTAATCCTAACTGCTTTCAAATGAAAGCCATTCTTTCAATTGAAATGATGATCTACAAACACATTTTCTCGCGCCTAACGATATTTTGTGCGACAAATGAGTAAAGTGGCTGTTTTATTAATCCTCCGCCATTGTTGTTTTGTCACGTGACTCTGTAACGTTGTTTTCCGAGATTAGCCGGGTAAATACGTTAGTGGTCGGTATACGATCGTACTTGTTTACGTTCTTTGAACATGACTGGATTTTTCTGATCACGAGAAATTTGCTATTTCTTATTTTGTTTATGATTTGGTTTGGCGAAAAGAACTAAATGACCCCATACAATGAGTGGAAGGGCCCAAAAAACACTCCTCGATCTAACCAACACCATCAAAGTTATGTTGCATATTTCTCATTAGATCCTTGGGCGAATATTATTTATTGAGGAAGCAGGTATAATCACATTCAAAATAAGCAACGACTCCTTTTCACACACACTCCTTCTCTCTCTCTCTCTCTCTGCAGGACTAGGTATTGACTTCTCCTTTCTCTTCCACACGACTAACATATCTCCATATCTCTCTGCAGGACTAGGTATTGACTTCTCCTTTCTCTTCCACACGACTAACATATCTCCATATCTCTCTGCAGGACTAGGTATTGACTTCTCCTTTCTCTTCCACACGACTAACATATCTCCATATCTCTCTGCAGGACTAGGTATTGGCTTCCCCTTTCTCTTCCACACGACTAACATATCTCCATATCTCTCTGCAGGACTAGGTATTGGCTTCCCCTTTCTCTTCCACACGACTAACATATCCTTCTCTCTCTGCAGGACTAGGCGGCATTGGTTTCCCCTCTCTCTTCCAACATGACTCGCCCGGCAAACACTGCAGGCGGCGCAAAGCCCGTACAGTCTTTAGCGACCAGCAGTTGAACGGGTTAGAGAAGCGTTTCGAGGCCCAGAGATATCTCTCCACGCCGGAGCGGGTCGAGCTTGCTACGCAGTTGAATCTCACAGAGACACAGGTACGTCATGATCTCCGACCAGAATACAACTGGTCACATGGCCCAAGATTATATTCAATGTCAAACCGCCATTGACCCGTCAGAAGTATGATATACTGCGACGATTCTTTGTCGAATACATCATTTGAACGAAATCCTTTGACGGTGTCTCTCTGATAGTCTCAGGAACTGATTGGAAACCCAGGTAGATCTCTTAACTTGTGATGGTGTTTCCGTGTGATGGCTCACTGAATTATCTTACGCTAGGCTACTGGTGCATGTATAAGTTTATAATGTCCCCCGTGAAAAAGTGTCCGGCCATATAGTATTCTGACGGATTTCCACAGAGTCCATGTCGATACCATAGAAACCAGTAACTATTCTTGTCATTGATCGCAATTCCAGGTTTTTTTCCAAAACAAGTCGAGATATAAATGCCCACAGCAAAAAAGGGGCTTCTCCTAATTGATAGCTGGTTCGTTTCAAACTCATACATATTCAAATGGTGGTGTCGTCGTCGATATCTGATTTGCTGAATCTTCTGTTGCTTCTCTTTCGTTAAGCCCTCAGCCAATGAGAAGCCTTCTCACTGTTGTTCTTCAAAGCCATGCGATTGTCTCATGAGAAATTGGATTGGCTGTGAGTGTTGTTCTCCAATGGACGGGAGAACAACAGGCTATTTTAAACAAACCTTTGCCGTTCTCAGCAAACAACACTACAAAGGCTTTATTCCTTTCATGAAAACATTATGTCAAGGCTCTTTAGGCAGGATCATACATATTAACTCGTTTTCTCATCAAAATTTGAGTGATTACATATGTAATTTCCTTCAGCCATTCACGTCTTACATATAATCATGGCATGTTTTGTTGAGACGTCAGGTCCGCTTCTTGTCACAGCGGGACAACAGAGCTAATGCCGCGTTCACAAACTGGGTTAGGCCACAGACATTCACAACCTAGGTTCATGTTAGCGCCCTATAACATTCTTGATGGCCAGGCTATCGTCTAACAGTTATCATCAGACGGCACACAACGAATCCTGCCAATGCTATTCAACGCATTACCATTTAATATACATGTACTTGTGTTTTGTTCTTGAAGTCCTTTCTAAGAGGTCGGTAATCAAGTCTATGTCACAGGCCTGATAATTGCCAAGGGAGCAATGCCCTCTAACGACGAGTTAATAAGAGTCACGTGGTCTCTCGCCATTGCACAAGTTTCATTTGCCACAACTGTCACGAGCTTGAAGAAACATCTCCAAAATATATTGTGCCGGACACTTTTTCCAGGGGTACATTTTCTACTTCTACACCGGTCTTAGAAATGATTTGATGGTATTTCCTCGATGCACAGCAGTGAAATGGTGTTATCAAGTCAATCAAGAACATTTTTAATAAAAGAAATTTCACAGTTTCCTCGTGGTTGTTCAAGCAAGCGCCCTCAGCACGACTTTGGATGGCTCCTCTCCATACACTCACACGAATGAGGAGGACCGATCAACAGGCCGCTGTGGGTGCATGTCTTCAGCGAGAGTCTTTCATTACATTGGTGTATAGCCTTCAACCATCTGTGCTTTGAACATGTTGATACCTTAGACACTATTTCGCTTCCGTTGTTGTACGGCCAATGCATTTCCATGAACTTCTAAATTACCGTGGCCTTTGGTCATTGATCTTGGCCAGTCCATGACCAAAGCTACTCTTGGACTTATTCAAGACTTAACGAGTTAATCGAATACCCTGGTTGATAGAATTGGCTAAATTACTCCTTATAGTCTGCTGGCGATCAAAGAAAATCGGTTCGCCACATTGTGATTTAGCACTCGTTCTGCTCTTAGACTCATTCGAACAAGTTGAGACCATTTGAATGGACATTCTAATAGCCATTACATCCATTGATCATTTGAGCTGTGAAATAAGTCAGGGGCCGTTACATCTTTGATAGATGGCAGTACTTTATGTACGGGTCCGTTTTATTTTCAACCTCGCCCTGATGGGCGGTGAAGTCGCTGGCGAGAGTTGACCTCATACAAGGCCAATATTCTTACAGTTCGATGTAGCTCTCTCATGAGACCTCGCAATCATGCTCCGCAGACACAGCGAACCTGTAGTGTATGAACTTTCCACCAGGGCGCAGCCATGACACCTACTTTTGACCAAGTCACCTGGTTTCACCTGAATCTGCGCAAATTAACATCATCCACATGTCCGAATCTCCCTTCGGCTCTATGCTTCACATGTAGGGGGAAACAGCGTGGATCAGAACAAGCTTCATCTTGGTGTTTAGATTGTCAAAATCAGTTGAGATTTGGGATTTTTGCAAGATTTGAAAGATTACACAGGAAAAATGTTTTATGGGTTACAATTAGGAACATCCTGGAAAGTTTCAAGTATACTGTATCGTTTATGCGTATGCAAAATGCCCTTAGTACGTGAAAAGCTGAAAATCATATCGTACAGTGCACGACTACTGTTGTAACAAAAAAGCATAGACATTTTATTGTAGAAATTCTGAGCAAAAGTAGCCGAGCATAGATTATTCTTTCACTAATTAGACAATGTTTTTAAAGTTTGGAACTTTAAAATCTAGCTGAAATTGTTCTGAAATGTTGTACTGAAACTGTATTAACTTCCTTGTTTACATTTCTATCTTGGACGATGTCCGTAAGGAGTTTTATTCACTTTTGCTACTGGCCATGTGTGTTTACCTAGTCATCATAACATCGGCATTACTGCACATGCTCAGTAGATTTTCACCACCTGGGTACAGCGAGCAAACTGACTTACTAGCAACTGGGCATGCTCAGTCTGGTTCATAGGGCTACAATGCTTTAGGTTCCGCTGTGGCAGAATCCAACTAAAGGCAAGGCTGATGATGACGTCATAGTTGACATATTCTAATCTTTCTGCAGGTGAAGACATGGTTCCAGAACAGACGCATGAAACACAAAAAGTTACAAAGAAAAGCACCGGGCGAAGATTCAGCAAAAGATGACGAGGAAGACGATCGTCTCGGCTCATGCTCACGCTCATGCGCAGATACGGACCGCGAAGATGACAATGATAGTGAGATCAGTATTGGGAGTCCTAGGCACGAGCTTTTAGCAGACAATGATTCAGATATAGACGAGGATGGCCGGGAAAGTGTTTTGCACACGGTTCATCATAGAGACAGTAATATCTCACTGACAGAAAACCCATGAAAAATAATACTTTCGGGAAAAGAATTGATATGATATTGTGATGTGACTTTTTTGTACTTAAATTATATGGCATTTTATTGTTCTGATCAGGTGATGTTATGTGATGACGTCAGGGCCAGCTCTCTTTTAGCTCCACATGCGTGCAATATAATGACCGTTGACAATAAGGCATGAAATGAGGTGACTCGACGTCATCTTGTTACTTCCTCTGGTTCCTGATTGTCAATAACTTACGTATGGTGTCCTAGCCGGAAAAAGGTCTTGGCGAGTCCGAGCAAGAACATGAGGTTTGGAGGCGTCGGAAGCATTGTTGCTAATGTTCGCGTTAACAGTAAGTTAGCACCCAGGGTCGGCATCTAGTGAACGTAGCAGTCTCATGATAAACGCAACAGATGGTCGGTGGCGGTTTTTTCCATGCGATTTTAAAATCATTTGTAAACACTAAAATCGAATTGAACTCAGAATTATTGTTACCTGCACCTCAAATTTGTTCTCACAATTATTGGTCATCGTATTTTTGTATCATAAACACAAAATTACATGTCAGTTGGGCTCCGTGCAATATTTATGAGAAACCACATCTCCCGGCAAATAGCTTGACACTATACATAGATGTACTTGGTCGAAATCATTCATAGAAAAAGACAATGATGGATGCGAGAAATTGTAACTCAGGATATCCCTGACTTTATAAATCAGCGAAGCGAGGCCGAGGTGCATGTTTTGACAGACTCTCTATCCACGGAAGGAGTCGGCAGTCTTGTTTTACAAGGCTATCAAACTTGACGTAAAATCAAATAATCCGTCAATCAGTGAATTGACATGTTGTATTCGATATGGCGCCCGGGTGTTGACCGCGGATATGGCGCCCGGGTGTTTACCGCGGATATGGCGCCCGGGTGTTGACCGCGGATATGGCGCCCGGGTGTTGACCGCGGATATGGCGCCCGGGTGTTGACCGCGCGTACATCAAGTCCAGTTTCCTTCAGTTTCAAGTATTCATTCTCGTACCCATGCTATGTTAAACCTTAAGTTTATATTCTAATCCATATTTTGAAAGTTACAACATAGCCAACAATGAATTGAGTCTTCTAAAGCAGACGGAGGTTGAGAGAGAGTGTCACATGTCAAGTTATCCTTAATCCGCCTCCACACACACGACTTGTCAAGGTCATGGATTTGAGAGGAGAAATATTGTCACCATAAACTTCCAGGAATTGTCTCTCCACATGTGATTATCCTGTGGTGAAGCTGTCGTCTGCTGGTGGTTGCTTATAAATTCCAAACTTCTTATTCCTGCAGTATCGACATTCCGTCTGTGTGAAGGGCGATTCCATTCAGTTGGTGGGAGGGGTGGGTGGCTTGGTTTAATTGAGGGAAATATGGTATAATCACGGCAGCATATAAACATTCTAGGATGATACTAGAAGAAATAGAGTGGAAGTATTCAGCACGTCATAGCAGGGTCGTATTCAACTCTTTGGTCCAGGGGGCAATAGGCTTTGGGTGGCTCAACACAACATACTGACCACGTGATCATTGTATGATCATGAAACAAAATACCGTAACTTTCCAAGTTCACATTTTCATCGACCTACTTTTGTCATCTATTTCTGCGTGTTGCGTCATCACTATCTGGATGGTCGTGTTATGGATGGTGCATATAAATATGGTACTATTATTGACATTTCTTTAAAATGTAGCTAAATGCTAATTTATATTTGAATAGTGTAAATTAATATAAAATAAATCGAATTTATGTGAATATGATGTATTTCTGAATTCTTTTTTTTATTTTACGAAAGATACATGTATTAGTATGAGTCTAGTTGGCGGTTCGAGTTTTGCCGCTGAAGCAATTTTCAAAAATATCCTTGGTTAGAGGGAAGGATTGCCCTGCACTCTGCGCTTGGGAGTGTACTAAAAGAAGAGCTAGAAGATTTAGAAGATCTTAGAAACAAACCTCGATCCATCACCTTAGTGAAAATAGGATAGGACTCGGACATTTCTCCCGCTTTCGATTCGTGCATTTGGGAAGATCCAAATGCACGGCTTCAGCCTTCCTCGGATATCGCGGCGATCGCATTATCATCATGAGTAAAGAAATTAATGAGTTTATCTCAATCCTAACCGGCTCAAGACCAGCATTATCTTCGCCACGTGTGGTGTTATATAACATTCAATGGATCTATTTCTCCTCCCAATCACGACTGTAACCACAACCTCATCCCGCCAAGCATCGCCTAACACTCCTCAAACACATCTGAGTAACCCTCTCATCCCCCCGAGCTCATCAACCATCTTACCATCAGCAGTGGATTACTGCTACAAACATAATAACAGCTGGTCCGAGCAGAAATACTGACTTTTTATGAAAACATTGTAATCACCAATGATCACACCGGTTACATGTAAATTACTGATTTGTTCCAAGTTTTATCTTTCTTATACTCGATTGGCTTCGTCTCGGTAGGATTGCACCTATCCGTGTTTTCTTATTACCTCCGATATCCTTGAAGGCGAACCAGAGCATTGTTTAAGATGGTAGAATAATTAAAAAATCAGATGATGAGAAAAGCAGATGCTGGCATGCGCGGCATGCATGGCATTATCTATTGATATGTGCTGCAAGATTTTGGTTCTTCAGCGGTATAGAAATGAGATGTATCCTCGAAATCATAGCACTTGGGGGAGTCCACCATTATTTACACATAATATTATCTCAACTAGCCGAACTTATCAGTCCAAAAATGGGGTTGGAAATATAGGCCTACAATTATTTTTCAGCCTTACGAAACTTTCATGACTTTAATGCCACTTGAAGTACATTATTGCACGATTAAATGGCCAGAAATGTCGAAAGAATAAGCCGGGAGGACGTATTTATTCAACAGGCAACGGCCTGTGTGGACATAATTTGGTGTTCCTTTTAGACATCTAAGCCTTTAAATGGCTGTTTAACTCCAAAAATATCAAGCTTTTCGTAAGTAACGCTACGATTTAGATTAGTTTTTAATACTTGATGTTGATCGGTTTCAACGCATTGGATCAGACCTCGAATGCCACTTCATCAGACAGTTCCTCAATACACGGATGGTTTTAATACCAGCGAAGCGGGAAATTGTTTTGCATCCTTAAAACTCGGAAAATAGCTGCGTGCTCCTATAATCATAACAGGGTGTCATGCTCATCCCCTGTTTATATATCTTATGAATTCACTTTGCCAATATTGTAAAAAGTCAAATTTTAAAGGCCACTTTGAACTGAAAATGAGACAGATGGTACAGATGGTACAGATGGTAAAGATGGTAAAGATGGTAAAGATGGTACAGATGGTACAGATGGTACAGATGGTACAGATGGTACAGATGGTACAGATGGTACAGATGGTACAGATGGTACAGATGGTACAGATGGTACAGATGGTACAGACTTGAACGTGAAAAGAAAATACAATATGATAATTCACAACGACGGCTGCATGGCATAGTGGGTAAAGACGACAATGATTAAGTGTGGAGGGTCCCGAGTTCGAACCCACTCGAGGTGGAATATTTTTCATTTTTTCTTTCCACGAGAGCGTCTCTGTGACCTGTCTCGTCAATGAACTCATTGTTGTACAGTCAAGTGAGACCAGTCGCTGGGTGTCTATCATGTTTTAAGTGCAGTTGGTCGTTTGGTGGTCGGGTGTTTGTGCGTTAGGGGTTTATGCACGCCATTCTATAACACTGTCTGTACTGTACAAGTGCTATAGATCCATGGACGAACAGATCACTTTATCAAATAAAAAAATGCTTCTTGTTAAAAGATACTGAAGTCTGTTCATTCAATATTGCCGCATGTTAATTGCTTTCGAGTAACATGATACGAGAACAGTTTTGGAGTTGTCAGGTGAAGTCTTTGGGTTGGGAGAGTGTTAGGATTGGTTGTAATACCATCACTACACGAACACTTGATAACCCGGGTTGGTGTTGGCTGACACCGGTGTTAAACCAGTGTCGGGGGGGGGGGGGGGGCCCCTAACGATTCAAACATCAGTGTTTGAGAAGTGTTACACGAACACTTTGAGGAACAACAGATGATTTCAAAGAAAGATCGAGACAAACTCCCACCAGCTTAAATGCTGATATTATCAATGGCTTGATGGATTGGTGGCATTTTGGCCGGACCACTCTTAATTGCAATATGAGATTTTCACCTTGTTTCAACAGCTGACTTGTGGTCAATTTGTAATGAGCAAGGAGCGCCGTAATTCAGACGACACCACCGCTGCTAACCAACACAGAATTTACGCAGGTGACAGGGATTGTCGCCAAATGAACCAGGCGTGGGGAAACAAAGGATTCGAAAAAAAGTGTGGAAATTTGATGCTAATTATCCAATGTCAAACGTTGCTAATTTGTCTCGTTTAGAATCTTCCGCATTTAAGCATTGGTTTGACTTCAGGCCGCCTGGTATCATGTCTGAAATGAAAGCAGGTGAAGCCAGTTTATTTGAAATGTCCTAATGATAGAAAGTCCGGGGGAGAAAGTATTCTATCGGGTGCTTTAATCGCTGAGGTATTGACAGTCATGGCTTTAATCGCTGAGGTATTGATTGACAGTCATGGTCTCTAGATTGACAGTCATGATCTCTAGATTGACAGTCATGGCCTCTAGATTGACAGTCATGGCCTCTAGATTGACAGTCATGGCCTCGAGAGAACCAGACATTGTACCATAAACCGTCAGAAAGCAATAGGACAAGACCATTTCTCCAGGGGAACATTTTCTACTTCTGCACCGGTTAATCAATGATGGTTGGGGTTTTGTGTTTCCAACTTGCCAACTATGTTTCTGTTTTTGCTGGATGTTATCATAGTTTAGGAACGCTAAAAGAGAGATGGACATATCTGTTTCCCCTTATTAAAAAGTCTTGATCACGGTCTAATCCATGGAATGAGGGAAATATGAGGGAACGCTAAAAGAGAGATGAACATATCTGTTTCCCCTTATTAAAAAGTCTTGATCACGGTCTAATCCATGGAATGAGGGAAATATGAGGGACAACCAAAACCGTTCCACCACGGATCATGTTATTCAACACTACATGATAAAATGCGTTGAGTTATATATTAGCTGTATAAAAAGGTACTTAATTGACAAACTGATTACAGGCACACAATTCGGCAAATTGGTAAATGGTCGATACGAAGTTACGGGAGGGTATTTTCCCAAGGGGGCCAATCTAAGAGTAGACCATATCCTGCTGATCAGCTTACTATCTGCACGGATCATTATTGCGGTGAAAACATCAATTAGGAAAGCGTTTTACGCTTTTAATGAGGTCCCTAACGACAAGGATAAGTCGCCATATATCGCTAATTGATCAGATGGGATATACCTTCATTATTGGCTGAGCTGTGGTCACGTGACACGCGTAAGATATCCGCCATTAGAGACGTTGATGTGTTTTTCGGTTCCAAGTAAGATGTCAAAATTACTTGTGCATTCTCTGTACGAACTGCACAATATTCATACGGTGGTTTCTAAGCAAGTTTGGTCGATTTGGCCACCGTCCTGAAGTGTCTTGGGATTGTGGTAATTGGGTAAAGGGAAAAGACGGATCGGGTCCACCTGATGCCACGACGAGAGAGGACAATATGCCTGTGTGCGAGATGATTCTGGTTTCCGTAGCTTATCGCATTTAAAGGACAGAGACATACTTAAAGGAAGTCAAGGGCATCGGTGTGATTAGTGGCAGAAAAGGCGAAGTCTTCAACCATTTAGACGTGTCGTGACTATCATTTGATAGAGCTGCCTTTCCCGAAAAATGTGCTTTTCTTTGATAAGACCGCGGTTGTTTTCAGTGTTGGCCATCATTTACGGAATAACCACCATAACCTTTACCCCCCCCCCCCTGCAGCCCTGGCTTCTACCCCGGGCTGGTATCCGCTCCCGACCAGCTATCAACAAGCGCCCCGGCTGTCTAACCCCCCTGTTGTCCCTGCTCCTATCCACCGGGCTGGCATCCGCTCCCGACCAGCTATCAACAAGCACCCCGCCTCGGCTGTCTACCCCCCCCCCCCCCAAAGTCGATACAAGGATGAGTGTGCTTGTTTTGTCATTACGGAGGCTGATAATGCAGCTATTACCAAGCAAATCATTTGACAAAGAAACCAATCATCCGGGTAACTAGCCACAAAATCAATCCATTTGTGCGCAATTCAGTTTATCAAATATTAAATATAGCTTTCTGGGCGTCATCTTGCAGCCATTGCGGCGGATCTTAATAATCCCGCTAATAATCGAGATAACCATGCTATATTAGAAACGTATTAGCTTAATTAGATTCACACGTGACTGATTGTCATGAATACCACGCTTTTCACCACGGCAGACGATCCTCTATGAATTATGGAAACCGCATAACGCGCCGATGATTCTGAGGCGCACTATTCGTAAACCAAGTCATTTGGCCATTTAGTTTCTCTAATGCACCGTTGATTCCATAGCCGTCGATTCATTTTTGCTATTACTTTTCATAGGGAAAAGAAGTGGTGTTTTCATCAGCTAATCGAATCTCCCTGATGTGATTTCAGCTGGCCAATCTGTGTAATGGGCTCCATCTTGGAGGAAGGTTTGGTTTCTACTTGGAGGCGTCGAGAAGAGGCGGCATATGGCCTCATTCAATGAAACGCAATCTGCCAAGGATAAACAAGTTTCCTGTCTTAATAATCTAAAAGAATTCTGGTCAAAATTGAACAGAAAAGTAACACTTCATTCCGGCTGTTGTGCTTTGCAAGTCCTGAATTTAGAATGTCATAAATAGTTAATGGAAAAGATGGCATTGATATCTCATTTATTTACGGAACTTTTCTATCTAAACTTTGTGATTTGGTTTTTTGAAGTGGACAGCAATAACGTCCGTTTTGAATGTTGGCCGATATTCCCCGTAATTCAGTGTTCCGGTAATTTCAACAGCAAAAACGAAATAGACGATGGTAATGATTGTGAGACTTATATAGCGTTACATGTCAATCCAGCTGGTTTCAGTTGGTCAGAGCACTTCGCAATATACTTCTAGCAATTGGCCGGTACATCTACGTACTAGCTCCAAGTAAACCTTAAACACTTTTTCAAAATCTCAAAAACCTTTATTTCATCAATTGTTTGAGACTGATGTGCCTTACGTTCCTGCTTTTTTAGCTCACCTCTTAGCAGAGGTGAGCTTATCCCATACCGTGGCGTCCGTCGTCCGTCGTCCGTCGTCGTCGTCGTCGTCGTCGTCGTCGTCGTCCGTCGTCGTCCGTCGTCCGTTAGCAGGGCACGTTTCGTAACTGTTAGAGCTATTGAGTTGAAACTTGGTACACATGTACCCTTATGTAATGACACCTTAGAGACCAAGTTTCGGTCCGATTCGTTTCATGGTTTGGCCACCAGGGGGCCAAACGTTAAAAGTGAAAATATGCAATATCTCCTTTAATAGTAGTCAGGAAATTTTGAAAAAAATATGGTAGGTACTTCTAGCAAAGGTGCATCATATATCCTCCGGGTTTTTGATTTGACCTCCTTTTCAAGGTCACAGAGGTCAAATGGTGTAAATTGGCCGTTAGGATGTAACGATGGCACGTTTCTAAACTGCAATGACTATTGATACCAAATTTGGTACACATTTACCCCTTAGTCAGGTGATCTCAGGGACCGAAGTTTGGTCCAGTTTGATTCACCACTTGACCACCAGGGGGCAAAATCCAAAAACCTTAAAAATGTGATTATTCCTTAACTTCTTGCCCGATTGCCACCAATTTGATATCATGGGTACATCTAACCACCATACAGTATATGTCACACAGGTTTTTAATTTGACCTTCTTGTCAAGGTCACAGAGGTCAAATGGCGTAAATTCGCCGTCAGGCCGTAACTATGGCACGTTTCTTAACTGCAATGACTATTGATCACAAATTAAGTACACATGTACCCCTTGGTCAGGTGATCTCAGGTACCGAAGTTTGGTGCGATCTGATTTGCCGTTTGGCCTCCAGGGAGGGGGCCAAATCCTAAATTCTTCAAAATGCCATTATTCCTAGTAATGACTTGCCCGATTGGCACCAATTTTATATCATAGGTACATCTAATTCTAACAACCATTCAGTGTGTCACCCGGGTCTTCTTTGATTTGACCTACTTTTCAAGGTCACAGAGGTCGAATGTACTGTAAATTGGCCATTTTGGGGAAATTGTAATTGCTTGGACCTACATCAAACCTAACACTACATGACACAATACCATGCTCTTTATCCATCTTTCCACCACATGAGGTGAGCACAATGGCCCTGGCCATTTCATCTATCTGCAGTGTTCGCGCGGTGTTTGTCGGCTCTTAAGCCGTATAAACACCACAGGTGAGGCAAGTTACTGTATGTATTATATGTAGACCCTGGGTGTGCATCATAGCGGCTGCGCCAGGTGTCCCTGCAGCCGAATTATGTGCCTATGGTACTGATAACTTGCGGGTTCATCTTCAACGCTTTAACAATAACAGAGTCCTTCTCAAAGGACGATTTGACGCGTCGGGTTAAGCTGAAACTCTGCAGGTCCTCCCACCACGACACCAATCAGAGAGAGAGAGAGTGACAAAACAATAACGCCAATTATCTTGAATAGCGTGATCAAAGCTCAGAGTCCTGGTGTGGAGATGATGAAAACTGGGCAAATCTAGCTAATCAAGTGGGGTTTATCCTGTTGAGGCGTGATCATTTGAGCCTGCTGGGAGAGTGGCAGGAAGAGGCGCAGATTAATAAGGGAAGGTGTCGCGGAAATCCTCTCGCTCATTATCACATCATAACTCGAACAACGCTACATGTGTATTACTTTCTCCATGGCCTCCAAAACAATGCCATCAACAACATAAGACAGAAGGTTACCTGCAAGCCGCATGGTCCAAAAATAGTGTATTTTTGGCATCAATGTGTCTTACACCCTTACCCAACCTTATCAGTTCGTAGGGAATATACAGCGGCGTTTGCCGTTTACTTCTCGACTGTGATCGATGTTTGGCGGTGCCGAGGAAGATTTCGAAACCAGAACAAGTTTACGACCAAAACACGTAGCTTCCACTGACCCACGCGGCTGCCGATCCCCCTGGCTTCCACTGACCCACGTGTCAGCTGGTCATCCACGCTTCCACTGACCCACGTGTCTGCCGATCCCCTGGCTTCCACTGACCCACGTGTCTGCTGGTCATCCACGCTTCCACTGACCCACGCGCCTGCTGGTCATCCACGCTTCCACTGACCCACGTGTCTGCCGATCCCCCTGGCTTCCACTGACCCACGTGTCTGCTGGTCATCCACGCTTCCACTGACCCACGTGTCTGCCGATCCCCCTGGCTTCCACTGACCCACGTGTCTGCTGGTCATCCACGCTTCCACTGACCCACGTGCCTGCTGGTCATCCACGCTTCCACTAACCCACGTGTCTGCCGATCCCCCTGGCTTCCACTGACCCACGTGTCTGCTGGTCATCCACGCTTCTACTGACCCACGTGTCTGCCGATCCCCCTGGCTTCCACTGACCCACGTGTCTGCCGATCCCCCTTGCTTCCACTGACCCATGTGTCAGCTGGTCCCCCTGGCATCCACTGACGAAAGGGTCATGCGGACCAGGATAATAATCAGAGTTGCGAAAGTGTTTTAGAGCTGACTCTAAGTTTAGAGGAACGTGTATAAGAGTTTTTGTCCGTGTACGAACACTTCCTCTGATAATCTCTGCTATAAATATCCACTTAAAATCTCGGTTGGTTCGGTTAGTCTTTAAAATCTCCGTTGGTTTGGGTAGTCTTTAAAATCTCCGTTGGTTTGGGTAGTCTTTAAAATCTCCGTTGGTTTGGGTAGTCTTTAAAATCTCCGTTGGTTTGGGTAGTCTTTAAAATCTCCGTTGGTTTGGGTAGTCTTTAAAATCTCCGTTGGTTTGGGTAGTCTTTAAAATCTCCGTTGGTTTGGGTAGTTTTTAAAATCTCCGTTGGTTTGGGTAGTCTTTAAAATCTCCATTGGTTTGGGTAGTTTTTAAAATCTCCGTTGGTTTGGGTAGTCTTTAAAATCTCCGTTGGTTTGGGTAGTCTTTAAAATCTCCGTTGGTTTGGGTAGTCTTTCAAATCTCCGTTAGTTTGGGTAGTCTTTAAAATCTCCGTTGGTTTGGGTAGTCTTTAAAATCTCCATTGGTTAGGGTAGTTTTTAAAATCTCCGTTGGTTTGGGTAGTCTTTAAAATCTCCGTTGGTTTGGGTAGTCTTTAAAATCTCCGTTGGTTTGGGTAGTTTTAAAAATCTCCGTTGGTTTGGGTAGTTTTTAAAATCTCCGTTGGTTCGAGTAGTTAAGTAGAACTCGGTACAGTCGTTACAACTAATGTTAACATTTTTTATTACCATCACGAGTCTGATTTAATTCAATGTAAACTTGGCTCAATTCATTTCGACAACTCACCAAGCCGCGCTGACAGCAACCGCGATTTGATACTGCAGTCATTCCAACTGGGAACAATCTGTGATGGAAGAAACTCTTTCTCACCAAATTGGTATTCTTCCACTGTTTATCAAAGTCATTTATCTCTCAATTGAATGTAGCTAAACGAATTAGGATTATTAGATTATGAAGCAGAGCCAGCACACTGATTAACTAGAATAAGGACTCGAGGCGGGGATGGCGAATGTTTGTAATTTCTAGGGCACTTCCCGTGATTAAGAATCGAGAGGTAGGAGATGTGAGAGGAATCGTGAGGAGAGGCTGGTGAGATGCTGGCTGCTGGTCTGTCGCAGGCTCTGATTAGACCAGCTCGCCTAGTTCATTTGACTTCATCCGAAAGATATTCCTCAAACTTCCCATTTTATAATATTTTGTGCGAACTATATCAAAATGCACTGCTGTTCAAGAGGAAGTAAATCGGCCGTCAAACTTACTGGAGTTATGCGGCTTATAAATCAGCTCCATTCTCGGCGAATACTTCCGACGAACGTCCGGAAATTCCCGAACGGTTAGGTGATGATGGCGAAGAAGACTTAAAATGAGCATCACAATATTATACGAAACCATCCTCACTCCATCAGCAAACCTAGGCACAAGGTGCAGTATATCGACCTGGGCGTAATATCTGCCTAAAAGCCTTATTATCACAGCACGTAAAAACTCCATTCTCCGCCCAATTATTTCGTTTGGCTAACACGATTCCTTGCCGCGACTCTCCCCCCCCCCCCCCCCCCCCAGGGACTCACAAGTCTTGATCGCTTTGCCGGCACATTATCAAGACATTAGCCCACTGACTGCTTTCTCGGCTTAATGGAAAATGAATTAAATCAAATTGAGGCGAATAATGTCAGCAGTTATTTGGTTAGTTGTGTGAACGATTAGTAAGAAGTATCTGGGCTGAGATTGGGATACAAGTGTTGGTAGCTTAGTCGTCACGGACATGAGGGAGTGCAGGACTAACGTCTGTCGAGTCGTGTCCTTAATAGCAGAGTGAGCCACAGACAGAGGCATCACCACGAATTATAAGACGGTTATAAGACCGACCTGACGGCCCACCACACACCGAGTGTTTATAAGACCGACTCGACGGCCCATGCCACCACGCACAGCGAGTTATAAGACCGACTCGACGGCCCACCACTCACAGCGAGTTATAAGACCGACTCGACGGCCCACCACGTACAGCGGGTTATAAGACCGACTCGACGGCCCACCACGCACAGCGAGTTATAAGACCGACTCGACGGCCCACCACGTACAGCGGGTTATAAGACCGACTCGACGGCCCACCACACACCGAGTGTTTATAAGACCGACTCGACGGCCCACCACTCACAGCGAGTTATAAGACCGACTCGACGGCCCATGCCACCACTCACAGCGGGTTATAAGACCGACTCGACGGCCCACCACGCACAGCGAGTTATAAGACCGACTCGACGGCCCACCACTCACAGCGAGTTATAAGACCGACTCGACGGCCCACCACGTACAGCGGGTTATAAGACCGACTCGACGGCCCACCACACACCGAGTGTTTATAAGACCGACTCGACGGCCCACCACTCACAGCGAGTTATAAGACCGACTCGACGGCCCATGCCACCACTCACAGCGGGTTATAAGACCGACTCGACGGCCCATGCCACCACTCACAGCGGGTTATAAGACCGACTCGACGGCCCACCACGCACAGCGAGTTATAAGACCGACTCGACGGCCCACCACGTACAGCGGGTTATAAGACCGACTCGACGGCCCACCACGCACAGCGAGTTATAAGACCGACTCGACGGCCCACCACGTACAGCGGGTTATAAGACCGACTCGACGGCCCACAACGCACCACAACCAACCCAATCACTCTCCCCTGCCTCTCCGCCCGCCCGGCTCATCGCAACCAACCCAAATAATTAACTGTAACATGTGTTTGGGGACAAATTAACAGTTTAAGTGCAGTAATTATGGCGATTAAACCCACTATTTCACAGCAAAGGAACAAGCCCGAGGCTCGCCTGACGATTATGACAATAATTGACCATAACTTCATTAGATGTCTTAAATAAAGGCAGCAGACCCCGCACCGTCATCTCGCCTGCGGTTGAACCTTATTGCTCGTAACAATGCTATTCATGGCGACCGGTTCCCGCCATGCCGCCATTGCCCCGGGACCGCTATGTCAGCCGCCCCGTGCCAGGGTCACCTTGGCACCAAATGTTTAATCCCTATAATTTCGAAAATATAATACAGAAATAACGCAAACTCTTTCAAAGCAGTACCGTTTTGATGATAATTGCTTGACCTCTTTGCGCCTGGTCATATCATAGGAAATGACAACCCCTGTTGTTTGAGGCACTAGAGGAGATAGAGCTCCTTGATGCCCTGAACATTCATCGTTTTTACAAAAACATCTGTTACAGCACAGTACAGACCGGAATTCGGACCCACGATACCTGTGTTGTCAGATCAGCCGAGGTTTGATCGGAGGTTACCGAGATCACCCGAGGTTTGGTTCGAGTGCAAGTGAGCGGCGGCGAAGATTGCCGATTCCGGTCACGTTTTGGCACCAGAAACACTCTTGATTAAGAATGGTGCCTGAAATGGACGAATCGAGTCGTAGATAAACTCGATCAATCCAAGATAATTGTCCAATATCTTCGGGTTGATCAGAGGCTAATCTTCAGGAAAGGAGGCAATTGACAGACATTAAGACATGTACCGGCCAACGTTGAACCAAGCAGACTATACAATTTGATTTGTGCCATTATTGTTTTGTATCCACGAATTGAACAGAGGATAATCTGATGACATTTGGCGACGATTTCTGTCACTGCAAATAGCATGATGTCTCCCCGGGAGGTTGGAACGAGGTTGAGCTTCGTTCTGAGTACTGATTTCGCATACAGGAGGAATGAAAGAGCACCATCCCCGAGGTTGGATCTCAAGCATAGCATACGCAGCGCCATCTGCAATTAGCACTGTTAACCCTCTGGAGAACAATCACACAATGCAGTCCACACCTATTGTGCGTATTAGAATTGACTGGAATCCTCCGTTCATAATTCTAGAATGAAACGACTGCCTCTCTGCTTTTGAGGAAGAAAAAACATGCTTTCTTTCATTCATAGGAGGAAACGACTTCCTTTCTTTGCGTTTTAGGAAGAAACGAAAGGTTTTCTTTCATTTATAGGATGAAACGACCTCCTCTCATTGCGTTTTAGGAAGAAACGAAAGGTTTTCTCTCATATTTAGAATGAAACGACTGTCTCTCTCTGTTTTTGAGGAAGAACAAAACTGCTTTCTTTCATTGATAGGAAGAAACGACTTCCTCTCATTGCGTTTTAGGAAGAAACGAAAGGTTTTCTTTCATTCATAGGAAGAAACGACTTCCTTTCTTTGCGTTTAGGAAGAAACAAGAGGTTTTCTCTCATATTTAGAATGAAACGACTGTCTCTCTTTCCTTTTCGTCTTTCGACGTCTTTCGTCTTTCGTCGTCTTCGTCTTTCGTCTTTTGTGATTGTGATTGTGATTGTGATTGTGATTGTGATTGTTCATCTTTCGTCGTCTTTCGTTTTTCGTCGTCTTCGTCTTTCGTCGTCTTCCTCCTTCGTCGTCTTCGTCTTTCGTCGTCTTCCTCTTTCGTTATCTTTCGTCTTTCGTCGTCTTTCGTCTTTCGTCTTTTGTGATTGTGATTGTGATTGTGATTTTTCGTCTTTCGTCAGCTTTCGTCTTTTGTGATTGTGATTGTGATTGTGATTTTTCGTCTTTCGTCGTCTTCCTCTTTTCTCGTTTTCTTCTTTCGTCGTCTTTCGTCGTCGTCTTCGTCTTTAGTCGTCTTCATCTTTCGTCGTCTTCGTCTTTCGTCGTCTTCGTCTTCGTCTTTCGTCGTCTTCGTATTTCGTCGTCTTTGTCTTTCGTCGTCTTCGTCTTTCGTCGTCTTCGTCGTTCGTCGTCTTCGTATTTCGTCGACTAACCAACTAACCCTAGGGCAACTAACCCTAGGGCAACTAACCCTAGACCAACTAACCCTAGGGCAACTAACACTAGGGCAACTAACCCTAGACCAACTAACCCTAGGGCAACTAACCCTAGACCAACTAACCCTAGGGCAACTAACCCTAGGGCAACTAACCCTAGACCAACTAACCCTAGGGCAACTAACCCTAGGGCAACTAACCCTAGACCAACTAACCCTAGGGCAACTAACCCTAGGGCAACTAACCCTAGACCAACTAACCCTAGGGCAACTAACCCTAGGGCAACTAACCCTAGACCAACTAACCCTAGGGCAACTAACCCTAGGGCAACTAACCCTAGGGCAACTAACCCTAGACCAACTAACCCTAGGGCAACTAACCCTAGACCAACTAACCCTAGGGCAACTAACCCTAGGGCAACTAACCCTAGACCAACTAACCCTAGACCAACTAACCCTAGACCAACTAACCCTAGGGCAACTAACCCTAGGGCAACTAACCCTAGGGCAACTAACCCTAGACCAACTGACCCTAGACCAACTAACCCTAGACCAACTAACCCTAGGGCAAGTAACCCTAGACCAACTAACCCTAGGGCAACTAACCCTAGGGCAACTAACCCTAGACCAACTAACCCTAGGGCAACTAACCCTAGACCAACTAACCCTAGGGCAACTAACCCTAGGGCAACTAACCCTAGACCAACTAACCCAAGGGCAACTAACCCTAGACCAACTAACCCTAGGGCAACTAACCCTAGGGCAACTAACCCTAGACCAACTAACCCTAGACCAACTAACCCTAGGGCAACTAACCCTAGGGCAACTAACCCTAGGGCAACTAACCCTAGACCAACTAACCCTAGGGCAACTAACCCTAGGGCAACTAACCCTAGACCAACTAACCCTAGGGCAACTAACCCTAGGGCAACTAACCCTAGACCAACTAACCCTAGGGCAACTAACCCTAGGGCAACTAACCCTAGACCAACTAACCCTAGGGCAACTAACCCTAGACCAACTAACCCTAGGGCAACTAACCCTAGGGCAACTAACCCTAGGGCAACTAACCCTAGACCAACTAACCCTAGGGCAACTAACCCTAGCCCAACTAACCCTAGGGCAACTAACCCTAGGGCAACTAACCCTAGACCAACTAACCCTAGGGCAACTAACCCTAGACCAACTAACCCTAGGGCAACTAACCCTAGGGCAACTAACCCTAGGGCAACTAACCCTAGGGCAACTAACCCTAGGGCAACTAACCCTAGGGCAACTAACCCTAGACCAACTAACCCTAGGGCAACTAACCCTAGACCAACTAACCCTAGGGCAACTAACCCTAGGGCAACTAACCCTAGACCAACTAACCCTAGGGCAACTAACCCTAGGGCAACTAACCCTAGGGCAACTAACCCTAGACCAACTAACCCTAGGGCAACTAACCCTAGACCAACTAACCCTAGGGCAACTAACCCTAGACCAACTAACCCTAGGGCAACTAACCCTAGGGCAACTAACCCTAGACCAACTAACCCTAGGGCAACTAAACCTAGGGCAACTAACCCTAGACCAACTAACCCTAGGGCAACTAACCCTAGACCAACTAACCCTAGGGCAACTAACCCTAGACCAAATAACCCTAGGGCAACTAACCCTAGGGCAACTAACCCTAGACCAACTAACCCTAGGGCAACTAACCCTAGACCAACTAACCCTAGGGCAACTAACCCTAGACCAACTAACCCTAGGGCAACTAAACCTAGGGCAACTAACCCTAGACCAACTAACCCTAGGGCAACTAACCCTAGACCAACTAACCCTAGGGCAACTAACCCTAGACCAAATAACCCTAGGGCAACTAACCCTAGGGCAACTAACCCTAGACCAACTAACCCTAGGGCAACTAACCCTAGACCAACTAACCCTAGGGCAACTAACCCTAGACCAACTAACCCTAGGGCAACTAACCCTAGGGCAACTAACCCTAGACCAACTAACCCTAGGGCAACTAACCCTAGACCAACTAACCCTAGGGCAACTAAACCTAGGGCAACTAACCCTAGACCAACTAACCCCAGACCAACTAACCCTAGGGCAACTAACCCTAGACCAACTAACCCTAGGGCAACTAACCCTAGACCAACTAACCCTAGGGCAACTAACCCTAGACCAACTAACCCTAGGGCAACTAACCCTAGGGCAACTAACCCTAGGGCAACTAACCCTAGACCAACTAACCCTAGGGCAACTAACCCTAGACCAACTAACCCTAGGGCAACTAACCCTAGACCAACTAACCCTAGGGCAACTAACCCTAGGGCAACTAACCCTAGACCAACTAACCCTAGGGCAACTAAACCTAGGGCAACTAACCCTAGACCAACTAACCCTAGGGCAACTAACCCTAGACCAACTAACCCAAGGGCAACTAACCCTAGACCAAATAACCCTAGGGCAACTAACCCTAGGGCAACTAACCCTAGACCAACTAACCCTAGGGCAACTAACCCTAGACCAACTAACCCTAGGGCAACTAACCCTAGACCAACTAACCCTAGGGCAACTAACCCTAGGGCAACTAACCCTAGACCAACTAACCCTAGGGCAACTAACCCTAGACCAACTAACCCTAGGGCAACTAAACCTAGGGCAACTAACCCTAGACCAACTAACCCTAGGGCAACTAACCCTAGGGCAACTAACCCTAGACCAACTAACCCTAGGGCAACTAACCCTAGACCAACTAACCCTAGGGCAACTAACCCTAGACCAACTAACCCTAGGGCAACTAACCCTAGACCAACTAACCCTAGGGCAACTAACCCTAGACCAACTAACCCTAGGGCAACTAACCCTAGGGCAACTAACCCTAGGGCAACTAACCCTAGACCAACTAACCCTAGACCAACTAACCCTAGGGCAACTAACCCTAGGGCAACTAACCCTAGGGCAACTAACCCTAGACCAACTAACCCTAGGGCAACTAACCCTAGGGCAACTAACCCTAGACCAACTAACCCTAGGGCAACTAACCCTAGACCAACTAACCCTAGGGCAACTAACCCTAGGGCAACTAACCCTAGGGCAACTAACCCTAGACCAACTAACCCTAGGGCAACTAACCCTAGCCCAACTAACCCTAGGGCAACTAACCCTAGGGCAACTAACCCTAGACCAACTAACCCTAGGGCAACTAACCCTAGACCAACTAACCCTAGGGCAACTAACCCTAGGGCAACTAACCCTAGGGCAACTAACCCTAGGGCAACTAACCCTAGGGCAACTAACCCTAGGGCAACTAACCCTAGACCAACTAACCCTAGGGCAACTAACCCTAGACCAACTAACCCTAGGGCAACTAACCCTAGGGCAACTAACCCTAGACCAACTAACCCTAGGGCAACTAACCCTAGGGCAACTAACCCTAGGGCAACTAACCCTAGACCAACTAACCCTAGGGCAACTAACCCTAGACCAACTAACCCTAGGGCAACTAACCCTAGACCAACTAACCCTAGGGCAACTAACCCTAGGGCAACTAACCCTAGACCAACTAACCCTAGGGCAACTAAACCTAGGGCAACTAACCCTAGACCAACTAACCCTAGGGCAACTAACCCTAGACCAACTAACCCTAGGGCAACTAACCCTAGACCAAATAACCCTAGGGCAACTAACCCTAGGGCAACTAACCCTAGACCAACTAACCCTAGGGCAACTAACCCTAGACCAACTAACCCTAGGGCAACTAACCCTAGACCAACTAACCCTAGGGCAACTAAACCTAGGGCAACTAACCCTAGACCAACTAACCCTAGGGCAACTAACCCTAGACCAACTAACCCTAGGGCAACTAACCCTAGACCAAATAACCCTAGGGCAACTAACCCTAGGGCAACTAACCCTAGACCAACTAACCCTAGGGCAACTAACCCTAGACCAACTAACCCTAGGGCAACTAACCCTAGACCAACTAACCCTAGGGCAACTAACCCTAGGGCAACTAACCCTAGACCAACTAACCCTAGGGCAACTAACCCTAGACCAACTAACCCTAGGGCAACTAAACCTAGGGCAACTAACCCTAGACCAACTAACCCCAGACCAACTAACCCTAGGGCAACTAACCCTAGACCAACTAACCCTAGGGCAACTAACCCTAGACCAACTAACCCTAGGGCAACTAACCCTAGACCAACTAACCCTAGGGCAACTAACCCTAGGGCAACTAACCCTAGGGCAACTAACCCTAGACCAACTAACCCTAGGGCAACTAACCCTAGACCAACTAACCCTAGGGCAACTAACCCTAGACCAACTAACCCTAGGGCAACTAACCCTAGGGCAACTAACCCTAGACCAACTAACCCTAGGGCAACTAAACCTAGGGCAACTAACCCTAGACCAACTAACCCTAGGGCAACTAACCCTAGACCAACTAACCCAAGGGCAACTAACCCTAGACCAAATAACCCTAGGGCAACTAACCCTAGGGCAACTAACCCTAGACCAACTAACCCTAGGGCAACTAACCCTAGACCAACTAACCCTAGGGCAACTAACCCTAGACCAACTAACCCTAGGGCAACTAACCCTAGGGCAACTAACCCTAGACCAACTAACCCTAGGGCAACTAACCCTAGACCAACTAACCCTAGGGCAACTAAACCTAGGGCAACTAACCCTAGACCAACTAACCCTAGGGCAACTAACCCTAGGGCAACTAACCCTAGACCAACTAACCCTAGGGCAACTAACCCTAGACCAACTAACCCTAGGGCAACTAACCCTAGACCAACTAACCCTAGGGCAACTAACCCTAGACCAACTAACCCTAGGGCAACTAACCCTAGACCAACTAACCCTAGGGCAACTAACCCTAGGGCAACTAACCCTAGGGCAACTAACCCTAGGGCAACTAACCCTAGACCAACTAACCCTAGGGCAACTAACCCTAGGGCAACTAACCCTAGACCAACTAACCCTAGGGCAACTAACCCTAGACCAACTAACCCTAGGGCAACTAACCCTAGGGCAACTAACCCTAGACCAACTAACCCTAGACCAACTAACCCTAGGGCAACTAACCCTAGGGCAACTAACCCTAGGGCAACTAACCCTAGGGCAACTAACCCTAGGGCAACTAACCCTAGGGCAACTAACCCTAGGGCAACTAACCCTAGGGCAACTAACCCTAGGGCAACTAACCCTAGACCAACTAACCCTAGGGCAACTAACCCTAGACCAACTAACCCTAGGGCAACTAACCCTAGGGCAACTAACCCTAGGGCAACTAACCCTAGACCAACTAACCCTAGGGCAACTAACCCTAGGGCAACTAACCCTAGGGCAACTAACCCTAGACCAACTAACCCTAGGGCAACTAACCCTAGACCAACTAACCCTAGGGCAACTAACCCTAGGGCAACTTACCCTAGACCAACTTACCCTAGGGCAACTAACCCTAGGACAACTAACCCTAGGGCAACTAACCCTAGGGCAACTAACCCTAGACCAACTAACCCTAGGGCAACTAACCCTAGACCAACTAACCCTAGGGCAACTAACCCTAGGGCAACTAACCCTAGACCAACTAACCCTAGGGCAACTAACCCTAGGGCAACTAACCTTAGGGCAACTAACCCTAGGGCAACTAACCCTAGGGCAACTAACCCTAGACCAACTAACCCTAGGACAACTAACCCTAGGGCAACTAACCCTAGACCAACTAACCCTAGGGCAACTAACCCTAGGGCAACTAACCCTAGGGCAACTAACCCTAGACCAACTAACCCTAGGGCAACTAACCCTAGGGCAACTAACCCTAGGGCAACTAAACCTAGGGCAACTAACCCTAGACCAACTAACCCTAGGGCAACTAACCCTAGGGCAACTAACCCTAGACCAACTAACCCTAGGGCAACTAACCCTAGACCAACTAACCCTAGGGCAACTAACCCTAGGGCAACTAACCCTAGGGCAACTAACCCTAGACCAACTAACCCTAGGGCAACTAACCCTAGGGCAACTAACCCTAGACCAACTAACCCTAGGGCAACTAACCCTAGGGCAACTAACCCTAGACCAACTAACCCTAGGGCAACTAACCCTAGACCAACTAACCCTAGGGCAACTAACCCTAGGGCAACTAACCCTAGGGCAACTAACCCTAGGGCAACTAACCCTAGACCAACTAACCCTAGGGCAACTAACCCTAGACCAACTAACCCTAGGGCAACTAACCCTAGGGCAACTAACCCTAGACCAACTAACCCTAGGGCAACTAACCCTAGACCAACTAACCCTAGGGCAACTAACCCTAGACCAACTAACCCTAGGGCAACTAACCCTAGGGCAACTAACCCTAGGGCAACTAACCCCAGACCAACTAACCCTAGGGCAACTAACCCTAGGGCAACTAACCCTAGGGCAACTAACCCTAGGGCAACTAACCCTAGGGCAACTAACCCTAGAACAACTAACCCTAGGGCAACTAACCCTAGACCAACTAACCCTAGGGCAACTAACCCTAGAACAACTAACCCTAGGGCAACTAACCCTAGACCAACTAACCCTAGGGCAACTAACCCTAGACCAACTAACCCTAGGGCAACTAACCCTAGACCAACTAACCCTAGGGCAACTAACCCTAGACCAACTAACCCTAGGGCAACTAACCCTAGGGCAACTAACCCTAGGGCAACTAACCCTAGGGCAACTAACCCTAGAACAACTAACCCTAGGGCAACTAACCCTAGACCAACTAACCCTAGGGCAACTAACCCTAGACCAACTAACCCTAGGGCAACTAACCCTAGACCAACTAACCCTAGGGCAACTAACCCTAGACCAACTAACCCTAGGGCAACTAACCCTAGACCAACTAACCCTAGGGCAACTAACCCTAGACCAACTAACCCTAGGGCAACTAACCCTAGGGCAACTAACCCTAGACCAACTAACCCTAGGGCAACTAACCCTAGGGCAACTAACCCTAGGGTTAGGGTTAGGGTTAGGGTTAGGGTTAGGGTTAGGGTTAGGGTTAGGGTTAGGGTTAGGGTTAGGGTTAGGGTTAGGGTTAGGGTTAGGGTTAGGGTTAGGGTTAGGGTTAGGGTTAGGGTTAGGGTTAGGGTTAGGGTTAGGGTTAGGGTTAGGGTTAGGGTTAGGGTTAGGGTTAGGGTTAGGGTTAGGGTTAGGGTTAGGGTTAGGGTTAGGGTTAGGGTTAGGGTTAGGGTTAGGGTTAGGGTTAGGGTTAGGGTTAGGGTTAGGGTTAGGGTTAGGGTTAGGGTTAGGGTTAGGGTTAGGGTTAGGGTTAGGGTTAGGGTTAGGGTTAGGGTTAGGGTTAGGGTTAGGGTTAGGGTTAGGGTTAGGGTTAGGGTTAGGGTTAGGGTTAGGGTTAGGGTTAGGGTTAGGGTTAGGGTTAGGGTTAGGGTTAGGGTTAGGGTTAGGGTTAGGGTTAGGGTTAGGGTTAGGGTTAGGGTTAGGGTTAGGGTTAGGGTTAGGGTTAGGGTTAGGGTTAGGGTTAGGGTTAGGGTTAGGGTTAGGGTTAGGGTTAGGGTTAGGGTTAGGGTTAGGGTTAGGGTTAGGGTTAGGGTTAGGGTTAGGGTTAGGGTTAGGGTTAGGGTTAGGGTTAGGGTTAGGGTTAGGGTTAGGGTTAGGGTTAGGGTTAGGGTTAGGGTTAGGGTTAGGGTTAGGGTTAGGGTTAGGGTTAGGGTTAGGGTTAGGGTTAGGGTTAGGGTTAGGGTTAGGGTTAGGGTTAGGGTTAGGGTTAGGGTTAGGGTTAGGGTTAGGGTTAGGGTTAGGGTTAGGGTTAGGGTTAGGGTTAGGGTTAGGGTTAGGGTTAGGGTTAGGGTTAGGGTTAGGGTTAGGGTTAGGGTTAGGGTTAGGGTTAGGGTTAGGGTTAGGGTTAGGGTTAGGGTTAGGGTTAGGGTTAGGGTTAGGGTTAGGGTTAGGGTTAGGGTTAGGGTTAGGGTTAGGGTTAGGGTTAGGGTTAGGGTTAGGGTTAGGGTTAGGGTTAGGGTTAGGGTTAGGGTTAGGGTTAGGGTTAGGGTTAGGGTTAGGGTTAGGGTTAGGGTTAGGGTTAGGGTGAGGGTTAGGGTTAGGGTTAGGGTTAGGGTTAGGGTTAGGGTTAGGGTTAGGGTTAGGGTTAGGGTTAGGGTTAGGGTTAGGGTTAGGGTTAGGGTTAGGGTTAGGGTTAGGGTTAGGGTTAGGGTTAGGGTTAGGGTTAGGGTTAGGGTTAGGGTTAGGGTTAGGGTTAGGGTTAGGGTTAGGGTTAGGGTTAGGGTTAGGGTTAGGGTTAGGGTTAGGGTTAGGGTTAGGGTTAGGGTTAGGGTTAGGGTTAGGGTTAGGGTTAGGGTTAGGGTTAGGGTTAGGGTTAGGGTTAGGGTTAGGGTTAGGGTTAGGGTTAGGGTTAGGGTTAGGGTTAGGGTTAGGGTTAGGGTTAGGGTTAGGGTTAGGGTTAGGGTTAGGGTTAGGGTTAGGGTTAGGGTTAGGGTTAGGGTTAGGGTTAGGGTTAGGGTTAGGGTTAGGGTTAGGGTTAGGGTTAGGGTTAGGGTTAGGGTTAGGGTTAGGGTTAGGGTTAGGGTTACGGTTAGGGTTAGGGTTAGGGTTAGGGTTAGGGTTAGGGTTAGGGTTAGGGTTAGGGTTAGGGTTAGGGTTAGGGTTAGGGTTAGGGTTAGGGTTAGGGTTAGGGTTAGGGTTAGGGTTAGGGTTAGGGTTAGGGTTAGGGTTAGGGTTAGGGTTAGGGTTAGGGTTAGGGTTAGGGTTAGGGTTAGGGTTAGGGTTAGGGTTAGGGTTAGGGTTAGGGTTAGGGTTAGGGTTAGGGTTAGGGTTAGGGTTAGGGTTAGGGTTAGGGTTAGGGTTAGGGTTAGGGTTAGGGTTAGGGTTAGGGTTAGGGTTAGGGTTAGGGTTAGGGTTAGGGTTAGGGTTAGGGTTAGGGTTAGGGTTAGGGTTAGGGTTAGGGTTAGGGTTAGGGTTAGGGTTAGGGTTAGGGTTAGGGTTAGGGTTAGGGTTAGGGTTAGGGTTAGGGTTAGGGTTAGGGTTAGGGTTAGGGTTAGGGTTAGGGTTAGGGTTAGGGTTAGGGTTAGGGTTAGGGTTAGGGTTAGGGTTAGGGTTAG